>NC_044033.1:376994487-377612075 GCF_901765095.1 Microcaecilia unicolor
GAAAAAATGAGAAGTTCTGTTTTGGTCATGTTGAGCTTTAGATGGCGTTGAGACATCCAAGCAGCAATGTCAGACAAGCAGGCTGAGATTTTGTCCTGGATCAAGGTTGAGATTTCAGGGGTGGAGATGTAGATCTGAGAGTCATCAGCGTAAAGATGGTACTGGAAGCCATGGGATGAAATCAGGGTACCAAGGGAAGAGGTATAGATGGAGAAGAGGAGGGGTCCAAGGACAGAACCCTGAGGCACACCAACAGAAAGCGGGATGGAAGTTGAAGAGGATCCACCAGAGTGAACACTGAAAGAACGAAGCGAGAGGTAAGAGGAGAACCAGGAACAAACAGGGCCCTGGAATCGAAGCGAGGACAGAGTATCCAGAAGTATAGTGTGGTCAACAGTGTCAAAAGCAGTAGATAGGTCAAGAAGGATAAGGATAGAATAGAGACCTCTGGATTTAGCCAGTAGTAGGTCATTAGAAACTTTGGTAAGTGCAGTTTCAGTAGAGTGAAGAGGGCGAAAACCAGATTGGAGTGGGTCAAGAATAGGTTGCGAAGAAAGAAAGGCAAGACAAAGGCGGTGAACGACACGTTCCAGTAATTTGGAGAGGAAAGGGAGAAGGGAGATGGGGCGATAGTTGGAGGGACAGGTAGGGTCAAGTGAGGGTTTTTTAAGGAGTGGAGTGACCACAGCATACAGTCTCTTAGCTTTGGATTACAACTGCTCTTGGAAATAAAAGACTTTAATGTAGGGGAGTTTCATGATCTCAAACAAGGCTGACTCAAGTAAGGTGGTCTGGTCGACTGGTATGGCCCGGAACTTAATGAACTTACTAAGGACCTGGTTGGTAATTGAAGCCTGGTTGGCCTCCACGGCCAGGCCTGATGCCTGGAGATAATAATCCCCTCCCCTTCTTCTTCAGAGTAGCGAGGGTGGGATCAGATCTTTGAAATTGGACAAATATTGCAATAGTGGGGCTACAGTCAGTGAACGAAAATGTGAGGGTGGGGAACCATACTATGAAGGGGGAGAAAGAATGATACTGTTATCTGAAAAAAAGGACCTTACAAGTGATAAGAGGTTGTCTTAACACAGATAAAAAAATTTTGATTTTAAAATCACACGAGATATTCCTTTGGATCTTACAATTTTTGAAAGTTTGTGCATTTTCTTGCTACCCCATTAGAAGTAAATTGCAGTGAGGGCAAAATTCCTTTAAAAACTGTGTATTGTGAGAATACTATGGATACTGCCTCACTCCTCTTTATTTAAAAAACAAAAAACAAGAAACATAGAGGTCCTTTTACTAAGCTGTGGGGAAAAGGGCCCTGCAGTAGCAGCGGGGGCTGTATTTCCCCGTGTTAGGGCCCCTTTTACCTCAGCAGGTAAAAAGCCCTCCCCCCCAAAAAAAATGGCCATGCGGTAAGCTCTTACCGTGTGGCTATGCTGCGGGAAGCACTTACCGCCGGAAATAACACACACTCAAACCAAAATTACTGCCTACGACTGCATTGGGCTAGAAGTAGTTCCGATTTAGTGTGCGGTAAGCCCATGTTGGGTTTACCAACGTTTTGTAAAAGGGCCCCATAGTGTTCATGAGTAGTGGGACAATTACATAAAAAGAAAACTTGAATTTTCAACATTTATGTCTGACTCTTGGTTCAGATTTTGAATATTTATGTACAACAACCAATGTATTTTTTCTTTAAAATATTTTTCTTCTTTATTAACTTGTGTACCTTTTTTGTTGTTTCAGCTATACTCAGCAGTTTTTCTTGATATTTATTCAACTATATACTTAGCATGTAGGTACACTGGGATTCAGAGAAAAAAGGCCACATTTTTAAAAAGAACAAGTCCAGAGGATTAGAATGCAGACACCCGATAAGCAATTTAAAAGCCAGCAATTTTTATGTTAATGGAAATCCTATGAACAGAAACAAAATCATAACAACTTGCAATATCCTAAAACTGTGCTTCTCAAATCTCTCCTGGAGGCACAACTAGCCTGTCAGGATTTCAGGATTACCACAATGAATATGCATGAAATAGATTTGCATATAATGAGTAGCCAATATATACAAATTTCTCTCACTATCCTATAGTGAGTGAGCAATTTAAGAACAAGAGAAACTCAAAACAAATTATGTTTATTTTTATCACTTGAAAGTACATGAGCAGAAACACATTCAGCATTTCCTTCAGTAGCAATCAAGAAGAACTGAGAAGAGATAAACCTACGTTACACAGCCAGGTGTGAGCTTCATAGGCAGAACTATGGACCAAAAGTTGTTTGAGAATGAACCAATCCAGACCTAGAGACTGCAAAAAGACTAACACAAATAGGATTCTGGAACCACCATGTCCACACTCAACTTGATGGTCATGTCACATAATGCTGTACTTTAAACTACTGTTCTTCAAACTTGGGGTCATGATACACCAATGACTGGGTGATAGCCCCATTCCCATCTTCCACTAACTTGTTCCTATAAAATAATGGTATACTAAGAGGGAAAAGGTGGGAAACATTGCCACCAGGCACCAGACTGAGGGGGGCTCTCGAGTAGCACCAGGTGGTTCTGAAAACAAAAACTGAACAGAGGGCCATTGAGCCATTCACATGCTCGAGGTCCTGTTGCTTCCTTGCCTTGTTCTTCCTGCCACCAGCATCTCTGCTGGTGTGCAGTAGAAATCTGCAGCACACCAGGCAGATCAAACAGCTGATGTGAGCTTTGACAAACATTGTCAAGAAAGACACCAGCAGCAGAATGCAAGGTTAGAGGAGCACTAGGTCCCCTATACCACCAGCTGAGCTCTTCTGCTGTCAGCTGGGATTTGATCATCTGGAGGTGATGTGGAGGCCAATGATACGCCACTGCTGCAAAGCTTTTCTCCATATGGATGGAAGACTAGAGGAAGCCAGGGCTCAACAAATCCTGGGTGCCAGGTCATCATGGCATCTTGAAATTGGATCCTGGTACTCAGTATTTCATGTCTGCTAAAAGTCCTGGCTGCCTTTTTTTATTTTATTTTTTTTATTTGTAGCATTTATACCCTGCTCTTTCCCGCTCGATAGCAGGTTCAGTGCAGCTTACAATGTAAGGGTACAAAGTATCACAGAGATAATACAATGGAGTGGAGAAGTAGCCTAGTGGTTAGAGTGGTGGACTTTGGTCCTGGGGAACTGAGTTCAATTCCCACTTCAGGCACAGGCAGCTCCTTGTGACTCTGGGCAAGTCACTTAACCCTCCATTGCCCCAGGTACAAATAAGAACCTAAGCTGCACTGAACCTGCCATGAGTGGGAAAGCGCGGGGTACAAATAAATAATAATAATAATAATGTATGAGTACAAAGTATCACAGAGATAATACAATGTATGGGTACAAAGAGATAACACAATGTATGGGTACAGAATATCACAGAGATAACACAATTGTGTAGAGAAAGACAAGAGGGAGAGATGTGGGGGAAGGACTGAGGTGTGTTAATGTTAGGTTCTTAAATTAAGTTGGGTCGTTTGGGTAGGCTTGTTTGAAGGGTAAGTGTTCGTTTGTTGTTCTGATGTGTCTTGGTATGGCGTTCCAGAGTTGGCTGCCTATGACAGAGAAGTTGGATGCGTAGTAGGTTTTGTATTTGAGACCTTTGCAATTGGGAAGGTGAAGATTGAGATATGTTCGAGAGAATTTGGATATGTTCCTGGCTGGAAGGTTGATTAGGTTGGTCATCTAATTTGGAGATTCTCCGTGAAGGATCTTGTGGATCAAAGTGTGGACTTTGAAGTTTATTCGTTCTTTGATAGGGAGCCAGTGGAGTTTTTCACGGAGTGGTGTTGTACTTTCAAATCGTGATTTACCAAAAATAAGTCTGGCTGCCGTGTTTTGGGTGGTTTGGAGTTTTTTCAGGATGTGGGCTTTACAGCCAATGAAGATGCTGTTGCAGTAGCCAGCGTGGGTGAGTACTGTGGATTGTACCAAATTACGGAAAGTTTCTTGGGGGAGGAATGGTTTTATTCTTTTCAGTACCCACATCATGTTGAACATTTTCTTTGTCATGACTTTAGCGTGAGTTTCTAGCGTTAGGTGGTTGTCTAACGTTACTCACAGGATTTTTAGGTTGTCGGATATTGGGATTGTGACATCAGGGGTGATCAGGTTGGTTGGGAGTGGAGTGGAATGTCTGGATGAGAGGATTAAGCATTGAGGTTTTTCTTTATTCAATTTCATTTTGAAGGCATTGGCCCAGGAGGTTAAGATGTTCATGCCAGTGATTATTTTTCCAGATATTTCTGCAAGGTTGGATTGGAAAGGGATGAATATGGTGACGTCATCAGCATCGATGAAGGGATTTAGACCAGCTTTTGATAGGGATTTAGCCAGAGGAATCATCATAAGATTGAAGAGAATCGGGGATAAAGGTGATCCTTGGGGGACTCCGCATTGTGAGGACTATGCAGATGATATAGATGAGGTTGATTTGACTTGATAGGATCTGGTGGTGATGAAACTTGTTATCCATTTAATGATGTTTCCGCTGATCCCTAGTTTGTCCAGTAGTTTTGTAAGAATATCTTGGTTTATCATGTCAAATGCGCTGGATAGGTCAAACTGCAGAAGAAGTATGTTGTTGCCAAATGAAATTTCTTGTTTGAACCTGGATATCAAGGTAAGTAGTACTGTTTCAGTGCTGTGTGCAGTCTAAAGCCCGATTGTGACTCATGTAATACGGAGAATTTTTGTATAAATTCATTGAGTTGGGAGGTCACTCTATTTTCCATTAGTTTGGTTAGGAGAGGGATGGATGCCACAGGTCGGTAGTTAGTGATGTCTTTAGCTGGGTTTTTTTGAGGTTTTTTGGTATTGGTGTGAGTAGAATGTTGCCATGGTCGGAGGGGAAGGAGCCTTGTTGAAGTAGGAAATTTAGGTGGGTGGTGAGGTCCTTAATGAATCGAGCTGGGGCATTTTTCATTAGATAGTTGGGGCATGGGTCCAAGTGGCAATGAGATTTGGAGAGTTTAGATAATGCTGTGGAAATTTCCTTAGTGCTGAGGGAGGTGAAGTTTGTCCAGGAGCGGTCTGCCGGGATCTCTTCTAAGTTAGGGTCCAGTTCGTCGAAGAAAGTATCAATGTTTGCATCATCATGTGGAATTGTGTTGCAAAGATTAATGATTTTGTCGTTAAAATATTTGGCCAGCTGGTCGGCAGATGGACAATTTGAGGATAACAACTGGGTTAGTGTTGAGAAGATTCTTTATGATTTGGTATTGTTTTTTTATGTCTGTTCCGGTGGTTGTGATTTGTTTTGTGTAGTATGCTCTTTTTGCTCGTTTAATGTCATTCTTGTATTTCTTTTGCATTTGTTTCCATGCATTCAGGGTGAGATCATCTTTTGATTTGCTCCAAGTTTTTTCTAGCTTCCTGGTTTGTTTCTTTAGTTTTTTTAGTTCCTCGTTAAACCATGGTGAGGGTTTATTATTTGTGCGCATTGTTTTAGAGTGTAACAGGGCGATTTTGTCCAGAATAAGTTTACATCTGTGGTCCCAACTTGTGAGAAAGTGGTTTGAGTTTGGATCTATTGACCAGTCGTTGTCATAGATTTGTTGCAAGAAGGTTTCCTTGTCAATTCGTTCTCTGGTGTTGATTGTTGTGGGGTTAGGTGGTTTGGATTGGTCTTTTTTCCGCCAATTTATGGATAGGTTTGCTTTATAATGGTCTGACCAGGGGGAAGCTGTCCAGTGGATATCTGATAAGAGGAAGTTTTGGTCTGTGGGGTGTTTGTGTGAGATGATGTCGAGTGAGTGTCCCTTAATATGGGTTGGTACCATTGGAGGAAGGTTGAAATCGCATAGTTGGAGGAAGTCTTTACATTCTCGGGTGTGGGCAGAGTTGGAGTCTTCTAAATGGAGGTTTAGATCCCCTATTAGTAATATATTGGAGTTGTTAACGCATGCACTTGATATAAAGTCCATGAATGTGGTTTGGTTATGGTTCCAGTTGTTGGGAGGTCTGTAAAACAGTATGCAGGTTAGTTGCTTTTCATCCAACTGCATTGCACTACTACCTAGCCTGCAGCAAATTTGAGCCATGGAGAGCAGGAAAAGCTTCTTGATCTTATTGTCTCATAAGATCAAGAAGCTCTTCCTGCACTATGCAGCTCAAATTCACTGTGAGAATGGTGGCAGTGCAGTTGGAAGGAAAGCAATGGAGGGTTAAGTGACTTGCCCAGAGTCACAGGGAGCTGCCTGTGCCTGAAGTGGGAATTGAGCTCAGCTCCTCAGTTCCCCAGGACCAAAGTCCACCACCCTAACCACTAGGCCACTCCTCCACCCGCCACTCCTCCACCCTTAGAAACTAATTAAATGTAATTCAGACTAATGAAAATTGAAAATTCCCCTCTTGTTGTCTTAATTAGAATAATTGACTAGAAATGAAGAGTTGAGCTAGGGGTGGGTGGGAATGAGGACTGAACTGGGCCCTTCTGTGCATTCTAGAGACTATCTGTTAATGCTGTGGCAGAAACTTCAAGTTTTAAACCTATGGAGACTAGCTAATAAAATTTGCTTGTTTTTTTTCTTTTATTTTAAAATTCTAACTGTGTTTATCAATATCTCACAATTCCTCTTTTAAACCCTTATCTTTAAGCTGTGGCATAAACTTCAAGCTTTAAAACTATGGGGAAAAGGCTATGGAGACTAGCTAATAAAGTTTGCTTGCTTTTTTTATTTTAAAATTCTGTTTGTCAATATTCTACAATTCCTCTTTTAAACCCTAATCTTTAAGATGTGGCAGAAACTTAAAGTTTTAAAACTAGGGGAAAAGGCTATAGAGACTAGCTAATAAAGTTTGCCTGCTTTTTTTTTATTTTAAAATTTCAACTGTGTTTATCAATATCCTACAATTCCTCTTTTAAACCCTAATCTTTAAGTTACCAAGCTCAGAATAGAATAATGTCACTTACCCACAGAGATGTCCTCTTCTCTCAGCACTATCTAAGATCCTGTCTAGATGACGCATAGTCCACCAACTTCGCACCAAGCACGCAAGTGACCAGATGATCCTCTTGTCCACCAGCCAGCCAGCTATCCACATGTCTAATAATTGAATCACCAACTACAACAGCTGTCCTAACCCTTCCAGCCTGAACAGAATTCTTGGAGACATATCCTCGGTGTGAGAGGATAGCGCATCTCCTGGTGGGCAAGTCCTGCCTATAGGAGTTACTTCCTACTTCACCAGGTGCCACACATAGATGTGTTATCCCAACCTGAGGGCAGGGAGATACAGATTATCCAAGGAGGAAACTGCATTGCTAGCAGCATAAACTCTGCCACTGCTTAACAGAGGAGAACCTGGTATTGCCCAGCCCAGAGAACGCTACCACTTTACTGTGAAGACAGCCATAGAGACAGAGAACATAAGTGCCAGATAGGATAGCGCCACCCAAAAGGCTGCCCATATTGGCATGCCCAAACACCTGAAGCCCCAGCAGAAAACTGGAGCCAATGGGGCTCATTTTCAAAGCACTTAGACTTACAAAGTTCCATAGGTTAAAATGTAACTTTGTAAGTCTAAGTGCTTTGAAAATATGCCTCTATGTCTACCACAAAACAAAGGTGCTCGGTGACCACTGGCCCCGATAAATACAAAGGCCAATCAATTATAGCTGAGAGCAAGGCCCCCTCCTGGCCCTGCCGAGTACAATAAAGCACCTTAAAGGCCTTAAGCACCAATAAAGGCCAATAAGTGCTGTCCCTGCTGAAGAGGATGGCACCCTTCACTGCACAGTGAAGGGGAGTTTCTGTTAAGAACAATGGAAGGATTCTTCACTGGCGCCCATCAGAACACTCAGAAAACACGGCACAGAAGGGTGTAGTCCTCAGGCAACACCCAAGGCAGTTGTACAGCAAAGACTACAAAACTGAAACTCCACCAAGTGTCATCTAGTGGTCCCTGCGAGTCGGCAAGGCATGCTGGATTCCCACGGAAGAAATACAGTTACGGGGCCGCAGCCCAAAGAAGAATATTTTTGCACAACTGTCACAGATAGAATGCCCCAGAGCCCACGTGAACATGTCCTCTGAGCTGCACTACCGGCGGCTCTCATATAGCACATGGGAGACCTATCCTGTCCTAAATACCGTAGCCAACTCCTGAGCTGATAGCCCTATGCTGATTCCAACCAAGTACTGTAAACAAAGGGTACATTTGCCACAGTGGCAAGATGGCCATAAGCTCAAAGCGGGAAACTCACAGGCATACTGGAGAAGACCAAGGGCAGGCCCTGAAGCATGCGTTGGCCAAACAGGTCAGTGAGATTGTTAACATAAAATCCCCCCTCTTTTTTTTCCAACTAGGAGACAGACTGGTGACCATAAAAACCACGTGTTCCACTTGAGGAACGAAGACAAAGAACCTTCCCAAATGTGATGCAAGAGGCACAGAAGACACAAATTAAAATGTCGGCGCAAAAGGCAATTTCCGCCATAGACCAGAGAGAGAAAACATTTTCCACGCTGCAAGAGGTTAGACTTGTGCACAATGCTGGAGGCTCACATAGGACTATAGCCCTCTGCTTGTTTCCGTTTCTTTGAAGCATGGAGTTGGGGAGGCAGTGGGTGAGTGAATGCCAGTGAGTGACTAGGGGTGGAGGAGGAAAGTGAGATATGGGGTGGGGGAAAGAGAACAAAAAGAGAGAAAGATGGGGTTATGATGGGATGAAGGGAAGAAAGATGAGGCAATGCTGGATAGTGGGAATGTAGGAAAGAAAGATGAGAAAATGGTGAGAGGGGAGAAAGAAAACAGGGTAATGTTGGATGGTGGCGGAAGAGAGACAGAGGAGTAATGTTGGATGGGGAGAACAGAGAGAGAAGCAAAGTTTGATGGGAAGGACAAGAGAGACAGACGGGTGATGCTGGATGTGGGGAGGTGGGGAAGATAGAGACAGAGATGAGATCCCAGATGTAAGGGCAGGTGGAGAGAGAGGGGAAATGCTGCATGGCGAGGGGAAGAGAAAGACATAGAGGTTATGTTGGATGGTAAGGGGGACAGAGAGAGATGGTAGATTCTGGATGTGTGGGGGGAAAGAGAGGAGAAGCTGCATGACTGAGTGGGGGAGAGAAATTTACACAGAGAGGAGAGGATGGAGAGAGAGACACACATAAACAATGAGAGGAGATGCGGCCACACATGATCTGATCTAGTCATATGTGTGACTTAAGGATTTAACCAATATATATTGGGCCAATATTAATGTCTTATTACAAAAATCAGTAGACATTTTAAAATCATGGATTTGCCTCCTGTTGAATCTAAATTGGTGTACAACCCTGTTTGGTATGATTCCCCCCCACCCCCACCCCCACCCCAGAAATGGCTATATGTACTTCAAACACTTCCAATTTTCTTGCATAGGAGGGTATTGAATAAGCTTAATGATGTATTACAGAAATTTCTTTAACAAAAGAGAAAACTGAGGCTAAGGGAGGGGGGGGGGAGGGGACACTCCTTACCAGATATCAGGAAGTACAATATGGCTTATTGGCAATATGGATAAGAACACTTTCGCAATATATCCCATTGGAACTGGAAAAAAACATACCCCCCAATTCTATAAATGTGGGCGCACAATTTTGTAAATAGTGTGCAAAACTGCACGTGTAACTTATAGAATACAGCTAACTTAATTATTTAAATGGGTACTGACTTTTAACAGCAAATAATGGTCCTTAAGTAGTGTTAATTGGCGCCAATTTGCAGTTACGCACATAGCTGCACTTAGGCACTATTCTATAAACTTAAGGGTAAATTCTTTAAGTGACACCTAAAAATCTGCACCCAAAAATCCATGTGCTTAGCGTGATTCCACAAAGGGAGTGTACCATATATAGAATTGCACATAGGGCGTATATGGTGCAATCACTGACCTCAGTGGCTATGTAATTACGCTGTTTATGCATAGTGTGATTCAAAATATGGCACACTCTATTTAGCATGAAATTATAGATCCAACCTGAATCTGTGCATCAATATCAGCGTGCTAAACTGGGGACTGTAAAAAATGGCCACCGCAAGGAGGCATCCCAATTTTTTGGAGGCAGACACACTGCTGCTGGCCAGACTCTTCTTCACCAAGCCGGTCAGGTATTTCATTATACATGGCCACGGAAAAAGGAGCTATAACTCCTACAGGAAGGCCTTGCTCAGGTTCTGAGCAATACAAAATAATGAAGCCTCCTAATACAGGGAAGTGCAAGGTAGCAGATAAAGTTTCATGAAAGCATCAGACAAGTGTAACAACCTGTACAAGAATGCAATCTTTTGTATGCCACCTCTCTAAGTTTGGCAATGGAGGATGAAGTGAACCCACCACCCCTGAATAATAAGACAGCTGTTCTAACCCCTAGGCTACATCATACTCTACATAATTCTATGTCTTGGCCATTTTTTTAAAATGTATTTATTACATTTTCAATACTTAAACAGGATACATCTGTCAAGAGTAATGCAGCCAAATTTTTCAATTCGAAAAGAAAAAGGAAATACAGAAATCAAACTCTATATGGCTTTCTTAGACCTCAATACTGGGGTGGGGATAGGAATTAGTGAAGGTTATAAGACATATTTAACACAATTTAAGAAAATGATGGCGCCATATTTCTTAACATTCTAATTTCTATCTTTTTATAGCTGTTTGGAGTCGAGAAAAGATTTCAGCTGTTCAGGCATATAAAAGACATATTTTATCTGACTTAACCTTACTATTTCTGTTGTTCTTGTCTTCATAGAAAGAAAAGCTTTCCTCCTTTGTTGAGTTGTTTTACTGACATCAGGATAAAGCCAAATTTTTTCACCTCCAAAGTTATAATTAGCTGATTTAAAATAAAGTCTCATAATTGAGTTCAAGTCTTGCTCGAACGCAAAGGACACTATCATTGTGGCTCTTTCAATGACATTATCTAGTGATTGTTCCAATATTGCTGTAATATTGGCCACATCGATATCATCTTTCCCATTGTCCTTTTTTACTCCTTCTGCACTTTTAGACTTGTTTGGTATATAATAGACTAGTAAAAAAGCCCCGTTTCTGATGCAAATGAAACGGGGGCTAGCAAGGTTTTCTTCAGAGTGTGCATGTGGGAGTGTGTGTCCCTGCCCTCTGCCCTCTCTCCCTCCCCCCTTGGAGTCCAGTCCTTCAGTGTTAAGTTTCCTGCTGTCTCTCCCCTCCCCCTCTGAGTCCTTCACTGTTACAGAGAGAGGGATTTCGTGCTGTGCTGTTTTCCTTCACTCATGGGGAAACCGGATATCTCTGGCGCTTCACACTTCCGGCTGGAGGCTTCAGAACGTTGGTCTTGCCTTTTATATATATAGATTTTGTTTATTGGCAGTATAGCTTCTTGTGGGTACTTTAAGTTTTCCTTAAGAAATCTCGTAAATAATTTCAATGGAGTCACCCCAAAAGCTTAGAAAAATTTAGCAAGCGGAGATTTAGTCTTCTATTATAGTTCTCTATTTGTTCTAGCTTTCTTCGGATATCCATATTGTCCTTTGCCACTATTGCTTTAAACTCTTGCATATGTTCTACCTCACTTTGTAAGGCTGAAACCTTTAAGGAAAAATCTTGCTTAACCGATTCTCCAGTCTCCTTCAATTCTTGGATTTTAGAGTTTAAGGCTTTTACCTCTCCTGAAGATTGAAGTATGGCCGTGTCCATTTCAAGGAGTTTAAGCCAAATCTTTTCAAGGCTAACCTCTGGTTTTCTCTCCGAGGACACAGAAAACATCTGATCCTTGGGCCTCAGCGATGTCTGTATCGGGCCGGGCTCCCCGCAGGGTTTACCAATAGACACACTTCCGGGGTCTATTTGGATTACCTCTCGGCACGCAAAAGTTGCTGGACACGGAGGGTTCATAGAACTTGGTGGGGGGGGGGGGGCAAAGATGTTTCATGTTCCCGCAGAGTAACCGCCTCACCGGGTCCAACTGCTGCGGGATCCACCCCACTCACCGCTTGAGAAACCATGGGGAAGAAGCGCTCTAAACCTGGTTGAATCTGTGAAGAAGTCGAGGTAGGCGGGGGCACTACCCGCAACATTCCTTTTCTCTGAATGTGGCATATTTAATTGAGGAAACTTTTTCTCTCGGTCAAACTAGCTGGAGCTGCTTACGATTCTCCCATTCACGGCGCCATCTTGACACGCCCCCCAGATTTTGTCTTGGCCATTTGTACTGAATCTATTGGAGGACTGGCTGTTCATGGATGAGTGTGAAATGTCTATTGCCATATAGGTCCTTAACTAGGAATGAGATCACTGAAACCACCCCGACAGTCTTTTCCTCCATGATGTTACTCCCTTATGTAAAGCCCCACTGTAAATAGCAATGTAGCACTCGGAAATATCTGTCATGTACCTGCCACTCAACCTCCTTCTCCCTCTCACCCCTTGTCTCCATACAGAGAACCTGAGAAAAAGGGGGCACCATATGCGCCAGAGAAAGGCAGACTACCTCCAGGAGATGAGGCGCCAAATGCAGGCTGAGCTAGGTGAGTAATATTGCAGTGTCACATGCACACACCATCCCCTCCCCACCCAAGCGGCTGCCCCAGGGCTGGCTCAGGCAGACCCTGGGGAGAGGGAGGAAGGAGGAGGAAGACGACGGAGGACAGGAAGAAGGAAAAGATGAGGAGGAGGAAGAAGAAGGAGAAGATGAGGAGAAAGAAGAGGAGAGGAAGCAGGAGGAGAAGAGGACGTGGAGAAAGAAGAGGGTGAAGCGGAGCAAAAGGAGGAAGGAGGACAGGAGAAATAAGAAGAAGAGGGAGAGGAGAATGAGGCAGCCGCTGGCCCCCCAAGTTCAACACCCCCCCATCCTCTCAGTACCACCCCAAGACAAGACCTCCCTCAGGAGAGGGATATCTCTGCCAGAGAGGACAATGGCCTCCTACATGTGTCCTCATCTTCCCCAAGACAGAGAGCTCAGGCTCATGTCATTCCAGTGACACGTGCTGGCACAGGTGGAGTCCCACCTCTGTCTTCACCTGCCACGGGAACAGAGGCTGTCTTGGAAGAGATGGGGTATATGTGGGATGCCACACTGACTGGCAGCTAATGGCCCTGGAAGCAGGGCAAGCCAGGCTGCAGGGTGCTTTAGAGCACACGGTGGCCATATAAGCACACATTCTCTCTGCTCTCGAGCATCCCCAACTGTAAACGTGCGTTGTGCAAACACTGTGTGGTAACATGGATATACTCTAAAAGACATATTAGGTCAAGGCCCATAACATTTACTCAAAAAATGAAAACTATAAGTGTGAAAAGGGAAGAGACTATTGGTAGTTTAGTCAGGGAGAAAGGAACGTGACGTAAACAAATGTCGAACTGCCAGGACATCACCATCTCAAAACGGAACGCTGACTGCCATACACAGGGAATGTATATAGCTGTATATCCTCTATTTGAAAATCTTTCAGACATGTTCTGGACTTGTATATTAAAATCTTCGATATTGGTGCAGATTTTTCTAAGTCGTAGAAATTGACAGAGAGAGAGGTTTTTCTTAAGGCTACCGTTGTGATAACTGATATAATGTAAAAATGCATTGCGATCGGTGTGTTTCCTTTAGATGTTGGTCGTGAATTGGTTATTTTCAATTCTGATTTTCAAATCCAGAAATTTAATTTTGTTGGGACTGTATTCAATCTTGAAACTTAAATTTATATCTTGAGCATTTAACCAAACATGGAAAGATTTTAAGGAAAAATTAATTCTTACCTGATAATTTTCTTTCCATTAGTCCTAACAAATCAATCCAGAGACTTGTGGGTTGTGTCCCTCTACCAGCAGGTGGAGATAGAAAGAACCTCTGAGGTTTGCTATATGTTGATCTGTGCAGCCAAGTAAACCTCAGTATGAACGATACCAAAGCAGTGGAATGGAAACAACAGAAAACACTCCTGACATTGTCAGACCAAATGCCCAACATACTTCCACCACTTCCTAATTTATTTGTTTTTATTATTTAATCAAACGAAGCAACATTCAGAACAACAAAACCCGAAAAAACTAACCAACCGAAACAAAACTGCAGACAGTAAATCCAGGAGGGGCCTCTGGATTGATCTGTTGGGACTAAGGAAAGAAAATTATCAGGTAAGAATTAATTTTTCGTTCCATAGCGTCCCACAGATCAATCCAGAGTCTTGTGGAATGTACCCAAGCAGTCCTCAAGTAAGGTGGGACACCCCCAACCCAGCAGAAATCACCGAAGAGCCAAACACCACATCGTGCTGAGCTGCCACATCCACCCAATAATGACGAGTGAATGTATGGACCGAAGCCCATGTAGCGGCTCTGCAGATATCTTCCAGAGAAACCAAACGGGACTCTGCATAGGAGGAAGCCTGAGCTCACATAGAATGAGCATGAATTTGTGCAGGGGCTTGCTTGCCCAATGCCACGTAGGCCGAAGTGATGGCCTCCCGCACCCAACGGGCTATGGTGGCCTTGGAAGCCATATGACCCTTCATACTGCCTCCAAAAAGGATGAAGAATTGGTCAGAAAGACGAAATTTATTTGTCACCTCCAAATACCTGAGAAGAGCCCATCTCACGTTGAGGCAGTGAAGAGCCCGGAATTGCTCGGGGTAATCTTCCCGGTGAAAAGTCGGCAAATGCAGAGACTGCCCCAAATGGAAACGAGAAACCACTTTGGGCAAAAATGAAGGAACTGTCCTAATCGATACCCCCACCTCCGTAAAATGCAGGAAGGGGTCTCTGCAAGAAAGAGCCTGCAATTCTGAAATTCTCCGAGCTGAAGTATTGGCTACTAGGAAAATCGCCTTCAAGGTAAGATCCTTAACCATAATCCTCGATAAGGGCTCAAAAGGAGGACGCTGAAGCGCTTTGAGAACTAGATTAAGGTTCCAGGATGGCAGAACTGGCACTACAGAGGACACAACCGATTTACACCCCTCAAAAAACGAACCACATCTGGGTGAGAGGTGATCGACGCCCCCTGAAGCCGGCCTCTAAAGCATACCAGAGCTGCCACCTGCATCTTAAGAGATTTCTGTACACCCTCCTGAAGAAACGTGAGGATAACCAATACCGAAGCTGAAGCCGCTGACAATCCTGAACTCGCACACCACGAATCGAAGGTACACCACACCCTAGCATAAGCTATCAAGGTGGATCTTTTTCAAGCCTGAAGCATTGTAGCGATAACCGCGTCCGGATACCCTTTCCTTCTCAACTTCACCCTTTCAAGGGCCAGGCCGTAAGATCAAAGGGGAAGGGACCCTCCATCATGACTGCTCCCTGCAGCAAGAGCGCCTGGTCCCTGCGCCTGGAGCCGGAGAGGACGATCGAACAGAAGCCTGACCATATCCGCATAGCAGGGACTTCTGAACCAATCCGGGGCCACCAGGATCACTCGACCGGGATGACTGGCAATGCAAGCCAGTAACCTGCCCACCATAGGCCACAGGGGGAAAACATAGAGTAGGCCCCTGGGCCAAGGTTGTAGAAGAGCATCGATGCCTTCTGAGCCCAGTTCTCTTCCCCTGCTGAAGAAATGGGGAACCTTCGCATTGAATGCGGTGGCCATGAAGTCCATCACCGGCATCCCCCAATGGGCAGCTATCTGATCGAAGGCCAGAGGGGAGATTGTCCACTCCCCCGGCTCCAACTGGTGGCGACTGAGAAAGTCCACTTGCACATTCTGTGACCCCGCTATATGAGCTGCCATCAAGAGAAAGAGATGAGTCTCTGCCCAACGGCAGATTAGGGCCGCCTCGCGCACTACTGGTGTACTCCTGGTGCCCCCGACGGTTCACATAGGTGACCGCCGTCCCACTGTCCGAGAGAACTCGAACTAGGCAATCATGGAGAAGAGAGAGAAACTCCCGAAGGGCTAGACGAAATGCCCGCAACTTCAAGCGGTTGATGGACCAAGATGCCTCCGTCGAGGTCCAAATGTCCTGGGGCGTCTGTTGGAGGCAATGAGCCCCCCAACCAGACAGTGATGCATCCGTGGTCACGATTTTCCATTCTGGGGTTTGCCGAGGAATGCCCGGCACCAGATTCTTTTGAATGAACCACCAGTGCATGATTGTGTGCAGACGGGTCGAACATGGCACCCGAACCTCGTAATCCTCCGAGAGAGGAGACCAACGTCAGTGAAGGTGCCACTGCATGGGGCGCATGTGAGCTCTGGCCTACTTACGACGTCCAAGGTGGAGGCCATGGAACTCAGAATTTGCACCTAGTCCCAAGCCAGCGTTCAGAGTTTGGAACAGAGCTCGCAACTGACCCTGCAACCACTGTGCTTGAGCTGAAGGAATAGAAACTATCCATGTTCGGGTATCAAAGCACACTCCCAAGTATTCCAGCATCTGGGAGGGCGTAAGGCTGCACTTTGGGAAGTTGATCACCCAACCAAGCGATTGAAGCAACCCGACCACTCTGTCGGTTGCCTGTCGACTCTCCTCGAAAGAAAACGCACGCACAAGCCAGTCATCTAAATAAGAATGGACTTGAATCCCTTCCTTTCTGAGATAGGCTGCCACTATGACAAGGACCTTGGAAAAAGTCTGAGGTGCTGTGGCTAGGCTGAAGGGCATCGCTTTGAATTGAAAATGACGACCGAGCACTGCAAAGCGAAGAAAACACCTGTGGGGAGGCCAAATTGGAATGTGTAAATAGGCCTCTTGAGATCGAGAGATGTCAAAAACCCCCCTGGCTGTACTGCTGTGATCACCGAGCGGAGGGTTTCCATGCGGAAATGCCGAACCCATAAGGACCTGTTGACGCACTTGAGATCTAGGATGAGTCACCAAGAACCGCCCTTTTTTGGCACCACAAAATAAATGGAGTATCGACTGCACCCTCTTTCTGTTGGGGGTACAGGCTGGACGGCTCCCAGTCATAAGTTGAGGAGGGTGTAACGAACTGCCCGCACCTTGGCGGGAGGTTTGCAAGGAGATTCCAGAAACAAGTCTATTATCGGACAAGCCAATTCCAACTTGTAGCCGTCTCTGATAACCTCCAAGACCCATCCGTCGGATGTTACCCTGGTCCACTCCACCAGGAATAGGGACAGCCTGCCCCCAGCAACTGGCTGGAGATGGACCAGGGCCCCATCATTTGGCGGACCTGGCTGCGGGCTGGTTTCTGTTACCGGAAAGGAAGGCCCGCCTGTCACCTCGAAAGGGCTGAGGTCTCTGAGAAGACCTTGCTTTCTGAAAAGAGGACCCGCGACCTGGACGGTAACAACGTGTATCCCTAAACTTAGGTCTAGGTCCCGCCGGTCACATAAATTTGGACCTGTCCTCCAGGAGGCGCTGGCCCTTAGAGTCACCAAGGTCCTTCACAATCTGTTCTAGGTCTGTCCCAAACAAAAGCTTTCCCCTAAAAGGAAGCATTGCCAGCCTTGACTTTGAGGCCACGTCTGCAGCCCAATGTCGCAACCACAGCCAGCGACGCACGGTGACTGCTAGGGAAACCTCCTTCGCCGACGCAATCAAAAGATCATAAAGAAGATCCGCAAGGAAGGCTAAACTGGGCTCTAAGGCTGGCAAAACAGCCACGAGGTCCTCCAGAGAGGAGGCTTTCTGTACCCACGATAAGCATGCCCACGCCGCATAAGAGCCACAAACTGAAGCTTGCAGGGAAAGGGCCGCTACTTCAAAGGACAGCTTCAAGCAAGTCTCCAACTTATGATCCTGAGGGTCCTCGAGCACCGTGACACCCTCCACAGGGAGAGTGGTTTTCTTAGTGACCGCTGTGATCAATGAATCCACGGTAGGAACCTTCAGCAAGTCTAAGTCAGCAGCAGGTAGCGCGTAAAGAAGCGACATAGCTCTAGCAACCTTAAGCCTACTGTCCGGCGTATCCCACTGCGCCGAAATAAGGATTTTCATGGCCTCATGCACATGAAAGGAACGCAGTGGGCATTTGGTGCCAGACATAATAGAGGACACCGGACCTGTTCCCCCTGATGATTCAGGGGGTGAAATGGCCAAAACCTTAAAAGCCCTAATAATCAGGGAGGGAAGCTCTTCCCTGCGAAAAAGGCGGGCAGCCGTTGGGTCATCCCCCTCCTCAAAAGGCAGGGTGACCTCATCTGCCAAATCCAATGATTGTGAGGGACAGCCCGGAGACAAATCCGGGCCATCTGTGTCAGATAGCTCCTCGGGATCCAAAATCTCCACCCAGTGATGTTTTGGCAGGAAAGACTGAGAGGCTGCAGCAACCAAAATTTGATGAGGAAGAGACAGGGCTGCTGAAGAGAAGCTCCTGACTTCTTCAGAAGAAAGGCATTTTGAATTAATAAAACAAAATCCAGGGAAAAAGGAACTGAAAGGGACTCCCCTGCTCCCTCTAAATTGCTTTCCTCCATCGGAGCCTGTGCCATAGAAGCGCGCTGTGCCTCCTGTCAACCACCACGTGCGGAGCTGGTCGCGCCTGAGAGGAAAAAATGGTGCCCGCTGACGCACGCTGCACTAACTGCCCCAAGGAAACTGCCAAAACTATCCCCTGTGCTTCTGACTCACCGGACGCCTGAGGGGAACCCCCGTCACGCTGAACACCCGCTGTGGGCTGATGGCGGCATGACTCACACTCCCCCGATGCTGCTCTCCGGCCCCCACACCAGGAGCAGCGCTTAGCCGCCTCAGAAGGCACTGACATGCTCCATAAACGCCTGCCCCTCAAACAGACTTGGCAGCCCGTCTAGCTCCTCCATATGATTAAACAAAAACAAAGTCTCTTAAAGAGACGCTTAACTTTTTTTTTTTTTTTTTTTTTACTCAGGAGAGAAAGGCAACACCTGATCAGGCCCACAGCCCCAGGCGACGAAGGAAAGGTAGGGGGAGACCGAGAGGGACCTGGCACCACCAGGTGTACACCAGAAGCTACAAACAGCCACTCAACCCCTGACTGTACTAAACTAGGCCCAAAGGACACCAGTAGCCAGATCAAACCAGAGCTGCACAGAGATGTCCCTCCACCTGCTAGATAGAGAGAATACTGAGGTTTACTTGGCTGCACAGGTCCACATATAGCAAACCTCGGAGGTTCTCTCTATCTCCACCTGCTAGTAGAGGGACACAACCCACAAGTCTCTGGATTGATCTGTGTGACGCTATGGAATGTGTCAATGTTGCCATGCCACAGGATAAAGATATTGTCAATGTATCTCTTGTACAGTTTGATATGTGTCTTGAATGGATGTTCTTCTAAGTGCACCTTTTCACAATTGGCTACATATAGATTAGCAAGAGGGCCTTGCTCGTCCCCATAGCTGTTACTTTCACTTGTTGGTAAAAAGTGTCTTGAAACTGTAAGTAATTTTTGGTTAATGCAATAGTGGCACTGTGGCACATGTGAGAATCAGATGATTTGGTATCCTTCTGTGCTTAGTTCGTGCACATAAAGTTTGTTCGACGATATTGAGGGCTTCTAATTGCAGGATATTGGTATAAATTGAGTCAATATCGAGTGTGACCATTATAGTATCAGTAAGATCTCCTTCATATCCTTCCAGTGTATTGATCATATGGGAACTATTTTTAATGTAAGAGGGAATAAGTGGGACAAATTGGATATAAAAAAAAGTCTGTGATGATGGAAAGAGGTTCCAAAACAGAGCCGTTTGCTGACATGATGGGCCTTTCTGGTGGATTGGTGAGAGATTTGTGACATCTTTGGAAATATATAGATGGTGGGAAGAACCAGATTTTTGACTTGTAGGAATTCACTCTCTTTGTTAGTAATGAAGCCTACCTTGGAGGAAAAAGTGACAAATTCTGGAGTGCTTCTGTGGGACCTTCTGTAAGCTTCACATAGTAGCGAGGATCGTCAAGTTGTCTCTGAACATCGTTTAATCAGTGCGGTCCGTGATTATGATGCAGCCACCTTTATTGGCTGGTTTTATGACTATGCTGCTATTTTGAGAAAATGTATGGACTGCATCAAATTCTATTATTGAAAGATTGTAGAAATGTGATTTTCTTCTTGCTTCCAATTGCTTTATATCACGTTCGATACAAGTGTTAAACGTGTGCATTAAGGGATCTGGTGGTCCTGGTGGAATCCACGTGGATGGCTTCTTTACAGCTGATATGTCTGTACTGGGAGTAGTCTGAGAAAAAACATGAATGATTTGAAGCTTGCGACTAAACTTGAAGAGATCAACACGTGTCTGAAATGCATTGTTTTTGGTAGTAGGGACAAAGAATAAGCCTTTTTGTAACACATTGGATTCAGGGTCAGATAAGTTGTGAAAATTTGAAAATTGGAATTTTCATTTCCTACTGTCTGTTCGCTGGCGGTCTCTGCTGTGATACTGAGGAAATCTGCGTCCTCCTGTTCCTCTGCCTCATCTTCTCCCCCATGTAGGATATCTGTTACTTGTTTGTTGTTGGTGGTATATTGGTATCTCCTTGGAGTCCTTCTGCCAATGTAGTTCTAAAAAAGCCTCTAACTGTCGAGGAAGGCTAGGAAGTTGGGATGGTGCATTAGTGGTTTCATGATGACGTATATTGTTTGGATGTGTTGGTGATCAGGGCACTCCCGGTGAGAGTGGAGATGTCACTGGGCTATTCAAAGGTGAAGTGTAAAAATCACCAGAATCGCTCCTGATTCTTTTTCTTTTTTTTTGTTCTACGGGAACAAAAAATGTTTCTATTTGATTCCATATTCAAACAAGACATTTCAGTGGTTTTCTTTTTTTGATTGTAATATGGCTTGGCTTTAGCAAAAGAATAGATGAAACCTCGTTTGTAATCTGCTTCATCTCTTTTAAATTTTAAAGTTTTGGTTTCTTCGGTGGCAATTTTGAACTTGTCTATTTTAGTGTTAATGTCTTGTAACACTATTTAGAAGTGTGGATCATCGTGTTGTAAGGAATCTGGCGTAACTTCCTGTGTTTGACATAAAAGTTTACTCTTATTCTTTAGATGTCTCCACTATTAAGATCATACGATCAAACTGCATTTATTTAAAATAGAGCACAACTTGCCAAGAAATTCTTGATTGTGTAGGAACATTGTGGGGCTCTTGGTTATTCTAAAACCCCAGGTATCCTTTTGGCTCTGCAATAGTTCAATATGATGTGAAAATGCAGGTCATTCCTAACAATGTTCTTTTTAAAGTTGACAATGTCTAGCCAACAGTCCATTAGTGACTCTGTAGCTTGTCCTTCATCGGTGTCTTCAGGGCTTGTTTCTTGTAGAAGTTGGTTAAGAAGAGCCTCACTGTAGCTCAGAATGTTGTCCCAGGTCTGGAAGGCCATGATTCAGTTCAAATCCAAGCAAACAAAACCACAGTAGTGGAAAGAACAACAGTGTCTCACGAAAAGTCACAGGAGCAAGAGAACAGTGGGAACTAAATCAGGCTCTCCAAGAAACAGACCAAAGGTGTCCAATGTAGATATAAAATTTATTAAGAGATGACTCAACACAGTACCATGTTTTGGCACTAAGAGTGCCTTCCTCAGGAGTCTGAACAGATACAGATAAAGACACACATATATAATAATCAGTGGGAACAGAATCAGGCTCTCCAAGAAACAGACCAAAGGTGTCCAATGTAGATATAAAATTTATTAAGAGATGACTCAACACAGTACCATGTTTTGGCACTAAGAGTGCCTTCCTCAGGAGTCTGAACAGATACAGATAAAGACACACATATATAATAATCTTATAAATGAAAGTAGACATATTACATATATATCAAAAAGGTGTGTCACAAAAGTACATATGCAATATAGTATGGTAACAAAAAATATATTTAAAATATATATAATAAAGATAACATCATTTAAAATACATACACAAAAAGTGATAACAATTGTAAATGTAAGGAAAGATACAAACAATGAAAAGGTGGCTACAGTAAAACAGTCAGTTGAGGAACATTTACCAAGAGAATTAGAAAGAGAATTAAAAAAGAACAAGCAAATGTGCAACATTGTATGAGAGATGTTTAAAAGAGATTAAAATATGTACAAATAAGTCTTAAAAATGCACTGGATATGAAGGCATAAGGTAGAACACGTACATAAGTTCAAAGACATGGGTGTATGTGTGCATATGGTAGGTAATATCGGAACTGACCTTGGTAAATATGTCTAACAATCCTGTTGAATAATGTCTTCAGAAATAAACCTTTGAATAAAGTTGTGGTCTGAGAAAAAAGAAAAAGTGATGCAATGTGATTTGAAAGACCTAGAAAAAGAAACTCTAAAAAAAATAATAACAAATAAAGAACATATGATATATCTGTGGTATTATAGAAAAGTGATGGAGTGTGATGTTCCACATAGGAAGAGAGTGATGGCCTGTGATTGAAAAAGGAAGTGTGCCAAAATGGGCATATATATATGCTAAAGGTATCAAAACAGTGATAGAATTAGTGCAGGGTATGGAAAGGAAAAAGAAGAAAACTTAAATGGTGGAGTGAAACGTATGCTAAAGGTAAGATAGTGGTGAGAGACATTAAAGGCAAGTGAAAGATGAAAATAAGAAAAAGATGTTAGCTATAGATGTGATAGGAAATAAATGAATTAAAAATTGTGAACTATGGCTGTGACAGAAAATTCATCGAATACCAAGTGGACCTAAGACTTAAATTGGTGGTGGCACGCAAACTCATTGCATAAGGTAGCAGAACAGTAAAAAACAAGTACTGAAAAATAGAAATAAAAAAGAAGTCAAAAGAAAGAAAAGGAAAGTATATATATATAGGAGACCCAGTGAGAAACAAACTATGACTATGGGAAAAGATTAATAAAGCAGAGTGAGGAGGTGGCACATGAACTGATTGTAAGGTCAAATGATCTAAGTATGGACTGTGTCTGGACAAGTTGCATCCCCAACTGTAAACGTGCGTTGTGCAAACACTGTGTGGTAACATGGATATACTCTAAAAGACATATTAGGTCAAGGCCCATAACATCTACTGAAAAAATGAAAACTATAAATGTGAAAAGGGAAGAGACGATTGGTAGTTTAGTCAGGGAGACAGGGACGTGATTTAAACAAAATGCTGAACTGCCGGGACATCACCATCTCAAAATGGAATGGTGACTGCCATATACAGGGAATGTATATTGTTCAACTATTAGACTATTGAAATAATACAGTAAACATATCCATACCTTTAGAAAGACCATTGTTGTGCATAGCAAAAAGATATCACTAATGATATGGCTTCTAGGCACTGCTGGTATGCTGAAAGGAAGAACACTGTGATCCGATGGATTAAAAAGACTTCAATAAAAAGCACCAAAAACAAATGCATGCGCAAAAGTGTGCAGTCTGTAAACGGCATGGAGGTGATGTGTGTGAATCACAGTGAAGGTGTATACAAAAAGTGTGATGAGAAGGAATTTATTTATTTATTTATTTAATTGCATTTGTATCCCACATTTTCCCACCTATTTGCGGGCTCAGTGTGGCTTACAATACATTGTAAATGATGGAAATACAGTTTGTTACATTATGATTATGGGTTACATTGTGAATAGTTAAAGAAGACAGAGTCAGGTCAATCATCTTTGGGGCGTAGAAACTATAGGATATGACGTTGGGGGATTACTAGGGTGATCGAATAATAGCAAGAGAGCGATGGGGTATAACAGTTTTTATCTGTGGGTAGATTATTGAATGGGAGAGAGTACGGGGAAATGGAGTACGTGAGGTAATGTCTTGAGGCATTATTATGGTGTATATGGGATTTATGTGTTTTGATCCTTGCAGTATGTTTTTTCAAAGAGATAGGTCTTCAATCGTTTGCGGAAGTCGGTTAATTCATAGATCGTTTTCAGGTTGCGTGGTAGTGCATTCCAGAGTTGCGTGCTCATCTAGGAGAAGGTTGATGCATGTAGTACTTTATACTTTATGCCTTTAGGGAAGGTTGAGGAAAGTTCTGGATGATTTTTTGGCGTTTCTGGGTGGCAGGTCTATTAAGTCGGACATGTATGCAGGGGCTTCACCGTGAATGATTTTGTGAACTAACGTGCATAATTTAAAGGTGATACGTTCCTTGAGTGGGAGCCAGTGTAGTTTCTCACGTAAGGGTGCTGCACTTTCATATTTTGGTTTTCCGAAGATGAGTCTGGCTGCTGTATTCTGGGTTGTTTGAAGTTTTCTCATTATTTGTTCTTTGCAGCCTGTGTATAGTGAGTTGCAGTAATCCAGATGGCTGAGTACGAGTGATTGTACTAGGTTGCGGAAGACAGATCTTGGAAAGAATGGTTTTATTCTTTTCAGTTTCCACATGGAGAAGAACATCTTTTTTGTTGTGTTGTTCGCGTGAGTCTCAAGTGTAAGGTGGCGGTCGATTGTGACTCCAAGGATTTTTAAATTTTCTGATATTGGCAAGTTTAGTTTAGGTGTGTTGATAGCAGTAAATTTGGTTGTGTTGTATTGGGAGGTTAGTATGAGGCATTGAGTTTTTTCTGCGTTCAATTTCAGTCGGAATGCATCTGCCCAGGTGTTCATGATGTGTAGACTTTGGTTGATTTCGTTGGAGATTTCATTGATGTCTTGTTTAAAAGGAATATATATCGTTACATCATCTGCATATATGTAAGAGTTAAGGTTATGGTTTGATAGAAGTTTTGCCAGTGGGGTCATCAGTAGGTTGAAAATTGTTGGCGAGAGGGGAGATCCCTGCGGTACTCCGCACTCAGGTGTCCATGCGGCAGATGTGGTTGAATTTGATGTGACTTGGTATGAGTGTGAGGTTAAGAACCCCTTGAACCAATTTAGGACATTGCCTCCGATGCCGAAATATTCAAGAATGTGTAATAGGATTCCGTGGTCAACCATGTCAAAGGCACTTGACATGTCAAATTGTAGGAGGAGTATATTGGAGCCGGTTACGATCAGTTGCTTAAATTTGGTCAGTAGGGTAGTTAATACTGTTTCTGTGCTGTGATTCGAACGGAATCCTGATTGGGCGTCATGCAGTATTGAGAACTTGTCAAGATAACTTGTGAGTTGTTTGGTTACCACTCCTTCTGTTATTTTAGTTATTAGTGGTATAGGTGCAACTGGTCTGTAGTTAGTTATTTCACTAGCGTTTTTCTTTGTGTCTTTGGGTATTGGGGTGAGTAAGATTTTTCCTTTTTCCTTTGGGAAAAGTCCGTTTTGTAGCATGAAATTCAGGTGGTTCGTTAAGTCTACTATGAATTGTTGAGGAGCTGATTTCATGAGGTTGCTTGGGCAGATGTCTAGTTTGCATTGGGATTTGGCGAATCTTTTAAGCGTTTTAAAGATAAGGTCTTCTGACAGTACTTCGAATTCGGTCCAGATCCTGTCTGCTGGGTGTATTCCGTCTTCTGGGTCTAGACAGTTCAGGAATGTGGTGTATCCAGTAGGGCTGGTAGGTATTCTAAGTCGTAGATGTATGATTTTCTCCTTGAAGCATTTCGCGAGGTCGTCGACCCCTGGTATTTCTTTACTATTGTTTGTAACAGGTGTAGTGTCTAGCAGCTTATTTACAAGGTGGAAGAGTTTGTGCGTGTCTTTGTAGTTTGGTCCAATCATAGTTTTATAGTGTAGTCTTTTAGTCTGTTTTATGGTGTATTTGTATTTCCTCCGAAGTGATTTCCATGCATTCAGTGTGTGTTCATCTTTCTTTTTGTTCCAAGCGCGTTCTAGCTTTCTGACTTGCGTTTTGAGTTCTTTCAGCTCTTCGGTGAACCATGGATTTGATTTTTTCCTGTGCGATGTTCTGGTTTGGATTGGGGCAATTGTGTCTAATATTGTCTTACATATGTTATCCCATTCTTGGAGGAACCGTACGGTGTCTGTGTTTGCTGGCCATTCATTTGGTAGACCTGTTGCCAGAATGTTGTAGGGTCTATTTTTCCTCTCGTGGTGTATATTGTTCGTTCGTTTTTGTTGACTGCGTTTCTGTCTGTTTTTCGCCAGAGGAGGGAGACATGTGCTTTATAGTGGTCTGTCCATGGTGTGGGTGTCCATCTTGGTCTGTAAGTAGGATAGTTGAGTCTGGGTCGAATTTGTGTGTAATGATGTCTAGGAATGGTACTCGGAGTGGAAATAATAGGAAAATGACTATGTAAAAAAACAAAATGGAAAAAGAAAAAGAAAAAGAAAAAAATAATGAAAACAAATGCAGCTGTACAACGGATGTCCAGATGGACTAAACATGTGAATGGACCTGTAGTGCATGTTATGAAAATGTGAGGAGAATAATACAAAACAAAGGAATGAAAACATAAGTAAAAATGTAGTATTGAAATTGATGTTAAATATTTGAATGGTCCACTGGAGGGCATATTTGTACGAGTTAAGAAAATGTGGAGAATATGGGAAAATATACAAAACAAAGGAATGAAAACATAAGTAAAAATTTAGTATTGAGAGTGATGTTAAATATTTGAATGGTCCAACAGAGATACTAGAATACTAGCCAATGTTAAGCACATTTGTATCATGAGTAATTAGCCATAAAATGTAATGAAGAAATTGGTTTCTAGGCCTTTCCTGAACATTAAGATACTCGTTTATTGGCCTTGAGGATCACGTTCCACCACGTAGCTAAATCCAGCCGTGCAGATTGATTTGTAGGATATATTTTTGCAGTTGGGCAGGAGAAATAGTAGATAACTTCTGGCTTCTGGATGCATATGTCAAGGTCTCAGGGTCTTAGCAAACTGTCACAGACTCAGGGACAATGTCAGCTCTTGGGCTAATGGCAGCAGCAGGCAAACCCTCCAACCAGTACTGGACTGAGTAAGTAGGACTGAAGCAGACTAGAAGTGCAATATGCACACAGGCAGGAACAGACCAGACATGCACAGAGCACACAGGCTGTACCAAGACACAAACCAGGACTGGATTAGGCAGGGAACACAGGGACAAAATCAAGTAAAGCTAGAAGAGAAAACACTCAAACGGGCCGCAAGGCCGAGCTGGAACCCATGCACACAGAACCCTCTCATGGGCCACAAAGCTGAACTGGAACCCAAACACAACAGCAGAAGGCAGGGGAGACTAGGCAGCGCTCTAGGCGAGGCAGACTAGGTAGAGCTCAAGGCTAGGCCACACAGCTGTGCAAAAAAAACAACAGATCAAACAGGCAATAACCAAGACAGAAGTGCTAACACTAGCACACAGACAAGCTGAATAACTAAGGCAGAAGTGCTAAGCCTTGCACACAGACAAACAGAAGGCGGAAGTGAAAACCCTAGAACACAAAGGAACTAAAGCAGAAGTGCTAACCCTAGCACACTAACTAGAAACAAGACAGAAGTGCTACACAAACACACCAACTAGGAAACAGGCCAGAAGTGCTACACAAGCACACCGACAAACCTGGAGACCTTTGGCTTTGCAAAGGCCCTGAATGAAGGTCCTCACCTTCCTTATGAGGGCCTTCAATGATGATGTAACGACTACAGGAAAGAGACTTGGAACACACTGAACACCAGAGTGAGGCTTGGAACACACTGAACACCAGTGAGGCTTGGAACACAAAGGAAGTGGTAGCAGAGGTAACAATGCAAAGAAAAGAACAGACTGGATCCACCTCTGAAGCTGACCACCAGAAGACAAGGTGAGACTGAAAGTGGATTGTGACAGCATATTTCTAGGTGATAATTCAATCAAGTCTAGCATATAATCAGGAGACAGTCTGAACAGTATCTTGAAGATGATAGTGCTCATTTTGAAAACAGTCTAGCCCTGATTGGGAGCCAGTGTAGTGCTATAAACAGTGGTATAGCTCTTTCATATTTTGATTTTTTGAGTATCAGTTTTGCTGCTGTGTTCTGTATGGTCTGCATAGATCTTAGTAGGTTTTCTGTGCATTCTATATATGCTGCGTTGCAGTAGTCTAGTAGGGACAAAATCATTGATTGTACTATTAGATGGAAGGATTGTCTAGGAAAGTAGTCTCTGATCCTTCTTAGTTTTCATAGGGTTTTAAAACTTTTTGTTGTGACTGCTGAGATTTGATTTTCAAGAGATAGGTATTTGTCAAGAATTATTCCTAGTATTTTAAGCTGTGATTCTATTAGGTATTTTTGATTGCATATGAAGTTTTGGTCGGACATGAGATTGTGTTGGCTAGATAGAGCTAGGAATTTGGTGTTGTCTCTGTTTAGTTTAAGTTTGAAAGTCGTGGCCCGGTTTTCCATGAGGTCCAGGGCTATTTTAACCTTGTCCGAAATCTCTGTGGTGTGTTTGTTGGACGGTATATAGATGGTCACATCATCGGCATATATGAATGGGTTGAATCCCATTTTTTCCAGTTTCCTGCTAATGGGGCCAACATTATGTTAAACAGTATCAGTGATATTAGGAAGCCTTGTGGCACTCTGCAGTTTGAGATCCAGGAGGCTGAGAGTTGGTTGTTCATCTTTACTAGGTATGACTTGGTTCTTAAGAATCCATTGAACCAGGTTGCTACTGCCCCATTGATTCCCATGTTGTCAAGTAGGGTCATTAGTGTTATGTGGTCTACCATATTGAAGGCACTCGACATATCAAATTGTAGTAGTAGGATTCTCTGGCCTTGGCTCATCAGCCTTCTGAATTTTGTTATCAGCGTAGTTAAGACTGTTTCAGTGCTGTGTAGAGGTCTGAAGCCTGATTGTGATTGGGGAGGATTGAGAAGATTGTTAGATATTCCATTAGTTGTTGTGTTACTAAGCCCTCCATCGTTTTGGTCAATAGTGGTACTGAAGCCACTGGTCTATAATTTGTGAGTTCATTGATCTTATTAATTGCGTTGTTGGGGATCAGGGTCAGTATGATGTTGCCCTTGTCCAGGAGGAATTGACCATTTAGAAACATGTATTTTATGTGTTTGGTGAGGCAGCTGATGAACCATTGGGAGTTGTTTTCCACTGTAGTTTATTTCAGAGGATTTATTGAAACTGGTGATGAGCCTTTTAAAGGGGAAGACCATCTATGTAAGCACCCTGGCTACTGAAGTTTCTTTTCTTTAATATATTATTTATCGATAATCTCTAGGATTATTATTATGATTTAGGGCAAATTATGTGGTGTTATTCTTAAGTAGTATACAATGCCATACTTTGTATTACTTGAATATTTTTACTGCTGTTATAATTAATTGTCTATTGTACAGTGCACAAAGAGGTTTTTCTATGAAAATGCCAACAAATCCAACAGATTGATAGCACGGCAACTTAAAAAAATTAACATTAAACATCAGATTAAATAAAGGAGAATAAATGAGCTAATTTTTGACCCTGGGCAAACAACCACTTGGTTTGTAGAATACTATCAGAATCTTAATACCTCTCAACTCAATGTGTCATCTCCTGAACTGGAGAACTGAGTGTCCAAGAGGGACTTCTCCCAGCTGTACCCGAAAACTAAGGAATGGTTAGATCATCCTTTTGAGATTCAAAAAATCTATCATGCTATTAGTAGCTTGAAATCTAATAAGGCTTCTGGACTGGACTATCTTCCCATGGTGCTATACAAAACCTTTAAAAATCAATTGGCTCTGGTCTTATTATGTGATACAACATTCCTTACCTAGGTATTTCTATAAAGCCACTATCACAGTTATCCCTAAGAAGGGTAAGGATCCTATTTAATATAGCAATTATAGATCCATATCACTGTTAACTGCTGACTATAAGATCTTCACTAAAATCTATGAGGTTGGAACACTGTTGGGGTGGGGGAGTTATCAACATGGCCTACCCTTGACATGTTATTTTGTTGTTAACCCCAGTTATTAGTAACTAGGTCTTATTTGATCTCATTGCATAAAATGGGACTTCTGCTAAAATAGCACAAGTAAGTGGTAAAATAACACATCTTATCAGGAGTCCACACTGATAACCACACTCCTGTATTTTGTAGGCCATTCATCCAGATCAGACATGATTTCTTAAGGATTAATATGGTACTGATGAGGTGTGCTGCATTATCAATATTTTATCCTCTATCTGAAAGGTTCCTGCACATTATACAATACTCTCACTTGATGAAGTAAAAGCTCTTAATAAAACTCAATGGCCTTTCCTATTTCTTATTTTAAATATTTTGGCTTTGGACATCATTTTAGTCAGTGGATAAAAGCAATTTATGCATATCTTAACATACTAACATAATAAATGACGTCAAATAAAGACCTGTACGGTCCATCCAGTCTGCCCAACAAGATAAACTCATTTTACATGGTATGTGATATTTTATATGTATACCCAAGTTTGATTTGTCCTTGCCTTTCTCAGGGCACAGACCATAGAAGTCTGCCCAGTACTGTTCTTGTACAAAGTTCTGAAGCTAACATCGAAGCCCCTTAAAATTTACACTCCAGCCCATCCCTATCTATTAAGTCACGATCAGGGCGTAGACCATAGAAGTCTGCCCAGCTCCCATTTTGTTTCCAATTACCGGCATCGCCACCCAATCTCCACTAAGATTCCACGGAACCATTCCTTCTAAACCGGATCCCTTTGTGTTTATCCCACGCATGTTTGAATTCTATTACCATTTTCATCTCCACCACCTCCCGCGGGAGGGCATTCCACATATCCACCACCCTCTCCGTGAAAAAATACTTCCTGTCATTAGTCCCGAGTCTGCCCTCCTTCAACCTCAATTCATATCCTCTAGTTCCACCGCCTTCCCGTCTCCAGAAAAGGTTTGCGGATTAATACCTTTCAAATATTTGAACGTCTGTATCATATCACCCCTGTTTCTCCTTTCCTCTGTTTCTCTTTTCCTCCAAGGTATACATATTCAGGTCAGCAAGTCTCTCCTCGTATGGTTTGCAACGCAAATCCCATACCATTTTCGTAGCTTTTCTTTACACCACTTCCAGTCTTTTTACATCTTTAGCAAGATACGGCCTCCAAAACTGAACACAATACTCCAAGTGGGGCCTCACCAATGACTTGTAGAGGGGCATCAACACCTCCTTTCTTCTGCTAGTTATGCCCCTCTCTGCACAGCCTAGCATCCTTCTGGCCACGGATGTCGCCTTGTCACATTGTTTCTTCACCTTCAGATCCCCATCGCCTCGGGGTCGGGTCTGACAAGAGGTGGTCCCCAGGGGCCTGCATAGCAGAAGGCCTCAAGACAGGTGGAGACCCACTCGATACCTCACTACTCCCAGTGCCACGGGTCCTCAAAGCAGCCATCCCTACCTGGGCTCCTGATATCAGTGCAATGTTTGTCGATGCCTCCGACCTCGATGCTGTTGCCGAGATCGAGGGACTAGACCAAACTCCAAAAAGCTTGGCGCGTTGAGCCTCTCGGGAAACCTGAGTCCTCTTTTTCATACAAAGGCAGAGGACACATTTGTCCGGGCTATGGTCGGGCCCCAGGCATTGAAGACACCAAGAATGGGTCACACTCGCACTGGCACCAGTGAATCGATGGCTCACCTCCGACCATGCTCCAGCTCTTTTTCCCTTCCCACTCAATGACTCCCGCCCGCCCTCCCAGAAACAGGAAATACCTCATCAGAAGAAGGCGGCACATTGAGCGGGAAGGTGGAAGGGAAAAGCTGGGATGAGCCGTCGTGCCTGCAACTGTCTGTTGGGGCCGGGCCGTCGCTGCAACTGTCATTGTCCTTGGACTGGGAGGCGCCGGGAGCTGACGGCGGGCTCAGGGGGGGGGGGGTAGGCACCGGTGGCGGGAGCCAAGCGGGATCATGATGATGATGCGGTCCAAGCGAGCAGGGGTCGGAGGGAGAGCCAGAGTTGAGGCGCACCGCGTGGGGCCCCCTTAAGCGCGGGGGACCTATGCGGCCGCCTCTGCCTAAAACCGGCCCTGAAGGGGAGGGAAGGAAAGAGGTGCTGCAGAGAAATGCAAGAGGGTGTAGGGGAGGGATGGGATGGAAAGGAATAAGGTGCTGCACATGGGGGAGGGAATTGTTGGATATGGAGGGAGGGATATGCCGCATGAGTTTGGGAAGGGAGGTGGGGTGGGGTGAGGTGAGATAGGGAGACACGTTAGACAAAGGAGTGATGGGGTGGAGAGAGAGGGAGAAATGTTGGACATGGAAGTGGGAGTGAGAAAGGGAGAGAGAGATGCTGCATGGGGAGGGGGAGGAAGAAAACAATGATGGACCTGGGGCACGAGAGAGAGATGTGGACAGTGGGATAAAGGGAGAAGGGAGGAGAGTTTGCACATTGAGGAGACAAGGAAGGGAGAGATATGCACAGGAGGGGGAAGGGAGAAAGAAAAAGATGTTGGATCCACGGACAGAAAGGAGTGAGATAAAGAAGTTGGATCCAGGGACAGAACGGAGAGAAAGATCCTGGACAACTGGAGGACAGGAAGAGAGAGGGAGAAATGCTGGATCATGGAAAGGACAGGGAGATGTCAGGCTACAAGGGCGGGGGGGGGGGGGGGTGAGAAAGAGGGAGCAGGTGCTGGGTTGGGAGGAAGATGCTGGAAATGGTGAAACAATGTGGGAGAAGCCAAACTGGGGGGGGGGGTGGATGGCAAGGAAATGAATAAGAGGAGGATAGTGATTACAGGGGGTAGAAATATGGTATGTGGAGTTGATTAAAGATGAAAGGGAATGGAATGCTGTGGGAAGGAGTGAGATGGGTAATGGGAGAGCTAATGGGTGAGAGAAGGAGATGGAATTTGATAGGTTGCTGAAAAGTAAAAAGGAGAGGGATGAGAAAGAGTGTGAAATTTGAAGAAACAGAGAGGCAGTAAAGAAAAAGAGAGGAAAGAGCTAAACAGGAAAGATCAATATGTTAAAGATAGGTATAGTGATGGAACGGAACAAAACAGGAGAGAAAAGACATATGGCAGCAGCTGCTTGAAGGAGAATTAGCAGAAGACAGACAGGAAAGCAGAAAACAGAACCAACATGATGGAAAAATAAAATGTCCAGACAACAAAGGTACAAAAAAAATTTTTATTTTGAATGTATTAAATGGAATATGTTAGCTTTGGGAAATGTGTATAGCACATATCTTTGTATTGTGTTTATTAGTAAAGGAAATGCATTTCTGTTTTTGTTTCTCTAGTGTTGCAGTACATGCCAAGTTTAACTTCTTGGGGTTCCCAGTTCAATTTTTGTGATCCCTTGTTCTGTATTTGGGGGGGTTGATTACTAAAGCTTAGCTTGAGTTATCTGCAGCAGGGCCCATTTTATTCCTATGGGCCCTGCTGCAGATAACTTGAGCTAAGCTTCAGTAAACATAGTTGGTGAGGTTCTGTCAGTATTCTAGTAATGGCAGCTGGGAGATTGGAGGGGAGGCAGGGAAGAGAGGGGATCAGGAAGAACCTCTCTTTTATTTTCTGACTGGGCCTCAGAATGTTTAACACCCGCCCTGACCCTTGCTGTAACTGGTGGAGATTTCCAAGCATCACCAGCTGAGGACCTCCTCCAAAGGTGGCCAGACTTCCCTTCTGCAACGTTGTGCAGTGTGTAGCACCATGCTTGAGTCATCGACAACTACATATGCATGAGGTGCTGGCATTGGTAGCTCAGGGACATTGCTGCTGCCTGCCAAACTTGGTAAAAGGACGTTTTGGCCACCTTTAGAAGAAGTCTTCAGCTTTCAGAGCTTGGGGATCTTCATTAGCTACAGTATTTTTATATTATAAGTTGTGAGGTGCCAGGGGAGGGGTGAAGAATGGGGATAGGGCAGGAGCAGAGAAAATGTGCCCACCCATTCTGAGCTTAGGCCCACCGAAAATTGGCTGTCTGCCTACGCCACTGATGTGGGGCCCTCTTCCTTTAACAGCTAGGAAGAATAGATTTTTGCTCTCTGTTTCTCATTGGATAGAAGCATTCCCAATACCAGATCAAACCGCAAGGCCCACACTCGAAGTCCTAACTATGCAATTTTTTACACATTGGGGAATTACTAAGTCTATTGATTCTGATAATGGTCCTGCTTTTATTTCCCAGCTGATCAAGGAATTGCTTGATTTTCTAGGCATAGAACAGCAATTGCACATTTCTTACCATCCATAGGTGGCAGGGCAGGTAGAAAGAATGAATCAGATGATCAAAGCCCATATCAGCCCTATGCTGAATCTGACTGGGAAAAGGATCAGACACTTCCCTTGTTCCTTATGCATATCAGAGTTAATATCTGCAAATCCACAGATTTTGCGCCCTATGAAGCCTTAATGGGAAGGCCAATACCACGGTGGGAAAACCTGCTACATCCTTCTCTTCCAGAGGACCAGACAGTAATTCTTGCAAATGAGTGCATGAAATCCCTGCAAGAGCATCTAAAAGAAATATAGACCACTGTATTGGCTAATACAGAAAAATCTAGGGATTATTTGCAGGTCTTTCAAATTCTCTTCTTAAAATACGTACAATCAGTTCAGAACACAGTTTGTCGGATCTTATAGCATTCCTCCAAGTCTGATCATGTTACCCCTCTGTTTATGTGACACCACTGGCTTACAGTCTATACTGGATGCAATTTAAAATGCTCACGTTGATACATAAAGCTTCATACTTGGGAACCCCCTTTATATTTGCCCTCTCTGTTACCCCCTTTTTCTTCTTCCCATATCCTTTGTTCCTCATTTGGCTTCCAATTAGTAATTCCTCCTCTTAGCTCAGCATGTCTCAAATCCACACAACACGGGACATTTTTTTTCTGGGTCTGTTGTGGTGGAATTCATTCTTGCCCAGCTCCAACTTGAGTCATCTGACACTAAGTTTAAGGCAGCTCTAAAGACCCATTTGTGTTCCAATGTATATATAGATGCCTCTTGAGATGGGCCATGTGTAAATAGTGTATTTCTGCTACTTGCTATCCTTCTGTTTTCCTATTTATTTATCATGACTATGGAGTTGGAAAGAGTATTAACTCCTGTTCCAAGTTTCCATCTATTGCAAGTATCTACCATTATCTTGTCCTCTTTAGATTAATGTCTTGTATCTAGGTTTGCCCAGGAAGACCTTAGCATGAATCCAATTGCAAAATTTGGCTCCAAAGTTCATTCCATTTAAAAATAAGTTTGGAAAGAGTCACTCCTGTACTTTATACAGCTCCACTGATACAGCCTGAATAGAGTTCAAAGTGCTTTGCACGTCTTGTACAATTTTATAAGGTCTGAGTCCAGGTTATTTGTCATTTTATCTGAAGTTTTTATTTATTGTCTTAAAAGCGAATGCTACATACCTGTAGAAGGTATTCTCCGAGGACAGCAGGCTGATTGTTCTCACTGATGGGTGACGTCCACGGCAGCCCCTCCAATCGGAATCTTCACTAGCAAAGTCCTTTGCTAGCCCTCGCGCGCCCGCGCGCACCGCGCATGCGCGGCCGTCTTCCCGCCCGAAACCGGCTCGAGCCGGCCAGTCCAGTATGTAGCAAGACAAAACTCTGAAGGGAAGACACAACTCCAAAGGGGAGGCGGGCGGGTTTGTGAGAACAATCAGCCTGCTGTCCTCGGAGAATACCTTCTACAGGTATGTAGCATTCGCTTTCTCCGAGGACAAGCAGGCTGCTTGTTCTCACTGATGGGGTATCCCTAGCCCCCAGGCTCACTCAAAACAACAACCAAGGTCAATTGGGCCTCGCAACGGCGAGGACATAACTGAGATTGACCTAAAAAATTTACCAACTAACTGAGAGTGCAGCCTGGAACAGAACAAACAGGGCCCTCGGGGGGTGGAGTTGGATCCTAAAGCCCAAACAGGTTCTGAAGAACTGACTGCCCGAACCGACTGTCGCGTCGGGTATCCTGCTGCAGGCAGTAATGGGATGTGAATGTGTGGACAGAAGCCCACGTCGCAGCTTTGCAAATTTCTTCAATGGAGGCTGACTTCAAGTGGGCTACCGACGCAGCCATGGCTCTAACATTATGAGCCGTGACATGACCCTCAAGAGCCAGCCCCGCCTGGGCGTAAGTGAAGGAAATGCAATCTGCTAGCCAATTGGATATGGTGCGTTTCCCTACAGCCACTCCCCTCCTATTGGGGTCAAAAGAAACAAACAATTGGGCGGACTGTCTGTGGGGCTGTGTCCGCTCCAAGTAGAAGGCCAATGCTCTCTTGCAGTCCAAAGTGTGCAGCTGACGTTCAGCAGGGCAGGAATGAGGACGGGGAAAGAATGTTGGCAAGACAATTGACTGGTTCAGATGGAACTCCGACACAACCTTTGGCAGAAACTTAGGGTGAGTACGGAGGACTACTCTGTTGTGATGAAATTTGGTGTAAGGGGCCTGGGCTACCAGGGCCTGAAGCTCACTGACTCTACGAGCTGAAGTAACTGCCACCAAGAAAATGACCTTCCAGGTCAAGTACTTCAGATGGCAGGAATTCAGTGGCTCAAAAGGAGGTTTCATCAGCTGGGTGAGAACGACATTGAGATCCCATGACACTGTAGGAGGCTTGACAGGGGGCTTTGACAAAAGCAAACCTCTCATAAAGCGAACAACTAAAGGCTGTCCTGAGATCGGCTTACCTTCCACATGGTAATGGTATGCACTGATTGCACTAAGGTGAACTCTTACAGAGTTGGTCTTGAGACCAGACTCAGACAAGTGCAGAAGGTATTCAAGCAGGGTCTGTGTAGGACAAGAGCGAGGATCTAGGGCCTTGCTGTTACACCAGACGGCAAACCTCCTCCAATGAAAGAAGTAACTTCTCTTAGTGGAGTCTTTCCTGGAAGCAAGCAAGATGCGGGAGACACCCTCTGGCAGACCCAAAGAGGCAAAGTCTACGCCCTCAACATCCAGGCCGTGAGAGCCAGGGACCGGAGGTTGGGATGCAGAAGAGCCCCTTCGTCCTGCGTGATGAGGGTCGGAAAACACTCCAATCTCCACGGTTCTTCGGAGGATAACTCCAGAAGAAGAGGGAACCAGATCTGACGCGGCCAAAAAGGAGCAATCAGGATCATGGTGCCTCGGTCTTGCTTGAGTTTCAACAAAGTCTTCCCCACCAGAGGAATGGGAGGATAAGCATACAGCAGGCCCTCCCCCCAATCGAGGAGGAAGGCATCCGATGCCAGTCTGCCGGTGGCCTGAAGCCTGGAACAGAACTGAGGGACTTTGTGGTTTGCTCGAGATGCGAAGAGATCCACCAAGGGGGTGCCCCACGCTTGGAAGATCTGGCGCACCACTCGGGAGTTGAGCGACCACTCGTGAGGTTGCATAATCCTGCTCAACCTGTCGGCCAGACTGTTGTTTACGCCTGCCAGATATGTGGCTTGGAGCACCATGCCGTTCCGGCGAGCCCAGGTCCACATGCTGACGGCTTCCTGACACAGGGGGCGAGATCCGGTGCCCCCCTGCTTGTTTACATAATACATGGCAACCTGGTTGTCTGTCTGAATTTGAATAATTTGGTGGGACAGCCGATCTCTGAAAGCCTTCAGAGCGTTCCAGATCGCTCGTAACTCCAGAAGATTGATCTGTAGATCGCGTTCCTGGAGGGACCAGCTTCCTTGAGTGTGGAGCCCATCGACATGAGCTCCCCATCCCAGGAGAGACGCATCCGTGGTCAGCACTTTTTGTGGCTGAGGAATTTGGAAGGGACGTCCCAGAGTCAAATTGGTCCAAATCGTCCACCAATACAGGGATTCGAGAAAACTCGTGGACAGGTGGATCACGTCCTCTAGACCCCCAGCGGCCTGATACCACTGGGAGGCTAGGGTCCATTGAGCAGATCTCATGTGAAGGCGGGCCATGGGAGTCACATGAACTGTGGAGGCCATGTGGACCAGCAATCTCAACATCTGCCGAGCTGTGATCTGCTGGGACGCTCGCACCCGGGAGACGAGGGACAACAAGTTGTTGGCTCTCGTCTCTGGGAGATAGGCGCGAGCCGTCCGAGAATCCAGCAGAGCTCCTATGAATTCGAGGTTCTGCACTGGAAGAAGATGGGACTTTGGGTAATTTATCACAAACCCCAGTAGCTCCAGAAGGCGAATAGTCATCTGCATGGACTGCAGGGCTCCTGCCTCGGACGTGCTCTTTACCAGCCAATCGTCGAGATATGGGAACACGTGTACTCCCAGCCTGCGAAGTGCCGCTGCTACCACAGCTAGGCACTTTGTGAACACCCTGGGCGCAGAGGCGAGCCCAAAGGGTAGCACACAGTACTGGAAGTGGCGTGTGCCCAACTGAAATCGCAGATACTGTCTGTGAGCTGGCAGTATCGGGATATGTGTGTAGGCATCCTTCAAGTCCAGAGAGCATAGCCAATCGTTTTGCTGAATCATGGGGAGAAGGGTGCCCAGGGAAAGCATCCTGAACTTTTCTTTTACAAGATATTTGTTCAGGGCCCTTAGGTCTAGGATGGGACGCATCCCCCCTGTTTTCTTTTCCACAAGGAAGTACCTGGAATAGAATCCCAGCCCTTCTTGCCCGGATGGCACGGGCTCGACCGCATTGGCGCTGAGAAGGGCGGAGAGTTCCTCTGCAAGTACCCTCTTGTGCTGGAAGCTGTAAGACTGAGCTCCCGGTGGACAATTTGGAGGTTTTGAGGTCAAATTGAGGGTGTACCCCTGCCGGACTATTTGCAGAACCCACTGATCGGAGGTTATGAGAGGCCACCTTCGGTGAAAAGCTTTCAACCTCCCTCCGACCGGCAGGTCGCCCGGCACGGACACTTGGATGTCGGCTATGCTCTGCTGGAGCCAGTCAAAAGCTCGCCCCTTGCTTTTGCTGGGGCGCCGCGGGGCCTTGCTGAGTCGCACGCTGCTGACGAGAGCGAGCGCGCTGGGGCTTAGCCTGGGCCGCAGGCTGTCGGGAAGGAGGATTGTACCTACGCTTGCCAGAAGAGTAGGGAACAGTCTTCCTTCCCCCGAAAAATCGTCTACCTGTAGAGGTAGAAGCTGAAGGCTGCCGGCGGGCGAATTTGTCGAATGCGGTGTCCCGCTGGTGGAGAGACTCTACCACCTGTTCGACTTTTTCGCCAAAAATGTTGTCCGCACGGCAAGGCGAGTCCGCAATCCGCTGCTGGATTCTATTCTCCAGGTCGGCGGCACGCAGCCATGAGAGCCTGCGCATCACCACACCTTGAGCAGCGGCCCTGGACGCAACATCAAAAGTGTCATAAACTCCTCTGGCCAGGAATTTTCTGCACGCCTTCAGCTGCCTGACCACCTCCTGAAAAGGCTTGGCTTGCTCAGGGGGAAGAGCATCAACCAAGCCCGCCAACTGCCGCACATTGTTCCGCATGTGTATGCTCGTGTAGAGCTGGTAAGACTGGATCTTGGACACGAGCATAGAGGAATGGTAGGCCTTCCTCCCAAAGGAGTCTAAGGTTCTAGCGTCCTTGCCCGGGGGCGCCGAAGCATGTTCCCTAGAACTCTTAGCCTTCTTTAGGGCCAAATCCACAACTCCAGAGTCGTGAGGCAACTGAGTGCGCATCAGCTCTGGGTCCCCATGGATCCGGTACTGGGACTCGATCTTCTTGGGAATGTGGGGATTAGTTAAGGGTTTCGTCCAGTTCGCAAGCAATGTCTTTTTTAGGACATGGTGCAAGGGAACGGTGGACGCTTCCTTAGGTGGAGAAGGATAGTCCAGGAGCTCAAACATTTCAGCCCTGGGCTCGTCCTCCACAACCACCGGGAAGGGGATGGCCGTAGACATCTCCCGGACAAAGGAAGCAAAAGACAGACTCTCGGGAGGAGAAAGCTGTCTTTCAGGAGAGGGAGTGGGATCAGAAGGAAGACCCTCAGACTCCTCGTCAGAGAAATATCTAGGATCTTCCTCTTCCTCCCACGAGGCCTCACCCTCGGTGTCAGACACAAGTTCACGAACCTGTGTCTGCAACCTCGCCCTGCTCGACTCAGTGGAGCCACGTCCACGATGGGGGCGTCGAGAGGTAGACTCCCTCGCCCGCATCGGTGAAGCTCCCTCCGCCGACGTAGTCGGGGAGCCTTCCTGGGAGGTGGCCGCTGCCGGCACCGCACGCGGTACCGACGTCGGGGACCTCAACCTGGGCGATGGGCCAGCCGGCGCCACGCTCGACGGTACCGGAGGCGCAAGCACCGCCGGTACCGGAGGGGTAGGGCGCAACAGCTCTCCAGAATCTCTGGGAGAACGGCCCGGAGGCTCTCGTTTAGAGCGGCTGCAGAGAAGGCTGTGAGGTCGATGCAGGCGTCGACGTCAGGACCTGTTCCGGGCGAGGAGGTTGTTCCGGGCTGTCCAGAGTGGAGCGCATCGACACCTCTTGGACAGAGGGTGAGCGGTCCTCTCGGTTGCCGATGCCTGCTGGGTGCCGAATCCCTCGGCGACCCAGAGCTCTCGGTGCCGACGCGGGGAGGAGACCGGTGTCGATGCTTCTTCGACTTCTTCCGAAGCATGTCACCGGAGCTCCCCGGCACCGACGAGGAGGACGTCGAATCCATCCGTCGCTTCCTCGGGGCCGAGGCCGAAGAAGGTCGGTCTCGGGGGGGCTGTACCGCAGGAGCCCTCAGGGTGGGAGGAGACCCACCCGAAGGCTCACCGCCACCAGCAGGGGAATGGACAGCCCTCACCTGCACTCCTGACGATGCACCACCGTCCGACGACATCAGCAGACGAGGTCCCGGTACCACCGGCGTCGATGCAGCTATCCGATGTCTCGGCGCCGATGCAGAGGCCCGATGCCTCGATGCACTCGATGCAAGGGCGGCCGAGGAAGATGGTCTGGACGCTGACGACGTCGATGCACTCGAAGATCCCGGTGCCGATGCCGACGAAGAGCCCGAGAACAAAACGTTCCACTGGGCTAGTCTCGCTACCTGAGTCTGCCTTTGAAGCAGGGAACACAGACTACAGTTCTGAGGGCGGTGCTCGGCCCCCAGACACTGAAGACACGACGAGTGTCGATCAGTGAGCGAGATAACCCGGGCGCACTGGGTGCACTTCTTGAAGCCGCTGGAAGGCTTCGATGTCATGGGCGGAAAAATCACGCCGGCGAATCAAAGTCCGAAATGACGGAAAAAGAGCACCAAAAACTTTAGAGGGAGAAAATCTCGACCGAGGCCGAAAAGAGGCCTACCCCGACGACGAAAGAAAACTTATCGGGGCCCAAAAGCTGGAAATACGGGGAGGATTGAAACGGAACGCGGTGGAGGGGTTCCGGAGCACTTCCCGAATAGAAGAAAAGCTTTTCCGAAGAAAAAACACGTTCAACAATATGGACGCGCGAGGGTCGACTCTCCGGGGCTCGACACGGCGAAAAATACGACCGTACCGAGTGCGGACAAAAGAAGACTGGCCGGCTCGAGCCGGTTTCGGGCGGGAAGACGGCCGCGCATAGCGCGGTGCGCGCGGGCGCGCGAGGGCTAGCAAAGGACTTTGCTAGTGAAGATTCCGATTGGAGGGGCTGCCGTGGACGTCACCCCATCAGTGAGAACAAGCAGCCTGCTTGTCCTCGGAGAAAATGTCTTATATGCACTCTGACTCATTCTGCTCAATTGACTCATATTAATAAAATTGGGTTTCATGCAGCTGCTGATTTTAGAGTAATGTCAGTAAGCAAGAGGTCATTGAGAGAAGCTGCTTCTGAATTTTGGAATGCGTTATGTGAGCACTCTGGAGTGCTGGTGCGGGAAAAGGGGGATAGTGGTTCTTTTAGCTGTCAGCATCCCCAGTCATTCAGCCCAGCTAGGAGAGCAGTGCGCCCTCTAGGGGCCAAACTGCTGGAGAAAGTTTTAGTTAAGGAGGAAAACTACTCTCCCCAGAAGCCACTGCAGGGTCAGCTGGACTCCCAGGAGAGGGAGGGGGGAATAACTGATTGGGAGATGAGGTCTGATCCTGGAAATGAGGAACAGCTGGGGGAGCTTAGGGAGGAGGAGGATATGGTTTGTGATGAAGAGGAGGTGGGAAAAGAAGGGGAGGGGGAGTGTATGGAAGTGGATGTTTTTGCTCTAACCCGGGCAGACAAGATGAAAGCTTTTGTGGCCTCAGTGTTCCCCCGGCTGTGGAGTTGGGGAAATCTGGGAGTAAAGCAGAGGAGAAGAGACTGGAGAGCACAACTTGCTACAGTACTGTCTGCTCACAAAAGGTAGTGCTGTTGAAAGTTAGATTGTTTCTGAGCAGGATTGTGCACTGGAAAACTCAGACTGTATTGTGTAAGAGATGATGTGGCATCACGTACTCACCAAAACTGTCTGCTTATAAGATAGTGCTGCTGGAGGTTTTGTGGGATTTGAAGCAGAAAACTGCAATTGTCAAGGGGAAAATGAGTCTGCAATATATAAAGAGGGGAGGACGACCCATTAGGAGATAATGTCTACTGATTGAAGGAGGTGTTTAAACCAGATTAATCTGGTGTTAAGAGAGCTGGAACAATAAAGAACTTTGATTGTTTTCTAAGGGCTGTGAGTGTGCAAGAGTTTCTTAAAATCTACAAAAAGGAGAAAGAGAGAGGAAAATGAGGTGTCTGGCTAGCAAAGCTCACAGAAGGTGGTGGAAGCTAAGCAGGGATGACCTCGGCCCCATCTGGAAGAGTGACCTGGTTACAGTTATCAGTTATATTATGAACTGAATGCAATTAAGATTTAGAAAGCTTCTGAAAAGATAGTTATTTGCTAAATACAGTGATGTGAAAAAGTGTTTAAACCCTCCTGATTTCCCCTATTATTGCATATATGTCCATTGAATAGTATCTGATCTTAAACAAAATGTAATTTTAGACCAAGGGAAGTTGAGTAAACACGTAGCAGTTTTTAAACATGAAAAATGTCAGGAAGTATTTTTTCATGGAGAGAGTGTTGGATACTTGGAATGTCCTCCCGCGGGAGGTAGTGGAGATGACAACAGTAACGGAATTCAAAAATGCGTGGGATAAACATAAAGGAATCCTGTTCAGAAGGAATGGATCCTCAGAAGCTTAGCGGAGATTGGGTGGCAGAGCCGATGGTGAGAGGCGGGCTAGTGCTGGGCAGACTTCTACGGTCTGTGCCCTGAAAATGCAGATACAAATCAAGGTCAGGTATACACATAAGAAGCACATATGAGTTTATCTTGTTGGGCAGACTGAATGGACCGTGAAGGTCTTTCTCTGCCGTCGTCTACTATGTTACTATGTTATTTGGCAGGAGGTACATGCAAAAGCTCTGATTTAAGGCCTCTCAAGGTCGGGAGTAAAGTCATGCTACTAAACCCCAGACCAAATCTCCCCTTTGGACAGCAAAGTGGGATGGACCGTACTTAGTTACTGATGCCCTAGGGCTGTAGCTTATACCAAATCCTAATGCCAGATAACCAGCTGTGTTGGAAACATATCACTCAACTGAAACCAGATTTCACCTGAATACAGCACGGCCGACTGCTTTCTGAAGAAAAGTCATTCAACAAACTATTGAAAATTTGCTACAAGATGCTGCTCATGTCGCCTGATGGGAACTTTTATTTGAAATTCATCTACTGCTGATCATGTCTTTAATATCCATATTCATCCTATCATTATTTTAACTGTTGTACAAATGTTGTTATGCATTGTCATGATATTCCTGTGCTGTAAATGACAAACTGTACATCTCCTTGCAGCGGATGTCCTACAAAATACCATCACATTTTAAGGTAGATACATATACTTTTTCCATTACTTTTTCCAGCATCTACCTCTGAAAACAGTTTAATTTGGACTTCTAATTCTTTGGGCACTGTACACCAGGGTCAGCTGTAGTATATTCTCATTTTCCACTCTCTCATGCCATCCTGGTACCCTTAGGCCTTAACCTCCTCAGAAATTCCTGCATCCTTTACCGCACTGTTCATTCTCTCTACAACAGGCACTGAGGTGGCATATTGGGTTCCCTGCCCAGTAGTAGCTGCCCTACCTGACACGATGTTGGACTCGTAATGGGACTTGCTGATCTCCCAGCTATGGAGATAATACTGCTCAGGATAGGGGGCCTACTGGAATGAGCAAGAATACTATTGAAGGTAGGTGAGGTATAAAAGTATTGGCAAGTGGGTCACTGCTGTGTGGAGTGGCCTAGTGGTTAGGGTGGTGGACTTTGGTCCTGGGGAACTGAGGAACTGAGTTTGATTCCCACTTCCGGCGCAGGCAGCTCCTTGTGACTCTGGGCAAGTCACTTAACCCTCCATTGCCCCAGGTACAAATAAGTACCTGTATATGTAAGCCGCATTGTATATGTAAGCCTGCCATGAATGGGAAAGTGTGGGGGTACAAATGTAGACAAAAATAAAAATAAATAAAGCAGTGGCTGATGTGAATGCTATATTAGGTATTCAGGTTTGCTTCCATCCTTTCCCATGCAAAAAAAAACCAAAAAGAACAGAAAAGAAAACAAAACAAGTGTGGGAGATGTCAGAATCAGTTCAGAGTTTAACCTGAGGATTAGAATAACTGAGGCTTCATGGCCAACTCAGAATTCAGCTAAAGGCATCTGGGAAATGTTGCAAGCAGCTCTGACCTCCCCCCCCCCCCCCCACCCCACCTCACCTCACTAGTTTGGTCTCTAGTGATGTCAATACAGACAGACAGGATGTCTCCTACCCCATAGTTTTACATGTCTTAACACCTGTGCTTTAGAGCAACAAAAGATACCAGAAACAGTGGCACAACAAAAGAAAGTCATAGGAACTGACTCCAACTATTGGACTTTCTAAGAAATCCACACCTCTTGGGTAATCAGGAGACATCAGCTCAAACAAACTAAATTATTACACAGGAATATGCTGAGAAGTTCAGAGACATTTCTCTGGTAAGTGAACATTATTTTGCTCTGTGCTTTGGGAACTTAAAGATTAGGGTTTAAAGGAGGAATTGTAGGTTATTGATAGGCAGAATTAAAAAAAAAAAAAGCAAAATTTTTCAACTGAAATCAAGGACAGCTTTATGGAGCAGCTGGTACAGGAGCCAACGAGAGAAGGAAAAATTCTAGACCGTCCTTAGTGGAGCACATGATCTGGTGCGGAAGGTAATGGTGCTGGGGCCGCTTGATAACAGTGATCATAATATGATCGGATTTCATATTAGCTTTGAAGTGAGTATAAATCCTTCAGAAAATGGAATAAGGAACCGACTGAAAATAATAAGAAACGGCATAAGGAATGCCAAGTCAAATGCAAAGCGCTGATAAGGAAGGCTAAGATTGCGTTGGAGGCAAAAACACATAGTAAAAATTTTTTTAGCTACTACTACTACTACTATTTAGCATTTCTATAGCGCTACAAGGCGTACACAGCGCTGCACAAACATAGAAGAAAGACAGTCCCTGCTCAAAGAGCTTACAATCTAATAGACAAAATATAAAGTAAGCAAATCAAATCAATTAATGTGTACAGGAAGGAGGAGAGGAGGGTAGGTAGAGGCGAGTGGTTACAAGAGGTTACGAGTCAAAAGCAATGTTAAAGAGGTGGGCTTTCAGTCTAGATTTAAAGGTGGCCAAGGATGGGGCAAGACGTAGGGGCTCAGGAAGTTTATTCCAGGCGTTGGGTGCAGCGAGACAGAAGGCGCGAAGTCTGGAGTTGGCAGTAGTGGAGAAGGGAACAGATAACAAGGATTTATCCATGGAGCGGAGTGCACGGGAAGGGGTGTAGGGAAGGACGAGTGTGGAGAGACACTGGGGAGCAGCAGAGTGAGTACATTTATAGGTTAGTAGAAGAAGTTTGAACAGGATGCGGAAAACGGATAGGGAGCCAGTGAAGCGACTTGAGGGAGGGGTAGTATGAGTAAAGCGACCCTGGCGGAAGACGAGACGGGCAGCAGAGTTTTGAACCGATTGGGGGAGAGGGGAGAGGTGACTAAGTGGGAGACCAGCAAGAAGCAGAATTGCAGTAGTCTAAACGAGAGGTGGACAAGGGTGTGGATGAGGGTTTTGGTAGAGTGCTCAGAAAGAAAGGGGCGTATTTACAGATGTTGTAAAGAAAGAAACGACAGGTCTTGGCGATCTGCTGGATAACGAGCAGAGAAGGAGAGAGAAGAGTCAAAGATGACCCCAAGGTTTCGAGCTGAGGAGACAGGGAGAATGAGAGAGCCATCAACAGAAATAGAAAATTGGGGGAGTGGGAGGTGGGTTTGGGGGGGAAAAAATGAGAAGCTCGGTTTTGGTCATGTTTAATTTCAGGTGGCGTTGAGACATCCAGACAGCAATGTCAGACAAGCACGCTGAAACTTTGGTTTGAATGCAAGGTGAGATATCAGGGGTAGAAAGGTTGATTTGGGAGTCTTCAGCATAGAGATGGTAGGAAAAGCCATGGATGAGATTAATGAACCCAGGGAAGAAGTGTAGATAGAAAAGAGGAGGGGACCAAGAACAGAACCCTGAGGTACGCCGACAGGCAGAGGGATAGAAGTAGAAGAGGATCCACCAGATTGAACACTGAAGGTGCGGAGGGAGAGGTAGGAAGAGAACCAGGAAAGGAACAGAGCCCTGGAATCCAAGTGAGGACAGGGTATTGAGGAGTATGCTGTGATCGACAGTGTCAAAAGCAGCGGAAAGATCAAGAAGAATGAGGATGGAATAGAGACCTCTGGATTTTAGCCAGTAATAGGTCATTGGAAACTTTAGTAAGCGCAGTTTCGGTTGAGTGGAGAAGGTAAAAACCAGATTGTAGTGGGTCAAGAATAGCATGTGGGAGAGAAAATCAAGGCAGCGTGGTGACAAGCACCTCAAGTAATTTGGAGAGAAAAGGGAGGAGGGAGATGGGTCGGTAATTAGAGGGACAAGTAGGGTCGAGTGAAGGCTTCTTAAGGAGAGGTGTGACCACAGCATGTTTAAAGGCAGTAGGGACAGTTGCAGTGGAAAGTGAGAGGTTGAGAATGTGACAGATAAAAGGAATAAGAGCAGGTGAGATGGCATTAAGAAGGTGGGTGGGAATGGGAGTCAGAGGAACAGGTGGTACATTTTGAGGAAGAAAGGAGAAGTGTAGTTTCCTCTATAGTAACTTCAGGAAAGGAGGAAAAAGGAATGGAGGGGAAGGAGAGAGAGGGGAACGGACTAGTGGAGGGAGAGTGGCGAGGTAGAGAATTCAAGTTTATCTTTGAACCTTGTCATGAAAGAATTCAGCAAGGGTCTAAGGAGATAATGAAGGGGGAGTTGGGGGGGCACCTTGAGGAGAGAGTTCAATGTGGTGAAGAGAAGTCGAGGGTTAGAGCCAAGAGAGTTGGTCAGTTGGATATAATAATCCTGTTTGGCGCGGTAAAAGAGCAGATTGGAAGGAGGTCAGCATGAACTTAAAGTGTAAGAAATCAGCAAGGGCTCGAGATTTCCGCCAGAGGCATTCGGCGGAGCGGGTACAGGAACGTAGGTAGCGGATATTAGAAGTCAGCCAAGGTTGGGGTTTTGTACGCCTTATAGGGCGGGTCATCAAAGGTGCAAGAGTGTCTAAAGCAGATGGATAGAGTATTGTTGTAAGAAGAAACAGTCTCGTTGGCAGGTGTGGATGGTGCCACAGTAGAGAGGAGGTTTGAAACATGGGAGGATAGAGATGAAGGGGTCAATTTCGTGAAGATTCCTAGATAAATTAGATAAGATAGGACGGGACTGGGAGGGAGGAGATTTAAGTGTGAAAGTTATAAGATGGTGATCAGAGAGGGGAATATCAGAGGCAAGGAAAACTAGAGGGTGAACAGTTGGAGGAGAAGATGAGATCAAGACAGTGACCATTTTGATGAGTGGGGGAGGTGGAGCATAGTTGGAGATAAAGGAGGAGTTTAAAGCGAGTAACTTGGAAATATAAGAGTGTGAAGGATCATTAGCAGGAATATTAATCACCAAGGGATGAGAAAGGGGGAGGAAGGATCATGGAAGAAGGCAAGCCAGGCATCCAAAGTCACTGAGAAAGGATGAAAGGGACTTATCAGGGGGACGATAAATGACCGCTATTCGAAGAGGCAGAGGAGAGAAAAGGCAGATAGAGTGGACTTCAAAGGAGGAAAAACAGTGAGATTGAGGTGGAAGGAAGGGGTTGAAATCTGGAGGAGGGATGAGAGAAGTAGTCCAATACCGCCCCCACGACCAGCAGGGCGAGGAGTATGTGAAAAAAGATAACCACCATGGCAGAGGGCGGCAACTGAGCAGAGTCATTAGGGCAGAGCCAGGTTTCTGTTATGGCGAGCAGATGAGGTGACGCGAGATAAAGAGGTCCTGGATATAGGGGAGTTTGTTACAGATAGAGCGGGCATTCCATAGGGCGCAAGAGAAGGGCAGAGGAGGGGAAGAGAAGGAATAGAGGATGAGGTTAGAGAGGTTGCGGTGAGATCTGTAGAGTTGGGATAATAGTTGGTGAGGAGGGCCAGGATTGGGATTGATGTCACCGGCTGAGAGTAAAGAAAGGAGTAAAAGAGAGCGGAGGAGAGTAGGAGAGGTGTGGCCACGAAGAGCGTTGAAGGCGAGAGGGTATTTATGTGGAATGGGGGAAGGCAAAAGGAGGGAAGAAAGAGACGGAGATTAAAAGCCAAGAGGGAGGAAGAGGGTAGGAGAGAAGGTGAGGTGAGGAAGTGCGATGGATGGGCAGTGAGTTTCCTGTAGCGGAGAGAGGTAGGGGGTGAGGGAAAAGATTAGGAAGGGACAGGGCTAGGAAGAGAATGTGAATAGGGGCCATAAACAACTGAAGTACTTTAGCAACTGGGAAGAAGATTAGATGTAAAGAGAAAAAGCCCGCACCTAGAGCAGAGGCCCTGAGTGGATCGGAGTGGACCTGGGTGTCATCCCGGAGAAGGCTGTAAGGATATGCAGATGAGCTGCAAGTCCTCCACAGCACCTGAAAGGCAGCCGGTGGTAGAGCTGGGCACCTCTCAGCTGAGGAAAGGCTTACCAGGGGTTAGGCCGAAGCCAGCATTCCTCCCCCTGAGGGGAGGAATGCTGGGTATACTTAAAAGCAGGAAGCCGGCAAAAAAAAATCGGTGGACCGCTAGATGACCGAGGAGTAAAAGGGGCAATCAGGGAAGACAAAGCCGTAGCGGAGAGATTAAATGAATTCTTTGCTTCGGTCTTCACTGAGGAAGATTTGGGAGTGATACTGGTGCCGGAAATAGGTATTCGAAACTGACAGATTCAGAGAAACAATGAATTCTCGTAAACCTGGAGGATGTAATGGGGCAGATCTACAAACTGAAGAGTAGCAAATCTCCTGGACCGGATGGTATTCATCCCAAGTACTGATAGAACTGAAAATGCGCTTGCAGAGCTATTGTTAGAAATATGTAATTTATCCTTAAAATCGAGTGTGGTACTGGAAAGACTGGAGGGTGGACAATGTAAAGCCGATTTTTAAAAAAGGTTCCAGAGGAGATCCGGGAAATTGAGACCGGTGAGTCTGACATCGGTGCCGGGCAAATGGTAGAGATATTATTAAGAACAAAATTACAGAGCATATTCAAAGCATGGATTAATGAGACAAAGTCAACATGGATTTAGTGAAGGAATCTTGCCTCACCAATCTACTACATTTCTTTGAAGGGTGAACAAACATGTTGATAAAGGGTAGCCGGTTTATTGTGTATCTGGATTTTTCAGAAGGCGTTTGACAAAGTCCCTCATGAAAGCCTCCAGAGGAAATTGGAGAGTCATGGGATAGGAGGCAGTGTTCTTTTGTGGATTAAAAACTGGTTAAAAGATAGAAAACAGAGAGTAGGGTTAAATGGTCAGTATTCTCAATGGAGAAGGGTAGTCAGTGGGGTTCCCCAGGGCTCTGTGCTGGGACCGCTGCTTTTTAACTATACATGACCTAGAGATGGGAGGTAACTAGCGAGGTAATTAAATTTGTCTGATGACACAAAGTTATTCAAAGTCGTTAACTCGCGACAGAATTGTGAAAAATTACAGAAGGACCTTACGAGACTGGGAGGACTGGGCGGCTAGATGGCAGATGACGTTTAATGTGAGCAAGTGCAAGGTGATGCATGTGGGAAAAAAGAACCCAAATTATAGCTACGTCATGCAAGGTTCCACGTTAGGAGTTACGGACCAAGAAAGGGATCTGGGTGTCGTCGTCGATAATACACTGAAACCTTCTGCTCAGTGTGCTTCTGCGGCTCAGAAAGTGAATAGAATGTTGGGTATTATTAGGAAAGGTATGGAAAATAGGTGTGAGGATGTTATAATGCCGTTATATCGCTCCATGGTGTGACCGCACCTTGAGTATTTTGTTCAATTCTGGTCGCCGCATCTCAAGAAAGATATAGTGGAATTGGGAAAGGTGCAGCGAAGGGCGACTAAAATGATAGCGGGGATGGGACGACTTCCCTATGAAGAAAGACTAAGGAGACTAGGGCTTTTCAGCTTGGAGAAGAGACGGCTGAGGGGAGATATGATAGAGGTATATAAAATAATGAGTGGAGTGGAACAGGTGGATGTGAAGCATCTGTTCACGGTTTCCAAAAATACTAGGACTAGGGGGCATGCGATGAAACTACAGTGTAGTAAATTTAAAACAAATCGGAGAAAAATTTCTTTACCCAACACATAATTAAACTCTGGAATTCGTTGCCGGAGAACGTGGTGAAGGCGGTTAGCTTGGCAGAGTTTAAAAAGGGGTTAGACAGTTTCCTAAAGGACAAGTCCATAAACCGTTACTAAATGGACTTGGGAAAATCCACAATTCCAGGAATAACATGATAGAATGTTTGTACGTTTGGGAGCTTGCCAGGGTGCTGGGACAGGATGCTGGCTCGATGGACCCTTGGTCTTTTTCCCAGTGTGGTCATTACTTATGTACTTATGTACATTAAATTGCGGGGAGGATTGTGAAAAATTACAAGAGGACCTTACGAGACTGGGAGACTGGGCGTCTAAATGGCTGATGACGTTTAATGTAAGCAAGTGCAAAGTGATGCATGTGGAAAAGAGGAACCCGAATTATAGCTACGTCATGCAAGGTTCCCATGTTAGGAGTCACAGACCAAGAAAGGATCTAGGTGTTGTCATTGATGATACGTTGAAACCTTCTGCTCAGTGTGCTGCCCACGGCTAAGAAAGCAAATAGAATGTTAGGTAATATTAGGAAAGGAATGGAAACAAAATGAGGATGTTATAATGACTTTGTATCGCTCCATGATGCGACCGCACCTCGAATATTGTGTTCAATTCTGGTCACCGTATCTCAAAAAAGATATAGTGGAATTAGAAAAGGTGCAGAGAAGGGCGATGAAAATGATAAAGGGAATGGGACAACTTCCCTATGAGGAAAGGCTAAAGCGGCTAGGGCTCTTCAGCTTGGAGAAAAGGCGGCTGAGGGGAGATATGATAGAGGTCTATAAAATAATGAGTGGAGTGGAACAGGTGGATGTGAAGCGTCTGTTCACGCTTTCCAAAAATACTAGGACTAGGGGGCATGTGATGAAGCTACAATGTAGTAAATTCAAAACAAATCAGAGGAAATTTTTCTTCACTCAACGTGTAATTAAACTCTGGAATTCGTTGCCAGAGAATGTGGTAAAGGCGGTTAGCTTAGCGGAGTTTTAAAAAGGTTTGGACAGCTTTCTAAAGGAAAAGTTCATAGACCGTTATTAAATGGACTTGGGGAAAATCCACTATTCCTGGGATAAGCAGTATAAAATGTTTTGTACTTTTTTGGGATCTTGCCAGGTATTTGTGATCTGGATTGGCCACTGTTGGAAACAGGATGCTGGGCTTGATGGACCTTTGGTCTTTCCCAGTATGGCAATACTTATGTACTTATAACTACTCTCCATACCCTTTTCCCCCTAGTTTTAAAACTTGAACTTTGTACTGTCAGGCACAGCAGGGCCTAGTTCAGTCTTAGGGGGAAAAAAGAGCAAGAAGAAAGCATTATTAACTAGTTTTCATAGTGTACAACGCTTTTCCCATAGTTTTAAAATGAAAATTTCTCTAGAGGTAGACACTTTTTTCCATAGTTTAACCTGAAACTTTTTCTAGAGGTAGAAACTTAACCGCCAAAGAACATTAAAAAGGATTGCAGCAAGGCTCAAATTTTTGTTCTAAAAGACAGTATTTTCTGTTCTTTGGCTGCTGGAAAGGTAGCACTGCTACTGACCTGAATTAGGTATTAATTAAGGTGTGAGGAAGTAGAATATTTGCAAAGGTTCTTAAGGGCAATCTGATTACTGAATTTGCTTGAAAGAGTCCTGTTTGAAGCAGTCCCCTTAGAATTAAAATATAGAGAGAGGAAAGGTCAAACTTAACTTTCTTTTTGAGAAGTTCTGAGAGAAGAGGACACTTCTCTGTAAGTGAACATTATTTTGCTCTGTGCTTTGAGAACTTAAAGATTGGGCTTTAAAGCAGAAACTGTAGGTTATTGATAGGCAAACTTTAAAAACAAACTTTATCAACTAGTATCCATACTCTTCTTCCCCCTAGTTTTAAAATTTGAACTTTGTACCACAGCATTAACAGATAGCCTCTAGCAGGCACAGTAGGGCCTAGTTCAGTCTTAGGGGGGGGAAAAAAGAGAGAAGCAAGCATATTAATTAGTTTCCGCAGTGTACAACCTTTCCTCATAGTTTTAAAATGAAGCTTTCTCTAGAGGTAGACACTTGTCCTATAGTTTTAACCTGAAACGTTTTTCTAGAGGTAGAAACTTTACAGCCAAAGAACATTAAAAAGGATAGTAGCAAGACCCAAATTTTGTTCTAAAAGACAGTTATTTTCTGTTCCTTGGATGCTAGAGAGGTAGCAGTGCTACTGACCTAAATTAGGTGTTAATTAAGGTGTGAGGAAGTAGACTATTTCCAAAGGTTATTAAGGGCAATCTGACTACTGAGTTAGCTTGAACTTTCTACCACAGCCTACAACATAACAGATACCCTCTAAAAGGAACTAGTTTAGTCTTCAATCCCGCTCCCCCTTCCCCTCCTGCCCACCCCTAGCACAACTCTTCATTTATTGTCAGTATTCTAATTAGGATAACAAGGGAGGAATGCTCTTACAGAGTTTCAAATACATTTCATTACTGTCTAACAGGAAAACACTAAATAAATCACACGAGATACCATATAAGCTAAAGACTTGTTTATAACAGACTAATATACCTTAATACTTAGCAAGTTTTAAATTATTGAAAAACTAAAAAAATTAAGATGGAGACAGCAGTCCAGAAGCGAGAGGGGTAATATCCAGTCTTTTGCATTGAGTGCCACATGTATGATTATTTACCAGTTGGTGAGTGGTTATATGTGTGTACCCAATGCAAAGAGCTCCTAGCTCTCAGAGAATGAGTCCGTTCTCTTGAGGCTTGAGTAGCAGTCTTGGAGGAACTGAAGGAAACAGAGAGGTACATAGAGACCTACAGGGACATTGTAGATGTCCAAACTCCAGCCTGGCAGCCCCTGCGCTGCATTGGAGGAGGGAGGTCTCCTAGAAGGAAAACATCACCCTGGTGAAGTGGGAAGTACTCCTGTAACTAGGACCTGCCCACCAGGGGATGCACTATCCTCTCGCACTGAGGATATGTCTCCAAGAACCTCTGCCCAGGAGGGAAGGGTTAGGACAGCTGTGATAGTTAATGATTTGATCATTAGGCATAAAGATAGCTAGGTGACTGGTGGACATGAGGACTGTCAGGTCACTTGCCTACCTGGTGCAAAGTTGGCGGGTCTGACGCGTCACCTAGACAAGATCTAGATAGTGCTAGGGCGGGAAAGGCACCAAGAAGGAGCTGCATGAGACAGAGAAAAATACTGAACATTCCAACTGCATGATACCCCCTGTAAGGGAAAATCACTTGGGAGTACTTTTTTTCCCTCCGTCTCCTTCCACTGGTAGATGGACATAACCATTCATTCTGGACTGTTCTGCTAGAGATGAAAAGGAAAGACTTTTATGCCTTTCTAGAAACCTTTGCAAAAATCCATCTGCCTGGGACTGAGTGGTTACATGACCATGCATGTGACTAAGATTATATCTTATCTCAAGAAATAAAACTACTTTCATCTGTTAAAACTGACCTGGGATATAATTAGCACAATTTACTGAATCAGAAAAAAAAACCTGCACAAGAACTTATACACAGCACTTATTATCTGATATATTATCAATATATGCATAAACATATCCTCGCCTGGCCCTCTATTTTCCAAAAAACAGAACAGGTAACTACATGATTTAAACTCCTAGAATAAGTTTCATTGCTGCATAGATAACCAAAACGTCTGCGTTTAGACTGCTATGAGGATCTGATAGCAACATAATAAGCCTTCTATGTACAGACCTTTAAGAGCTCTTTCTGTATCATTTTCCAGCTCCTGCTGATAGAGTAAAAAGGGTCATGAATCAATTTCAAAGCCAGCTCTCCTATATTTTTTAAGGAAACCATTGGCGCAAAAATAAAGATCAAGTTCATGTATAAATTGGTGAAAATACTTCTCTGATGAACAATTATGTACTTTGGATAATCCTACCTTGAACATGCGACTGTCTCTGCTGTTGGAGAAACACAAATTTTGTGCCTACAGCAACGACACAGCTAGTGATGTCAGTATGTTCTCTCTTCCCATTTCTGGAAGTGGGAGATATGATTACTAATATTGCTGTACTATTGCTGGCACAAAAGCATGTGTGTTTCGCAGCAGTGGAGTCATGTATGTTCAGATTATCATTGCTAGAGAGTTTCTTCATTCCACAACTTACTGTCCAAATTTGAAAAATAAGTTAGCCTTTATCATTTTAGTTTTCCTTTTAAAATTAGAGGAAATCTGGTCCAACATACCTGCGCTTCCCCTCTTAAAAACTACATTACACTTATATGTTTTGTAGAATCAAATTCTTAATTCACCCAGATGTACTAAAGAGCTATTTCATTTGTGTCTATCACGAAAATGGTTGGTGCATTTGCCCCCCCTCCTCAACTTGCCAAAAGACTTCTAGCCGAGGAGGCTGATGCAGAAGGCGCCCGGTGGGACAGAGAAGAGATGTGCTTCAGTGTGCTTTTTGATCTGGTCAGCACCTTAATAAGTACATAAGTATTGCCATACTGGGACAGGCCGAAGGTCCATCAAGCCCAACATCCTGTTTCCAACAGTGGCCAATCCAAGTCACAAGTACCTAGCAAGATCCCAAAACAGTACAATACATTTTATGCTGCTTATCCATATAATAAAACGCACCTCACATTCTGAAGCTGACTGCATGTCTGAGGCATTCCGGCTCTCTGCATCCAATCTCCTGAATGACATCACATACCTCCGGGTTCGTCACAAGCAGAAGTGACCAACCACACGAGGTTTCTCGGCTTCAGAATGTTGAAGGGTATTCTATTAAATAGATTGGTCAGTTCCTTGAAGCACAGCCAGAGCTCAGCGTCCTGCACAGTAACGCTCAGACACCAGAGAGAGAGGGGGGGGCTGACACCAGATAGAGGGGGGAGGTACTCGTCACACACACACTCTCTCTCACACACTCTCCTCTCTCTCTCACAGTCAATGTCTTTCTCTCTCTCACTCTCACACACTGGCTCTCACACACTCTGGGGGCTCATTTTCAAAGCACTTAGCCTCCCAAAGTTCCATAGAAACCTATGGAACTTAGCCTCACCAAAGTGCTTTGAAAATATGCCTCTCTATGTCCACACTGTATCACATTCACTCTCTATGTGTCACACAGTCACTCACACACTCTCTTGGCTCAGATACTCAGTCTCACAGAGAGTCTGTGTCTCACACACACTCTCTCTCTCTCTCACAGTGTCTCACATACGCACTTGCACACACTCTCATTCTCACACACACACTCTCTCTCACACATACACACCTCGCACCCATGACTCACTCTCTCTCTCTCTCTCACACACACCACAACGCACATCACTCTCTCTCACACAGTCACTCTCACATACCTCTCTCAAACATACACACTCCGAGGAAAACCTGCTAGCGCCCATTTCATTTGTGTCAGAAACGGGCCTTTTTACTAATTATAGAAATAAGCAGTGGGGTTTTCCCAAGGTTCATTTTAATAATGATCCTATGGACTTTTCCTTTAGGAAGCCATCCAAACCTTTTTAAACCCTGATAAGTTAACTGCTTTTACTACTCTCTGCAACGAATTCCCAGAACGTAATTACACGTGAGTGAAGAAATATTTTCTCCGATTCGTTTTAAATTTACTACTTTGGTAGCTTCATTGCGTGCCCCCCAGTCCTAGTATTTTTGGAAAGAGTGTCAAGCGATTCACGTCTACCTGTTCCTCAACCTTCTCTCCAAAAATGTATTCTCTCGGCACAAGGCATTTTGCTAACCTCTGCTAAGCAGACTGTTCACAGTCAGAAAACATGCATCCATGAGAGTCTACGCATTGCTACACTTTGGGCAGAATCCTGGACACCACATCAAAAGTGTCGTAAGTTCCCTGGCCAAGAACTTTCAACATGACTTCTACTGCTTGGCAACTGACAAAGTGACTGAGCTTGCTACGGTGAAGAGTGTGTCAGCTAAGTCTAGCATCTTGTGCACCGAGTCTCGGCAAGTAACGCTCATGAAGAGCTGGTCAGAACTGGATATATGCGACGAGCATAGAGGACCTGGAACATATCTTCCTCCGAAAAGAATCCAAGGTCCTAGCTTCTCTGCCTGGGGGTGCTGAGGCATAGTTCTCTAGAACTCCTGGCTCTTAAGGGCGGATCCACCACCATGGAATTGTGAGACAACTGAGGCTTATCAAAATCCAGGTGTGCTGCGGATTCGGTACACGGTTTCAATCTTCTTAGCAGTACCAGGACTGACAGAGGGGACTCCGAATTCCGAACAAGGACTTCCTGGTGTACCTCGTGGAGAGGGACAGTCACAGCCTTCTTAGGAGGAGACCTCGTCGTCCAGGACCTCGAGAAGCTTGGCCCTGGCCTGTCCTCCCAAGGAAATGGAATGGGTGTCGCCATTTCTTATCAAAAGAAGAGAATGAAAGGCTCTCAAGAGAAGACTTCTCCTTTAAGCGGAGAGGGTTCAGAGAGAATTCATAGGAGTCATCTGAGGAAAAGTACCTTGGATCCTCCTCTGAATCCCAAAGGCGCTCCTCCTTGGTATCAGACGATACCTCCAGGTGGGAGTGCCGAGACCAAACCTGCCTCAAAATGTCCTCTAGAATGGAACTGAGAAGACAGCTCCCGCCTTGACTCCAGTGAAGCTTCCTCCACCGAAATCAAGGGAGTGCCAGCTTGGGTGGCAGTCAACACTGGGACACATGTGGCGTTGGTATCGGAGGCTGCACCGCAGGCTGAGGGCAAAGCAAAGCAGCAACAGGAGGCAGGGTAGGCACAAGAACTACCGATGCCAATACATGCTGTTGCAAAAGGCCATACAGCAGCTCAGGGAGCAAGGCCCAGATGGAAGCATCGAGGGCCAACACCGGGAAAGGCTGGGATATCAAATTCAGGAGCAGGTTGCAGAACTGCCAGGGTCAATACAAGACCTGGGTCTTGGCTGCTGGGAGACCAACGAATCGGCACCTCCTGTATGGAGGGGGCACAGTCCTCCCGGCACTGACGCTTCTCGGGTGCCAAATCCCTCGATGCCCTGGAGCTCCCGGCACCATGTGTTGAGGGTGATCAATGACGATGATCTTGTCCCTAGCCCGAAGCTTGTCATCGAGGCTCCTCGGTGCCGACAAGGATGATGTTGAATCCACACATTGGAGGTCAGGTCTGACAGTGGATGGTACAGGGCTCTGCACAGCAGGAGGCGTCGTGGTAGGTGGAGACCCATTCGATGTATCACTGCTCCCAGTGTCTTTGGATCTAGCAGCAGCCATGCTTACCGACGGCTCCCTGATGCTGGTGCCCTGCTTGGACTGGCTCAAAGAATCCTCTCGCGTTGAGCCTCTCTGGAAACCTGGGTAGTACGCAGTTAGCCGGGCTATGGTCGGAATCAAGACACTGAAGACAACAAGAATGGTATCTTTCCAGAGATTGTCTGACTGCATTGCATACAGCACTGGAAGCCACTGGGAACCTTCGAGGACATGGACAGACAGGGCTGGTCTTAGCAAGTGCGGGGCTCTATGCAGACCAATTTGATGGGGCCCCACCCTAGCCCTGCCCCCATCCTAACCTCCGCCCCCACCTAGCTCCACCCCACCTAGCTCCAGGGCCGGCCACCCCTCCCTCCGAGCTCCCGGGCCGCTCCCTTCGAGCTCCAAGGCCCCCAGCTCCAGGGCTTCCCCCCCTAGGGCTCCCAGCTCCAAGGCACCCCTCCCTCCCTCCCGTCATTTTTAACACCCCCCCCAAATCCAGTACTAGGTATGCCGAGAATACAAAACAACTCAGGACCTAAGAGCAATTCTACCATACCATCAGCAGTCATTTCTACGAATCACACAAAGAAAGAGAAAACTCTTAAAACACTACAGTGAGCACTAGAACATCAATTCAACCTATTGCAAACTGAAACCAGACAGATAGTACAGATCTTCAATCCTGCACAGTCAATGCCACTGAAGCCATGTCTTTTTTCACAAACACAGACACCCTAATCCACTATTGAATAAGTAATCATAAACTTTCTATTTAGACAAAAATTAAACTGAACCCCCAAGATGCCAACTCTGCATACAATGCAACACCACAGAAACTGAAAATGTCCCCTAGTACTGTGCAAAATATAAAGACAGCAGATGTAAATTTGAAAAAAACTGTCACGTCTGTGGCCGTGACCACCTCAGACTTACCCTGTTTCTGGGAGTCAGTGGCTGGTGCTGGCTTCTGCTTGTCTCTGTGTCTGTCTCTGTCTTAGTTTCTCTCTGGCTCTGGGTGTGATTGCCCTACTGAACCTCACCTGTGGGCTATGCTCTCCAAGATGGCTGCCGCCTCCTCCTCTTTGCCAGTATCCAAGATGGCTCCGCTGTTCCTTCCTATGGGCGACTTCCTCTTGTGTCAAGCTCTGTTTGGATGCAAGGTGATTGCTGCAGCTGTGCCTCTGGTGTTGAAGGGCTTATTAATCACTTAGAGACTACAGCCTTGCCTTTGCATTTCATCTAAGGGCCCTGGTGTAAGAGTGCTCTGTACACTGTTTCAGTGTTTGCTCTGTGTGAGTTTCTATGTTTGACTAGCTAGCTTAGGCACCGCTTGGCTTGTTAGCCTGTGTATAGCTTTGCTAGTTCTCTGTGTTTGTTCCTAGTGTTTGACTAGCCAGCTTAGGCACCGCTTGGCTTGTTAGCCCGGTATAGCTTTGCTAGTTCTCTGTGTTTTGTTCCTAGTGTTTGACTAGCTAGCTTAGGCACCGCTTGGCTTGTTAGCCTGTGTATAGCTTTGCTAGTTCTCTGTGTATGTTTCCAGTATGGACTTGCTAGCTGGGCACAGCTTTTTGTTAGCTGGTGTATAGCTTTACTAAGTCTCCTGAGTTTGCTCTGTGTATGTTTCCAGTGTATGACTTGTTAGCTTGGGCACAGCTCTGTGTGTTAGCTTGTGTATAGCTTTCTAGTTTCTCCTGAGTTGCTTAGTGTATGTTTCTTTGTGTATGACTGGTTTGCTTGGGCATAGCTTTCCTACTAGCCTATGTATAGTGACTAGTCTTCTGGTGTTTGCCTGCTGGTGTTCCGTGTGTGTTTCTTTGCTTCTGGAGCTTCAGCCCTTGTTCCTTGACTTGACCAGTGCTCTGAACCTGCCTGCTGCCGGAACCCGGACATTCCCTGCCTTTGCCTAGGTGCCTGGGGGCACTCCTGGATCCTCATTCCGCTGGTCCTGCTTGCAAGTTCCAGTTCCGGTTTTTTCCTGTAAGCCCTGCCGGCCACCCGAACCTGAGGGCTCAACACCTCGGGGAAAGGTGTTAAGCGTAGGTGAAGCCTAGGTCCAGTGTGTTCCAGTCCAGCGGGTTCCGGTCCCGGGGTTCCGCTCCAGTATGTTCCAGTCCAGCGGGTTTCACCCCTGTATGTTCCAGTCCAGTGGGGCCACTCCAGTGGTTCCAGTCCAGCGGGCTCCACTCCAGTGCGCGCCCGTCTGGTGCGTTCCAGTTCTGTGTATTCCTGTGTAGAACTCCAGTCCGGGGTTCCGGTCCAGTCTCATCTCATCTCTACCTTGAAGTGATCTTGCCTGCCACTGCGCTCCAACGGTAGTGGCCCAAGGACTCACGAACCCAGTGCTCCCCGGGGAAGAAGCCTGACAGTATGCAAGGTCCTCGAGCACGCGACAAAAACGAACAAATACCAATCACCACTTTACAAATTAACAAATATAAATAAAACAAATATAGAAAATAAAATAATACCATTTTATTGACTAATACATTTAGCTTTCAGAGGCCAAAACATCCTTCCTCAGCTCAATATAGTATAGTACTGTTACAGTATCCTATCCCTGACCTGAGGAAGGGGATTGTTGTTCTCCGAAAGTTAGCCAAAATGTATTAAATTAGTCCAATAAAAAGATTACCTTGTTTACATGTTCTATTATAAACATTTATTAACACATCTACAATACTACTTTATCCTAGAGCAAAAAACTAAAAAAAATATTTTATTTACAGTTTGTTGTCTCCGGTTTCTGCTTTCCTCATCTTCTTTTCACTGTCTTCCTTCCATCCAGCATCTGTCTTCGGTCTCTCTCTGCCATCCAGTGTCTGCCCTCTCTGCTGTCCCCTCCATCCAATGTCGCCCTCTCTCCCTGCTCCTTCCATCCACATCTGCCCTCTATCTCTACCCCTTCCATGATCCATCCACCATCTGCCGCTGTCTGCCCTCTCTCTCTTCCCCCATCATTCACTGTCTGCCCTTTCTATCCCTTCCATTCATTGTCTGCCCTTTTCTCTCTGCCCCTTCAATCCACAATTTGCCCTCCCTCTCCATCCATCCAGGGTTGCCCTCCCTCTCGCTCCCCCATCCAGGATCTGCCCCTCTCTCTGCCCCTTTTTCAGCCCCCAGTTCCAGCCCCACTAGTCCCACCAGTCCCCCATTCAGCCCCAGCCCTTTCTCCCACCAGTCCCGAGCTTCAGCCCCCCAGCCACTTCTCCCTGTCCCCTTTTCAAGCCCCAGTTCCCAGTTTCAGCACCCTGCCCCTTTTCAGCCTCCAGTACCAGTACTAGCCCCCTTATCCCATCTACCCTCCTTTTCAGCCCCCAGTTCCAGCCCCCTTCATCCACATGCCTTGTATTAGGGCCCCCTTTCAGAACCATTCTCCCACCTGACCCACGCATGCCCTATTTTCCCACCAGCCCCAGGCATGGCCCCCATTTTCCCATATGGCCCCTTCTCAGATCCCAATGCCAGTCCCCTTCTCCCATCCAAGAACCCCCACCCGTCCCCTTCAAGCATCCAAGAACCCCAGTCCCCTCCCCACCCTCCCCTTCTCCCATCCGAGAACCCCTCCCCAGTCCCCTTCTCCCATCCAAGAACCCCTCCCAACCCCCTTCTCCCAGCCGTGAACCCCCTCCCCACCTCAGTCTCCTTCCCATTTGAGAACCCCCTCCCCACCCTTCCCCCACCTGAGAACCGCCACCCCACACACCCTTCTCCCATCCTGAGTTCCCCCCCCGACCCACCTACCAGCTCCGTTCTCCTGCCGCCCACCACCCTCACTGCCTTAAAAAAAACAATTTGGAAGCGCCGGAGTGACAGCAGCGCCTCGCGTCTGCCCTGCTACTAAAAATCTCTTCGACGTCGTGGGCCTTCTCACATTGAGTCCCGCCCGCCCTCGCGGTAATTGGAAGTTACCTCAGAGGAGGGCGGGACTCAATGTGAGAAGGCCCAACGACGTCGAAGAGATTTTTAGTAGGCAGGGCAGACACAAGGCGCTGCCTGTCACTCTGGCGCTTCCAAATTGTTTTTTTAAAGGGCAGGACAGGGTGGGAGCAGCGGGAGCGGGGCACCCCCCCCACCCGCTGACATCTGGGGCAGACCGCCCCCACCACGCCGCCGTCGCGCGCCGTTCGGAGGGAGGGAGGACTGGAGCTCGGGCGGTCGGGGCGACCTCATGCGCGCTGCGCGGGGGCCCCCCCTGGGCACGAGGCCCTATGCGGCCGCCTCAGTCGCCTCGCCTTAGACCGGCCCTGTGGACAGAAAACTTCCACGGCTAAATCAAACAAGTGATGGTGCTAAAAAAGGGGTAAGCACCGGAAAAAATAAAGAGGAAAAACCCAGCCAAAGTGAAGGCCTAAACAGCTGTGTGACAACGGAAAAAATAAGGAAACTTAAAACTAGGGAAAAGAAACTAAGAAAATAAAGGAAAAGAACAAAAGGGAACACAATAAAGGAGCTGAAAAAAACTGTTGGAAGGCAAAAAAAGAAGCTCCTTGGACCGAAAAAAAAGTGTGGAGACGGTAAAATAACATACCCTCTCCTCACTGCGGTAGAAAAAGTACTAATGTGACTGCTTTCTCACAGCAGGCGGGAAGGCACGCGCACATGCGCGGTAGAGCATGTCCCTCGAGCCACAAACTCTACTTATGCTTGTTATAAGTCTTGGACTGGGAAACACAGTCGGCATCACCCACTTGTGAGAATAAATAGGCCTGCTTGATCTCGGAGAATTAATATTAAATACAAATGTATCAGTAAAAATACCTACTGCTCTACTCTATGCAAGTTATCTATACAAATTTCAGATTAATCCTCATCAAGCTGCAACACTCAAGTACCATTTTATAGGAAGTAACACCAACCACCAATATTTTCAACAACTTTACTCACACAGACATTACCAATCTCACTACCACCACAGCCTCAGGAAAAACAGCCCTACACATAGAAACAAGACCATGTGAAAGGAAACACAACCCACAGCCATAAATGCTAACCCAGATTTTGATAATCTACCGGTGGTGATGGGGAGACAGGCTCCAGTTTTACAAGGAAGCCTTGAAAGTTATCACATGACAGAGCACTGAGTTCTCAGAATACTGCCTCAAGGCTACAGACAAAGCGGGCATTTTTGAAAGGGACGTTCAAGTTGCCAATTTGGACGTCCTTGCAAAACGGCAAAATCCAGGGGTGGGAAAACCCGTATTTCGAAAAGATGGATGTCCATCTTTCGTTTCGAAAATACCGTCAGACAGGCACGTTTCTGACTTTCGGCGATTTTGAAAACCAAAGACGTCTATGTCAAAAACGTCCTAATGCAAGCCATTTGGACGTGGGAGGAGCCAGCATTTGTAGTGCACTGGTCCCCCTGACATGCCAGGACACCAACCGGGCACCCTAGGGGGCACTGCAGTGGACTTCATAAATTGCTCCAAGGAACATAGCTCCCTTACCTTGTGTGCTGAGCCTCCCAATCCCCCCCCCCACACACACACACACACAAAACCCACTACCCACAACTGTACACCACTACCATAGCCTTTATGGGTGAAGGGGGGCACCTAAATGTGGGTACAGTGGGTTTGAGGTGGGTTTTGGAGGGCTCAAAATTTCCTCCACAAATGTAACAGGTAGGGGGGGTATGGGCCTGGGTCCGTCTGTCTGAAGTGCACTGCAGTACCCACTAAAACTGCTCCTGTGACCTGCATGCGCTGTCATGGACCTGAGTATGACATTTGAGGCTGGCAGAACTTATTTGAAAGATGTTTTTGAGGGTGGGAGGGGGTTAGTGACCACTGGGGGAGTAACGGGAAGCCATCTTCGATTCTCTCCGGTGGTCATCTGGTCATTTCAGGCACCTTTTTGAGCCTTATTCGTAAGAAAAACAGGTCCAGGTGAAAATGCCCGTGTTCGTCAGGGATGTCCTTGTTTTTTCCATTATGGTGTCAAGAACGTCCAAGTGTTAGGCATGCCCAAGTACCGCCTTCGCTACGCCTCTGACACGCCCCCTTGAACTTTGGACATCCTTGTGACAGACTGCAGTTGGAGACATCCAAAATTGGGTTTTGATTATACTGATTTGGACGTCCCTGGAAGAAGGACGTCAATCTTCCGATTTACGTCGAAAGATGGACGTCCTTCTCTTTCAAAAATGAGCCCCAAAATAACACATTTTCCTCCTTCTATCCCCAACCTCTTAGTTCAAATCACCCATTTCATCATCTTATGGTGTTGCACTGAGAAATACAATCACCTTGCAAGTTTAAGCAATCAAGGAAGTACCTTTTCAGGAAAGTGAACAAGGCTTCTAATTAAATACTTACCACTCCTCAGTTAGAACTGATCAGCCTCTCTGAACCTCAAAGATGCTTACATCCACTCCAATCACGGGAAGTTCCTCGGAATCACCTTCAACAATGAGCATTATGAGTACTGAGTACTACCCTTCAGCCCCCATTCAGCACCTGCTTCCAAACACTCTGCTGAGATGAAGTCAAAATATGGAATCGTGCTGTTCCATGACGATAGTTTTATAGGCTGCTTATCTGTTGGCAGACAGACTGAGCAGGAGACTGGACCTCATGAATGGTCTCTTGCAGATTCCATCATACAGTTTCTGTTCTGTCACTGAGGCATACCAGCAACTGATTTTTGCCTACCAGCAAAATATGAAATGCTTTGCTCCAGAAGGCCAACCAATCAGAGGCTAGCACTAGATACCTTTCTCATCTTTTAAAGCCACCATCTTCTAAATGCACATCCTCCAATTTCACTTATATTCATTGTCATAAAAAAGATCCTCTGGAACAAAGCCTAAATCATTAGGAGGCACTCGTTGGCTTTGTCAAGCATGGTTCCCAACCTAAGCTCTTAGAATAGCAGAAGTCTGACAGGAGCTGTCAGAGGTGACCATATGTGTTTGGCAGCATTTTCCTGTGCCCATCCACAAATAAAATATTTTACTATTAAAGATGCTGCAGAAGGAGTGTTAACAACCCCAGTATTGGTTAGTCCCAGGCATCATTCAAAATGAACACCCACTTCTCAACTCAAGAGTGTACTTCTGCAGGTTCCAAAGGTAACTGCTATTGCTATTATGAAGGCTGGTCTACATGGGAAAGGATTAAAAGAAAGAAAAAACCCCACACAGACTAAAGACTCAAATAGTGAAGCCTCAACAAGAGCAAGCTCTAACTGAGCTGGAGGCACAATGAACAGAAGGAAGCTCCTCTGCTAAAAAAAAAAAACCCAATCATTTACTGTTTTACATCATTCCAGGTTATAATAAAGATTTAGAATATCACCCCGCTTATGCAATATTCCTAACTAAAGATGTAAAGGAAAAAGGCAACAGCCGAATGGAACACTATTTGTCACCTGACTGTAACACCAGGAATATATAGAAAGAGTTTGTTCCACAGTCTTTGTTTGCCTTTATTTATGATGTCCAAATAGGTACAATTACATGATCTCTGCTGGGAAACAAACAGATAAACATTCCAGTGAAGGGGACCAGGTACAAATGGCAAAATCTGTCAAATGAGCTTATGCATCAGTCCAAACTGCCACCATAAATCCAAGTTCTCTAATTTTTATACCTGCACTGATGTACAAATCTGAAGTACATATTAAATAAACTTAGATCTCCCATGGTTGCTGATGGATGAAGGGTCTATACCAAGTTTGTTGCAACTCTCATTCAGGAACCTCAGAGATGGCAAGCCAGGCTGAAGTAGAGGAGATAATCTTTTGCTTAAGGGCCTATTTAGGATATCTGGCTTAGTCATGAACTGAAGAGAAGGAAAGAACTGAGGGAAGCTGGGAGGCTCGACAGGATACAAACCTGATACGTTGAGGGAGACTGGAAGGGAGCAGGGCTCAAGGCCAGATGGCTGCTGGAGTTGGGAAGGATTCCTGGAGAAGCTGGGAGTGATGCAGAGAGAAGATGAGGCTGCTGGACAAATGAGCTCTGGTTGGTGCTACTTGAACTGCAGACAGCTGCTTGCAGAAGGGACTGGTGATGCTGGCGACGCTTCTCATGGGCTCTTGTTTCTATCCAAAACATTAAAAAAAGAAAAGAAACAAACAAACAAGAAGCAGACTGGTCAATACAGTAAAGTTGCTTACTTCTGTAACAGATGTTCTGAGAGCACAGCAAGATATCAATTTTCACAACTAAGTAAAATAATTCAACAAAGCCATACAGCTTTCTGGAGTGCTCTACTGAGCATGTTCAGGAGTTCCTGCACCAGCGCTATTGTAGAGGGCCACCTGAGTTTTGTTTATAGCTCCTAACAAGGAGAAGCCAACTGCCTTGAGAAGATGAAGGGCTTGGTGAGGACTACAGGACATGAACTGAGGTTGAAGGGAGGCAGACTCAGGAGTAATGTTAGGAAGTATTTTTTCACAGAAAGGGTGGTGGATACATGGAATGCCCTCCCACAGGAGGTGGTGGAGATGAAAACGGTAATGGAGTTCAAGCATGCGTGGGATAAACACAAAGGAATCCTGTTTAGAAGGAATGGATCCACGGAATCTTAGTGGAGATTGGGTGGGAACACCAATAATTGGAAGGCAAAATCAGTGCTGGGCAGACTTCTACGTTCTGTGCCCTGATCGTGACTGAATAGATATGGATGGGCTAGAGTGTAAAATTTAAGGGGCTTCGACATTAGCTTCAGAACTTTTAGTACAAGAACAGTGCTGGGCAGGCTTCTACAGTCTGTGCCCTGAGAATGGCAAGGACAAATCAAACTCGGGTATCACATACCATGTCATTACTATGTTACTATGATTAATATCCTGCTGTCCTCTCAGAACACCTGCTACAGGAAAATAACTTTGCCTTCTCCAAGGACAATCAAAATAGGTAACCCTCACAACTGGGAATCCCTAGCACCTTTAGTAGGGAATCCCTAGCACCTTCAGTAAAAAAAAGCGGAGAAAAAATTCATACCTAAGAATGCCAACATATTTTTGGTGACAACCAATCATTAACCTCTTTGAAGAATGGCAACTTAAAATTAATAAAAAGGGACGTTAGAGAGCATGGTGTTGGTTTCTAAACTTCAAAGAGACCTTGCAGTAATGTAATGTGAATGTGTGGACAAAATTCAATATCGCAGTCTTGCAGATCTTTTTCAATGAGGCACATCAATGTTGGCATGGCTCTGGCACTATCCCTCTTGTTCTATAATGGGTCACTTAATTTTATGTCTCTATGAGTGCGTAAGTTTACAGAATACTGCCATCCACATTTCAAGAGTGCACTTATCTCTGTAAATGGCACTATCGCACCTAACCACTATTCTATTCAAATGGTAGAGCGTGTAAATGTTTGGGGGGAGGGGTGTTCACAGGAGAAAAACATTGGCAGAGCACAGAGAGAACCAACATTTACAAGGACAACTTACAGAACACTGCAATTTGAACGCAATCCTATCACATTTAGGCACAAACATTTATGCAAGCCTTTGTAAATACTTGCACCCACCTTTCAGTGCACTAATGCCGGGTTTACACTAGTATTCTATGATACTTGGGTGCCTAATGGGGTCATTTTCGAAAGAGAAGGACGCCCATATTTCAACATGTCAAAAACGTACTAATGCAAGCCATTTGGGCGTGCGAGAAGCCAGCATTTGTTGTGCACTGGTCCCCCTCACATGCAGGACACCAACCGGGCACCTAAGGGGCACTGCAGTGGACTTCATAAATTGCTCCCAGGTACATAGCTCCCTTACCTGTGTGCTGAGCCCCCAACCCCACTACCCACAACTGTACACCACTACCATAGCCTTTATGGGTGAAGGGGGGCACCTATATATGGGTGCAGTGGGTTTGTGGTGGGTTTTGGAGAGCTCACTGTTTCCTCCACAAATGTAATAGGTAGAGGGGGTATGGGCCTGGGTCCGCCTGTCTGAAGAGCACTGCAGTACCCACTAAAACTGCTCCAAGGACCTGCATGCGCTGTCATGGACCTGAGTATGACATCTGAGGCTGGCACGAAATATTTTGAAAGATGTTTTTTGAAGGTGGGAGGGGGTTAGTGACCACTGGGGGGAGTAACAGGAGGTCATCCTCGATTCTCTTCGGTGGTCATCTGGTCATTTCAGGCACCTTTTTGTTGCTTATTCATAAGAAAATCAGGTCCGGGTGAAAACGTCCAAGTGTTCGTCAGGGACGTCCTTGTTTTTTTCCATTATGGGTCAAGGACGTCCAAGTGTTAGGCATGCCCAAGTCCCGCCTTCACAACGCCTCTGACACGCCCCCTTGAACTTTGGCCGTCCTTGCGACGGAGTGCAGTTGGAGACGTCCTACATCAGGTTTCGATTTTACTGATTTGGATGTCCCAGGGAGAAGAACGTCCATCTTCTGATTTATGTCAAAAGATGGACGTCTTTCTCTTTCGAAAATGAGCCCAATAATCTGCCATCCAATTAGACAGTATCCAGCCAATATTTAACGATTAAAGTGGGCAGTAGAAGCTCCTGCCTACTTAAATAACTTGTCCGTGGCTAACTGCATGAATCTAACTAAAGAGGTAGAAAGATGAGGGTTATCTACTTACCTTTCACATCACAATGACAAACATCACTAACATTGAGGTGAACCCCTCACTGAATTAGTGCTTAAATCTGATTCAGATGTAGAAAGTGTTTAAGCAATTTTTATGTGCTACAAAGAAAGAATCTAAGGCCTTTCCTTCACAGCAGACACAAACCTCTTTCTTTCAAAAGGATCCGAGCTTCTAGAGGAATTTTTTTTTCTAGAAGCTAGAAGAATCAACGACACATTATCATGCAAATTCAATTAACTGAAGTACTGATACTAGACATAATACAGTTCTCTAATTCTGCATGATAACAGATAAGAAATCCCCAACTAAACTGATTTCCTGATGGATAACTCCAAGAACAGCAAGAACCAAAATTTTCTCAGTCAATAGAAAAGCTATCAGGATCACAGTCAATCAGTTTCTTTTGAATTTTAGCAAAGTTAGGCTCACTCATACACACAAGGAGTGACTTGGGCTGCACATACTGCAGCAGGACATGTTTATCCACTCCTACCGTGCCTAACTTTGAGGGCTAGACTTACGCCAGCTAAAACCTGGTGTAAATACTGGCATGCAACTAATGGCAGTTGGGCGCATAAATGACACTATAACATTATACCTAAATCCTGCAAACATCCCTGACCTGCCCATGCACCTTTTGCAGTTGCACAGAAGTGAAGTTAGGCGCTCAGTTTATAGTGCCCAGATCACACAAGAAACAATAACACTAGCAACCAATAAGATCTCTACAGCCTACTGTCAATTGGACACCTGCCCCAATTATCTAATGAACCCTTCCCGCTCGATTCATCACTGAACTTACCTCCCACCTCAACTTCTTGTTCCAGCATGGCATATTCCCCAAAGACAAAGGTAATATACTACTCACACCATTATCAAAAGACACCAAAAAGAAAACTAACGATATCACCAACTACTGACCTGTGGCATCCATCCCACTTACAACCAAACTAATGGAAAGCATTGTAGCTAAACAACTTACTGAATGCATCGACAATTTCTCAATCCTTCATGAATCACAGTCGGGCTTCAGATCTCTCCACAGTATGGAAAAAGTCCTGGTAACTCTCCTAGCCAAGTTCAAAAAGGAAATCGCATTAGGTAAAAACATACTCCTCTTGCAATTTGACTTGTCAAGAGCATTCGGTATGGTTGACCACTATACACTATTAAGAATACTCGACAAGATAGGCATAGGAGGGAATATACTCAAATGAATCAAGGGTTTCCTAACCATGAGATCTTATCAAGTCAAAGTAAACTCAAACATATCACCATCATGGAGTACCGATCGTGGAGTACCCCAGGGTTCACCTCTCTCACCCACATTATTTAATCTGATGATGATCCCCCTTGCTCATGCCCTATACAAGCATAATCTTAATCCTTTTCTGTATGCGGATGATGTCACCATTTACATACTGTTCAACTCTAATCCAACAGAAATCACTGTTGCAATAAAGACTAGTTTAAGCTTAATGGATGCCTAGGCATCAGCATTCAAACTCAAACTCAACAAGGAAAAAACTCACTGCCTTATTCTCTCTTTTCACCACAAAACAAACCTCCCTTCATCCATAAAAACCCCGAAACATACTCTGCCAATATCGGACAAACTGAAGATCCTTGGAATTACTATTGACACCAACCTAACCCTGGAGAGCCAAGCCTCTGCCACCACGAAGAAAATGTTCCATGCAATTTGGAAACTCAAACGGATCAAACAATTCTTCCCAAGGGAAACTTTCCGTAACATAATTCAAACAATGGCATGTTGACTACTGTAACGCCGTATATGCAGGATGCAAAGAACAGATCTTAAGGAAACTCCAGACAGCACAGAACACGGCAGCTAGACTCATTTTCGGAAAGACAAGATTCAAAAGTGCTAAACCCCTAAGCGAAATACTGCACTAGCTACCAATCAAGGAACGAATAGCCTTCAAAATTTGCACTCTGGTCCACAAAATAATCCACGGTCTGGCACCAACCTACATGACCGAACTTATCGACTTACCAACTAGAAACATCATCGAATCATCAAGAACGTTTCTAAACCTGCATTACCCAAACTGTAAAGGACTAAAATACAAATCAACATAATGTGAAGAGTAAGGGGCTGTCCTGTCCTGGGTAGGCCACTAGAGGGCGCTGTTCCCATAGAACTGGGGGGGAAATGCCCAGAAAATGCTCAGAATGAGTCACTAGAGGGAGCCAGTAGGGGAATGTCCAGATGGAGGTTGCTAGGACCAGGGAGAGTCCTGGGTTGGAAACAGATGTGGGTGATTAGGGGCTGACTCCTGCCTGGAATTAGGGGGAAGAGCCTGAAGGGGTGGAGAAGCTAATTAACCACCTTATACCTGCCTGAGTAGGGAAAGAGAAAGGAAGAAGCTGGGACCTGGCAGCTTGAGGAAGAAGATCCCCTTGAAGGTGCTGGCTGAACTCTGTGGACTTTTTGAAACTATCTGCTGAAAAGGTGACAGCTGCACTACCAGCTGAGAAAGTCTTAAAATGAAAAGTAAATGCTTTTGTTTGGCTGTTTGAACTGTGAAAGTTTGAGGCACTGCTTTAAGTATGGAAAGGGTTTAATTAGTAGACTCTGAGTAACTGCATTTTTGCTATGTTTAAGTTGAAGAAGAAATGTTTGAGTGAAAGCAGAAATAAGCCATGAAGATGATGTTAAATGACAACTAATAAAACCTTTGCTTATAAGAAGCCTGATGTTGGTGAACATTTGTGAAGGAAGCTAAGCAAGCCTGGTGTTGGTGAACATTTGTGAAGGAAGCTAAGCAGGGTCAACCCTGGCCAGGTCCTGGAAGGGTGACCCAGTTCACAATATGCATCCAATGTTTCTTACATTTGCACCCAGCTCTGGAACGCTTTACCTAGAAACAGAACTATGAACACCCATCTAAAATTTCAAAAAGACCTCAAGACTCACCTCTTCAGGAAAGCCTACCCAGCAGACCCAAACTAATTCATGAACAATGCATCACATCTTTCGATCTAAGAAATGAACAATACCCCTTCCACATAATCCTATTACTTCAAACTGTATGAATTTTACAACTCCAGTTATAATTAAGTGTACCTCTACCCTTATCCTACTCTGTATTGCTCACTAAAAGCTATAGTCCCATCCCCGGAGACTTATCAGCCTCATTGGGATTATTTTTCTCTATATGCTACTATATATTTGTCCCAGAGTTGTATTCTCTTTTCCGGAACCTTATCAGCTTCCTTGCACCTACTCTATTTTCCACTCTGTATATATTCCCGGAGTTGGTATTCTCCTCTCTGGAACCTGTAAGCCACATTGAGCCTACTGCTATGCAGGAAAATGTGGAATACAAATGTAATAAATAAATAAATAGTACAGGGGCATAAGTCAGTTACTTGCACAGCTGCTAATTAGAGCCAATTAGTACTTAAGGCCAATTATTGGTACTGCTCTTTAATTAACTAATTATGTTACATGCATAACTGGCCCTATTCTATAACTATGCACCATTTATAGAATTGGGGGGGGGGACAATGTATAAGTTAGCATGTGTATCTTACAAAATACTTGCCTGCTTTAAACACTATGGTCGGCAAGCTGAGTCAGATCTATTAAAAAGGGGGTTATCCTTGAAAACGTTTTATAGTGATACATGTGTCATGTTGGATGCACCAACAAATTGAGATGAGTACTTTTAATACAATAAGAAAAGTTTGTTTGAAAAATTATTTAAAAGTTTCTTACATATAAGAACTGATGATGAAGTGAGTGTGTAAATACAGTGGTTCAAAACTATTGAACCCCACATGATGTGGCTGAGGTCCATAAACTGTTATATGCAGTGCTTTTTTTGTGCCGGTACGCAATGGTACGGCGTACCAGCACCTTTTTCTCCTCCTCCTCCCCTCCCCTCCCCTCCCATTACTTCCAGCGATTCTCCGCCTCTCTCCTGCCCTCCCATCGACGTGCAGCAATTTTTCCGTCCCTCCCCTGCCCTCACCTCTCTCATATCCAGCGATTCTTCGTCCCTCAGCGTCCTCCTTCACTGCCTGCCAGCCAGTCGGACTCAGAAGCGAACGGTGCAGGCAGCGATTGACTGGCAGCGTCGTAGCTTCCCTCTGCAAGTCCCGCCTATGCGTAAACAGGAAGTTGTAGGCAGGACATGCAGAGGGAAGCTACGACGCTGCCAGCCAATCGCTGCCTGCACCGTTCGCTTCTGAGTCCGACGCTGGCTGGCAGGCAGTGAAGGAGGACGCTGAGGGACGAAGAATCGCTGGATATGGGAGAGGTGAGGGCAGGGGAGGGACGGAAAAATCGCTGCACGTCGATGGGAGGGCAGGAAAGAGGTGGAGAATCGCTGGAAGTAATGGGAGGGGAGGGCAGGGGAGAGAGAATTGCTGGAAATCAATGGGATGGGAGGGAAGGGCAGGAGAGAGAGAATTGCTGGAAATCAATGGGATGGGAGGGAAGGGCAGGGGAGAGAGAATTGCTGGAAATCAATGGGATGGGAGGGAAGGGCAGGGGAGAGAGAATTGCTGGAAATCAATGGGATGGGAGGGAAGGGCAGGGGAGAGGGAATTGCAAGAAATCAATGGGATGGGAGGGAAGGGCAGGGGAGAGAGAATTGCTGGACATGGGAAGGGCAGGGGAGAGAGAATTGCTGGAAATCAATGGGATGGGAGGGAAGGGCAGAGGAGAGAGAATTGCTGGACATGGGAAGGGCAGGGAAGAGAGAATTGCTGGACATGGGATGGGAAGGAAGGGCAGGGGAGAGAGAATTGCTGGACATGGGATGGGAGGGAAGGGCAGAGGAGAGAGAATTGCTGGACATGGGAAGGGCAGGGGAGAGAGAATTGCTGGACATGGGATGGGCTGGGAGGGAAGGGCAAGGGAGAGAGAATTGCTGGACATGGGAAGGGCAGGGGAGAGAGAATTGCTGGACATGGGATGGGAGGGAAGGGCAGGGGAAAGAGAATTGCTGGAAATCAATGGGATGGGAGGGAAGGGCAGGGGAGAGAGAATTGCTGGACATGGGATGGGAGGGAAGGGTAAGGGAGAGAGAATTGCTGGACATGGGAAGGGCAGGGGAGAGAGAATTGCTGGACATGGGATGGGAGGGAAGGGCAGGGGAGAGAGAATTGCTGGACATGGGAAGGGCAGGGGAGAGAGAATTGCTTGACATGGGAGGGAAGGGCAAGAGAGAGAGAATTGCTGGACATGGGAGGGAAGGGCAGGGGAGAGAGAATTGCTGGACATGGGATGGGAGGGAAGGGCAAGGGAGAGAGAATTGCTGGACATAGGATGGGAGGGAAGGGCAAGGGAGAGAGAATTGCTGGACATGGGATGGGAGGGAAGGGCAGGGGAGAGAGAATTGCTGGACATGGGAGGGAAGGGCAGGGGAGAGAATTGCTGGACATGGGATGGGAGGGAAGGGCAAGGGAGAGAGAATTGCTGGACATGGGATAGGAGGGAAGGGCAAGGGAGAGAGAATTGCTGGACATGGGATAGGAGGGAAGGGCAAGGGAGAGAGAATTGCTGGACATAGGATGGGAGGGAAGGGCAAGGGAGAGAGAATTGCTGGACATGGGATGGGAGGGAAGGGCAGGGGAGAGAATTGCTGGACATGGGATGGGAGGGAAGGGCAGGGGAGAGAGAATTGCTGGACATTGATGGGAGGGCAGGGATGAGATAATTGCTGGACATGGAGGGGAGGGCAGAGAAGATAGAATTTCTGGACATGGAGGGGAGAGAGGAGAATCGCTGGACAGGGAGGGGAGGACAGGGAAGAGAGAATTGCTGGACATGGATGAGAGGGGAGAGAGGAGAAATGCTAGAAATGGATGGAGAGGAGAGCAGGAGATAGAGGAGAATTGCTGGACATGGATGGATGGAGGAGTTGGCTAGGAGAGAGGAGAAATGCTGACTTGGATGGAGGAGAGGGGAGAGAGAATTATTGCTTTATATGGATACAGAGGAGGGAAGAGAGATGAGAAATGCTGGACATGGATGGAGGGAAAGAGAGAGGAGAAGTGCTGGACATGAATGGAGGGGAGGAAAGAAAAAAGAAGATGCGCATGGATGGAGATGAGGGAAAGGGAAGAGAGGAGAAAAACTGCACATGGATGGAGAAAATAGGCAAAAGCTGGATCCATGTTATACCTCCTCCAGTCAATTCCATGGAGGAGGACCCAGCTTTTACTTATGGATGCAGGGCAACAAAAGAAGAAGAAAGGAGGAAAGTAAAGAAATAAATGGAAAGGAAGCCCTGGAAACGGAGTTAAGAGAACAGATAGAGAGCAGCAGAATCAGAGACTGGGACCAATATGGATAGAAAAACAAAGTCACCAGACAACGAAGGTAGAAAAAAATCATTTTATTTTCATTTTAGTATTTGGAATTTGTCTTATTTTGCACTGGGTATACTGGAGCTGTAACAGCTTACAGAAATTACTTATAATGAAAAAAAATCACATTATTTTTTCTCCTATACTAGTATAATATTTACAATGATGTCTGTTTATATGCGCCATGGCTGGTATAAGGGGTGTGGCTAATGTGGGTGTGGCTACAATAGGGGCGGTGCCATGTGTGGTGACCCCGCCCACAATGAGTACCGGCACCTTTTTTTCTACAAAAAAAGCACTGTGTACATATATATATAAAAATCTTCTCAAATACATAAAAAGTCATAACAACAGATGATAAAATAAAGTACAATAAATGCATTACACATTCAAAAGTAAAATGGAGGAGGAGATAAGACAAGCCACTTTCCAAACATATAAAAGTGTATAAAACGTTGAATGGATTTAATCATATCCAATAATGTATCAATGCATACGTAAAAATCAGGGGTGATCAACATACCCCTTCAAAAAAAGCCTAAAACAAAATTAAATAGATATACATTAATCCCATCTTGATCAGCCCATGTATCACAAACTCTACATCTCACCAGTCAGCTCAATTAAAATTCTCATCATATTTATTTATTTATTTATTGTTCGCTTATGTCCCACATTTTCCCACTCATGCAGGCACAATGTGGCTTACAAAACATTAATAAGATTACAAAATAGGAAACTTAGAAAAGTATACAGGAAGTAAGCAGGGGGAAAAGCATCTAACAGGGCAAACTAGCAGGGTAGGGGTCAGGGAGGGTGCATCAGGCAGCGGTATAAAGTGAGGAATAGGTCTTGGCAAAGAAGTGGGTCTTCAACAACTTCTTGAAGAGGGCGTGCTCTGCTTGAGTTTTGAGGTGATGCGGGAGAGCATTCCAGAGCTTAGGGCTCCAATAGCAGAAGGACGAGGCGAAGATCTTCTTGTACTTGACACCCTTACAGTTTGGGAAGTGCAGATGGAGATAGGAACGAGTGGCAGGATTGGCATTCCTGGGTGGAAGATCGATCAAGGGGTGCATATAGTCAGGGGCATGCCCATAGATGATTTTATGGGTCAAGGAGCAAAGCTTAAAGGCAATGCGCTCCTGACCAGGCAGCCAGTGTAATCTGAAGCGCAAGTGTTCGGCATGAGCAAAGTGTCGGTCTCCTAGGATGAGTCTCGCGGCAGTGTTCTGAACTTTTTCAACAATGAGGCCTGGCAGCCCGCATAAATTCCGCTGCAGTAGTCCAAGTGGGAGAGGACAAGCCAGTGGACAAGTGTGCGGAACAAATCTCTAGTAAGGAAGTATCTTATGCGCCGAAGCCTCCACATGGCATGAAACATTTTTTTGGAGACCAACTGCACATGAGTCAACAATTGACTATATTTCATGGTGTAAAACATTCAATTACTCACTGTTATAAATCTTCTACAAATAGACCACCTTGAATCCTAAAACTTTATCAGCCTTGTCTATAACATCATCAAAAGACATGGCTGCATAAATGAAACTAACTTTCAAAAGACCATAACTCATTCTATAGTAAATATACTTATACATCTGCTTTACTCCATGCTCCCATCTCCCATAACGTCACATAGATTAAAACGGACTATTCAATTTCTCCCTCAATAGAGTGTTTTCTCTTTTTAAAAAAAATGGGAAGCCACAGCACAGATGGTATTGCTGTTGCATTTTGATCCAGAGCAGTGTCTGCTGACAAGTAGTCAGCTTTAATCTATGTGACGTTATGGGAATATATTTGGCTTGAGCTTCCAGGATGGTGTTTTTGAACAGCATCCACACCTGATGTAAATTAATGTCCCTCACCGCCACTCCTCTTTCACCGTTCTTCTCAATTTATCATAGTCTCCTTTTTTAAAGTTAAATGCTAACATATTTGATTTCCTATGTATACTTACTTCAAAGCTAATATCAAATCCGATCATATTATGATCACTGTTATCAAGCGGCCCCAGCACCATTACCTCCTGCACCAGATCATGCGCGCCACTAAGGACTAGGTCTAGAATTTTTCCTTCTCTCGTCGGCACCTGTACCAGCTGCTCCATAAAGCAGTCCTTGATCTCCCTAGTGTGCCCCGATGTTACATTTACCCAGTCAATATCGGGGTAATTGAAATCACCCATTATTATTGTGTTGCCCAGTTTGCATCCCTAATTTTCTTTAACATTTCTGCATCCATCTAACTTAAATGGTGTGGCAGTGTCACGTTTTCAAAGCTGGAAACTGGGTTTGTGAACCCTTGGGCCACTGCCGAGGAGCGGCAGTGGCAGGCAAAACCACCCCACGCTAGAGACAGGGCAGATCTCTGACAAACAGTTAGGCTTTACCTGCACTTGGTCACTTTTCACCAAGAGATGAGCTCAAGGCTTCAGGTGGCCGGCAGGACTTACTGGGCAGGACTGGCTAACAGCTAGGCAGCACAGGGACAGCAAGGCAGGGAAAAGATAGGCTAAAGGACAGGACTGCAAGCTGAAAACAGCCACTAAAACAGGGAGCAAACACAGCTAGACAGGAGACTGAACTAAAAGCTGCAAACAACCACTGAAGCAGGGAACAAACACAGATAAATCCAGAACTAGACAAAGACATACAAACAAGACACAAGACTGGGAAACAAGCAATACAGAAAACAAGCAATACAGTAAACAAGCAATACCCTAAACTAACCATAGACTAACTAGAACAGGCAAGACTTCAGGCAAGAACTAGAGCAAAGAAGCAAACTCAGACTGAAGTGCAAAAGCACCAACATACCAGGGCCTTAGACGCAATGCAAAGGCAAAGCAGCAAGGTTTCAGAATGGCTAATAAGCCCAGCAGCACCTGGAGCTCAGCTGCACAATCACCAGGAAACACGGGTGCTGTGTAGGTTCAATCCAAGCAAGCAAGTCTGGCAGCCCAGAAGATCCGGACCGGACTAGGCTGAAATCTGGACCGGGTAGGAACAGCAAGACAGTCTATGGCAGTTCATAGCAGCCACCGGTTCTGGCCACCAGAGGGCGAGGGGAGCACAGACGTAACAAGCAGAAGCTATCTCCCTGACAAAACTAGTCAAAGAGAGACCCTCAGGTGGAGATTTACATCTCTTTTGAGTTGGGGAGGGATAAGAAGGTATCCCATAAGACTCCGCCTCTGAGAAATAATGTGGATCCTCTTCTGAGTCCCATGAGCCCTCCCATTCAGACTCTTCAGCACACTCTGACCGGACTCAGACATTTGACAAAGTACCTCATGAAAGACTCCAGAGGAACTTGGAGAGTCATGGGGTAGGAGGCAGTGTCCTATTGTGGATTAAAAACTGGTTAAAAGACAGAAAAGAGAGTAGGGTTAAATGGTCAGTATTCTCAATGGAGAAGGGTAGATAGTGGTGTTCCCAGGGGTCTGTGCTTGGAACGCTGCATTTGAACATATTTACACATGATCTAGAGATGGGGGTCACTAGTGAGGTAAATTTGCTGATGACACAAAGTTATTCAAAGTTGTTAAATCGCAAGAGGATTGTGAAAAATCACAAAAGGACCTTACGAGACTGGGAGACTGGGCATCTAAATGGCAGTTAACATTTAATGTGAGCAAGTGCAAAGTGATGCATGTGGGAAAGAGGAACCCGAATAATAGCTACGTAATGCAAGGTTCCACATTAGGAGTCACCGACCAGGAAAGGGATCTAGGCTCAGTGTGCGGCGGCTAAGAAAACAAATACAATGTTAGATATTATTAGGAAAGGAATGGAAAACAAAAGTGAGGATGTTATAATACCTTTGAATCGCTCTATGATGCGACTGCACCTTGAATATAGTGTTCAATTCTGGTCACCGCATCTCAAAAAAGGTATAGTAGAATTAGAAAAGGTACAGAGAAGGGTAACAAAAATGATAAAGGGGATGGGGCAGCTTCCCTAGGAGGAAAGGCTAAAGCAGCTAGGGCTCTTCAGCTTGGAGAAAGGATGGCTGAGGGGAGATATGATAGAGGTCTATAAAATAATGAGTGGAGTTGAACGGGTAGATGTGAAACGCTTGTTTACTCTTTCCAAAAATACTAGGACTAGGGGGCACAAAATGAAGCTACAAAGTAGTAAATTTAAAACAAATCAGAAAAAATATTTCTTCACTCAATGTGTAATTAAGCTCTGGAATTTGCTACCAGAGAATGTGGTAAAAGAAGTTAGTTTAGCGGGGTTTAGAAAAGGTTTGGATGGCTTCCTAAAGGAAAAGATCATAGACTGCTATTAAAATGGACTTGGGGAAAATACACTGCTTATTTCTAGGATAAGCGGCATAAAATGTATTGTAGTTTTTTGTGAGCTGAATTGGCAACCGTTGGAAACAGGATACTGGGCTTCATGGACCTTTGGTCTGTCCCAGTATGGCAATACTTATGTACTTATGACTCGGCTCAGTGAAACCATGTCTATGTCCTGAAGACCACTGAGGTACAGCCCTACTCTCTGACTCCAGGAAAGCTTTCTTCTCTGACGAAGAGAGCTGTATTCTATGTGTCAATGCCAACATCAACACCCTTTGAGGTGCCAGTGTCGAGGATCTCTACATAAGCATGATTGACGACTTGGGCAGAGTCTGATGCTGATTCACTGGTGGCACAAGTGTCCTCAATGCCTGGTGTGAAGGAGAGGATAAGGGTTTTGAACAGATGGAAGTGGAGGGGGGAGAAGGAAGGAGGCTCAAGAGCCGAGGGAGACAGAGCAGAGCCTTACCTTTAATCATTCCTCAGGGAGAGAGAGAGGGAAGGAAGGGAAAAGGTAGTGCCCCCTAGAAAATGGAGGTGGGAGGACTACATTTCCCAGCATCCCCGGGGAAAACCCTGGTATAGGGATTATTGGCCCCAGCATTCCCCGGGAGAAGGCTCTGACAAGGCAAGGGAGGGGCACCTGGCACATAATCAAGTAAGAGAGGAACAGCCGCTCAGAGTGGAGGAGAATGAGCCCATGGACTGGCAAGCTGCTGGAGAGAAGGAGCAGGAGGCAGGCTCTGAGGAACCCATGGACCTTTCTGCCTGGGCTTATGCCTTGAAAGCTAAACTGAAAAACCAGGTGAACTCTTGGTGTCACAGCTGGGCTGGAAGTGGAAAGGGGAAAGGTCATGCGGGAGGAGGGTCAGTGAAGTAATAGAGTGACCCAGAAAGGGTGGGGTCTTTTCCTCTTTCCCAAAAGAGTTCAGGCTGTGTTCCTTGAAGAGACTGTGTGTCTGAACTGAGTGCTAAGGCACTAAGCACTGTGGATTTTGAACTGTTAGGAAAACAAACCTTCTTTTGTGTGGGGGAGAGGAAAGTAAGCTACAGTGTTTCTTTTTCCTTTTTGTGGGCTGAGGCCCACAGAACTGTGTGTTTTGAACTGTTTGCAGAAACCCCGTGGGGGTGGACAAGATACAGGGATTCTTTTTGGGTGTGAAGTTGGACTACAGAGGAACCTATCTGTGGGGACTGTTAATTTGGCTCCAACTGATTTGTGCAGCAGCTGGAAGGGGACGTGTTTGTGTTTCTGCTGTACCTGGGCCCTGAGAGAAAAACAGGAGCAACTGTTTTGAAGGGCTGCAGGACTCCTTTTGAAAGTTACTGGACTGTGAATCCCTGACAATAAAGGAGCTTGGTGACTTTTACTTTTTTTGGAGTTTATTTTCTTTGAGCCCTGCCCTGTGGACTGCCGTGGGCCGGGAGGCTGAGTGGCCAAGGTGCAGGCAAGATCCCGAAGACCCTCGGGCGGAGGGAAGGATCTTTCACAAGTGGTGGCAGTGGTGGGATCGATAGCGGACGTCCACGCAGAAGGAAGGCGGACCCAAGGGGAGCCCTAAGCCCGTCAAGGGGGCCAACGCTGAGAGCAGCGCAGACTCGTCTTGCTTCCGGTAAGCATATACGGGAGCAGGGGTGGAGTGGAGGTGAGAAAGGAGTGGCTAGCGGGGACAAGGTGTCACGGTGCCTAACTTGGAGAGTTTTTTTTTGTTGTGCCCTCTTTGTAGGTGACGGCAGAAGCCTCCGTGATGGATCCCAAGGAAGTTGTCTCCTGGATGACCCTGCAATTCCAGAAGCAGCATGAATTGGCCGCAAAGATGATCGGGGATGCCCTGGCGGCTATTCGAGCCCAGCAGCAGCCGGTACTGGACTTGTTCCAGGAGTTCCTGCAGAGGGAAGCACACGCCCAGGGAGCCGTGAGTGGGTCAAGAGACCGGGACTTGACTGTTGATGGGACAAGCATGGTAGGACCTTATCACATGAACTGGCTCACCTGGGGTAAACTGACAGAAAAGGAGAATGTCAATGACTTTTTGTGTGCTTTTGAGAGAGTGGCGGTGGCAGCTAAATGGCCCCAAGAACAATGGGCCATTCGTTTAGCCTCCTCTCTATCAGGGGAGGCACTAGCTGCTTTCCTTGGACTATCGCCCACAGATGCTGGGGATTACCGTAGGGTGAGAGAGGCCATCAGGGACAGGTATGGGCTTAGTCCTCAGGCCTATCGGAGGCAATTTAGAGCCCTAGCTTGGGGGAAAGGGGAGTCTCCCAAGGGCCTAGCCACGAAATTGATGGACCTAGCGAAGAAGTGGCTAGAGCCAGAGGGACGTACGGTTGGAGATATCCTACAGGAAATAGTGCTAGAACAATTCCTGCAAGCCTTACCCGAGGAAGTAAGGGTATTGGTGGTACGGAGGGGGTGTCGTACCTTAGAGGAAGCTGTGGGGAGCCTGGAGTGCGGTATGGAAGCCCAACATTGGGGTAAGGGGGGGAAAGACCAAAAAGGCGGGGAAGCAAGTGGCAGCTTTCCTGAGGGGCTGGGGCTGCCGTCCCCGATTCCAAAGGGGGGTATGGGGAGCCTTGGGCCCGTCTTCCCACGTTCTAAGGGCCAACCTCCGGGAAGGAACACGAAGGGGGTAGGGTTGTCCCAAAAGCGCCTCTGCTACCAGTGTGGAGGAAGGGGGCATTTCCAAAGTAAGTGTCCTGGTCGAGCGGGGTGGATCTCCCGGGTCGCCCCTAGTGCCCAATCTAGTTATACCCAGGAGGTAGAGGTCGAGGGCATCCCGGTGAAGGCTCTATTGGACTCCGGGGCAGACCAGTTGATGATGTCAAGGACCCTGTGGGAAAAGATACGGAGGACCGGGATGCAGGAAAAGGGGATGTATGATGGGCAGGTAGTGATCCAGTGCATTCTTGGGGCTAGTACTCCGTATGGGCTGCACCAGCTGAGCGTTCGGGGCCCCACAGGCAAGATAAAGCTAGCCGTAGCGGTTTTGCCCAGATTGCCCCAAGAGTTGATTTTGGGCAGGGATTGGCCGCCGTTTGCAGAATGTATAAAGAGTAAGAGGGTTATGGTGGCCACCCGAGCGCCGGCACGGGAGCGCAAGGCATCCGAGCCCAATTTGGATCAAATTTTCCCTTTTCAGGAAGACCTGGGTCCCCAGATAGATGAGATTTTCCGGCCAGGGGTACCGGAGAAATGCCACCTTGCCCAAAGGAGAGTGAAATACCTGGGGTATATGGTAGGGCAAGGCAAAGTCAGGCCCCTGGTTGACAAAGTCCAGAGTGTCCAGGAGTTTCCCCAGCCTAGCACTAAGAAGCAGTTAAGGGGGTTCCTGGGGCTCATAGGGTATTATAGACGGTTTATCCCCCATTTCTCTACCCTGTCAGCACCCCTTACTGACATGCTGAAGGGGAATAAACCCAATCAGTTATTGTGGGAGGAGGACGGGGTACAGGCGATAGAAACCCTCCAGAGGGCCCTGTGTCAGGAACCTGTGTTAAAAGCTGTAGATTTTAAGAAAAACTTTATCCTGCAGACTGATGCTTCAGGGGTCGGGCTGGGAGCAGTGTTGTCCCAGGAGCATGAGGGGGAAGAGCATCCAGTGCTGTATTTGAGTAGAAAGCTCTTCCCACATGAAACCCACTACTCCACGATTGAAAAGGAGTGTTTGGCCATTAGATGGGCAGTCCAGGCCTGCCAAGTGTATTTGGAGAGGAGGGAGTTTAGATTGGTAACCGATCATGCGCCCCTCAAATGGCTCAATCAAATGAAGAACAATAATGGCCGCCTCATGCGCTGGTATCTGGCGCTGCAGCCCTTCCGTTATTCGGTGGAGCATTGACCTGGCAGTGCCTTGGGCAATGTCGATGCTCTATCACGGATCGGAGAGGAGGATACCGAGCCTAAGGTTCACGAGAGGAGCATTCTCTTAAGGGGGGGGGGGGTATGTGAAGGGGAGGATAAGGGTTTTGAACAGATGGGAGGGGGGAGAAGGAAGGAGGCTCAAGAGCCGAGGGAGACAGAGCAGAGCCTTACCTTTAATCATTCCTCAGGGAGAGAGAGAGAGAGAAGGGAAAAGGTAGTGCCCCCTAGAAAATGGAGGTGGGAGGACTACATTTCCCAACATCCCCGGGGAAAACCCTGGTATAGGGATTATTGGCCCCAGCATTCCCCGGGAGAAGGCTCTGACAAGGCAAGGGAGGGGCACCTGGCACATAATCAAGTAAGAGAGGAACAGCCGCGCAGAGTGGAGGAGAATGAGCCCATGGACTGGCAAGCTGCTGGAGAAAACGAGCAGGAGGCAGGCTCTGAGGAACCCATGGACCTTTCTGCCTGGGCTTATGCCTTGAACGCTAAACTGAAAAACCAGGTGAACTCTTGGTGTCACAGCTGGGCTGGAAGTGGAAAGGGGAAAGGTCATGCGGGAGGAGGGTCAGTGAAGTAATAGAGTGACCCAGAAAGGGTGGGGTCTTTTCCTCTTTCCCAAAAGAGTTCAGGCTGTGTTCCTTGAAGAGACTGTGTGTCTGAACTGAGTGCTAAGGCACTAAGCACTGTGAATTTTGAACTGTTAGGAAAACAAACCTTCTTTTTGAGGCAGCCTGGGCAGAGAAATCATATTAATTTTAACTTTGGTTCAGTCCTGTAAAGTGGAAGAATGCCATCTGGGTTTAATTGCTCAGAAGTCTAGCTTTTGCTAGACTAGAGGTTAGAAAGGTCAGAGAGAAATGAAACTTTCTTTGTCCCTTTTTGAGTGATGGATTGTTCATAATAAATATACCACATCTGGATGCCATTATGAGCAAGGCATACTGGACAGTTTCGCAGGCAGTTTAAAGGATTAGACTGAACGCTGTTTAGAAGAAGATAGTTTAGATATAGATATTCTTGATAATTTAGATTTTGTCTTATAAGGAATTCTGATTTCTGCTTATTTTAAAATATGTTTTATTCTGTTTAATTAATAAGTTCTATTTCTATGTAGAATATCTTTTCAATTCAGTGTTACATCAGTGTCTGACTTTCAAGTGAGCTTTGTCTGCAGTTTAAGAGGTCATCATCTGGTTTGAATTATCCACAGTCCTAGCTAGGTGAAAGAGGTCAGGAAAAGTCAACTCTCTTCTCCTTGATGAATTATAGCTAAGTGTAGGACTGGTCTTCTGAAAGTAATAACAAACCATGTCTGTGTGCCATTAAGCAAGACTGGCCCCTTGGCCCCTTGACCCCTTAATGAATGCCAGAACCCAGTTAGTATGAAGTTGATTGGGAATCTGATTATGTGAATAATAATAAAATGCAGGAGATAGGTGCCACATTGTCTAGTTTGAGAGGCCCCAGGTCATAGGTCAGTTTAGGAAATATCTGAAACCTGTGTAACTGATATTTTTAAGTAAATGTGTAAAGATAATTAGTTCAAGACAGGGTAATCAATCTATTCTTTACCATCTGGTGAGAAAGGGGGGCTAGAAGGGTGTAGGACCCTATATAACTGAGAGCAGAAGCAGCTTATGTTAGAAGAAGGAGCTGAGACGAGAGAGACAACAGACAGGAGAAGACAGGAGACACAGAGAGAGCTCAGAAGAAGAGACACAGAAGGACAGGACACAGAGAGACCTAGTGCTGATGTCCTACTTTGTTTGCTGGCAAATAAAGAAGACTTCTCTCTCATTCTGGTGAGTGGTGTTTGACTCCTGAAGTACCACAGATTCTGCTAACAATAGTGGTAATTCCTGCAACATTTTGTGTGGGGGAGGGGAAAGTAAGCTACAGTGGGTTTTTTTTCCTTTTTGTGGGCTGAGGCCCACAGAACTGTGTGTTTTGAACTGTTTGCAGAAACCCCGTGGGGGTGGACAAGATACAGGGATTCTTTTTGGGTGTGAAGTTGGACTACAGAGGAACCTATCTGTGGGGACTGTTAATTTGGCTCCAACTGATTTGTGCAGCAGCTGGAAGGGGATGTGTTTGTGTTTCTGCTGTACCTGGGCCCTGAGAGAAAACAGGAGCAACTGTTTTGAAGGGCTGCAGGATTCCTTTTGAAAGTTACTGGACTGTGAATCCCTGACAATAAAGGAGCTTGGTGACTTTTACTTTTTTGGAGTTTATTTTCTTTGAGCCCTGCCCTGTGGACTGCCGTGGGCCGGGAGGCTGAGTGGCCGGGGTGGAGGCAAGATCCCGAAGACCCTCGGGCGGAGGGAAGGATCTTTCACACTGGGCAGTTTGCACCTGCAACATCTGTGCCAGCTCCTCCTTAAGCATGGCTCAGAATTGCTCATCCAAGGTGGGCATCAGCAAAGGTGGGGGAGTCAGAAGAGAGGCAGCTGTCCAAAGACTTGCGCCCCAGTACCACTTCCAAAGAGGAGGCCCACTCCTCCTGGAGCCGTTTTTTTCTGAGTATCTGAAATGCCAATACCCCTGAGCTCCTGGCACCGTGTGTCAATGAGGACCGATGCTTATGCTCCTTGGGTTTCCCCCAATGCACAGCGTCACAGTGCTTCCTTGCCGATGAGGACATAAAACTGTATATGCCCTTAGTGTCAGGTCCAATGCTGACTTGTTCTGGGGCCTGCTCTCAGCACCCCATGTCAAGAGAGGTGGAGACCTTCTCAATGCTCTTGCACTCCCAGTGGATGTGGTAGTCTTGGCAGCCATTGAGGTCAATATTTCTGGTGCCGATACATTGGCCTTCAAGGAGCCAAAACGTCTCTCCTGTTGGACTTTCCATGCTCTCTGTATTCTCAACTGCATTTTCAAACAGAGAGGAGTTAGGCTGAATGTCAGGTCCAAGGCACCCAATGCCCCAAGAGTGCAGGACCCTTACAGAATTCACCCAATTACTTTGGGGGCACTTTTTGAAGCCACTGGGGGGTCTTCTAGGACATCAAGAAAATAATCGTGGCCAAATTAAACTCTTCAATTTTGACAGGGAAAAAAGGGGCAGCATTCAAATTGAGGTCACTACTCTGATCTAAATGGGCCTAGCCAAGCATAAAAAAGAAAGGAAACTTTAAAAGCCGAAAAAACTACTACAATTAAAAGGAAAAGTAAATAAAATGAAGAAAATGAGAAAATATAAAAAATAATGGAAAAAAGGGACAAAAATGCCTGAACAGGAAGGTATTGCAAAAACAAGAGATGTATGCACTGAAAAAAGAACACAAATTCACACCATCCCTGCTCCACAGAGAAGCAAAGACTGAGAACCCAAGCTCCCACATCATGTGCAGTGGGACGGAGAAATTAAAATACAAAAATGGCAATACCTACAAGGTATAAGATAAGTGGCCAGCAAAGTAGGTGCTCTCGCTGCACTTGTAAAAGACTGGGAAGTGTGTCATATTGCACCTTGAATGTATTGCTACAGAGAAAGATAATACTTTTGCAGTTGCAACGAGTTTGCTGAGAAAACATTTGTTCATAAGCTCCATTTTCTCTTGGACCACCTTGGAACAATTAGAAAATCTGTTTATTTTCTTTCAAAAGGAAGAACTTTTTCTCAGTACAGTGGAATTGCATGTAAGAAACACAAAAACATCCCTTCCATCACTGAAAGATGTTCCGGGGCAACAAGAAGACAGATTTAATAAGATGTATAGCTACATGGACTAAACAGTGCTATAAGTTCTTCTACCAAACCTGAGAAGGAAAACTTGATCCTGCATACAATCAAGCATTTGGAAGAATGGTTTCTAACTCATCATGGAAGCACTGAAAAGTGTACCACAATTTTCGATTCCAATCTTGAAGAGTATAACAACAACACTCGCATCCTCCGAAATGGCTCAGTGTGCGGTGTTTACCAAAATAGCAAACGGAATGCTAGGAATTATTAGGAAAGGGATAGAAAATAAGACAAAGAATATTATAATGCCTCTATATCGCTCCATATGCAATCACACCTTGAGTATTGTGTGCAGTTCTGGTCTCCACATCTTAAAAAAGATAAAGCAGAATTAGAAAAGGCTCAAAGAAGGGCGAACAAAATGATAGAGGATGGAATTCCTCTCATATGAGGAAAGGCTTGAGGTTACAACTCTTCAGCTTGCAAAGAGACAGCCACGTGGTGATGTGAAAGAGGTCTACAAAATGGTGTAGAACGGGTAAACATAAAACAATTTTTTACTCTTTCAAAAGGGAACACTCGAGGAAGTTACATGGTACTATGTTTAAAACAAACAGGAAGAAATATTTTTTCATTCAACGTATAGTTAAGATCTGGAACTCGTTGCCAGAGAATGTGGTATAAGTGGTTAGTGTTATCTGGGTTTAAAAATGATTTGGACAGGTTCCTGGGGGAAAAGTCCATAGTCTGCTACTGAGATAGACATGGGGAAAGCCACTGCTTGTCCCTGGGATCAGTAGCATGAATCTTGTTACTAATCTGGGATTCTTTTAGGTACTTGAGATCTGAATTAGCCACTGTTGGAAGCAGGATACTGGGCTACAAAGACCATTGGCCTGACCCAGTATAGCTATTCTTATGTTCTTAGGGCTTATACTGTACCTGTGGACTTTCAACACCCAGCTCCAATAATTCTAGTTTGAAGCCCTCTTCAGTAGGTTAGCCAGTCTGTTGCTGGAGACAGTTCTTTGCTTTTTTGATAGATGGACACCATCTCTACTCAGCAGTCCTTGGAAAATCATCCCATGGTCCAGGAAGCCAAAACGCTCTCAGTGACACCACTCTTTCATCTCCAGGATGTGAGCTTTTCTGCCTTGGCCTTTACCCTCGACAGGGAGGATTGCCAAGACCATCACTTGTGCACCTGTCTGTTTCACCTTGTCTCTCAGAGCCATGAAATCACTTTTGATATGTTCAGAGGGGTACCCAGCAGTATCATTTGTGTCAACATGGATGAGCAGCAATGGATAAGTCATTAGGCTTCATGAGTTTCGGCAAGGTCTCCTAAACACCTTAAATTTTGGCACCTGGCAGTCAGCACACCTCACAGGACATCATATCTGGTCTGCAGATGGACACCTCTGTACCACTCTGATGGGAATTGCCAACCACCACTACCTTTCACCTCCCCTTGGTCACTGATCTAGCAACCTTTTGGATTTTGAGCTTACTTTTCAGTAAGGTGGGTACTTACAAAATTACCTACAAAGTTTTTAAGAAGACTGTGTCTGCAAACTGTGATAATGACCCATAAATTGGCTGTCTACTGCTTTTTATTTTAACTAGCAGTTTCCTCTCTCACTTTTGAGCTTAGTGTAAATCAATCAAAAAAGGCTTTTGTTAGGTACTGGTGCTGCAAATGCTCATTCTCAGATATGATGGATAATTCCACTTTTAAAGGCTTCCTTATTCCAGCCACTGAAGGTAACATCACATGACTTGGATTCACTGACTGATTCTTTTGAGAACTCAGTATGTATTCACCCTAGTTTCAACTACTAAGAATCACCACTGAACAATGTCTGGGACTCACTAACCTGAATCACCACTGAACAAAGTCTGGGACTCACTAATCTGCCCAAGGACTATGAATGCCACCTCTGCAATATTCCCAGTCTCAGCTGATCCAGGAAGTGAAAGATGGGGTGGGAGGAAGTTGAATCAGGTCTTCTGCACACAGTATTGTTGAGCTCTAGGCCAGCCCCACACGTTACTTCTTAAAGTACATAAGTAGTGCCACACTGGGAAAAGACCAAGGGTCCATCGAACCCAGCATCCTGTGCACGACAGTGGCCAATCCAGGCCAAGGGCACCTGGTGAGCTTCCCAAACGTAGATGATGTGATGTAGCATACAGTTTCTTCTTCAGTTCACAGATTATATTCTTGATACATGGTGCCATAGAAAACTCAGTACAGTATATCCTTACAGCAATGGACAAGATGGAGGGGAGGGGGGAGCAGGCAGTTTCCATTGCCCTGAAGATCTGTTGTTCCCATTTGTTTTAATGTCTATTTTGTGTATTTTTTTTATTCATAATTGTAATCTTTTCTTTAGTTTTCATTAAACATAGACAAGGGAAAATGGGCGGGAAAGTCCTTCACAGCAATCAAACAGGCAAAAAACATGAGGAAAGCTTCTTTTGTTGGCAGCTGATATTCAGGGTCAATTCCGAAAGTACTACGAGGAACCATACACCCCCTGAAAGGGCCAGTCAGCTAGATGTTATAAAAGGACATCTGGACAGCATTTCTTTACCTGAGTTAGGTGCTGCAGAGAGTAAACATTTAGGCCCATCATTCCTGTTGAGGTTTTGGAAGTGATATGGGCACTCTCACTCAAGAAGGCACCAGGACTAGATGGCTTCACTAATGTGTGTTATAAGGCCTTCTTGTCTGTATTGGTGGGGCCTCACATGGAGGTATTTAATACGCTGGCAGAGGAAGCTAAGCTCCCTTCTTCTTGGAGACTAGTGGGGATTACTTTAATACCAAAAGAGGGCAAGGATCTACAGCAATGTAGCTCTTACCAGCCCATCTCGTTATTAAATGCAGATGTTAAATTGTTTAGCAAAATCTTGGCTAATAGGATAAAACATCAGATTCCCCACTTAATCCATTCGTATCAGTCCAGCTTTATTACCAGGCATTATGCCCCTGACAACATATGCAAGATATTAGGCTTCAATTGGTAAGCCCAAAGGGTGGGACTCCAATGGATTTACTGGTGGTTGATGTGTAGAAAACATTCAACAAGGTTTTTTGTCCCTTCTTGTTTGAAACCCTAAGAAAGGTAGGGTTTGGAGAAGGCTGGCTGATATGGATTCAGTTATTGTATACAGACACCCCCTATGTTCTCTAAAAATTAATGGTAGCTACACTTCCCCTTTTCCATTGCAGCAAGGAATGCAACAGAGCTGTCCCTTGTCGTCTATTCTATCTGCATTGGCAATGAAGCCTCTAGTGGCTGAAGTTTGCCTGAATGCACAAATTAAGTGGCTTGTTGGTGGTGGGGGTAATGCATAAAATAATACTCTATGCAGATGACATTTTGTCTTCCCTCACTGATTCAGATCTCTCTCTACCTCCACTACTGTGAGAACTAGAGGAATATGGGTCTCTCTCAGGCTTTAGTTAATATGAGCAAGGCAAAACTATTAAATATAACTATGTATAATATTGATTACTAGTAAAAAAAAAAAAAAAAAGGCCCATTTCTGACACAAATGAAATGGGCGCTAGCAAGGTTTTCCTCAGTGTGTATGTTTGAGAGAGTGTGTGTGAGAGTGATTTTGTGAGAGAGAGAGAGAGAGAGTGAATGTGCGAGTGTGTGTGTGTGCCACTATTTGGGTTTCTGCCAGGTACTTGTGACATGGCTTGGCCACTGTTGGAAGCAGGATACTAGGCTATATGGACCATTGGTTTGACCCAGTATGGCTATTCTTATGAGGGCGCATCAAAAGTTACAGCACCTGCTAAAGACTTTTCAGTTGACAGATATCTGGTGAGTGCACCATGGGATTACCAAAGACTTTACTTATTATTCACAGGTTCACAAGAGCTACTACAGAATAGATAAGATTTTGATGGAGGAAAAGATGGTACCCCAGGTAACCTTCAATGGTATTAGCAATAGACCGGGGGGGGGGGGGGGGGGGAGGATCTATATTGTCATAATTATGACCCTGTTTTGAAAGACTTCATGGCTATCTCTGAACTTGTATGACTGGAGAGGCTACCACAATGATAGTTTTGACTAAATTATTGTATTTACAGCTTTCCCCATGGTACTAGCTACCTATGTTTTTAGAATCCTTACACGCAAAGCTTTTGCCTATATTTGGAACACCCCCCCTTCAGGTGAAATAGGCTATATTGTATCAAATTAAAAGTCGGAGGGCTGGGTGTTCTACATTTTGAAAACTATTATAGGGTGGTGCAATTAAGAGTGACATTGTATTGGAATAGTTCTGCAGCAAAACCATGGGTAACGAATGAACTAAGTTCCATTCACCCGATCCCTATACATAGTCCTTTCTGGCTAGAGTTGCAGGCCTCAGTGTCCTATAGAGGGGGAAACCCATTTTCATGGCATACTGTTCAAGTGGCCCATAAGGTCTTAACATTACATTGTAAAGCTAGGAGGGTATTTAAACAGTGGCCAACTCAGGTCACAAGTGCCTGGCAGAAACCCAAATGCTACTATTTGGGTTTCTGTCAGGCACTTGTGAATGGGAACTTAGTTCAATTGTTACCTATGCTACCAATCCCAGGGCAAGCAGTAGTTTCCCCATCTCTGTCTCAATAGCAGACTATAGACTTTTCCTCCAGGAACCTTTCCAAACCTTTTTTTAAACCCAGATATGCTTAACTATTGTTACTACATCTTATGGCAAAGAGTTACAGAGCTTAACTATTACATAACATAGTAACATAGTAGATGACGGCAGAAAAAGACCTGCACGGTCCATCCAGTCTGCCCAACAAGATAAACTCATATGTGCTACTTTTTGCGTATACCTTACCTTGATTTGTATCTGTCATTTTCAGGGCACAGACCGTATAAGTCTGCCCAGCACTATTCATTGAGTGAAAAAAAATATTTCCTCGTATTTATTGTAATGTATGTCCATGTAACTTCCTTGAGTGCCCCCTAGTCTTTGTACTTTTGGAACAAGCAAAAATATCAATTCATTTGTACTCATTCTACACCACTCAGGCTCTTGTAGACCTCAATCATATCTCTTCCTCAGCCGTCTTTTTTCCAAGCTGAAGAGCACTAACTTCTTTAGCCTTTCCTCCTATAAGAGGAGTTCCATCCCCTTTATCATTTTGGTTGCTCTTCTTTGAACCTTTTCAAATTCTGCAGTATCTGTTTTGAGATACAGCAACCAAAACTTAACGCAAGGAGAGATTGCACCATGGAGAGATACAGAAGCATTATAATATTCTTGGTCTTATTTACCATTCCTTTCTTAATACTTCCTAGCATCCTGTTTGCTTTTTTGGCCACTACTGCACACTAAGCAGATTTTGTCATAGTATCTACAATGACACCTAGATCTTTTTCATAGGTGCTGACGCCCAAGGTGGACCCTAGCATCAGGTACTACTACTACTACTACTATTTAGCATTTCTATAGCGCTACAAGGCGTACGCAGCGCTGCACAAACATAGAAGAAAGACAGTAACATAGGTAACTATGATTCAGATTATTCTTTCCAATGTGCATCACTTTGCATTTGCCCACATTAAATTTCATATGCCATTTGGATACCCAGTCTTCCAATTTCCTAAGGTCTTCCTACAGTTTTTCAATCTGCATGTGTCTTAACGGCCTTGAATAGCTTTTGTGTCATCTGCAAATTTAATCACCTCACTCGTCATTCTGATTTCCAGATCATTTATAAATATGTTAAATAGCACCGGCCCCAGTATTGATCCCTGCAGCACTCCACCGTCCTCTATTGAGAGAAATGACCATTTAACCCTATCCTCTGTTTTCTGTCCAATAACCAATTCCAGGGGCAGACTGAGGCCATCGCCCGGCCGCTGCCCAACACCCCCGTTGCCCCAGTCCTACCTGAGGGGTCCTGGTAGTCTGGTGACGTCTGGTAGGGGGGCATGTTCTTTCATGCCTACTAAGCTGTCGCTATTCCCCTGTCTGCCGGCGCCACCGTGTTTTCAAAATGGCAGCTGAGACTTCCCGCGGTAGTCTCACAGGTCTCAGGAGTCTCGGCTGCCATTTTTAAAATATGGTGGTGCCATGCAGGGAGAATAATGGCAGCCCAGCAGGCCAGGCAAGAGAGAGCATGTTCTCCCCCCCCCCCCCCCCCCCCCCCCCCCCGCTGAGACCACTAGATCACCAGTGGTGCGACAGGCATCCAGGCAGAGCCTCTAGGTCCTCAGGCACTGCCCGGTTGTCCGAATGGTCAAGTCTGTCCCTGACCAATTCCTAATACACACCAGAACATTGCCTCCAATCCTATGACTCTTTAATTTTCTCAGGAGTCTCTCATAAGGAACTTTGTCATAAGCTTTCTGAAAATCTACATACACTACATCAACCAGCTCATCTCTACCACATGTTTATTCATGTCTTCAAAGAAATGAAGTAAATTGGTGAGGCAAGACTTCCCTTTGCTGAAACCATGCTGACTCCATCCCATTAAACCATGTTTACTTATGTGTTCTGTAATTTTATTTTATTTTTTAATTTAAATCTTTATTAAGGATTTTTGTGCAAGATACACAAAAGGCAATATCTAACACGCTATCATAAAAAATAACAATAGTACATGAAATGAAATCTCAACAGTGTGATTAGTAAAGGAACCTTGCTTAGATCCCCCCCCCCCTAATCTACACCAAACAAAGCAGTATATACTGAAAAAGTATAGTTATCATTAACTATAAAAGACCATCTGCAACATATATTGCCAATGAGGTTAACAACTGGTGAAGCAGAACTGCAAAGGTCCCCACAGCTGGTCAAACTGTTGTTCACTGTCATACTAGAAGGTGGTCAGTTTTTCTATCAAGAATAAGTATCAAAATTTAGACATCCATTCTGCTAAGGAAGGAATGCTGGGGGATTTCCACACCCTAGCTATGATGCATCTGGCAGCAGTAAGGCAATAAAACAAGCTTCTTTGTGAGGCAGAGTCAAGAGATGTAGATGCACAGTTGAGGAGACACACTGCAGTGGTAAAACAACAGGAAGAGATGCATAATTTCAAATGAATCTCTTCTTGTATCTGGATCCAAAATAGATGTAACATAGCACAGTACCACCACGTTTTATTTATGTATTCATGTACCCACTATTATCCAAAAAGAAATTTTGATTCAAAGTGGCTTACAATTTACATTTTGGTGGAGTTACAATAGTGTTGTGCAATGCGGAGAGGGCATCTATAGTTCATGTGGGTTATTCATGGAGTTTTTGAAGAGATAGATTTGAAGAGGAAGAGGTAGTGTGGCAGCTTTTGTGTTCAGCTGTAGAGTTTTGGTGATGTTTATTCATATAGTTTTTGAAGAGGTAGATTTGAAAGGAAGGTAATGAAATCTTTGTGATTAGCTGTAGAATTTTTTGAAGAGGTAGGTTTTCATTTCTTTTCTGAATTGGAGGAGATTTGTGATGCTTCTTATGATTTTTGGTACCGAGTTCCACCATTTGGAACCGTGATAGCTAAATCCTGCTGTGTAGATAGTTTTGTAGATGGTGTTTTTGCAGTTAGGTAGATGTAGGAGTAGGTAGTTTATGTTTACTGGGCTGGCATTTCTCGAGGATAGTTCAATCATGTTAAGCATATATTCGGGTGCCATTCAAAACAGTACCTTGAAGACTGGGGTGCTCGCTTTGGAAACTATTCTTGCCTTGACTGGTAGCCAATGTAGTGTTTCAAGCAGTGGGATTGCTCTTTCGTATATCGATTTCTTTGAAAATCAGTCTTGCTGCCATGTTTTGGACTGTTTGCTATGATTTTAGTGTGTATTCCTTACATCCTACATATGATGCATTGCAGTACTCCAGTTCCGATAGTATCGTTGACTGGACCAATATCTGGAAAGATTGTCTAGAGAAATAGTCTCTTATTCTTCTCAATTTCCATAGTATCCTGAAGCATTTTGATATTATTGCTGTATTTGATTGGCCAGTGTTAGATGTTTGTCGATAATGATTCCTAGTATTTTAAGTTATGTTTCGATGTAGTATGTTTGTTAGTTGGTTGTAAATTTTTGGTAGGATGTGGGGTTCTGCGGGCTGGATAGTACTAGGAATTTGGTTTTGTCTCTGTTCAGTTTGAGTTTGAAAGTTGCTGCCCATTCTTCCATGAGGTCCAATCCTTTTTTTATTTTGTCCTGTATGTTTGTGATATTATTTTGGAAAGTATGAAGATGGTGATGTCATCTGCATATATAAATGGGTTGAAACCCACTAATTCCAGTTTTTTCCCCCAAGTAGCACCATCATTACATTGAACAGTATTGGTGATACTATGGTACCTCGCACTCATCTTTACAATGTAGGATCTGGTCTTTAGGAAGCATTGAACCATGTTGCCACTGCACCACTGATTCCTATGTTGTCAAGCAGTGTCATTAGTGTGGTGTGGTGTACTAGGTCAAACACACTTGACATGCTGAATTGCAGTAGTAATATGTTTTGTCCTTGGCATATTCTGCTTCTGAATTTCGTTATCAGAGTGGTTTTGACCGTCTCAGTGCTGTGTTGTGATCAGAAACCTGATTGGAATTTATGAAGAATTGAGAATTTTGCTGTGTTACAAGACCTTCTATCATTTTGGTCAGTAGTGGTATCGAGGCTACTGGTCTTGCTGGTAGTGTTTTTGGAGATAGGTGTGAGTGCTATGTCACCTTTGTCTGTTGGAAACTGACCTCTTTCAAACATGTATGCAATGTGTTTGGTGATGTACTCGATGAACCAGGCTGGTGGGTTTTTTTATCATAGGCAGTATGCATGCGTGTATTTTGTCAATAGTGTCTTTACTGTGTCTAGTTGGGGTGGTTTGAACGTGGTCCATATTCTGTCTGCTGCAGTGTGGTTGTTGTGTGTTTTGCAGTCCTGTAGGTAGTTTGTGATGTTTATTTGTAGTTTTGAAAGGTTTGATCTTGTGTTTGTTATTTTGTTTTTGAAGTATTGTGCAAGCTCGTCTGCAGTTGGTGGTGTTTCAGTTGTTGCTAATATGTTCTGAGTTTGCAGTAGTTTATTCATAAGTTCGAAATTCTTTTTTGTATTGCATTGGTCGAGGTTCATATGTGTACTATAGTGTTCTGCTTTCATTTTCTTTATGCTGTTTCTGTATGTTCTTATAGCTTTTCTCCATATGGTTTTGTTTACATCTGTTTTGTTTCTGGTCCATGCACTTTTGAGTTTCTTCATGTTTCTCATTAAACCAGGGATGTGGTTGAGTTGTGATTTTTGTTTTGAGTAGTGTTGTTTTGTTTAGTGTGTTTTCACTTGTTTCATCTCAGTTTCTCATAAAGTGTTTATCCTTGGGTGGTACATCATTGAGTTCATTTATTATTGTTGTCCAGAATGTGTGGTTGTCTACTTTTCCTCTGGTTGGGAATGTGTGTTGGGTTCTTGGCTCTCTTTTCTTGCCAATTTCTTTCCACATTGTAGTGTGAAAGTGAGCTTGCTGTGGTCTGACCATGGTATCTCTTTTCCATGTGTGGCTTGTTAATATGTGGGTTGTTACTTGTTGAGAATCTGTGAGGTAGTATGTCTAATTGGTGTCCTTTTGTGTGAAATGACACTCCTTGTGCTGTTGTGAAGTTCCATTGGTTTATGAATGATATTTGTGTCATTTTTCTAGATGCAGGTTTATGTCAACTATTAATAGGACATTTGGGTGATTGGTGCAGATGTTTGATACGAAGTCCATGAAATCATCTTGGGCGTTTATCCAGCTTCCTGGAGGGCGGTAGAATAATGTGACGCACAGTTGGCCAGTTAGTGTTTTGTCGGTGATTTTGCATGCCAGGATTTCAATTGTTGAAAATGTGTGTTTAGTGACAGGTTCTGCTGTGAAGGAGGATTTATAGATTATTGCAATGCCTCCTCCCCTCCCCAGAATTTTGGTTCTGTTGATATGTATTATTTTGTATCCTGGTGGGCATAGGTCCATGTTTCAGTTATGAGCAGTAGTCCGAGTTGTTCCATTTCTATCCAGTCTTTCTGTGATGGGAAAAAGGATCCTTGGGGAGAAATTTAGACAGTATGTTTCTAGACATTTAAACTAGAGGGTGGGGGTGACAAATGGAAAGAGGGGATTTCAGAAAGTCACCCCCAGAATAAACATGATGGCAGAGGGAAAGGTCATGTAAATATAAAAATCCACCCAAACTCACTAAGCACTTTACAATAGTCTGACTAAAAAGGGCCTCCACCAGTTCCAGTTGATTCAGAATGCAGCAGCAAGACTCATAGAAGGCTGCAAGTGACATGACCACATCTCACCATTTTTGCAAAAACTTCATTGGCTACAAGTACAATACAGGGCTAAATTTAAAACTCTATGTCTGATCTTCAAGACCCTGAAACGAAATGGCCCTGAGTACCTGAAGAATAAGCTGATCCTCCACACACCGCCAAGGACACTAAGGTCCTCCCAAGGACTTTCACTAACCACACCCTCTCCAAAAGACATTACAGGATGTGATACCTGCAAGCGAGCCTTCTCCGGAGTAGCCCCCACACTCTGGAATGCACTGCCTGAAAGGCTCTGTTTAAGACAAGACTATCTCTACTTCAGGAAGCAGGTGAAAGATTGGCTCTTCAACCAGGCCTTTAATGGAAGAAGTAACTAACTTGTTAGTCTCACTCACACACACGAGTGACTCAGGCTGCGCATACTGCAACAGAACATGTTTATCCACTCCTACCCTAGCTGAGATAATATTTATCCATCTCTCTGACCTCATGTGCAACTTTCTCTAAATCAGTCATCTTACTTTCTAACTCTTCCTACTTTCTTACCTATCTATATGCTACATCTTTGCTTTACCCTTTATTATCAATTATAATGTTCTATTACGAATTGGGTTGACATTGTAAGTAGTATACTATCCAGCTTATTTTCGAAGGAAATCGCCGGCCATCTTCCAACACAAATTGGGAGATGGCCGGCCATCTCCTGAAGCTGGCGAAATCGGTATAATGGAAAGCCGATTTTGGCCGGCTCCAACTGCTTTCCATCGCAGAGGCGGCCAAAGTTAAAGGGGGCGTTTCAAAAGGGTATGCGAGGCGGGACGGTGACGTTGTTAAGACATGGCTGGCTTCAGCTGATAATGAAAAAAAGAAGGCTGGCTCTGAGGAGCATTTCGCCGGCTTCACTTAGTCCGTTTTTTTTTAGGACCAAGTCTCAAAAAAGTGCCCCAATTGACCAGATGACCACCGGAGGGAATCAGGGATCACCTCCCCTTACTCCCCCAGTGGTCACCAATCCCCTCCCACCCAAAAAAAAAAAAAACTTTTTTGCCAGCCTCTATGCCAGCAGCCTCAAATGTCATACCCAGCTCCCTGACAGCAGTATGCAGGTCCCTGGAGCAGTTTTTAGTGGGTGCAGTGCACTTCAGGCAGGTGGACCCAGGACCATCCCCCCTACCTGTTACACTTGTGGTGGTAAATGGGAGCCCTCCAAATCCCCCCCAAACCCACTGTACCCACATGTAGATGCCCCCCTTCACCCATAAGGGCTATGGTAATGGTGTAGAGTTGTGGGGAGTGGGTTTTGGGGGGATTTGGGGGTCTCAGCACCCAAGGTAAGGGAGCTATGCACCTGGGAGCTATTTTGTTTTTTAGAAGTGCCCCTCAGGGTGCCCTGGCATGTGAGGGGGACCATTGCACTACAAATGCTGGCTCCTCCCACAACCAAATCCCTTGGATTTGGCCGGGTTTGAGATGGCCGGTCTCGGTTTCCATTATTGGCGAAAACCAAAGCCGGCCATCTCAAACCCGGCCATCTCTGACATTTGGCCTGCCCCAACCGTATTATCGAAACGAAAGATGGCCGGCCATTTTTTTCGATAATATTGGTTCGGGACCGCCTTTTGCGGCGCTGGCCATATAGATGGCCGGGGCCATTCGATTATGCCCCTCCACGCCATACTTTGTATTGTTATTAGAATATGTTTTACTGCTGTAACTGCCTATTACTCATGTTTGATCTATTCTTACTGTACACCGCCTTGAGTGAATTCCTTCACAATGGCGGTAAACAAATCCTAATAAATAAAATAAATTTTAAAATACATCATAATTTAACAAATGTAGATGACTGAAGGATCCTATATAATAATTCTCACCTCCAACGTTCTATGCTTGGGACCGTGGCTCCCTGGCTGAAGGTGGTCTGCGAAGCAGACACGCACAGACGTCACTGACGTCAAAACAGCTGATTCCAAGGCAAGGAGAGGAGTAGGGAATCACGCGCACCGTGTTTCCCTACTCCTCCTACTGCCTCGGAATCAGCTGTCACCCCCCGCGCTACGGCCCTGTCGATCCCCCCCACCAGAACTCCGAAAACCGCACCCCACCCCGCTGTTGTGCACTACCTGTGCTGACAGCCGAAGTGTTGTTCTGCCCTTCGGGTGGGTTCCTCAATCATCTCAGAAAGTTTAACTCCGTGCGTCTGACGTCAGACGCACGCAGAGGAACTTCCTGACAAGATGAAGAACCAACGGGAAGGAAAGAACAACACTTCGGCTGTAAGAACAGGTAGCACAACAATGGCAGCGGCACGGGGGGGGGGGGAACGACAGGTTCGCGGAAGGGGGGGTTCAAGGGGGCCATAGCATGGAGGGGGGGGGGGAATTGCCTGCCTAAGGCCCGTTTCCTTGCCTACAGAAACGGGCCTTTTTTACTAGTATTATATAAAGCAGAAATAAGGTCTTTAGAAGATGAGGTATTATGCCAGAGCTGCTCTACGGGATGCCATTCTTTAGTAAGAGTTTGTTTCCATGCCGGGGTCAAAAAGCCATGCCTTAGTTGGAGGTATTGATAAAAACCAGTAGGTTCCAGGTTGTATTCTTTCTGCAATTGGCCATAAGTCTTCAAGGTCTGTTTATCAAACATTTGATAGACATATAGCAATTCTTTATGATCCCAGCCCTTAAAGCCTGCCCGATGCAGTTCTGTTTCACCTCCAATAACTCCTGTAATACGAGACAACCATGATGTCCATCCTGACCCCCAACGTTTAGTTAGAAAAGCCTTCCAGGTGTACAGAATATGCTTAAAATAGGGGTTAGCAATCAGTCAGAGCTATTTAGATGAAAGATATAGCCAAGGAAGATGCTGCAAATACCCCTGACCTAGATTGTTCAAGTTGAACATATGGTTTTGATCATGTAGTTGGTTTCCAGTTCCATATATGCCTGAGTTGGCCAGCAAGGTAATAATTATGTACAGTGGTGGAAATAAGTATTTGATCCCTTGCTGATTTTGTAAGTTTGCCCACTGACAAAGACATGAGCAGCCCATAATTGAAGGGTAGGTTATTGGTAACAGTGAGAGATAGCACATCACAAATTAAATCCGGAAAATCACATTGTGGAAAGTATATGAATTTATTTGCATTCTGCAGAGGGAAATAAGTATTTAATCCCTCTGGCAAACAAGACCTAATACTTGGTGGCAAAACCCTTGTTGGCAAGCACAGCGGTCAGACGTCTTCTGTAGTTGATGATGAGGTTTGCACACATGTCAGGAGGAATTTTGGTCCACTCCTCTTTGCAGATCATCTCTAAATCATTAAGAGTTCTGGGCTGTCGCTTGGCAACTCGCAGCTTCAGCTCCCTCCATAAGTTTTCAATGGGATTAAGGTCTGGTGACTGGCTAGGCCACTCCATGACCCTAATGTGCTTCTTCCTGAGCCACTCCTTTGTTGCCTTGGCTGTATGTTTTGGGTCATTGTCGTGCTGGAAGACCCAGCCACGACCCATTTTTAAGGCCCTGGCGGAGGGAAGGAGGTTGTCACTCAGAATTGTACGGTACATGGCCCCATCCATTCTCCCATTGATGCGGTGAAGTAGTCCTGTGCCCTTAGCAGAGAAACACCCCCAAAACATAACATTTCCACCTCCATGCTTGACAGTGGGGACGGTGTTCTTTGGGTCATAGGCAGCATTTCTCTTCCTCCAAACACGGCGAGTTGAGTTCATGCCAAAGAGCTCAATTTTTGTCTCATCTGACCACAGCACCTTCTCCCAATCACTCTCGGCATCATCCAGGTGTTCACTGGCAAACTTCAGACGGGCCGTCACATGTGCCTTCCGGAGCAGGGGGACCTTGCGGGCACTGCAGGATTGCAATCCGTTATGTCGTAATGTGTTACCAATGGTTTTCGTGGTGACAGTGGTTCCAGCTGCCTTGAGATCATTGACAAGTTCCCCCCTTGTAGTTGTAGGCTGATTTCTAACCTTCCTCATGATCAAGGATACCCCACGAGGTGAGATTTTGCGTGGAGCCCCAGATCTTTGTCGATTGACAGTCATTTTGTACTTCTTCCATTTTCTTACTATGGCACCAACAGTTGTCTCCTTCTCGCCCAGCGTCTTACTGATGGTTTTGTAGCCCATTCCAGCCTTGTGCAGGTGTATGATCTTGTCCCTGACATCCTTAGACAGCTCCTTGCTCTTGGCCATTTTGTAGAGGTTAGAGTCTGACTGATTCACTGAGTCTGTAGACAGGTGTCTTTCATACAGGTGACCATTGCCGACAGCTGTCTGTCATGCAGGTAACGAGTTGATTTGGAGCATCTACCTGGTCTGTAGGGGCCAGATCTCTTACTGGTTGGTGGGGGATCAAATACTTATTTCCCTCTGCAGAATGCAAATAAATTCATATACTTTCCACAATGTGATTTTCCGGATTTAATTTGTGATGTGCTATCTCTCACTGTTACCAATAACCTACCCTTCAATTATGGGCTGCTCATGTCTTTGTCAGTGGGCAAACTTACAAAATCAGCAAGGGATCAAATACTTATTTCCACCACTGTAGATGTGGGACACTTCAACCTGCCAGATCCCTTCCCAGGAGTAACATGGTGCGTGTAATGCGTGGTTTACTTTTTCCCCAAATAAAAGTTATGAGCATTTTCTGCCAATCTTGAAGAACAGCTGTTGGAAGTAGAATGGACAGCAATTGAAAAAGATACAGAAATTTGAGTAAAACATTCATTTTGATAATACCTATGCGTCCCATCCAAGAAAACATTCAAGATCATTCTCAAAGATAAGATTTAAGCTTATGCAATAAGGTAGCATAATTCACTTCATATAACTTTTGGGATTCACCAGGTATATAGATATCCAAATTCTTAAGCTTATCAGACACACAATTAAAGGGGAAATTGTTTTTTATTTGTACCCACTGTGCCTCCTCTATGTTAATCATAGCTTCTGTTTTATCAAGATTGGCTTTAATCCCAGAGACCTGCCCATATAAAGACTTTTCTCACAAAATCACAGGTAGAGAAGTGTGATGACGTGTAATAGATATAACAACATCATCTGCAAACATAGATTTTTATGAGAGATACCACTGACATTAATACCTGAAATATCTGTCACATCTCTTATTCTTTGCTCAAAGGGCTCCATGACTAATGATAACAATAAAGGGGACATAGGACAGACCTGTCAAGTTCCCCTGCCCAAAAAGAATGTGTCGGTGTATTCTCCATTGATTTTTAAGCAAGCCTGGGGGTCTGTATATAACAGTGTCAGCCATCTTAGATATTGAGGGCCTATTCCAATTTTGCTCAGCAGTGCAAAACAAAGTGCCAATGAACATGGTCAAAGGCCTTTTCAGCATCAACTGCTAAGAGCATAGTCAGTTGGGCTCTCAATCACACCAGCCTTGAGAGATGGAGGTCTTGTTTTATACTGGCCGTGATTTGTCTGCCTGGAACAAATCCCGCTTGGTCTGGATGTCTGAGATGCGGTAAGATAGGGTCCAGGCGATCATTCAGGACTTTAGATAAAATTTTAGGTAAACATTTATTAATGATATGGTCTGTATGACCCACAAGAAGTTGGGACCCGCCCTGGTTTACACAAAATCATTATTTGTCAGCTGTATTCATTCCCCTGGGTAAGAAATCAGACCCTTTCACCGAATTAAACACCCTAGTTAAAATAGGAGCCAGAAGATTCTTAAATTATTTATAAAAGGCATTCGTATAGTCGTCGAACCCTGGGGCTTTACCTGCGGGTAGTTTTTTTATGGTAGACAGTAACTCATCTACTGATATCTCCTGGTCTAATCCCTGCACCCATTCCTCCCGCATCTTAGGCAGTTGTACATCAGAAAGATAATTAGAAATGTTAGCTGCATCAATTGACTCGCAGCATATAATTGTTGATAGAATGCTAGGAATTGCTGCTGTACCAGTTCTTACTGAAATACAAGGTCCCCCTGAGCATTACGAATTTTTAAGATCTGGTTGCGGGATTGCATCTTTTTTAGCTTAGAAGTTAAAAGTCTACCTGCTTATTGGACTATTCGTAGTGACATTGTTAAGTTAATTTCATTTGATGTGCTATTTCTGCTAATCTAAGTTCCTGAATGATCACCCCATCTCCCTCCTCCCTTTCCTATCCAAGATACTTGAACGTGCTTTTCACCGCCATTGCCTTGGCTTTCTTTCATCTCAAGCTATTCTTGATCCACTTCAATCTGGCTTTCGCCCCCTTCATTCAACTGAAACAACGTTTGCTAAAGTCTCCAATGATCTGTTCCTAGCCAGATCCAAAGGTCTCTATTCTATCCTCATCCTTCTCGATCTATCTGCTGCTTTTGACACTGTTGATCACAGCCTGCTCCTTGATACGCTGTCCTCACTTGGATTTCAGGGCTCTGTTCTTTCCTGGTTTTCTTCTTATCTCTCCCAGTATACCTTTAGTGTATACTCTAGTGGATCCTCTTCTACTTCTATCCCACTATCAGTTGGTGTACCTCAGGGATCTGTCCTGGGAACTTTTCTCTTCTCCATCTATACTTCTTCCCTTGGTACTGTGATCTCATCCCATGGTTTTCAGTATCATCTTTACGCTGATGACTCCCAGATCTACCTCTCCACAACAGAAATCTCAGCTGAAACCCAGGCCAAAGTATCAGCCTGCCTGTCTGACACTGCTGCCTGGATGTCTCAGCGCCATCTGAAACTAAACATGACCAAGACTGAGATTTTATCTTTCCCCCTAAACCAACCTCTCCTCCTCCCCCATTCTCTATTTCTGTGGATAACACTCTCATCCTTCCTGTCTCATCAGCTCGTAACCTTGGGGTCATCTTCGACTCCTCCCTCTCCTTCTCTGCACATATTCAACAGACTGCTAAAACCTGTCGTTTCTTTCTCTATAATATCAGCAAAATTCGCCCTTTCCTTTCTGAGCACACTACCAGAACCCTCATCCACACTCTTATCACCTCTCACTTAGACTATTGCAACTTGCTTCTCACAGGTCTCCCACTTAGCCATCTCTCTCCTCTTCAATCTGTTCAAAATTCTGCTGCACGACTAATATTCCGCCAGTGTCGTTATGCTCATATTAGCCCTCTCCTCAAGTCACTTCACTGGCTTCCTATCCGTTTCCGCATACAGTTCAAACTCTTCCTATTGACCTATAAGTGCATTCACTCTGCAGCTCCTCAGTAGCTCTCCACTCTCATCTCTCCCTACATTCCTCCCCGGGAACTCCGTTCACTGGGTAAATCTCTCTTATCTGCACCCTTCTCCTCCACTGCTAACTCCAGACTCCGTTCCTTTTATCTTGCTGCACCATATGCCTGGAATAGACTTCCTGAGACGGTACGTCAAGCTCCATCTCTGGCTGTCTTCAAATTTAAGCTAAAAGCCTACCTTTTTGATGCTGCTTTTACCTCCTAACCCTTATTCACTTGTTCAGAACCCTTATTTTATCATCCTCACCTTAATATTCCCTTATCTCTTGTTTGTCCTGTTTGTCTGTCCTAATTAGATTATAAGCTCTGTCGAGCAGGGACTGTCTCTTTATGTTCAGTGTACAGCGCTGCGTACATCTAGTAGCACTATAGAAATGATAAGTAGTAGTAGTAGTACTGTAATTCTGCTCTAAGTTTATCCACTGCCTTCCTAACTTGTTTAGACTTAGTAACATGATATTTCTCATCCAGATCTTTTATTTGAGCTAACAGTGAGTTTATTATCTCATTTCTCCTTTTCAATGTGGGCACCCCATTTAATGAAGACCCCCCCCCCCCCAGAGTATCAATTTAAGTCCTTCTCATAATGTGAGATCATTCACATCCCCTGTATCATTAAATGTATCATACAGTCTATATTTTGTTGTATATCTTTCTGCCTCAATAGTGACTCAATTAGCTTCTAGAATGTTCTGGCATTGCTATTTTTTTGCATCTGAAAATCCACCCATATAGGGGAATGATCTGGCCAGGTGACTGGTTCAATAGAGCTAGTAAACACTTTAGGAAGTCAATAGGAATTGTCAAACAGCATATCTATACACGAACAGAAGCCATGTACAGCAGAATAAAAATAGTAATGCCTCACGCTTGGATAGTTCGCCCGCCACAAGACTATAAAATTAAAATATTTCATTATCCTGCCCAAAGAGTTTTTGATCCCTTTGGTATGTAACGATCTAGATGGTGAAGCATCAACCAGAGGGTTAAGCACAAGGTTGAAATCCTCATCCATGAGTATGTGCCCCTGAGCATGTTTCTGGATGAACTGTAATAAGTATCCTAAAAATAATACAGAAGTATAATTCGGGGCATAAATATATATAAAGGTAATCCGCTTGCCATATAGCTCTCCATTAAGCAGGAGAATTCTGTCTTTATCATCCTTAAAACTATTCACAAATTGCCAGGGTAAACTACTATGGATAAGCATAGCTATTCCTCTTTTCTTTTGACCTCCCCAGACAGAGTTAAAATACCTAGAAGGATAAGGACAGTTTACCAAGGATTCATATCTGGCAGTCAAATGAGATTCTTGTATAAAGGCAATATCAAGGTGCAGCCTTTTAAGCTCCCTATACAACAAACTTCGTTTAGTGGGTGAATTCAAGCCCTTAACATTTAGTGAGCCCACTCTGAGCTTAGGGCCAGACTTCACTGGGGCAGTAATAGAAGCTTCTTGAATTTAAAATCTTACCCTCACTCATCATTGTTAATAACCTGTATCAGGAGACATATAAATCACCCATCCAGTATAACACTACCAAATTACCACTGTTAATCTTACTGTCCCCCCCCCCCCCCCCCCCCCACACACACACACACACACCCTCTCCCCTCCCTCCTCCTTCCCAGACCAATGCACACAACTCAAAATGCATGGTGGAGAAAGGACCGAATACACAACCAACAGGCTAGCTACTGGGGTAGAGCCCCTAAAATCTCTACAATCAATTTCCCTGCTGGTTGCAAGATTTAAAATATTATAAAATAATTGAACTGTAAATAACAATTTTCACATACATTCATTAACTGTATTTGTAGCATGGAACAGTGTTTTGGGCTTACCACCAAGTGGCCACTCCCTATTCATCACACAGAAATTCCCGTGTGATGATTCTAACCATGCTCGTTCCTTGCAAAAGTAGATTGAAAGTCACCTCCCAAGGGTGAGAGCTTACATCACAGAGCTTGCCATCTCCTTCAATTTTGCAGCGAGAGGTATCTTGCCCTACAAATTATAAAGTCATTGCATAGCAGGTCAGCCTCATTAGTTCTAACCTGCGAAGCAGCCCAAGATACTTCGTAAACTCTGTTTCTTATTGGTAAGATTAAAGTAAGGAGATCATCTTTGTATCCCACTGATGTAAGAAAGATCAGCTATCCCAATTCTGTGAGGAAGGTCTGGAATATGGGGATGTCTTATGATGATCAGAGCATCTAGCTCAGCAAGCAGCATCTTCTTTCTTATGCTATCTTGACGCCGATGAAGAGGGCAAATTTTTTCTTTGCTGCTGTTTTAACTTCTGCTGGGCAATTCGGTACCTTCATCTGCAAGAGATGTTGCCATGCTTTAGCAGATGTTCAGACCCGCCTAGCATTACCATTCACAGACCACAGCAAATGGATAAGCCCATGACGATTGTCAGTACCTGTCTTGGAGCATTCCAAGGTAAGGCATCTTGTCCCCTTGTCTACCTTCTTCTTCCTCCAAGTGTTAATCTGTTCAATTCTCACTTCCTTCTCTACATCCTTTATTTTTCAGTCTTCTTAACTGTAGGTCTCTTCAAGACCTCTGCCGTCCACGATATTGTTCAGACCTCTGGTTATCAACTTCTGTGACTCATGGGAGACCTGGCTATGGAATGGGGAGGAGCACTTTGTATACTGTTGTTTACCACTGGACCATGCTGCTTTTGTACTTCTAGGTCTACTAGATGTGATGGAGGGGTTGTTGTCAAATTCACTTCTTTCCTTACTGTTATTGAGCTTTCTGTGTCTTGCTTTGCGTATTCAGAACTATTTCTTTAATGGCTAGATCAGCCATTCCTGCTTCATTTTCTTGTAGTCTACCTTCCGCCAGATGTAAATGCTGCCACATGGGATGCTCTAGTTCATTCTTTATCACAGTAGTTCTTTTTCTTAATTTGACAATTTTCGATGATTTTAGTATCCATTTTGATTGCCCCTCTTGGCCTCAGGATATTTATTTTCTTACCTTGCTTTCTTATCTCAGGTAGCACATCTCATTTCCCACTCACTCTGCTGGCCACTTTAGATCTGGTCCTCTCTTCCACTGACACTCCCCTTCACTTTTTCCCTTTCTCATCATTTCCAATGTTGTGATCGGACTACATGCTAGTCTCTTTTTTTTTTTCTCTCTATACATCATGCCCTGCAGTCAACCACTCTCCATACTCTGTGTCATGGCCACAGGGGCCTTTGCAATCTGTCATGGATTCAGGGGTGGTGAGCCCTTGGACTGCAACTGGGGCTGCGGCAGACAAGTTCTTTGGGCTGGCACAGGGCAGGAATAACAAGATACAACAAACAAAACCAGGACTGGATCCAGATGAGGCAAGAAAAGCAAGGCAAAGGAGCAGAAGTGGAACCCAGACAGAATAAGGAAAGACTCAGAACTAGGTTAAAACTGGGTTCAGAATAGGCAAGACAGAACTGAACCCCAGGCAGAACAAGGCAAGATACAGAACTAGGTTAAAATTGGGTCCAGAAAAGGCAAGGCAAGAACTGGATCTAAACAGGAATGGACAAGACAAGGCAAGGCTAGGCACAACTGGACAAAGCAGACAGGCAAGACAGAAGCTGGATTCAGATGAGACAAAGGAGAGCAGGGCAACAGGGCTAGAACTGAACCCAGACAGGAACAAGGCAAGACACACAAACAAGGCTAGGCAGGGCAAGAACTGGTTACAGACTTCAGAAAGAGCAGAACAAGACACAGCAGACAAAGCATGGCTGGAGCAAAGCAACAGGAACAAACAGAAGCAAGACTAAAGACAAAGCAGGAACCAGGGAGCTTGGCTGTAGCAGGAACCAGGAACGGAGCTTGGTTGTAGCAAGAACTAGGAATGGAGCTTGGCTGTAGCAGGAACCAGGAATGGAGCTTGACTGTAGCAAGAACCAGGAACGGAGCTGAAATGAGATTGAAGGGGGGCAGACTCAAGAAAAATGTCAGGAAGTATTTTTTCAGAGAGAGAGTAATGGATGCTTGGAATGCCCTCCCGCGGGAGGTGGTGGAAATGAAAACGGTAACGGAATTCAAACATGCGTGGGATAAACATAAAGGAATCCTGTTCAGAAGGAATGAATCCTAAGGAACTTAGCTGAGATAGGGTGGCAGAGCCGGTGGCGGGAGGCGTGGATGGTGCTGGGCAGACTTATACGGTCTGTACCAGAGCCAGTGGTGGGAGGTGGGACTGGTGGTTGGGAGGTGGGGATGGTGCTGGGCAGACTTATACGGTCTGTGCCAGAGCCGGTGGTGGGAGGCGGGGCTGGTGGTTGGGAGGCAGGGATAGTGCTGGGCAGACTTATACGGTCTGTGCCAGAACGGGTGGTGGGAGGCGGGGCTGGTGGTTCGGAGGCGGGGATAATGCTGGGCAGACTTATACGGTCTGTGCCCTGAAAAGGACAGGTACAAATCAAGGTAAGATACACAAGAAGTAGCACATATGAGTTTATCTTGTTAGGCAGACTGGATGGACCGTGCAGGTCTTTTTCTGCCGTCATCTACTATGTTACTATGTATTTGATATTTTCTGATCTCAAAAATGTAGTAACCCTGCTCAAATCTCTGCATTTTTGCAGGGACAGGGCAGAGCTATCTTGATAGTTTTCAATTTTAATATCTTTCCACATGATAGTGTTCTGATTTCTGGCTGCCATAATGATCTGCTCCTTCAAGTTGTAATCCACAAGGCATACACAATAATTTCCCTGGGTAAGTTATCTTTATGGGGGACTGCCAGTCTGTGAGCTTGGTCAATTTTTATTTCCATAAGATTTTCAGGGGATTCAGGAGCTGATTGGAGGAGCTGTTGAACTATTTGCGTTGGGGATTCAGGAGCTGGTTGGAGGAGCTGTTGAACTATTTGCGTTACCACTGTACCAGATTCCACATATGGAGGTTCTTCGGGTACTCCTCTAAGCCACAAGTTATGGCAGCGAGACCCATTTTCCAGGTGTTCTATTTTATCCCAGAGAGCCTGTGAGTCCATGTTATGAGAGTCCATTGAGGAGTGTATATCTATGATTTTTTTCCTCGCACTGTGAAACACGAGCCTCACATTCCATTTGGTGTTCCCTCAAAGTTTTGATTTCTGCTTTTAGATCGACTGCTCCCCCGTTTTTGATATCCGCCAGCCACCGAGATTGTTTTTATCGAGCGGCCCTCTCAGACTTCCTCCTCAGATCTTGGCAGGTCTTCAGCCTCAAAGTCAGCCTCCGCCATTTTCTCATGCTGTGTAGCTAAGCTCGATTTTTGTAGGCGAGCTGACTCCTTGCTCCCATTTGCTTGACGCTGTTTGGTCTTTTTTAGAAGCCATGTGTTATATAGTTAGAATGTGTGAAATAGCAAATAACGCACTCTATATATTCGGGAATCAAGTTATAATATTTAGCGCATGGTTGGAGTTCTAGCCCCAGGCCACCATCTCTGTCGGTGACGTCACTTCCTCCTATAATTTTATTCTTTATAATAGTTTCAACTATTTTACATGGCAGTGACGACAGGCTTACCGGCCTGTAATTTCCCGGATCAGCCCTGGAACACTTTTTAAAAATCAGCGTCGCATTGGCCACCCTTCAATCTTCAGGTACTACAGACGATTTTAATGTGGGGAACCTTCCTGTATATGTGGTGATCTTGCCTCAAAATAGTGTTATATTGGGATCGGATGAGGCTTGGGTCATACAAGAGTTAAGCCCTCCCATTATAAAGGATGTGAGGATATGTCTACTGGGCTGGACAGGGTTCTCCTCCTTTGCTTTGTGATGTTAGCGGCTTGAATGGCAGTAGCATGAGTGGAAGGCAAATGAGCCACCAGGGCTATACTGCACGAAGACAGACTGCGCCAGGAATATTTGATGGCAAAACTTACTGCCATTTGGCATGACCACTACACACTTTTGAGGCGACTGGCAAACCTTAATTAGATGGCATCAGACCTGACAGCCCTAGTGAACAGACTGTAGCACTCTGAAATTGGACCCAGCAGTATTTCCCTGCCTGAGACTAATAGCTGAGCTCCTGGGTTTGGGGAGTGGGGGAAGTAGTGAAATTTAATTATAAATCTTGTATCAAGGATTGAACTTAGTGTTTGACAAGTTTGTTTCTTGGATTATGGGAGTATGTTATTCTGATGAATGTTATTGTTATACTTGTCTATGTTTTCTTAATTTTCAATAAATGTTAATAATATTTTTTTAAAAACCATTTCAGGTCAGGTATTTCAGATCACAGAAGTCACGGCTCAAAAGGAGCTTTCATCAGCTAGGTTAACACAACAATGAGTTTCTAAGACACTATGGGATGCCTGATGAGAGGTTTAAATAGAAGCAAGCCTTGCAGAAAGTAAACTAGAGGCCACACAGAGATTATGTGTTATGCACTAACTGCACTAAAGTGTGCCCTAATGAAGTGTTTTTCAAACCTGACCCTGAAAGACATAGAAGGTATTCAAGCAGTTTTTGTATGGAACTGGAGAACAAATCTAAGATAATTCCATCATACCACATAGCAAACCACTTCCATTTAAAATTTGAAGGCTGTCTAGTGGATTTACTTATTTTCATTTGGCATACTATTATTAAAGTATCAAAGTTGTTTACAAAGAACAAAACAGAGTTTTCAAGTACACAAAGATGAAGATAAATAACAATGAGACACAAAGACAGACCCAAAAGGGAAGAAGGGGTACATAGAAAAATAAAAAAAATAACTTAGACAATACCTTCATAATCAAAACACAAAAAGAGGGAACAGAATATTCATAAAATAAAAGGGCTAATAGAAAGATGTAATAAAAAAAAAAAAAACTTTAGAGCAAAACCAAGACTTTAAGCAGTTTTGAACTTAACAACTAAAGGTTGCAGCCACAGTTTTACTGGAAGTTGATTCCATAAACGTGGTGCCAGGCAGCAAAAGAAAATAAAGCAGGTGGACTCAAAATGTATAGAGGAAAAGGATTGAATAACAGATTAGTACTGAACAACTGGAGAACACATCCAGGAAAATATGGAATTCAGCATAGATGAGAGAGAAGTGGGCAAAGCAGAATCTTGTACTGACAAAAATAGGGGGCCAATGTTGAGTTTTTAGCAAAGGAATGACATGGTCTGATCTCTTAGAACACATAATGAGTTTCATAGCAGTATTTTGAACTAGCTGCAATTTAATACAAGAATAGTAAGGTACATTGGCCAAGAGAGAATTACAGTAATCCAATTGACTCAAAATCAGGACACTCAATAGTGTCATCAACACTGACTCATGAGCGAGGATGTTTTCCTGAGGGAGCTAAAAGTGGTCTGAATGGTATGGGAAATGAAGGGACTAAAACACAATGAACTAGTAAAGAAATCACCAAGTGACAAAGGAAATAGAGTCAAATTCAAATAGGGTTGGAATGGAAGGGAAGTGGCTGAGTAGGTAGACAAATGGCCTCAGATGTTTCAGGATTGAGACAAAATTTATACTGGGCAAGGCAAGCAGAGATCTGAGCAAGTGAACAAGACACATGGGATTAAAAAATGGAATCCCAGGAATTATGAACTCAAAGTTGCCTGTATAAAAATAGGGGGTGAAACCCATGGACTGAAAATATTAAATACAGCTGGCATGAATTCAGAGCCTTGGAACACCCCTGAAAGAAGAGAAGCAGAACAAGAGCAAGACTGAGAAAGGAAAACCTGTAATCTCCAATAAGAGAGACAACAGCAAAACCAACTAAGCATCAAACCTCTTATACAAGTTTCAAAAATGCAGTCAAAAAACAAAGTATGATAAACGGTGTCAAAGGCAGAACACAAGTCCAACTGAATAATAATCCTGGAAGCTAAAGCTACCTTCTCAATTTCCAAGCTGTGAAGGCAAGGGACTTGATGCTGGGATGCAAGAATCCTCTGAGCCTGTATGATCAGTGTTGCACTACCCAGTTTTATGGGTCATAGTAACGTAGTGATGCACCGGGGAAGGGTTGAGATGATGCGCCAGAAGGTGCATAGCAGTGATCGGCCCCAGGTGGCTACTGACCTAGGATTGCCACCATTTGTGAGGGCCCCTCTTTAAACATTTGGGCCATAGGCACGTGCCTAAGTTTGTGTATGCCTTAATCCTGCCATGCCCCTAAATTGGGCCCTAAGAGCCAAATGTACCAAACAATTTATCCTCTTTTGTGCCTATTAGGAAGCGCTTAGTGTACTGGAAAAAGTTTGGTGAATTTTCTCCTAAGTGTATAAATTTATCAGGGAACAGACTTTTAAAAATTAGTTTTATTTATACCTCTCTATTCAATGAATCAAAGCCATCAGACTGTGACAACAGTACAATGCACATTTGGATTAGTATTTATAGCTTTAGTTTTCTAAATTGGCCACTTTGTAATTCAATCTGCACCGGGGAAAGCGAAGATACTTACCTGTAGCAGGTATTCTCCAAGGACAGCAGGCTGATCATTCTCACAAGTGGGTCAATGATCCGCATGAGCCCGGGAACCAGCATAATGCATAGCAAAAAAGCAAAAGTTTTGCTAGAGCCTTCTGGTGTGCATTCTGCGCCGCGCCGCACATGCGCGAAGTACCTTCCCGCCTGTCACGCTCCTCAGTTTTATCCAAAAGTATAAATGAAAGAAAAGAAACAACTCCAAAGGGAGGTGGACGGGATTGTAAGACTGATCAGCCTGCTGTCCTCGGAGAATACCTGCTACAGGTATGTATCTTCGCTTTCTCCGAGGACAAGCAGCCTGAATGAATCTCACAAGTGAGATATCCCTAGCAACCAGGCTCACCCAAAACAACAAACAGTGGTCACTTGGGCCTCGCAACGGAGAGGGTGTAACGTAGATTAACCTAAAACTATACACAAAATAGAAGACCGTGCAGCCTGGAACAGAACAAAATGGCCCTAGGAGGGTGGAGTTGGATTCCAAACACCAAACAGATTCTGGAACAATGACTGCCCAAACCGACTGTCACATAGGGTATCCTGCTCAATGCAGTAATGAGATGTGAATGTGTGGACTGAAGACCACATCGCAGCTTTGCAAATCTCTTCAATGGAAGATGACTTCAAGTGGGCTACCGACGCAGCCATGGCTCTGACATCATGAGCCGTGACGTGGCCCTCTAGAGTCAGCCCAGCTTGGGCATAAGCGAAGGAAATGCAATCTGCTAGCCAACTGGAAATGGTGTGTTTACCGATGGCGACTCCCCTCCTGTTGGGATCAAAAAGAGACAAACAACTGAGCAGACTGTCTGAAAGGCTTTGTCCGCTCCATATAAAAGGCCAACACTCTCTTGTAGTCCAAGGTGTGCAAGCTGCTTTCGCCAGGGCAGACATGAGGATGGGGAAAAAATGTTGGAAAGACAATCGACTTGTTCAGATGGAACTTCGACACCACCTTTGGCAGGAACTTAGGGTGCGTGCAGAGGACTACTCTGTTGTGATGAAACTTAGTATAAGGTACATCCACTACTAAGGCCTTAAGTTCACTGACCCTATGAGCTGAAGTAACAGCCACCAAGAAAACGACCTTCCAGGTCAAGTACTTCAGATAGCAGGAATTCAGTGGCTCAAAAAGAGCTTTCATCAGCTGGGTGAGAATGACATAGAGATCCCAAGACACTGGTGAAGGTTTGACAGGGGGCTTTGACAAAAGCAAACTCTCATAAAGCAAACAACTAAAGGCTGTCCAGAGATAGGCTTACCTTCTACACTTTGATGATACGCACTAAGTTGAACCCTTATGGAGTTGGTCTTGAGACCAGACTCTGATAAGTGTAGAAGCGGACGCACAAAACTCAAAGTACTGGATTTCAGATGTACTGCTTTTGATAAAATGGGGGGATACCTGAAGAAGGAGCTGTTGGCATGGGAAGGCGTAGGAGAAGTGGAAAAACAGTGGTCCAAGCTAAAGGCTGCTATAAATATGGCGACTGATCTTTTTGTGAGGAAAGTAAACAAAAACAAGAGAAGCAGGAAGCCTATATGGTTCTCCAAACAAGTAGCTGAAAAATAAGAGCAAAAGAGGCTTTGTTCAAGAAATACAAAAGAACGCAACGAGAGGATCACGGAAAAAATTATCGGATTAAACTGAAAGAAGCGAAGAGGGAAATATGGCTAGTGAAAGCGCGAGCAGAAGAAAAAATGGCTAAAGATGTAAAGAGAGGTGACAAGACTTTTTTCAGATATATTGGAGAAAGGAGAAGAGATAGGAATGGAATTGCGAGACTGAAAGATAATGAGAATGGCTATGTGGAGAGTGATGAAGATAAAGCAAACGTGGTAAACAATTATTTCTCTTTGGTGTTCACGGAGGAAAATCCTGGAGAAGGACCACGGTTGGCTGCCGAGGGAACATCTGGGAATGGAGTGGATACTGCGCAGTTTACGGAAGAAATAGTTTATAAACAGCTGGAGAATCTGAAGGTGAACAAAGCTATGTAAAGGAAGCTATTAGAGCCAAAAAACAATCCTTCAGAAAATGGAGAAGGGAACAGACTGAAGACAATAAGATAAAGCTTAAGGAATGTCAAGCCAAATGCAAAAAGGAGATAAGGAGGGCTAAGAAGGACTTTGAAAAAAAGTTAGCGTTAGAAGCGAAAACACATAACAAAATTTTTTTTAGGTATATTAAAAGCAGAAAGCCGGCTAAAGAATCGGTAGGTCCGCTGGACAACGGTGGTGTTAAAGGGGTGATCAGGGAAGACAAAGCTGTAGTGGAGAAATTAAATTAATTCTTTGCTTCGGTCTTCACTGAGAAGGATTTGGGAGGGATACCGGTGCTGGAAAAGGTATTTGAAGCAGACGAGTCAGAAAGACTAAATGATTTCTTTGTAAACTTGGAGGATGTAATGGGGCAGCTCTGCAAACTAAAAAATAGTAAATCACCGGGACCAGATGGTATTCATCCCAGAGTATTAAAAGAGCTGAAAAATGAACTTGTGGAGCTACTGGTGGTAGTATGCAATTTATCCCTAAAATCAGGTGTGGTACCGGAAGATTGGAGGGTGGCCAATGTAACGCCAATTTTTAAAAAAGGTTCCACAGGAGATCTGGGAAATTATAGACCGGTGAGTCTGACGTCGGTGCCGGGAAAAATGGTGGAGGCTATTATTAAGAATAAAATTACAGAGCACATACAGAAGCATGGGCTACTGAGACAAAGACAGCACGGATTTAGTGAAGGGAAGTCTTGCCTCACAAATCTACTGCATTTTTTTGAAGGGGTGAACAAACATGTGGACAAAGGGGAGCCGGTCGATATTGTATATCTAGATTTTCAGAAGGCGTTTGACAAAGTGCCTCATGAAAGACTCCAAAGAAAACTGGAGAGTCATGGGATCGGAGGCAGTGTATTATTATGGATTAAGAGCTGGTTAAAAGATAGGAAGCAGAGAGTAGGGTTGAATGGTCATTATTCTCGATGGAGAAGGGTAGTTAGTGGGGTCCCTCAGGGGTCTGTACTGGGGGCCGCTGCTTTTTAACATATTTATAAATGACCTTGAGATGGGAGTAACTAGTGAGGTAATTAAATTTGCAGATGACACAAAGTTATCCAGGGTCATCTCATCGCGGGAGGAGTGTGAAAGATTGCAAGAGGACCTCGTGAGACTGGGGGATTGGGCGTCCAAATGGCAGATGAAGTTCAACGATGACAAGTGCAAAGTGATGCACGTGGGAAGGAGGAACCCGAATTACGGCTATGTCATGCAAGGTTACGCTTTAGGAGTTACGGACCGAGAAAGGGATCTGGGAGTCATCGTGGATAGGACGTTGAAATCTTCCGCTCAATGTGCTGCGGCGGCTAAGAAGGCAAACAGAATATTGAGTATTATTAGAAAAGGGATGGAAAACAAAAATGAGGATGTTATAATGCCATTATATCACTCCATGGTGCGACTGCACCTGGAGTATTGTGTTCAGTTCTGGTCGCCTCACCTCAAAAAAAGATATAAAGGAATTGGAGAAGGTGCAGAGAAGGGCGATGAAAATGATAAAAGGGATGGGATGACTACCTTATGAGGAGAGGTTAAGAAGGCTAGGACTCTTTAGCCTGGAGAAAAGGCGGCTGAGGGGTGATATGATAGAGGTCTACAAAATAATGAGTGGGGTAGAGCGGACAGATGTGAAGCGTTTGTTTACGCTTTCTAACAATAATAGAACCAGGGGACACAAGATGAAATTAGAATGTGGTAGGTTTAAAACAAATTGGAGAAAGTTTTTCCTTACTCAGCGCGTGGTTAGACTCTGGAACTCATTGCCGGAGAAGGTAGTGACGGCAGCTGGTCTTGCTGAGTTTAAAGGGGGTCTGGACAGATTCCTGAAGGAAAAGTCCACTGATCGTTATTAAATTTTGGGGTTTTGCCAGGTTCTTGGGGCCTGGATTGGCCGCTGTCAGAGACGGAGTGCTGGGCTTGATGGACCTTTGGTCTTTTCCCAACGTGGCAGTGCTTATCTACTTATGTACTTATATGGGGCCGGATAGGATACATCCCAGGATACTGAAGGAGCTCAGAGAGGTCCTGGCGGGACCTCTTAAAGATTTATTTAATAGATCTTTAGAGACGGGATAAGTTCCGCGAGATTGGAGACGAGCAGATGTGGTCCCTCTTCACAAAAGTGGAGACAGGGAAGAAGTAGGAAACTACAGATCGGTAAGTCTAACGTCGGTGGTAGGAAAAATAATGGAGTCACTGCTGAAAGAAAGGATAGTTAACTTTCTAGAAGCCGACGGGTTACAGGACCCGAGGAAACATGGCTTTACCAAAGGAAAATCCTGCCAAACGAATCTTATTGACTTTTTTGACTGGGTGACCAAAGAACTGGATGAGGGATGTGCGCTAGATGTAATCTACTTGGACTTCAGCAAAGCCTTTGAAACAGTCCCCCACAGAAGACTTGTGAATAAACTGAAAGGGTTGAACTTAGGACCGAAAGTGGTGAACTAGATAACAAACTGGTTGATCGACAGGTGGCAGAGGGTGGTGGTAAATGGAATCCGTTCGGAGGAAAGGAAGGTGAGCAGTGGAGTTCCTCAGGGGTAGGTGCTGAGGCCTATTCTGTTTAATATATTTGTGGGAGATATTGCTGAAGGGTTGGAAGGAAAGGTGTGCCTTTTTGCGGATGACACGTAAATAGCCAATAGAGTGGATACCCTGGAGAGAGTAGAAACAATGAGAAGGGATCTCCGAACATTAGAAGAATGGTCGAGGGTCTGGCAGTTAAAATTTAATTACCAATTACAAAGTACTCCACTGCTAAATTCAAACAGACATCAATACATTTATTGTTTCACATTTGTGCATTTAAACAATTCCCATAACCCTCAGTTGTCATGCAAGTCACTTTCAAATGTCATTCACAGCTTCAACCACTTAGTCAAACCACACTCATATATTACACATATATTTCAATATTTGCTACTTTAGAATTAATGCAGCACTGATAAATCCTTTAAAGTGTGGAGAGGATTATTTCCTACTGCATTTGAGTCCACCACTTCCACAAATGGTCGACACAGACCGCTGTTATTAGTCAATTCCCATTGTGTAATCCCAAATGCAAAAACTCCAAGTCAATATACCAGTTATTTCCAAACACTCAAATTCCCCATATATGGAAAATGTGTGTTTTTTTATTTTAGTTTTTTGTTACATTTGTACCCCGCGCTTTCCCACTCATGGCAGGCTCAATGCGGCTTACATGGGGCAATGGAGGGTTAAGTGACTTGCCCAGAGTCACAAGGAGCTGCCTGTGCCTGAAGTGGGAATCAAACTCAGTTCCTCAGTTCCCCAGGACCAAAGTCCACCACCCTAACCACTAGGCCACTCCTCCACTCCACTCTTCAATCCTCAATTATATCATCCTCCACAGAGTGTTGTGTTTTGACTCTTGTTGTGGATCCGCTGCTCGGCATGAGGAAGGCTTGCATGAAAAACCGTAAACAGGGTCACTCCCTGCCAAGAAGTGTAGAGTGATGCACTTGGGGTGCGGAAACCCAAAAGAGAGATACCGGATAGGAGGAGAGAGATTAGTAAGCTTGACTCAGAAGACAGACCTTGGGGTGTTGATGTTGGAGGATCTGAAGGTGAAGCAATAATGCGACAAGGCGACGGCCGTGGCCAGAAGGATGCTAGGCTGCGTAGAGAGGGACATAACCATCAGAAGAAAGGAGGTGTTGATGCCCCTCTACAAGTCGTTGGTGAGGCCCCACTTGGAGTACTGTGTTCAGTTTTGGAGGCCGTATGGATGAAATGTTCAGGTCTTTATCTGCTGTCATTTACTATGTTACTATGTAAGCAGGGTCTGTGTAGGACAAGAAAGGGGATCTATGGCCTTGCTGTCACACCAGATGGCAAACCTCCTCCATTTAAAAGAGTAATACCTCTTAGTGGAATCTTTCCTGGAAGCCAGCAAGACCCAGGAACCATCCTTCGAAAGACCCAAGGAAGCGAATTCTAGGCTCTCAACATCCAGGCCGTGAGAGCCACAGACTGGAGGTTGGGATATAGAAGCAACCCCTTGTTCTGAGTGATGAGGGTCGGGAAACACTCAAATCTCCACAGTTCTTCGGAGGACAATTCCAGGAGAAGAGGGAACCATATCTGATGTGGCCAGTAGGGTGCAATCAGAATCATGGTTCTTTTTTTTTTTTTACATTTATTTATTGAATTTTTAATACGCTTTAACAGAATATACCTGTCAAATGAAATGCAGCCCACTTATTACAAAAAGAAAATTACATTTTTAAATTAGGAATACAGTAGCAAAAAACATTCAATATAATTAAACTAAACATATATATTATGTGGCTTTCTTAGACCACAGTCTAGTGGGGGGGGCGATATGAATTAGAGAATATTATAAGGAATAAGTTTGTTAACTAAAGCCTTGTACTCCTCAATTTTTTTATACTGTTATTAAGTTGTTTTAAATCCAGAAAAGATTTCAGCTGATCAGGTGAATAAAACACATATTTAGTCTGCCCCAACCTTATTATACATTTACAGGGATAGGCTAGAAAAAAGGATCCCCCACCCCTCCCAATTCTATTGTCCTCTTTTTCAAAGCCAAAAAAGCTTTCCTCTTCTGCCGTGTTGATTTCGTGACATCGGGATAAATCCATATTTTCTGGCCACCAAATGTAGTATTAATATTTTTGAAGTAAAGTCTCATAATTTGAGTTCAAATCTTGTTCAAAGATAAAAGAAACAATCAGAGTGGCCCTTTCTATTGTATTATCCAAAGATTGTTCTAGGATGGCAGAAATATTATTCACATCAATATTCTCATTTTTTTCTCCCATTTCTTCTCCTTCTGCTCCCTTAGGGCTATTAGGTATGTAGAAAATCTTGTTAACTGGGGGAATCGATTCAGGAGGAATTTTTAAATTTCCTATTAAATATCTTTTAAATAAATCCAATGTGCTTGACCCAGGAAGCTTAGGGAAATTCAACAAGCGTAAATTTAACCTTCTATTATAATTTTCCAGCTGTTCAATTTTCCTTCTAATGTCCATATTGCCCTTAGCAACTGTTGCTTTAAATTCTTGAATCTGTGTCATTTCATTTTGTAACAATGTAACTCTCAATGACAGTTCTTGTTTAACTGATTCAACAGTAGTATTTAGTTCTTCAAATTTGACATTAAAGGTCTTTATACCTCTTCTGATGACTTCTGTAAGGTCGAGTTCATTTCAAGCAATTTTAGCCAAATCTTCTCGAGATTTACCTTCGACTTTCTCTCCGAGGCTTCAGAAACTTTCTGAGCCTCAGGTCTCAACAGCTCTTGCAGCGTTTCTAGCTCCCCGCTGAGCGAACCACTCGTCACACTTCCGGTGGCGTTCTGGGTTCCCTCTAGGAGCGCAGCCAACGCTGAACATGGAGGATTCAACGACGATGGTGGAGGGGAGAGGGATGTTTCATTTCCCCGCAGTGGCTCCGCTTCTCCGGATGTCTCTGCAATGGGTTCCGCTCCCCTCAATCTCTGAGGAGTCCCGGGAAAAAATGTTCCAGACTGGATTGAATCGGCGAGGAGGCTGAGATAGGTGGGGGCACTAACCTCAGTGTCCCTTACATTTAGAATGAGGCATATTTAGTAAAAGAAACAGAGATTTTGGATCAATCTAGCTGGAGCGTCTTACTATCCACCCGTTCCCGACGCCATCTTGACATGCCCCGAGAATCATGGTTCCACGGTCTTGCTTGAATTTCAACAAAGCCTTCCCCACTAGAGGTATGGGAGGATACGCATATAGAAGACCCGTTCCCCAATGTAGGAGAAAGGCATCTGACGCTTGTATGTCATGGGCCTGAAGCCTGGAACAGAACTGAGGGACCTTGTGATTGAGTTGAGTGGTGAAAAGATCCACCGAGGGGATGCCCCATGCTAGGAAGATCTTGCGGGCTATGTCTACATTGAGGGACCACTAGTGAGGTTGCATTATCCTGCTCAGTCTGTCGGCCAGACAGCGAGGTTACTAACCTGTAGCAGGTATTCTCCGAGGACAGCAGGCTGATTGTTCTCACTGATGGGTGACGTCCACGGCAGCCCCAGGATCAGAAGATCTTCCTAGCAACAGAAGTTTGCTAGCTCTCGCGAGATCCGCATGCATCGCGCATGCGCAACCGTCTTCCCGCCCGCTACAGCGTGCTCCTCAGTCCAGTATAAAGCAAAGACAAGGGAAGACACAACTCCAAAGGGGAGAAGGGCGGGATTGTGACATCAGCCTGCTGTCCTCAGAGAATATCTGCTACAGGTTAGTAACCTCGCTTTCTCCGAGGACAAGCAGGCTGCTTGTTCTCACACTTGGGGTATCCCTAGCCCCCAGGCTCACTCAAAACAACAAACATTGGTCAATTGGGCCTCGCAACGGCGAGGACATAACTGAGATTGACCTAAAACCATAACCAACTAACTGAGAGTGCAGCCTGGAACAGAATAAAAATGGGCCTAGGGGGGTGGAGTTGGATTCTAAACCCCAAACAGATTCTGCAGCACCGACTGCCCGAACCGAATGTCGCGTCAGGTATCCTGCTGCAGGCAGTAATGAGATGTGAATGTGTGGACAGATGACCACGTCGCAGCCTTGCAAATCTCTTCAATAGTGGTTGACTTCAAGTGAGCCACTGACGCTGCCATGGCTCGAACACTATGAGCTGTGACATGGCCCTCAACAGTCAGCCCAGCTTGGGCATAAGTGAAGGAGATGCAATCTGCTAGCCAATTTGAGATGGTGCGTTTCCCGACAGCCACTCCCCTTCTATTTGGGTCGAAAGAAACAAACAATTGGGCGGACTGTCTGTGTGGGCTTGTCCGCTCCAGATAGAAGGCCAATGCTCTCTTGCAGTCCAATGTGTGCAACTGACGTTCAGCAGGGCGGGTATGAGGCCGGGGAAAGAATGTTGGCAAGACAATTGACTGGTTAAGATGGAACTCTGACACCGCCTTTGGCAAGAACTTAGGGTGAGTGCGGAGGACTACTCTGTTATGATGAAATTTGGTATAAGGAGCATGAGCTACTAAGGCTTGAAGCTCACTGACTCTACGAGCTGAAGTGACTGCCACCAAGAAAATGACCTTCTAGGTCAAGTACTTCAGATGGCAAGAATTCAGTGGCTCAAAAGGAGGTTTCATCAGCTGGATGAGAACGACATTGAGATCCCATGACACAGTGGGAGGTTTGACAGGGGGCTCTGACAAAAGCAAACCTCTCATGAATCGAACAACTAAAGGCTGTCCCGAGATACACTTACCCTCTACACGGTAATGAAAAGCACTCTTACAGAGTTGGTCTTAAGACCAGCCTCAGACAAGTGCAGAAGGTATTCAAGCAGGGTCTGTGCAGGACAAGAACGAGGATCTCGGGCCTGGCTGTCGCACCAGACGGCAAACCTCTTCCACTTGAAAGCATAACACCTCTTCGTGGAATCTTTCCTGGAAGCAAGCAAGACTCTGGAGACACCCTCAGAAAGACCCAAGGAGGCAAAGTCTACGCTCTCAACATCCAGGCCTTGAGAGCCAGGGACTGGCGGTTGGGATGCAGAAGCGCCCCCTCGTTCTGAGTTATGAGGGTTGGAAAACACTCCAATCTCCACGGTTCTTCGGAGGACAACTCCAGAAGAAGAGGGAACCAGATCTGTCGCGACCAGAATGGAGCGATCAGAATCATAGTTCCACGGTCCTGCTTGAGTTTCAGCAAAGTCTTTCCTACCAAGGGTATGGGAGGATACGTGTACAGGAGAAAGGCATCCGATGCTAGTCTGCCGTGGGCCTGAAGTCTGGAACAGAACTGAGGGACCTTGTGATTGGTCTGAGTGGCAAAAAGATCTACCAAGGGGGTGCCCCACGCTTGAAAGATCTTGCGAACTACTCTCAAATTATTGAGAGACCACTCGTGAGGTTGCATTATCCTGCTCAACCTGTCAGCCAGACTATGCCTGCCAGGTACGTGGCTTGGAGAAACATGCCATGACAGCGAGCCCAAAGCCACATCCCGACGGCTTGCTGACACAGGGGGCGAGATCCGGTGCCCCCCTGCTTGTTGATGTAATACATGGCAACCTGATTGTCTGTCTGAATTTGGATAATTTGGATGGATAGCCGATCTCTGAAAGCCTTTAGTGCATTCCAGACCGCTCGTAACTCCAGGAGGTTGATCTGAAAACCTGTCTCCTGGAGGGACCAACATCCCTGGGTGTGAAGCCCATCGACATGAGCTCCCCACCCCAGGAGAGACGCATCCGTAGTCAGCACTTTTTGCGGCTGAGGAATTTGAAAGGGACGTCCTAATGCCAAATTGGAGCGAATCGTCCAGCAATGTAGGGATCTGAGAAAAACTGTGGACAGCTGGATCACGTCTTCTAGTTCCCCCGCAGCTTGATACCACTGGGAAGCTAGTCCATTGAGCAGATCTCATGTGAAGATGGGCCATGGGAGTCACGTGGACTGTGGAGGCCATGTGGCCGAGCAATCTCAACATCTGCCAAGATATGATCCGCTGAGACGCTCGTACCCAGGAGACCAGGGACAAAAGATTGTCCGTCCTGGCCTCGGGGAGATAGGCATTAGCCGTCTGGGAGTCCAGCAGAGCTCCTATGAATTCTAGTCTTTGCACTGCAAGAAGGTGGGAATTTGGATAATTTATCACAAATCCTAGTAGCTCCAGGAGTTGAATAGTCACCTGCATGGACTGTAGAGCTCCTGCCTCCGAGGTGTTCTTTACCAGCCAATCGTCGAGATAAGGGAACACATGCACTCCCAGTCTGCGTAGAGACGCCGCCACTACAGCCAGGCATTTCGTGAACACCCTGGATGCAGAGGGGAGACCAAAGGGTAGCACACAGTACTGAAAATGCCGTGTTCCCAGACGGAATCGAAGATACTGTCTGTGAGCTGGCAGTATCAGGATGTGAGTATAAGCATCCTTTACGTCCAGAAAGTATAGCCAATCGTTTTTCTGAACAACGGGAAGAAGGGTGCCCAGGGAAAGCATCCTGAACTTTTCTCGAACCAGGTATTTGTTCAGGGCCCTTAGGTAGAGGATGGGATGCATTCCCCCTGTTTTCTTTTCCACAAGGAAGTACCTGGAATAGAATCCCAGCCCTTCTTGCCCCAGTGGCACGGGCTCGACCACATTGGCGCTGAGAAGGGCGGAGAGTTCCACTGCAAGTACCTGCTTGTGCTGGAAGCTGAAAGACTGAGCTCCCGGAGGACAATTTGGAGGTTTTGAGATCAAATTGAGGGCGTATTCTAGCCGGACTATTTGGAGAACCCACTGGTTGGAGGTTATGAGAGGCCACCTTTGGTGAAACAACTTTAACCTCCCTCAGACCGGCAAGTCGTCCGGCACAGACACTTTTATCTCAGCTATGCTCGCCTGGAGCCAGTCAAAAGCCCATCCCTTGCTTTTGCTGGGGAGCTGCAGGGACCTGTTGAGGCGCACACTGTTGATGTGAATGAGCGCGCTGGGGCTTAGCCTGAGCAGGCTGGCGGAAAGGTGGATTGTGCCTATGCCTATTAGAAGCATAGGGAACATTCCTCCTTCCCCCATAAAAACGTCTACCTGAAGAGGTAATGCTGAAGGCGTCCGGTGGGAGGGCCTGTCGAATGCGGTGTCCCGCTGGTGGAGCTGTTCTACCACCTGTTTGACGCACTCGCCAAAAATGTTATCCCCCCGGCAAGAAGCATCCGCTGCTGGACTCTATTCTCCAGGTCAGAGGCACGCAGCCATGAGAGTCTGCGTATCACTATACCCAGAGCAGCGGCCCTGGACGCTACATCAAAAGTGTCGTAGGCACCCCGGACAGAAATTTCCTACATGCCTTCAGCTGCCTGACCACCTCCTGAAAAGGCTTGGCCTGCTCCGATGGGAGTTTATCGACTAAGTCCGCCAGTTGCCGCACATTGTTCCGCATGTGTATGCTCGTGTAGAGCTGGTAGGATTGAATCTTGGACACGAGCATAGCAGAATGGTAGGCCTTCCTCCCAAAAGAGTCGAGTCTTAGATTCACGGCCTGGGGGCGCCGAGGCGTAATCTCTACTACTCTTGGCTTTCTTGAGAGCCGAGTCCACAACTCCAGAGTCATGAGGCAACTGGGTCCTCATCAACTCCGGGTCCCCATGGACTCGATACTGGGACTCAATCTTTTTGGGAATGTGGGGGTTACTTAACGGTTTCGCCCAGTTCGCCATCAATGTCTGCTTCAGGACATTATGAAGGGAACAGTGGACGACTCCTTAGGTGGTGAAGGATAGTCCAGGACCTCGAACATCTCAGCCCTGGGCTCATCCTCAGTAACCACTGGGAAGGGAATGGCCGTAGACATTTCCCGGACAAAGGAAGAGAAAGACAGACTCTCAGGGGGAGAAAGCTTTCTCTCTGGCGAAGGGGTGGGATCAGAAGGAAGACCACAAGACTCCTCGTCAGAGAAATACCTGGTGTCCTCCTCCGCCTCCCACGAGGCCTCATCATCGGTATCAGACACAAGTTCATGAACTTCAGTCCAAAGCCGAACCTGTCTCGATGCCGAGGAACCCGGTCCCCTATGGCGGTGTCGAGAAGAAGACTCCCGTGCCGGCGGCAACAAAGCTTCCTCCAGCAACGTTGGTGGGGAGTCCTCCTGGGTGGCAGCAGACGCTGATACCGCAAGCAGTACCGGTGTCGCAGTCCACACCACGGGCGGAGAGCCAACTGCCACATGACTCGACGGTACCGCCAGCGCATGCACTGCCGGTACCGGAGCTGAAGAACGCAGCAGCCTTTCCAGGATACCTGGAAGGATGGCCTCAAGGCGCATGTCCAGAGTGGCTGTCGAGGAAGACAATGGGGCTGGTACCGGCGATGAGCTGAGAACCTGTCTGAAGCATGGAGGCGGTACCGGGCTGTCCGGAGCAGAGCGCATCGACACCTCTTGAATGGAGGGCGAGCGGTCCTCCCGGCGTCAACGCGTCACGGGTACCAAATCCTTCAGTGTCCCGGAGCTCTCGGTACCGTGATGGGAAGGTGACCAATGACGATGCTTCTTCGCCTTCGTGCGAAGCACAGCATCAGTACCTCCCGGTACCGAAGAGGACGACGTCGAATCCAGACGTCTCCTCGGGCCTAGGTCCGAAGATGGTGGGTCCCAGGGGGCCTGCACCGCAGGAGCCCTCGAGGCAGGTGGAGACCCACTCGATGGCTCACTGCTACCAGCGTGGAATCTCTGGACAGCCATCACCTGCACTCCAGACGTTGATGCTCCCTCCGACGCCGACATTGATACCGGCGATGACCTCGGTACCGCTGGCTCCGTCGACGCCGTAAGACCGGACGAGGCTCCGAACAGAATGTTCCACTGAGCCAATCTCACCGCCTGGGTTCTCTTTTTAAGCTGGAGGCACAACGTACAGGCGTCCGTGCGATGACCAGCCCCGAGACACTGAAGACATGATACGTGTCTATCAGTTAGCGAGATCGTCCGGTGGCACCGCATGCACTTCTTGAAGCCGCTGGCAGGCTTCGAGGACATGGGCGGAAAAATCATGCCGGTGAGGTCAAACGCGATGATGCCGAAAAAGGGCATCAAAAAAGGGGAAAAGACCCGGACGGGCGGCAGAACAGGCCGCACACGGAAAAGAAAGGAAACTTACTCGGAAAAACTTTGAAGTAGTACCGGAAAACAAACAAACTCTTTTTTTTTTTTTGGAAACAGACGAGAGAACGAAGAACAAGCCGAAAAGGCACTAAAACCGCAGCGAAGAACGCGACGGGGGCCTCTCTGGGGCCGCGAACGAGCGATACACGTCCGTTCTGACCGCGGAAAAAGAGAGACTGAGGAGCACGCTGTAGCGGGTGGGAAGACGGTCGCACATGCACGATGCATGCGGATCTCGCAAGAGCTAGCAAACTTCTGTTGCTAGGAAGATCTTCCAATCCTGGGGCTGCCGTGGACGTCACCCATCAGTGAGAACAAGCAGCCTGCTTGTCCTCGGAGAATGTTGTTTATGCCTGCCAGATAAGTGGTTTGTAGAAACATGCCGTGACGGCATGCCCAGAGCCACATCTGGATGGCTTCCTGATATAGAGGGTGAGATCCGATGCCCCCCTGCTTGTTGGTGTAATACATCACAACCTGATTGTCTGTTTGAATTAAGATAATTTGGTTGGACAGTCAATCTCTGAAAGCCTTAGAGTGTTCCAGATCATTCGGAGCTCCAGGAGGTTGATCTGAAGATCTGTTTCCTGGGGGGACCAGGATCCGAGTGTGAAGCCCATCTACATGAGCCCCCCACCCCAGGAGAGATGCATCCATCATCAGCACTTTTTGTGGCTGAGGAATTTGAAATGGAAGGCCCAAAGTCAGATTGGATCGAATTGTCCACCACTGAAGAAAGTGTATCAGCTCGGGGGACATTCGGATGAGAGCTTCTAGGCTCTCCGTGGCTTGGTACCACTAAGAAGATAGGGTCAATTGAGCAGATCTTATGTGAAGATGTGCCATGGGTGTAACATATACTATGGAAGCCATGTGGCTCCACAACCTCAACATCTACTGAGCTGTGATTTGCTGCGATGTCTGAACCTTAGACGCCAGGGACAGAAGGTTTACGCATGCATCTCCGGGAGATAGGACCGAACAGTACGCGTATTGAGCAGGGCTCCTATGAACTCCAATTGCTGGACAGGGGAGAGATGGGACTTGGGGTTATTACAAACCCTAGTAGCTCGAGCACCTGAATAGTCTTCCGCAGGCACTCCCAAGCACTATCCTCCGAGGTGCTCTTCACCAGCCAATCATCGAGATAAGGGAAAACATGCACTCCCAGTCTGCGTAGCAATGCTGCAACTACCACTAGACATTTGGTAAACACCCTGGGAGCTGACACAAGGCCAAAAGGCAACATGCAGTACTGAAAGTGATGTGTTCCCAGCCGAAACTGAAGATACTTCCTTTGAGTTGGAAGTATCAGGATATGTGTATATGCATCCTTCAAGTCTAGAGAGCATAGCCAATCATTTTTCTGAATCATGGGAAGAAGGGTACCCAGGGAAACCATCCTGAACTTTTCTCAGACCAGGAATTTGTTTAGGGCCCATAGGTCTAGGATGGGACGCATCCCCCTTGTTTTTTTCTGTACAAGGAAGTGCCTGGAATAGAATCCCTGCCCTTCTTCCCCTGGTGGAACGGGTTCGACCGCATGGGCCTTTAGAAGGGCAGATAGTTCCTCTGCAAGTACCTGCTTTTGTTGAGAGCTGAATGTATGAGCCCTCAGTGGATAATCTGGAGGTTTGGTTATCAGACTGAGGGTGTATCCTAACCAGACTATTTGAAGAACCCACCGGTCGGAGGTTATGAGAGGCCACCTCCTTCCAACCTTCCAGCCGGTAAGTCGTCCGGCATACACACTTTTATGGTGGCTATCCTCTGCTGGAGCCAGTCAAAAGCGTGTCCCTTGCTTTTGCTGGGGAGCAGCAGGGGCCTTAGGTGCACGCTGTTGACAAGAATGAGCACATTGGGGTGTAGCCTGAACAGGATGGTGAGTCACTGGGGCATACCTACACCTAGAATAATAATAAGAAGTACTCTGGGACCCAACAAAATACCTCCTGGATGGGAGGTGGTAGCAGAAGGTGCCCAGCACAAGAGAGAAGAAATAGCATTGGTATGCTTCTTGATCTGGTCAACCAGTTCCTTAATCTTCTCTCTGAAAAAGATTATCCCCCTGGCATGGGGCATCCGCCATCCTCTGGTGAACCAAATGGTCCAAGTCAGAGACATGCAGCCATAAGAATCTGCACATCGCAGAATCTGGGCAGAGATTCTGGATGCCACATCAAAAGTGTCTTAAGTGCCCCTGGCCAAGATCTTGCAACACGCCTTCTGCTGCTTGACCAGCTGGTGAAAAGGCTTGGCATACTCCAGAGGGAGTGCATCAATAAGCCAGACAGTTGCCTCACTGAGTTCCGCAAGTAGACACTTGTGAAGAGCTGGTATGATTGAATACAGGCAATGAGAATCGCGGCCTGATACGTTTTCCTCCCAAAAGAGTCCAAGGTCCTAGCTTCTCTGCCTGTGGGAGCCAAAGCATAGTCCCTAGTACTCTTGGCTCTCTTGAGATCAGCATCCACCACCATGGAGTTGTGGGGTAACTAAGACCGCGCCAATCCAGGTTCCTCGTCGATCTGATACTGGATGTCAGTTTTCTTGGGGACCACAGGGACAGAGGGGACGCCCAGTTCCACATGAGGACTACCTTGAGTACTTCATGCAGAGGGGCCATCACTGTCTCCTTAGGTGGAGAGGTGTAGTCCAGGACCGCAAGCATCTTAGCCCTGGGCTCATCCTCAACTTCTACTGGTAAGGGTATGGCCTCAGCAATTTCCCGCACAAACGAGGTGAAAGAGAGGCTCTCAGGTGGTGATAGCCTTCTCTCAGGTGGAGGGGAAGGTTCTGAAGGAATCTCAAAGGACTCATCAGAGGAAAAGTGCCTGGGATCCTCTTCAGACTCCCATGAATGCTCCTCCTCGGTGTCAGACAGCACTTCCCTCAGGGATGTCAGAGACCGGGCCCTCCTCGACTTTGAAGACCCATGGCCTTGAGAATGGTGTCGAGAGGCCGGTTCACGCCTAGACACAAGTGAAGTTATCTCCACTGACGAAGGAGAACCACCTGGGTGGCAGTCAACTCTGGAACCGCAAGTGGCGCCAATGTTGGAGGCCGCACCGTGGGCTGGGAGCCAGGCAGGGCCGCCGCAGAAGGCATGGTAGGCATAGGCACCCCTGATGCCGATGCACATCGCTGCATAGAGGCCTCCAAAAGCTCTGGGAGCAACGCATGGAGTCGCTCATCGAGAGCTGCCATTGGTACAGGCTGTGGGGCCGGTGTGGGCTCAAGTTGCCTAACCACCTGGGGTACGGGAGCAGGATCTCGCTGCTGGGATGACATGCGCGCAGACACCTCTTGAATGGAGGGGGAGCGCTCCTCCCAGCACTGACACTTCTCGGGAGCTGGTTCTCTCGATGCTCCAGAGCTCCCAGCACAGTGCGGTGAAGGAGATCGGTGTTGGTGCTTCTTGGCCTTCGCCCGATGCACCTCACCGAGACTCCTCGGTGCTGATGACGACATGGAATCCACACTACACCTTGGGGTTGGGTCTGATGATGTTTGGTCCCGGGGGGCCTGCACAGCAGGAGGCCTCAAGACAGGTGGAGACCCACTCGATGCCTCACTGCTCCCAGTGTGCCGAGTTCTCCGAGCAGCCATCCCTACCTCGATGCCGATGTCAGTGCCGACGTCGAAGGCCTGAACCGGGTTCCAAAAAGTTTTTCTCTCTGAGCCTCTCAGGCAATCTGTGTCCTCTTCTTCATATGAAGACAGAAGGCACAACTCACTGGGCTATGGTTGGGCCCAAAGCACTGGATACACCAAAAATGGGTATCTGTGCCTGAGATGGTCCGGCTGCACCGAGTACTGTGTTTGAAGCCACTGGGAGTCTTCGATGACATGGAAGGGAAGACCACTCTGGTTAAATCAAAAACGCGATTGTGCTTAAAGAAAATAGCACAAAAAGAAGGGAATGGGACTTGATATACCGCCTTTCTGTGGTTTTTGCAACTACATTCAAAGCAGTTTACATAGTATATGCAGGTACTTATTTGTACCTGGGGCAATGGAGGGTTAAGTGACTTGCACAGAGTCACCAGTTGCAGTAGGAATAGAACCAGTTCCCCAGGATCAAAGTCCGCTGCACTAACCACTAGGCTACTCCTCCACTCAAGTTGCCTAACCACCTGGGGTACGGGAGCAGGATCTTGGCTGCTGGGAGAAAAAAGGGGAGAGACCCAGATAAGTAGGCCTAAGGACAGCCACATCTAAAAAGAAAGGAAACTTAAACGCAGGCCGAACACTAGGAAAATAAAGGAAGAATTTTTTTTTTTAATAAAACAAAAGAAATAAAGATAAAAAGAAGCAAAAAAATTGCGAAGAAGGCACTGAAAAGGCTCTTTCCCAGGCAAAAGAGGAGCCACAGAAAAAACTGCCGATCCTCATGCGGAAAAAGAATAACTGAGGAGCGCAGTTGCGTGAGACGGGTGGGAAGGCACTCCACGTTTGTGCGGTGCAGCACGGCACATCACGTGCGCTTGTAGGCTCTAGCAAAACGTTTTCTTTTTTCCTATGCATTATGCAAGTTCCCAGGCCCACAGGGATCCGTGGACCCACTTGTGAGAATCATTCAGCCTGCTTGTCCTCAGAGAATAAGTGAATATGCTAATTTTAAGTAGCACAAACTTCATCCCTTCAAAATAAAAGTAGGCTGCAGTATACAACGTCACAACACACATATTCTTCCAGAATCTTAATCAGTTTAATATCTTTCTAATGTGAGAGATCCAACTGACCCAGTCCAAGGAGAGAATTTTGAGACCAGTCCTAGATCTCCGACAACACCATTCTGATGCATTATGATACCTGCAGTGCTGAAATCAAATGGTTAAAGCAGAAACTATAATACTATAGTAGTTTGATATATAAGTTCAAAAACTAGGATGGGTCACTTGGTAGCTCTGTAATGTGGGCTACTTCTTTATGAAACAAAGACCGAGAAGGACATTAATTTAAAAACACCAGTACAGACAGAGAAGTTCAATGTGAAGACGAGTTAGATCATCAGTTCATCACCATTAACTTGTACAGACAATCAAACAATCAAAACAAGCAAAGGAAAGGAAACATCATATACACAAAATGTGTAGAGAAGGCTTTTATTTTTTTCAGCTATCAGTGTTCATTCATGAGACAACAGCAGGTTACTACAGCAGACAGAATCAGCAAACAAATGAAGGCTGGGCCAGACACTGAAAACATATATAGAGCACAAGTCACATATGAAAAAACCTAGACACAGCAGCACTTCAGTGTTCAAGTTTGATTAGAGACTCACTTCAGTTAGCCAGCACATCATATTAATGTAAAAGGTCATGAATTTAATATATTGCCTTTCTGTGGTTTGACCAAAGTGGTTTACATATATTATATGCAGGTATATTTACAAAATGATGGCAAAATAACAGAGATCATTGCTCAAATATTTTGTTCTGGTGAAATTCTACCTTGCATGTTCTCTTTTCTACTTCTTTGTACAAGGCATCCTCATCCATTGCTTCCAGTTTCCCATATATAAAACCAAAATGCTGAAGTATTTCCATGTGGTCAAGGTACCCCGACTTGGCTTGTAAGGACTGATTCGAAATAATGCTATCAGTACAATGATTGTTCTTCACAAGAGGTTTGACTGTTCTTCACAAGAGGTATGCAGACTGCTTCATTAGCATTCCAGGCACCTTAATAGCACTGTTGCCCGTGCAATCACTTCCATTCTTTCTTTGGAGTACTATTATTATAAAGAGAGCACTTTTGCGCTACAGGATCAGGTAGAGACATTAACAACATAATCATTTTATAAAATTTCAGTTTTAACTTACATATTTCAGAATTTATTCTCCACCTACAGACACACAGATTTCAACCATTGTGCTTTACTTTCTCTAGCTCTCCAACACTGTTTTACCAGTACAAGAAGGAAAAAGAAAGCTGATGTGAACTGTTAGAAGCCAAAAGATCTACTTCATGCTACCTTTGTGAAATAGACTTTTTTTTTTGGCTGATACTGTGTACTATTCCCAGGCAGTACTTGGTTCCACAGTTAAAAATCAGAAAAGCTTAGCAACCACGTCATTTTCTTTGTCAAAAGAGCAACGTCAACATAAAAGAAGATCTCACTATTCCTGATAATACTGGACTCAAATCACCCAAATTTCAATCTTACCTGATATTTGTTAACCTTTGCAATAAAAATTTACATTATGCCTTTACATCTGCTCCTCGCCCCACCTCCCCCCCCCTCAACCAAAAAAACCCTAGCTGGGTGAAGATCACCCTTTCCTCTCTGAACACACCACCCGAACACTCGTCCACGCTCTCATTACCTCTCGCCTGGACTACTGCAACTTACTCCTCACCGGCCTCCCACTTAGCCATCTATCCCCCCTTCAATCTGTTCAGAACTCTGCTGCATGTCTCATATTCCGCCAGAACCGATATACTCATATCACCCCTCTCCTCAGGTCACTTCACTGGCTTCCGATCAGATACCGCATTCAATTCAAGCTTCTCCTTCTTACCTACAAATGCACTCAGTCTGCTGCCCCTCACTATCTTTCTACCCTCATCTCCCCTTACGTTCCCGCCCGTAACCTCCGTTCACAGGATAAATCCCTCCTCTCAGTACCCTTCTCCACCACCACCAACTCCAGGCTCCGCTCATTCTGCCTCGCCTCACCCTATGCTTGGAACAACCTTCCTGAACCCTTACGCCAAGCCCCCTCCCTGCCCGTCTTCAAGTCTTTGCTTAAAGCCCACCTCTTCAATGCTGCGTTCGGCACCTAACCCTTACCGTTCAGTGAATCCAGACTGCCCCAATTTGACTGCCCCTATCGGACCGACCGTTCACTTGTCTATTAGATTGTAAGCTCTTTGAGCAGGGACTGTCTCTCTTTGTTAAATTGTACAGCGCTGCGTAACCCTAGCAGCACTCTATAAATGTTAAGTAGTAGTAGTATTTTAAAGTAGCTGGAATTCCTTTATAAATTGTTTTACATATGTAAACCTTGTTTTACTTGCAGACAAGGGCTTTTATAAAACTATACAACCACATACCACATATAACAGTTGCACAGAAAGGGTATGCCTACTTTTACACAATCTGTGCATAGGCATTCCTGGGATCACAGTTTGTACAGAGCTGCAAAATATGCACATCTATATAAATAATTCTCACCTCCAACGTTCTGAAGCTCACTCAGTGGCAGTGAAGCACTGAAGCCCTGCACTGTTCGTAGGCTAGGCTGTAAGCACCACTCAACCCTCACTCATAGACCCGCCCTCAGCCACGCCCCATCCAGACATAATTCGCAACTCCAAAGTTCTAATGAAGCCGGAAGCCGCAAGTCTCCAACTTCCGTTGTTGTGTAGATCGCTGTTCCCCCATGAGTGTGTGCCTCGCCCTCGCGTCACAACGTTATGACGTCGAGGGCGGAGCATGGCTTCCGGCTTCATTAAAACATTGCAGTTCCGAATTATGTCTGGATGATGTCCCATTGCAACGTTGGAGGCGCAGTATCCGCCCTTCGCCATGCCCCCCCAAAGTCGCCGCCCCTCACCCCTACCCCCCCCCCCAGGTTGCCAACGTTAACACCCTCCACCCCCCCACCCCCCGTCGCCGCAGCCACTGCTCAATCCTCCACCCCAGGTCGCTGCCGCCGCTCCCCCCTCCGTCCGACGTCAGCAGCGGCTGCAACAAGAACAAACAAAACAAAAAAACAACCTACGAAAAAGCTTTGAAAAAGGAAGCGGGGCACAGCCTCTTCTTTCACTTCAGTTTCGGCTGTTCCTGAACAGCTGAAACACAAGCGAAAGAGAAAGCTGTGTGAAGCGGCGTCCCTGCGTGCAGGAGGTACAAACCTTTCAGCCACAGCCGGCTCTTACGAGGGGGAGGGCCAGAGAGGTGGGGAGGGGGGTCCTGAAATGACAGGAGAGGGAAGGGGGGGGGGGTCATGAACAACAAGGGGGGAGGGAAGGGGGTCCTGAAACTACAGAGGGGGGTCCTGAAACGACACGGAGGGGAGGGGATCACTGGAAATGCACTGGAAGGGGGGGCGGGTCCTGGATCAGGGGGTAGCCAGGGGGATGGGAAGAAGGGGGAGGGGAACAAGGAGGAAGGGGATCCTGGATCTCCGAGAGGGGGGGAGAGGTGGAGCGGGAAGGGGAGAGGGGGGATGGGAAGAAGTGGGAGGGGGGTCCTGCAACTCAGGAAGAAGTGGGAGGGGTTTCTGGAACTCGGACAAGGGTGGAAGGGGGGAGGGAGTTCTGCAAACTCTCAGTCTCATACACTCTCGGTCTCGCACACATACTCTCACACTCGCTCTCTCACACACACTGTATCTGTGTGAAACACTCTCTCTCTCTCTCTCACACACACTGTATCTGTGTGAAACACACTCTTCTCTCACACATGCACTCGCACACACAGTCATTCTGACACACACACACTCTCTCACACACACACTCGCACCCAGTCTCATTCTCTCTCTGTCACACACACACACTCGCACAGTCACTCTCTCACAGAGTCACTCTCACACACACACTCTCTCTCTCTCAAACATACACAATACGAGGAAAACCTTGCTAGTGCCCGTTTCATTTGAGTCAGAAATGGGCCTTTTTCACTAGTATTTTATAGAATACTTGAGTATACACATACAGTACATGCACACATTTACATCTTTTTTGTAGCAGATCTAAATTTGTATGTGGTAATTTGCATATCATAGACAAATTTGCATGCAGTGGAGGCAGTGTATGCAAACGTCTCTCATGAATATTCATTGTGGTTATCCTGAAAATCTGACTGGCTGGAGTGCCTCCAGGACCAGGTTTGGGAAACACTGGTAGAAAGTTTGGCCTATGTTATTGTTTTATAATAATGTTTTTAGATGCGAGAATATATTTGGTATCATAATTTTCTCTCTGTTTTGTTTTTTAGTATTGAGAAAATTGAGAAGAGTACATGCTCCAACACAGAACTATGGCATGAAACGTGATCACATTGTTGGTTAGAAATACTACAGCTCTCTCCCTCTAAAAATGAACCAACAGAAAAGCAACAAAAAAAACAAAAACAAAAGAGTACAACACTCAAGATAAGTGAGAAGTTAAATTAGAATGTGAAATTTCTTTTCATATTGATTTTGTTGATGTGCTTCACAATTATGGAGTACTTTATGATTATATTTATAAAAGATGATATATGAAACTTGTGGATATTTCCTAAATAGTTTCTTGGCATCTGTTATCAAATTTCAAGTTTATTAAAACTTTCTATCCCGCACAATAGTGAGCTGTCTGGGTGGCGTACAGTCTAAAAGAAAGATAGGAACGGACATACAGAACTAACACGAAACAACAGGCATCAGGGTAGAACTACAATATCGACAGGCGAGAGAGGTAATAAGGAAAAGGTAGGGAAGTCTGAGTAGCAGATATCCGTAGCCTGATGCAGACAGCCACACGTGAGGGCTGAAGGCGATGGCCCGACCCTATGTTCGGTCCCGAGCTCCCCTGGCGAGGGTGCCCTCCTCGGGCCCTTCCCATTATATCTTAAAGAAGAATGAGTGGATTGGAAATAAAATACATTTTATGCTGAAGTGTTATTGAAGAGCCTTTATAAAAGGCAACTTTCTCACTTTTTGATAGATGTCCTCTTATATCCCCCCCCCCCCCCCCCCCCCCGGTGTCCTTTTAGGTGCCCATATTTTAATCTCTTCTCCTCTAGCATTCTCTTTTTCCCATGCATTCTTCCTGAATATGGACAGAGAAAACATATAAGCTTTGCTCAGAAAGACATTTGCAATGATGGACAAAATCCCCAAAATGGATAACCATATAAATAAACCTAATTACCTGCTGGAACTTCCTCCTATGTTTAAGCTGTGTCTATTTCAGTTGGCTTTAAGACATTAAAGGACAGCTAGATTACTGCAATTTGGGTTATATCGGCTGCTCGAAATGTTTGAAACATAGGTTGCAGTTGGTATAGAATGCAGCCGTGAGGCTGATTATTCCAGTTTTAAATAAGATTCATTAACACTGTTGTTTTTAGACTGCACTGGCTTCCTATAGATGGTAGATTATATTTTAAGATCTGCACTTTAACTCACAAGACATTATAAGGTGATTTACCAGAATATATGCAGATTTATTTTCAGTGTTTAACTGGACATAGTAACATAGTAGATGACAGCAGAGAAAGACCTGCACGGTCCATCCAGTCTGCCCAACAAGATAAACTCATATGTGCTACTTTATGTGTATACCTGACCTTGATTTGTATCTGCCATTTCAGGGCACAGACCATAGAAGTCTGCCCAGCACTAGCCCCGCCTCCCAAACACTAGCCCCACCTCCCACCACTGGCTCTGCCACCCAATCTCTGCTAAGCTTCTGAGGATCCATTCCTTCTGAACAGGATTCCTTTATGTTTATCCCACGCATGTTTGAATTCCGTTACTGTTTTCATCTCCACCACCTCCCATGGGAGGGCATTCCAAGTATCCACCACTCTCTCCGTGAAAAAATACTTCCTGACATTTTTCTTGAGTCTGCCCCCCTTCAATCTCATTTCATGTCCTCTAGTTCTACCGCCTTCCCATCTACGGAAAAGGTTCATTTGTGGATTAATACCTTTCAAATATTTGAACGTCTGTATCATATCACCCCTGTTTCTCCTTTCCTCCAGGGTATACACGTTCAGGTCAGCAAGTCTCTCCTCATACGTTTTGTAACACAAATCCCATACCATTTTTGTAGCTTTTCTTTGCACCGCTTCAATTTTTTTTACATCCTTAGCAAGATATGGCCTACAAAACTGAACACAATACTCCAGGTGGGGCCTCACCAACAACCTGAACAGGGGCATCAATACCTCCTTTCTTCTGCTGGTCACACCTCTGCCTATGGCCACTTTCTGGCTATGGCCACCGCCTTGTCACGCTGTTTCGTCACCTTCAGATCCTCAGATACTATCACCCCAAGATCCCTCTCCCCGTCTGTACATATCAGACTCTCACCGCCTAACACATACGTCTCCCATGGATTTCTAATCCCTAAGTGTATCACTTTGCATTTCTCCGCATTGAATTTTAAATGCCAAACCTTAGACCATTCTTCTAGCTTCTACAGATCCTTTTTCATGTTTTCCACTCCCTCCGGGGTGTCCACTCTGTTACAAATCTTAGTATCATCCCCCAAAAGGCAACTTTATCTTCTAACCCTTTGGCGATGTCACTCACAAATATATTGAACAGAATCGGCCCCAGCACCGATCCCTGAGGCACTCCAAATGTAGTACATGGTCTTAGGAACCAGTTGTTATTAACGTTTCCACTGGTTAGGTATCTGAAGTCTAGGAAACAATTCAATTCAGGACACAGTAAAACATTACCTCCTAAAATATTCAAACTCACAATGCATACTAGATCCTTGTCCTAGTTACCTTATGAAGGAAGCTCCTAATATATTAATCAATCTGCTTCAGCAGCATATTTCCTTCCTACTTTTCCACGGCACTCTCCCTAATAATAATGGCTCTATTATCCTAACACCAGTACAAAAAAAACAATTCAATCACCATAACTACAGACCAGTAGCCTCCATTCCTTTGATGATAAAGGTGATGGAAGGAATAGTAGCAACACAAACTATGGACTACCTTTCACATTTCTCTCTACTACACAAATCGCAATCAGGTTTCAGACCATGCTATAGCACCGAGACTGTCCTTACTACCCTAGAATCAAATCTCAGAAAAGAAATTAGCATAGGGTCTAAGATCTTAATAATGCAGTTCGATATGTCTAGTGCAGTCGATGTAGTAGATCGTAATATCCTACTAAACATACTAGACAACTTTGGTATATGTGGCACAGTCCACAAATGGTTTCAAGGATTCCTGAAATCAAGATCTTACAAAGTGAAAATGAAAGGAACCTTATCCTCTTCTTAGTCACCGGACTGTGGTATCCCTCAGGGTTCTCCATTATCGCCCATTCTGTTTAATGTAATGATGTCACCACTAGGCAACAAACTAGAAAACAGCAGGATTCAAAACATTAAAAACACTTTTAATAATATCATTAAAAGTGTTTTTAAATTGATGATATATTGCCCATATATATACATATTTATATTTTTTATTTATATCTTAGGTTTTTGTGATCATTACTAATTATTAAGTGCTCCTTCAGTTGATGTATTGCTGAATCCTAATTGATTGGTAGGTTTCTTTTATTCTTTTTCTTTCTTTATATTATTTTTTTCCCTTTTATTTATGGTTTATAAACCCTTAGGTAACACTCGGTGTAATAAATCCTATTGGTTATAATTTTAAGTTTATACACAAATGAGGTGGATTATTTGTAATAGATCTATTTATCTATTTTTCTATATAATTTCTTTATGTCCCATTTATTACTTTCTAATATTATGTTTCTCTCAAATTGATCTGCATATTAAAAGATTTTCTAGAATTTTCATTAACTTTAATGAATATAGATACACATATGCTATGTACTGTTTTGTTTTTATTAATATATCTGTGATGTTTTTAAATTGATATTTCTTATATTTTTAAATCGTTTTTAATAATCATATTAATATGTTTGTTTAGTATAATGTAAATTAATTTTTTTATATATGTTGATACATGTGTTTATATGTTTATGATTTTGTAGACCCCTGAGGAAGGCTGATATAGCCGAAACACGGACCGTGTTGGGTCCTGATTAAAGGTTTTTTGGAGCATCTTACCCTTGTGTATGGTGACTGATCTCTTGACATTGGGCCCTCTCCACCCTATTTCTGTTGTGACTGTAACTGTTTGGCCATTCTGAGGCTGATAAGACATTTGGATTTCTGTCATCATAGTTTCTGTATCTAAGCATGCCCTTCCTCATGAATTTTTGCATTTCAGATTGGAGGACTTTAAATGTGATAGCTTCAAAAACTACCAGACCCAAAAATATGTGCAATGTACTTTTTTGATCATTTTACAGATAGGATTATTTTACTGGACTTCAAATTATTAGTATCCATATTCAACCCCAATACTGGCTTTTATTTCACTGCTTAAAACCATTTTACTTCGTATAGCTCTTTAGCAAAGAATAAAGACAAGGCTTTTTGGTTTTCAAAGCAGATTTTGTTTTTCGTATCTGCTTTGTCTGAGAACAAGCAGGACAGTCATATTACCACAGATAGGTGATGTCTTCCAAAGGAGTCCAGCACAGACGTTGCCCAGCATTCAGTAACTTCTAGAAGTCTTTGGCAGCCCAATACCGTGCATTTGCAGGTGCCTTCCCACTCTGCTCAATCGTTTGGGACCAGCAGTTTAACTTTTCCCACAGAGCAAAGCAGAGACATTTTGTTAGTTTGCCTTATTGATATGCCCTTCCCTCCTTTGTGTGGTTTTTGTGTGAGCACGTGGGACCATTTTTTCCTTTTCTTTCTTTTTCTTTGTGGTAGTTTTTTTGCAGCTCCACAGCCCACTTAGACCTGAGCTCCCTGCCGGGACCTTCTATTAAAAAAAAAAAAAAAGATCTTTGATCTGTTTGATTTTGCTTCAGCTATTTTTATTCCGATGTACCAAAAATCTCCCAGTGGATTTAAAAAGTGTTTTCAGTATGGAAAGGTCATGTCTGTGCCCGACTCGCACAGTTGGTGCTTGCTGTACCTAGAACCTGTCCACAAGGCCTTTAATTGCAAACTCTGTCCTACTATGCAGAAAAGGACCTTGAAGAGTCAGGAGGGTCTGTGCGAGAGACTTTTTCACCTCTCAAAGTCTGGTCTATCGACATCAGCATGGGAAGAATTGGTCCCTATGGCTTGCGGAGCTGCATCGGACACTGGGGATGCACCAGCACCAAGGAGGTCTCCGCCTGTGATCTTGAGCAAGCCACTTAACCCTCCCACTGCCTCTGGTACAAATTTAGGTTGTAAACTTTCTGAGGATAGGAAAATACCTATTGTATCTGAATATACCTTGCCTTGAGCTTCTGCTGAAAAGGCACAAGTTAAGTCCAAATCCCCTCTTCCCAACCCAAGCAAAATACCAGCCAGAAGATACTGGAGTGGCAATAAGTGAGTTCCCTTGGCCACTTTGGGCCACCTGCACTGCAAGGGCTGCTCAGGCAGAAATTGCCTCAACAACCCTTTTTGCCCAGATATCTTAAGTGCTTGATCAATGCTTTTTTTTTTTTTTTTTTTTTAATTCCGGTACTGTCCTCATCTCTATAGGATGGCTATCTTATGCTCTCTGCCCTCCTTTCCCTCTTCTGAGTCACATCCTGCACTCTTTTCTGCCACTAACCCCCCCCCCCCCCTTCTCACCCTCCTCTCTCTTCCTATATTACCCCACCCCCTATATCTACTCCTACCCTCCTCTTTCTAGCACTAATATTCCTCACCTGACCCCCCCTTCCCTCCCATAATGATCAATATCCCCCTCTTTTTTTTGACCCACCCACTACAGATCTGTATCTCTCCTCTGCTCCCACCCTAACAACTTAAGCTTCAAGCAAAAAATAAAAAGTGACCAATCCTTAGATCCCACCTCTTCGTACTTCCTTTGGCCATCTGGCCCTCCATTTGTCTCTCTATTGTCAGTGGCCCGAGTTCCACAGTGGCATTGGTAGGTCTGTGGAAAGCCCCCAGAAATTAGGTGGCATGCTATGGCTGCATGAGGTATAGTGCAAGGATTCTAAAACATGAGGCAGTATAAGATTGGAGGCTGAGCAGGCAATTGAGAAAGGCAGGATCCCTCTACATGCACCTGCATTCTCAGTGGAAATCTTCTTTACCTGCCTATCTGCTCTCCATGTGTTTTTTCTGATGTGGGTCATGGCAAAAAGAAATAGGGTTGGTATCAGCAAAAGGTAAGCAGACCATGGTGCATAACTTGAGAAAAAAGGTAAATTAAGGTACGGGCAGCTAGGGATTCACTGAATTCCTTGAAGGCCCTAATTGCATGCAACTATCCATCTCTGTAGGTATGGCAGAGAGAATGTCTTATATTAAACAGCATGGGTTGCAATCAGGGCTACACCAAAAGACACAAAATTTGAAGTTTTGTTGTATGTCAACATTGTCTTCAGCTGTGAAAGACACAACATCCACAGCTTTATTGCTTACTCCACAAGCAGCAAATCTTGAATCCTTTGCAAAGTTGTCACCTTTGACAAAGGAATCACACCCCTTTGCAGACAAGTTGTGAAAAGAATTCTGATATAACTACAGAATGGATATGGTTCCAAAAACACCTTCTCCACTTAAAACAGAACCAATACTAGAGACATATCAGATTTCAAAGAAACTCTTTTCCCCTAAACTGGAAACTCCCCCAGACACCTACCTAAGTGAAAAAGGGTTATCATCATGGGCCAAGAAAGTGACCTCCCACAAGAGGAAAAAAAACCACTTTGTCTTCATCTGACACTTCTGATTCTGATCGGTTTATGCATCACAGAGAATCATCAGGAATTCTACCTAATCCACCACCACAAGCACGCCAGAACAAGTCATCATCAGAGGAAATGTCATATCCGAATTTCTGCAGAAAGGATCAAAGAATCTTAACTCTATAATGCTTTTCAAGTACACAGAGACTCCTAAAAACCTAACTATTGCTGATCCACAAGAACCTCCAAGACCTACAAATCCAAGATCTGACAAATATCACTTTCTATTAAGCTAGCATCTAAAAAAAACTAGAGGTTAAGTACAGGGCTTAATCAGCCCTCGCTCAGCCTCTAGTCCATGGAGATGGAAAACTTTGAAAAAGGTTAAATGCTCAAATATCCTTCCAGATAGAAAACAAAACAAACAAAAACCAAAACACTAATACAGTTGGCACTACAGCTCACATTCAGCAGATTAACTGATATTATTTACCTATAATGGGGGCTCTCCATAGACATCAGGATAATACAGACACAGTAGGTGACATCATTCGACAGCTCCAAAGGCAGATTTGCCCTTTCAAGGCTTAGAACCTTCTTAAGGCTTTACTGGGCATGCAAATGTGATTTCCATTTTCTCTTGTTATCATTGCTTCAGTTTTTGCCATGCGGAGTCACCTTTGTGACAGACAGGAGTCTTGATCAAGTCTCTGCGCTGAAGAGAATGTTGGGTGGGATGGTGTGTTTGCACTACCCTGCTGTCCACAGAAAACCTCTGTTACAGGTAACAAACTTTGCTTTCTCCGTAGACAGCTCTGAATATCTGAATACAGACGTAGCCAATGGCATGATCTGGATACCAACAATATTTGGAATTGGAATCTGGCTAGCTATCCAGGCAACTTAGGACAGCCTGCTATCCAGATAACTGATGCTGAATATCAGACCAATAGTGCCTACTTTTACACAATATGGTGGTAATTTTAGAAAGGTCTTTTTGCACATATATTCCAATATATAAGCATAAAATGCTTTCTATAATAACTCCCTGTGCATACAAGTACTTGTGATGACAAGAATGAACATATTGTACACAACTCTTGTGTAGGTGTGTTCTGGAGCAGATTTTGGACTGAGCACAGGTGGAGTCATGAGTTATGCACGTTCCTTATAAAATAAGCACAGTCACATGTATTATATGCACATATGCTTAATCAGTTCCCAAGCTAATTTAAAGGTATGTGGGTTCATTTTAACCAATAATTTGCATCTTTTATGGAGTAATGTTATAAAGATACATGGTGACTACAGTGCATGAGTCATTTTCAAAGCACATAGACTTAAAAAGTTACATATGACAGTAATCTATGTAACTTTGTAAGTCTGTGTGCTTTGAAAATGAGCCTCTGCGTGTCTTTAGAAAATAGTCCTGAAACAAGTGCCCCCTTACATAAAATTGTTCTCCATAAGTGAAGGCATTCACTAAGGATGAAGATAAGTAGTGTGGAAATGGACTGGCACTTATGTGAGTATTTTCTAAAATATACTAAACATGCCTTGGAGTACAGCAGGTATAAACCAAAGCTAACTCACCTTAGCAGGTGTTCTCTAAGGACATGAGGACACGTATTTTCACATTAGGGTGATGTCATCTGACTGAGCCCTACTGCATATGCTACCCAGCATACTATACCTTTAAGAAGCCTTTGGGTGTCCCACCACATATGCATAAGTACCTTTTCATAGTACAATGACACAGCTAAAGATTATAACTCCTGAGGGAGGGTATGTGAGAATACATGCCCTGCTGTCCTCAGAGAACACCTGCTACAGGTGAGAAACTTCACTTTCTCTGAGAACAAGCAGGACAGCATTTCTCACATATGGGAATCCCTAGCTATCAAGCCCACCAAAAACAAACAAACAACAGACAATAGGGACTTGCAACTGCAAGGCAAGGTGACATCAATCAAACTGAAATAAAGAATAAATTTGTTGTGTGCATGCAGCTTGGAACACAATAAAACAACAGGTCTAGGAGGGTGGAGTTGGATTTTAGATTCCAAACAAATTCTGCAGAATTGTCTGAGCAAACTGGATGTAACACCGGGCATGCTGCTCAAAGCAGTAAGCAGTAATGTGATGTGAATGTGTCGACTGATGACCACATTGTAGCTTTGTAAATATCCTCAATTTAGGCAGATCTCAAGTTGGCTATCGAAGAAGCCATGGCTCTGACATTATAGACCTGACATGACCCTCAAGAGTTAGACCAGTCTGGGCATAAGTAAAGGAGATACTGTCTGCTATTTATCGATGGCTGCCCCCATCCTGTGCAGTACGCTCTCACCAGAATGGGCATGAGGGTTTTAGGAAGAAGAACATTGGCAGAACAATTGACTGATTAAGATGAAACTCCAACACCACCTTAGGAAGGAACTTAAGATGTATGCGGAGAACTACTCTGTTTTAGGAAGAAGAACGTTGGCAGAACAATTGACTGATTAAGATGAAACTCCAACACCACCTTAGGAAGGAACTTAAGGTGTATGCAGAGAACTACTCTGTTATGGTGAAACCTTGTGTAATGTAGATCAAACTACTAGGTCTTGAAATTCACTAACTCTGTGAGCTGAAGTGACCGCCACCAAAAACAAGACCTTCCAAGGTCAGGTACTTCAGATGACAGGAGTTAAATGGCTCGAAAGAAACTTCCATCAGCTGGGATGAGCAGGTAGACACAAATGATAAAAGAAATCAGAGACGCAAACAAAATGGGCAATGTGATAATAATGGGTGACTTCAATTATCCAAATATAGACTGGGTAAATGTAACATCGAGACATGCTAGAGCGGTACAATTCCTTGATGAAATTAAGGACAGCTTTATGGAGCAGCTGGTGCAGGAGCCGACGAGAGAAGGAAAAATTCTAGACTTGGTCCATAGTGGAGCGCATTATCTGGTGAGGGACCTTATGGTACTGGGGCCGCTTGATAACAGTGATCATAATATGATCAGTTTTGATATCAACCTTGAAGTAACTATACACAGGAAGTCAAATACGTTAGCGTTTAACTTTAAAAAAGGAGACTATGATAAAATGAGAAGAACGGTTAAAAAAAACTTAGGGGGGCAACCGAGAGGGTAAAAACTGCACAACAGGCATGGACGCTGTTCAAAAATACCATCTTGGAGGCCCAGGCCAAACATATTCCGCGAATTAGAAAAGAAAGACGGAAGTCCAAAAGACAGCCGGCATGGTTGAAAAGTGAGGTGAAGGAAGCTATTAGGGCTAAAAGAAACGCCTTCAGAAAATGGAAGAAGGAATCGTCTGAAAATAACAAGAAGCAGCATAAGGAGTGTCAAAGCAAATGCAAGGCGCAGATAAAGAAGGCCAAGAGGGATTACGAGAAAAAGATAGCATTAGAGGCAAAAAAACATAGCAAAAATTTTTTTTCAGTATATTAAAAGCAGGAAGCCGGCAAAAGAATCGGTTGGGCCTCTGGATGACCGAGGGGTAAAAGGGGCGATCAAGGAAGATAAAGACGTGGCGGAGAGATTGAATAAATTCTCTGCTTCAGTCTTCACCGAGGAAGATTTGGATGGGATACCGGTGTCGGAAATGGTATTTCAAGCCGACGAGTCGGAGAAACTTACTGACTTCACAGTAAACCTGGAGGACGTAATGGGGCGGTTCAGCAAACTGAAGAGTAGCAAATCTCCTGGACCGGATGGTATTCATCCTAGAGTACTGATAGAACTGAAAAATGAGCTTGCGGAGCTACTGTTAGTGATATGCAATTTATCCTTAAAATCTAGCGTGGTACAGAAGATTGGAGGGTGGCCAATGTAACGCTGATTTTTAAAAAAGGGTCCAGGGGAGATCCGGAAAATTATAGACCGGTGAGTCTGACGTCGGTGCCAGGGAAAATGGTAGAGGCTATTATCAAAAACAAAATTACAGAGCACATCCAAGGGCATGGATTACTGAGACCAAGTCAGCACGGCTTTTGTGTGGGGAAATCTTGCCTGACCAATTTACTTCAATTCTTTGAAGGAGTAAACAAACGTGGACAAAGGGGAGCCGGTTGATATCGTGTATCTGGGTTTTCAAAAGGCGTTTGACAAGGTACCTCATGAAAGACTACAGAGGAAATTGGAGGGTCATGGGATAGGAGGAAATGTCCTATTGTGGATTAAAAACTGGTTGAAGGTTAGGAAACAGAGAGTGAGGTTCAATGGGCAGTATTCACAATGGAGAAGGGTAGTTAGTGGGGTTCCTCAGGGGTCTGTGCTAGGACCTCTGCTTTTTAATATATTTTTAAATGATTTAGAGATGGGAGTAACTAGCAAGGTAATTAAATTTGCTGATGACCTTACGAGACTGGGAGACTGGGCGGCTAAATGGCAGATGACGTTTAATGTGAGCAAGTGCAAGGTGATGCATGTGGGGAAAAAAGAACCCGAATTATAGCTACATCATGCAAGGTTCCACGTTAGGAGTTACGGACCAAGAAAGGGATCTGGGTGTCGTCGTCGATAATACACTGAGACCTTCTGCTCAGTGTGCTGCTGCGGCTAGGAAAGCGAATAGAATGCTGGGTATTATTAGGAAAGGTCTGGAAAACAGGTGTGAGGATGTTATAATGCTGTTGTATCGCTCCATGGTGCGACCGCACCTTGAGTATTGTGTTCAATTCTGGTCGCCGCATCTGAAGAAAGATATAGTAGAATTGGAAAAGGTGCAGCAAAGGGTGACTAAAATGATAGCGGGGATGGGACGACTTCCCTATGAAGAAAGACTAAGGAGGCTAGGGCTTTTCAGCTTGGAGAAGAGACGGCTGAGGGGAGACAAGATAGAGGCATATAAAATAATGAGTGGAGTGGAACAGGTGGATGTGAAGCATCTGTTCACGCTTTCCAAAAATACTAGGACTAGGGGGCATGCGATGAAACTACAGTGTAGTAAATTTAAAACAAATCGGAGAAAATATTTCTTCACCGAACGCATAATTAAACTCTGGAATTCATTGCCGGAGTACGTGGTGAAGGCAGTTAGCTTAGCAGAGTTTAAAAAGGGGTTAATCTATAATCCTAAAGGACAAGTCCATAAACCACTACTAAATTGACTTGGGAAAAATCCAGAATTCCAGGAATAACATGTATAGAATGTTTGTACGTTTGGGAAGCTCACCAGGTGCCCTTGGCCTGGATTGGCTGCTGTCGTGGACAGGATGCTGGGCTCGATGGACCCTTGGTCTTTTTCCAGTGTGGCATTACTTATGTACTTATGTCTTATGACAGTTGGAGGTTTGATAGGGGACTTTGTCAATAGCAAACCTATCATGAAGTGAACTACCAGTTTAGTTTACTGGTATTTGCTACACCACCTTTGCTAACTTAGCAGATCAAAGCGGTGAACATAGTAGAAAAAAATTAAAAGAAAGAGAAAAGAACTACAATATTCATATAAGAAAGAGATAGAATATACCATATATACAGAGGATGTCAGAGATAGGAATGGGAAGGGAAAAGGGAGGTGGAGGGTGAGGGTGGAAGGGGACGAGGACAGGTATTCCTAAGATTAAGTGAGGACAAAGAATCTCCTGATTAGTTTTGATTAAAGGCCAAGTTAAAAAGCCATATTTTTAGAACTATTTTGAATTTTTCATGGGAGGTTTCATGGAAGGTTCACCACGAATCACCTTAGAGGGGAATAATCGAACGTCGCCGGTGAAATAGGTCGCCGGCGATCTATTTTGGCGGCGGCGCAACAGCTGGCCGGAACCGTATTTTCAAAAAAGATAGCCGGCCATCTTTTTTTTTGATAATACGGTGTGGGCCAGCGAAATGCCTTGGATTTCGCAGGGTTTGAGATCACCAGTTTTGTTTTTCCGCGATAATGGAAAAAACTGCCGGCGATCTCAAACCCGGCGAAATCCAAGGCATTTGGCCGTGGGAGGAGCCAGCATTTGTAGTGCAATGGTCCCCCTCACATGCCAGGACACCAACCGGGCACCATAGGGGGCACTTCAAACATCTTTTATAAACAACCAAATTAGCTTCCAGGTGCATAGCACCCTTCCCTTGTGTGCTGAGTCCCCCAAATCCCCCCCCCAAAACCCACTGCCCACAAGTGTGCACCATTACCCTAGCCCTAAGGGCTGAAGGGGGCACCTACATGTGGGTACAGTGGGTTTTGGGGGGTTTGGGAGGGCTCAACATTACCCACCACAAGTGGAACAGGTAGGGGGAGATGGGCCTGGCTCTGCCTTTCTGCAGTCCACTGCAACCAACAACAACTGTTCCAGGGACCTGCATACTGCTTTCAGGGTGCTGGGTATGACATTTGAGGCTGGCATACAGGCTGGCAAAAAAGGTTTGTATTTTAATAATTTTAGTGTGGGAGGGGGTTGGCGACCACTGGGGGAGTAAGGGGAGGTCATCCCCCATTCCCTTCGGTGGTCATCTGGTCAGTTGGGGCACCTTTTTGAGGCTTGGTCGTGAAAATAAAAGGACCAAGTAAACCCGGCGAAATACTGCTTATCGCCGGGTTTTATTTTTCCATTATCCGCGAAAGCCGGCCATCTGGTAGCCACGCCCAAGCCTGCCCATGTCCCGCATTCGCTTCGCCGCCAACACGCCCCTTTGAACTTTCACCGGTGAGGCGAAGGGAAAGCGGCGAAGCTATCACAAATGTAGCTTTCGATTATACGCTTTTCGCCGCTTTTGCGAAATCGCCGGCCATATCTCGATTTGTGTCGGGAAATAGCCGGCGATTACTTTCGATTATAAGCTGGATAGGGAGCGCGTTCCAATAGTATGGTGCTGCAAAGAAAAAAAAGCAGAAGAGCGGGTGGACTCCATAATAGCCTTTTTTGGGCTGGGAGAATTAACAGATGATTGTCCGGCGAACACAGAGTACGAGTAGGGGAATAAGGAATAGTAAGCATTGAAAGATAGCCAGGAACAGCTAGCCAAAATGCTCTAAAAGTAAGTGAAAAACGTTTAAACTGAACCCTTTGTGCGACTGGTAACCAGTGATACTTTTCTAGCAATGGCAGGGAGCTGTCAAAACAATGTGCATGACAGAGGAGGCGTATGGCTGTTTTGAAGTGATTAAGTTTAATTGAAAATGAGGACAGCCTAGGTAAATGTTATTATAATAGTCGAGCTTTGTGATGAGTAGGGTCAATAAAAGAGAATGAAAGGAATTAAAGTCAAAGTAGTGTCGAACAGAACGAAGTTGATGTAGATGAAGAAACCAGTTTTACAAACCGAGGAGATATGCTGATCAAAAGAGAGATGGAAGTTCAGAATAACTCCCAGATAACGGAATGAATTTACCAGGCGAATATCTGTTCCCATAAGATGGAAGGGTGCAGTGGGGATGAAGGGTCCCCTGATAAACCAACAGGCTACAGATTTTTGAGAGTTGAGGGCCATTTTATGGTCAGATAGCCAAGTGGCAATAGAAGTGAGACAGTGCTGAAGAGGAGTAATGGACAGTGCATATGGATCAGTAGGAAAAAGTAGCAAAATATCATCCGCATAGAAATAGCTTGAGATGCCTAACGATTTGATGAGGGTGGCTGGTGGGCTAAGAAAAAGGTTAAAGTGTAGTGGGGACAAAATAGAGCCCTGAGGGACACCGCAGGGAAAGGTGCGGGAGGAACACACCGAGGAATTAGTAACCACTTTATAACTGCGTTCCGCTAGAAAGGATCAGAACCAAGAAAGGACAGTACCTTGAAAGCCAAGGGAAGAAAAACAAGATAGTAGAAGTGAATGATCAACTAGATCAAAAGCACCTGAAAGATCGAGAAAAAAGGTAAGGACAATATTATGCTTATCTAGGTGTGCATGAATTTCGCTGAGGAGACCAGCAAGAACTGTTTCTGTGCTGAAGTTTGTCCTAAAACCCGATTGCCTAGGACGAAGTGCAAGAGAATTTTCGATAAAAGTTGAAACCTGAAGAAAAATGAAGGTTAGAAACCGGACGCTAGTTGGCCGGCTCTGATGGATCTGGAGACGTTTTTTTTTTAATATGGGGTGAATGTCTGTTTTCCAGAGTGAAGGAAACTGACCGGAGGAAAGACTGGAGTTGATGATTGAGAAAATGGCTGGGAGTAAATTTAGGTTGGGAAGCAGGAACCAATCAGGGGATGACACAGGGTGTACATCCCATCACTGAGAAATAGATCCCTCCAGACGAGAGTATCTCCAGCCAAATATAGGAAGACCACCTGGGTATAGTCCATTCTGACCCCTGGGACACTGCTGGGGTGGTTGTAGTCCAGGGTAGAGACTACGTGAGAGGTGGCAGGGACAGACTAACCCAGTCCTGAAAAGCGAGGAGTGGAAAAGGGAGAAAACTGTGGATATCTGATGTTGACCTAAACACTGATCTACTTACATATTTGTATAATTGGATTGGCAAAAAGTTGGGACTATTTCATAGCCCAGGAGAAGTGAAACTGGACTCCACAGCTCTCAAAGCCACGATGGGGGAGAGCTGAGACCCTCTGGACTTAGGGTGTGTAATAAAAAGAATTTTAGAGATTGCTTTTCAACTCTATCTGCCTTGACCAACAAGTGTACTCAGGGAAGTAATTCTGTTTAAAAATGATTGTTTAACTTTGATTGTGTGAAAATAAGTTGGAATGTAGAAAATAAGACACTGCTATAATTATTTTGTTATGTGAAGGGAAAAGTGGAGCCTGTTTTCAAGTTCAGACTGGCCACCTGGACTAGGAAACATGTGACTACATTCCCACACTAAGGCTTGTTTACCTAAACAGAGAAACTCTCAAGAATTCTGTAATTTTCCTTAGCTCTGAACATAAGTTCTAAACCTAATAAAAAAGGGGGGCCTCTGGCAGTGAAGTGGGAAGCTCATCTATGGATGGACGCACCGTGTAGAACCAAAACTCCTGGTCAAAGAAGCTCCTGGCTTTCGCTGTGAACAGGGCCCCCCAGCTGATAAGAGCCTGGATGATGTAAGGACCAGTGATGATTGTTTTATTGCTTCTTTTCCTGGTCTAGGAACTCTTAGCATTGCTTAGATGTAGGGACCAGTGATGTAATGATTGTTTATAGATAGGTTTTGTTTACTTATAGATAAAATGATTATAGGTATTGTTTCTTTTCAGTTATATAGCTAATCATTGTATATATCTTAATCATTAAAGGTCTCATTTACCTAATACGAATCCAAAAGAATCCACAGTAATTGCTGAGTAGTCTGTGTCAGTAAAGCAGGCTGTAAATCCATAGCACTACAGGGAGCGACCCAGAGGAGAGTTCTGAAGTTGGACCCATTTCACCCTGAGAAGAAAAGGGGCCTGTTAAGAGGAACTAAGAGCCCAGGAGACCTAGGAAATTGAGTCCAACATCTTTGAAGGTCTGGATTTTGGCTAATGCTTCAGTAAGCAATGGATTGTGGATTTGGTCTGCAGTTCAGCAAACAGTGCTCTGGGTTTTGGCTTACACTTCGATAAGCGGTGGACGATGAATTTGGCTTGTATTTCTGCAAGCAGTGTTCAGATACCAGCTTACACAGTCAGGTAGGTGGTGTGGGTCAGAGGGGGAATTGGGTCTAATGGACAGGGCCGCCGAGAGACTGGGCCGGGCCCGGGACAAGGTCGCCCCCGGGCCCACCCCCTGGGCCCTATGCCCACTGCCACCCCCCCCCCCCAGGTTGTCACCGCCCCCCCCCCCCGAGGGGGGCATGGCGCCACAGTCCCACCCGCCTCCGCCACCGGGCCAGGCCCCTTCCACCCGAACCCCCGCCAGCAGAAGTGCTGTCTTCTGACTCTGGCGTGCGCAGCCCACACAGACACGCTCCTCTCAGCTGATCTTCACTGTACTCTGCAGGGCTTCTGTGCGTCTGACGTCCTGCACGTACAGGACGTCAGATGCACAGAAGCCCTGCAGAGTACAGCAAAGATCAGCTGAGAGCAGCGCGTCTGTGTGGGCCGCGCACGCCGGAGTCAGAAGACAGCACTTCTGCTGGCGGGAGTTCAGGTGGAAGGGGCCCGGTGGCGGATGGGACTACGACGCCGGGCCCCTGTCCCCCCCTCTCGGCAGCCCTGCTAATGGACAGTATGTCACATGCGTAATCTTGAGAACCTAGAGAGAGAAGAAAGTGTCTGAAGTTGAAATGAGGACCAAGAAGAGTCTCCGGGGTGGGGGGGGGGGGGGGGGAGGAGGCTACAATGGACTGATGTAGGATTTGACAATGGGAAACCATATAATGAGGGGCAGGAGGCTGAAGAGGATGGAGTAGGGGAGGACAGAGAAGTACTGGCAAAAGTCTGTAAAAGTTTAGAGACTTTAGTGAGAAAAAAAGCAGAGAGGGTCTCCGCTGAAGGTGTTTGAGAGAGAAGTGAGACACGGGAAGGGGGCGTAAGATTGTTGTATAGAGAAGATCTTATCCCCTATATGGTGATGATAAGCACTGATAGCACTGAAGTAACCCTTACAGAGTTGGTCTTCAAACTAGACTCAGAGATGTGTAGGAGGCATTCAAACAGGTTTTGTGTAGGGCAAGAGAGCGAATCTCAAACCAGACAGCAAACCTTCTCAACCTTCCCATACAGCTAGTAGGACTTAGGTGCCTAAACGCTTCTCATTCTGGGTCGCTCTGCTTTTTTTTTTTTGGGGGGGGGGGGGGAAGAGGGTCTGCATTTTTAAACAAAGAACACAGTTACAAGCCTCATGGTCTGGATCCAGGCATGACATACACCAGCAATGAGTATCAGTCCCAGAGATGACTCTTGCACCAAGCATAGTGCTTGAAGCCACTGGGAATCTTCTAAGATATAAAGGGAAAAATTGCTGATACTGACCCAAACGCCTCAATTGGGAGAGAAAGGAAACCTTACCAAGAAGAAAAAAATGGAGCAAAAGGACCCAGCCGGTGCTCAGGCATCAGCGGGCCTCAGGAGCCTCAAAAATAAAGGAAACTTTAACTTGCCATAAACCCAGTGAAAAACTAAAAGGGGAAAAGGAAAGAAGAAAAATAGAAATAAACCAAAAAGGTACCACAACAGAAGGAACTGCTGTGTCAAAAAAGCTTAGAAAAAGTTTGATGCACTGAGGAAAGCCCAGAAACACAACTTTTCTGCTCCACAGAAAACTGAAAATTGCTGGTGCCATGCACTCATCCTGGGTAGGAAGGCATTCACGAATGCATGATGGCATGCTGCCAAAGGCCTCTTAAAGATATAATACACTGGGTAGCATCCACATCAGGACTCCATCAGATGATGGCACCCATATGTGAGAAATGTTGTTGTAAGAAATGTTGTCCTGTTTGTCCTCGGAGATATGTATATGTCTGTTTTCCTTGGGGTAGTTTTATAAAAGTGCACAGATAGGCAAAGATATCCAGCTATGTGCTTTGGTAGCCGAGGCATAGGTATATGAATATTCCTTTGCATATCAGGGGATCTATGTATGGAATCAACTTCATTTTCAGTTAAGACACATTTATGCTTATTTTTCCTTTCGAAAAACTTTAACAAATTATTTGTTTGAAGTTACGAATCAATGGTTGTTGTATTTCAAATTATTGAGCATCGTTAGCTTCTCCTCTATGAGGGACTTCTTTTGTGATCTGAACTGAATTCAAGGGGAAAAATTGCAGAACATAAGATACTGTATAAAACAGAATAGAATTTCCCTCAAAGATAAATATATTGCATCTTTCTCTGAGATAACTCTTGTTGCTGGGATGTATCTGAAAATAGGTGTAAGTAACCTTTAAAACCAAAGAGCAAAGCCAATCATTTTCCTGAATCATGGGATGTAGGGTGCCCAGGAAAATCATCCTGAACTTTTCTTTGTCAAGCAATTTGTTCAGGACCCTTAGGTCTAGGATGGGACGAAATTTCCCTGTCTTTTTGGGCACAAGAAAGTACCTGGGATAATATCCCTTCCCTTCTTCCCTTGGTGGAATGGTATTGTTAAGTTACAGAAGCAAATATTACTTACGGAATATTTGAACCACACATCCCTCTAGAACTAACTATAATGGCAAATCTAAAAATCATTTTAAAAAAACTAAATTAAATCTGAGGCTCAAAAAGCAGCAATTGCATATGGAGAAAAAAACATGTATTAAAAATCAAATACTAAAAATCAAGTCAAGCATACAGCATACAATATTTCTAAAAGAGATTTTATTCAAACCAAATTTAATGTATTAAACAGAGGTCTTTCCTTTGTACCCACTCCAATATATATGCCTTCAATACTAGTGTTGATTTGTTTAAATTTGTAAGGAAACTGAAAATTATTGACCATTTCTCAACCCATACAGATAGTAATGTAGATATATCAATTGTCACAAATGATAGCAGGTATCAGCCTCCAGGTGCTTCTAACCCCCTCATTCAAGTGTATGAAAATTTAGTCCTGAGGGATCTCTCTAAACTTAAACAAAAATGTACAATGCCACTAAGGAAGAGAGAACAGCCATTCATTCACTGAGTAATGATCCTTCTATAATTATCAAACCAGCTTATAAAGGAGGGGCTGTTGTTTATTTATTTATTTATTATTACATTTGTACCCCGCACTTTCCCACTTAAAGCAGGTTCAATGCGGCTTACATAATAATATTAATTACAGAGTATTGATAGAGAAAATATAAGTTAATTATAGCAGAATAATAAAAGAGATAGGTAGGTAGAGAAGGGGAAGGGTGAAGGGAGTAGGAGAGGTATGAGCAAGGGGTAGATGAGCATTGGAGGAGGGGTAGAGGAGGCGGGAGGGGGATGGGACAAGGGAAACACATAGGGAAATTTGAAGGGAGATGTAGTCTAAGTCATTGTCATCTGAATATGTGCTGGGTAGATGGGATCATAGGATTAGACTGGGTCATTTGGGTAGGCTTGCTTGAACAGATAGGTTTTTAGTGATTTCCGGAAGGGTAGATAGTTGCTGATTGATTGGATGGGTCTGGGGAGGGTATTCCAGAGTTGGCTGCCTAAGAAGGAGAAGTTGGATCCATAGTAAGTTTTGTACTTGAGTCCTTTGCAATTGGGGTAATGTAGGTTGAGGTAAGTTCGCGAAGTTTCAGACATGTTTCTGGTGGGAAGGTCAATCAGATTTTATTTATTTATCACATTTGTATCCAACCTTTTCCCACTGATAGCAGGCTCAAAGTGGCCTACAAAAATATTGTAGTAAGTTACAATGCAAGAAGTATAATTTTTTTCAAATTTAGCAGAATAAAAAATAACAGTTAAACAGCAATGGGTATTGAAGTAGGATATGAATAACAATTAATCAGTAGTAAATATGAAAGATAAGATGTAATTAGAGTCTACTGGATCTTATAATAGTAAGGGATAATTCTGATTATGTTGAACATATAACCCAGAGACTCGCCGTGGATAATCTTGTGGATTAATGTGTGGACCTTGAAGTTGATTCGTTCTCTGATAGGGAGCCAGTGAAGTTTTTCACGAAGAGGTATTGCGCATTCAAATCGTGATTTGCCAAAGATGAGTCTTGCTGCTGTATTTTGGGCAGTCTGAAGTTTCTTCAGGATATGGGTCTTGCAGCCTAAGAAAATACTATTACAGTAGTCGGCGTGGGTGAGTACTGTGGATTGCACCAAGTTCCGGAATGTTTTCAGGGGAAGATATGGTTTTACGCATTTCAGTATCCACATTATGTTGAACATTTTCTTAGTAGTGAAGTTTGTGTGACTTTCGAGAGAGAGATGGTTGTCTAATGTCACTCCAAGGATTTTCAGATTGTCAGATATGGGGTTTGAGATGTCGGAGGTGTTGAGGTGTTAAGATTAGTTGGGAGGAGTGCAGAGTGCTGAGATGAAAGGATTAGGCATTGCGTTTTCTCTTTGTTCATTTTCATCATAAAGGCGTTGGCCCAAGAGGTTAAGATGTTCATGCCCAAGGATATTTTGTTGGAGATTTCTGTTAGATTAGATTTGAAGAGAATGAATATGGTGACGTCATCGGCGTAAATGAAAGGGTTGAGACCATGCCTGAATGGATCTTTGGCTAGGGGGATCATCATAAGATTGAATAGGATCAGGGATAAAGGGGATCCTTGAGGTACACTGCAGTTTGGAGACCAGGGAGATGAGATAGTTGAGGTTGATTTAACTTGGTAAGATCTTGAGTTGATGAAGCCTTTTATCCAATTAATGATATTTCCGCTGATCCCAAGTTTATCCAGTAGTTTGGTTAGAATATTATGATTTACCATATCAAATGCACTGGATAAATCGAATTGTAGAAGGAGGATGTTGTTTCCAAATGAGATTTCCTGTTTGAATTTAGTTATTAGAGTGAGTAGGATGGTTTCTGTGCTGTGGGCTGGACGGAAACCCGATTGAGATTCATGTAGAATTTTTGTATATAGTCATTGATTTGAGAGGTCACCCTGTTTTCCATCAATTTAATTAGTAAAGGGATGGAGGCGACGGGGCGGTAGTTGGTGACATCACTTGGTGGTTTGATAACAAAGATACATATATATCGGAGATTTTTTAAAAACTAGGAGACCAAACATTTTATAAAAAGCTTAAAAAAGATCCCACCCCTGCTATTAAGGAAGAAATTAGTTCTCTTCTTGATTGTAAGCTCTTTGAGCAGGGACTGTCCTTCTATGTTTAAATTGTACAGCGCTGCGTAACCCTAGTAGCGCTTTAGAAATGTTAGTTAGTAGTAGTAGATAGTAAAGGCGGCCAAATTTCTCACCCACAAAGAAATGGAGTTTCTCAATGTACAACATCCAATAACACCTGGCTTCCCAAAATGCACAAATCTCTACAGTCACCACCTCCCCAACCCCCAGACCTATATCATCTGCAATTGGGCCCCAACTTGAACCACTATCCATCTTCACTGATCAATTTTTAAGACTTTGTTCTAAAAATTCATTCCTATACCAGGGATTCCGTGGACATCATTAATCCCCTTAGTTCAATTCAATATACAGGAGACATTTTGCTAGCAACACTAAAATGTAGAATCCCTGTACAGAAATATCCCACAGTCAGATACCATAAAACTTCAGAGACATTGTTAGAGAGAAAGAGTTTTACCTAAGAATTCTGACAAAGTTCATTGTTGAAACTGCTACAATTGCACTGACAATTTTTTTTGTGTGCTTTTGATGGTGATTTTTATCAACAAATCAAGGGGACAGTAATGGCTGCCACAATGCACCCTTGGTTGCAAACCTGTATATGGCTAATTTTGAGAAAGAATGCCTCATAAAACATCAGTGTAAAATGAACATTGTCCTTTGAAGAAGATAATAGATGATATTCTTATCTGGCAAGGCACTGCCTCAATACTTAATGAATTTCTTCATTGGCTTAATCAATTAGACCAGAATATTAGGTTCCAAATGCAATTTGACCAAAAGAGTGTACCATTTCTTGACATTCAAATTTCCTTTCATGATGGTGTGGTTTCAATTGATATCTACAGAAAGCCAACCGATGTCAATAAATTACTGGACTATTGCAGCTGCCAAAGTAGGGCATTGAAAACAAATCTTCCATATAGCCAGTTTCTTAGGCTTAAGAGATTCTGGTTTAATCCTGTAATATATGACAAGAGGTCTCTAGTGAGATCAGCAAAAGGTTTAGAGAAAGAATACCCTAGAAAGTGTATTGATTCTTGTTACCAATGAGCTGCTAATATACAAGGTGAGGCAAAAAAGGTAACCTCTACATTTTTTTGCCACTTTCTCAGCAACCGCTTTGAAATTTAACCAGAAATTTTCTGTACTTATTTAGTCATCATACTTGCATATTACCATTAAACAACATATAATTATCTTAAGTTCTATTGAAGTTACTGACATTTTAGTGTTACTACCTAGCGATCTTTGCGCATTAAAAATGTTTGAGCTAAAACACAGTAAAATAATGTCATTCAAACGATACAATTAACATGTCATAATTCTGCAGTCACTGTGAATGCTTAAAGTTGTCGACCCCCAGCTTTAACATAGGCTTTCAGTCACTCTGGAAGGGAAGTTCTTAACAGCCTTGTCGATCAATCCCTGTGGCAGGCTGTCCCAGATCATCTGCAGCGCTTCCTTGAGTTTGACAATTGTTTGCAGCTTTGGGTGGAGCTTTTGATAGGCCTCCAACATTGCTCCTCAGGCAGAAAAGTCTAAGTCACCGTGATGTCATTAACATTAAGCTGGTACTCTGTTTTTTGTTTGTTTTTATTTGTTTTAATAATGGTAGCTTTACAGTGCAAACATTTTTGAATGCGCACAAATCGCTGGATGGTCATGGTAAAAAGTCTGTAACTTTGCCGTATTTAAAGATAATCTCATTCCACTCAGCACATACATGTAGATAGTAACAACAAATAAAGCTGTAAAATTTCACACTGAAGGTCCAAGTGATTGCTGAGAAAACAGCAAAAATCCCTAGGGGGGTTACTGTTTTTTTTTTTTTTTGCCTCACCATGTAGACAGAGAGGAGTTGCTTAAAACTAAAGAAAGACAGAAGGTTCACAGAATTTTACGTCCACTAATATTTACAAATATGCCTAATGATTTAGTAAGAATTTTGAAAAAAAAACGCTGACATGTCATTCAGAGTGTAGATCACTTTCATGCATCAGAAAGACGATGAGTTCACTATTGTATTGTCCCAATCACTATACCTGTAATGCCACTATGATTTCTGTTATTGTGCACATAACGCAAAGTATTTGCTGTCTGTTCACTATTGTTTTTGTTTTTATAGATGGATTATGTATTTTATATACTTTATAATTTAAGTTAAATATGATTTTAGTTTTTATGATTCAGTTTTTAACTGTAATTCATGTTTGTTCTGCAGTCATCTGCACCCCATGCAGCTTTATAGGCAAAATATGGACATGCCAGGCACCATTTTTAACCATACTTGTTAATAAATTTCTTGCTACTTTTATCTTCTGGTATTTTTATTTTATTCATATCTGGTCTGCTTTGTTTCTGTACTCCGTGCTAAAAGTAAGACATGTATTTATGTTTGCTTATTATTTAGCTAACACCTTTCCAGAGGTAGGTCAAGGCAAATTACATTCAGGTACAACAGGTAACTCCTGGTGCCCAGGAATGCCTCCTATATAGATGTTTGTATGTGAGCTGCTATTAATTAGAGAAACTGAGAAGGACTGGTTTGCTTTGTTTCTGTACTGCTTGACCCCTGGCAGATCATTGCCTCCTTTTGTTCTGCTTTACATCCAACATGTGCATCCACTCTAATAGACCTGATCTCCAAAATAACATCCCACTCATGCCACTATAGCACAGCAGATGGTACATCTACTTGGACATATGGCTGCAACAGTACTGGAAGTCCCTCGAGGAAGACTCTACATGAGATAAACTCAATGAAAACTACAGTTTCAATGGAATCAGCACATCTAGCCTTTATCTCACCAGCTGTAACTCCTATAGCATGGGTTGGCCTCCACTAGCAGCAAAATTCTAAAACCTCTTCCTTAGAATGTCTTTCCATCAACTACAGTTGCAACTAATCCTAACAATCTATGTAAGAACCCTGAGATGGGGAGCTCATCTTTCAGACTTTGCACACATGGTAGTTGGTTCAAGTCAAAAAGGATCTCCACATAAACCAATCTAGAACTCAAAGCAATATGCAATACCTTAAGAACATTTTCTCCATTGACAACCAATAAAATAATCCTAATTCAAACAATCAAGGGGGTGTGGGAGTGGAGTCGAGAATTGGATTTCACGCCTTTTCACTAGTAGCACAAGGCAAGTTTCATTCAGGTGCAGTAGGTATTTTTTCTGTCTGCTAAGTACTCACAATCTAAGAGGGGAGGTTATCAACGTGAGCTACCATTAAGACGGGTTATTTTACCACTAACTCATGCCATTGATCGAAATCTCACCCTTGATTGCCATGCGAAGAATGTGACAAAGAAAATGTTTTTTTGCTATGTGGAAGCTGAAAAGAGAGAAACCTTTTTTCCCAAGGGAAGTATTCCGCAAACTAGTGCAATCGCTAGTACTGAGCCACCAGCATTACTGTAACTCCATTTTCGCAGGATGCAAAGAAAAAACCATTAAGAAACTCCAGACTGCCCAAAATACCGCAGCTAGACTCATATTCAGAAAGGTGAAGTATGAGAGCGCCAAACCCCTCAGAGAAAAATTACATTGGCTTCCACTAAAAGATCGAATTGCATTCAAGGTTTGCACCTTAACCCATAAAATCATCCATGGAGAAGCACCATCATACATGTCAGACCTAATTGATTTACCTGCACAAAACATCAAAAGTTCATCACGTACCTTCTTGAACCTCCACTACCCCAATTGTAAAGGACTCAAATACAAATCACTACACGCATCTACCATCACATACCTCTGCACAAAATCATGGAATAAACTACCGAATGCTATAAAAACAACGCATGACTTGACAACCTTCCGGAAGTTATTGAAGACGCACCTGTTTGAATAGACTTACAATAAAAATTCTCCTTAATAACTTGATTCCATTCTACATCTAAACCAACTAATACTGATCCCTTCTAATTTCATTATGTTAATCACATTATCACTATTGGTCATTATATCTTACCTATTTTGTGTTATGTAAATAATTCTACTGACCTATCTACCTAATTTCTTACACAGTAATATATTAAATTAGACCATACCTCTTACTCTGTTTATGATTATACCTTTTGCAACATAGTGTAAGCCACATTGAGCCTGCAAATAGGTGGGAAAATGTGGGGTACAAATGCAGCAAATAAATAAATTTTAGCATAGGTCTCATTTTATGCAATGAGGCCTAATTAATTAATCACCCAGATTAACAGCAAAATAACCCATCTTAATGGTAGCCCACATTGACAGTTTTCCTCCTCAGTTCGTAGCTGAGTAAATGGAGGGTTAAGTGACCTGCCCTAGACAACAAGTATAATTAGTGGGATTTGAACCTGGCTTCCTTGGTTCTCAGCCTAACCACTAGGCTACTCCTTCTCTCCATGTAGCCACATTTTATATCGACAACTGAAGGGACAGGATCACTTAGCCTATGCAAACACATGAAGATCATCTGGAATTGGACGATCCAATGCGCAATCTTTCCAATTTCTTCTTATCTCTTGAGAAAACCAAACAACCTGGCGGACAGCTTAAGCAGGTGTTTTGAAACTAGATATTCAGTGAAAGAAAATATTTCCTATTATAATATTGAGCTGCATTGAACCTGCTTTGAGTGGGAAAGCGCGGGATACAAATGTAATAAATAAATAAATATCCTTATAATTAGGCTTTTATTTTTAAAATGTTGACTTGAAACCAGTTTGCAGAATAGAAAATCATTAGACAGTCAGAAGTCAACAAGTTCATAACATTACAGAGTTCTACACCTTCACAGAAATTTGTTTTGAGTCATTGGAGATCAACTTTTGTTCACATTTCAGACAGTTTTCAGTTAGTAAATTCCTGAATGGTTCATAGTCAATAATTTAACATCCATGACTAACATAGATTTCACAGGGGATAAAAATCCCTTTTGGGCAGTATACTTACTCAAGCCAAATCACTAAAGAAAACTTACTTAGGTTTTGCAAAGGTCAAAATGATCACTATAAGACTGATCACACTAAATAGTAATCAATTCCTCTAATAGATGACCACTGTAAAATGTAAACTGCATAAAGCCTTACTTGGGAAGTGGGGCCAGGAATCTTCTCAGACAGTCAAAGAACACTAGAGAATAGATTTAAAAATGTAATGCATGAAACAGTTTGCCAATGAACAAAATTCATTTATCTTATTTAATTATGCAATTAGGAAACAGAAGAGTAGTACACTGACTTTTCAGTGTGGCTACTTCTTGCAGCAGTGCCAAATGTACCAGAAAAAATGAACCAGGGCCTTCCAGTACAGCTGCAAGCTTGGCTTACCTCGCACTGGTCCCAGAACCCTATGGCTGCCTTTCTGTGGACTTGTGCCAGCAGGGCCAGAAGCTCTGTTAAAACTGAATGTAAAGTTGGGTGAAGCCTTGGTCTGTGGTGAACTGTGCTGGCTCCCACTGCTTCCATTGCTGTAACTCCTACTCCTGTGCAAGGTGTTCTCAGATGATAAAGCAGACACACAGCTGAAACAGAAATTAAATAAAAACAGCAAAAAATTTTGTAAAATATGACCGGAGTGAAACGTGTTCTTCAAGAAGTATACATACCTATAACAAAGGCAAAATGACTATGAAGACCACAAAAGTAAGAAAACTATTAGATTACATATACTTGTACAAACACAAAGGTGTAGTCCCACACAACCATACATCCATAGCCTCAAAATTTATTTGCAGACAGAAGCAATGTCTAGAAGGAAACAATAAAATTAATATAACCAAAAATTAGGGAATGAATAAAGATTATTTACTTATATTCAGTTAAACATGTAGGGGATAATTCTATATGGAGCCATGTGGCCATGTGGATGACATCATCAATGGAGCCCCAGTATAACTGCTGCCCAGCATTCCCATTCCCACCCACCTTCTTAATGCCATCTCACCTGCTCTTATTCCTTTTATCTGTCACATTCTCAACCTCTCACTTTTCACTGTGACTGTCCCTACTGCCTTTAAACATGCTGTGGTCACACCTCTCCTTAAGAAGCCTTCACTCGACCCTATTGTCCCTCTAAATACCGACCCATCTCCCTCCTCCCTTTTCTCTCCGAATTACTTGAGCGTGCTGTTCACCACTGCTGCCTTGATTTTCTCTCCTCACATGCTATTCTTGACCCACTACAATCTGGTTTTCGCCCTCTCCACTCAACCGAAACTGCGCTTACTAAAGTCTCCAATGACCTATTACTGGCTAAATCCAGAGGTCTCTATTCCATCCTCATTCTTTTGACACTGTCGATCACAGCATACTCCTCGATACCCTGTCCTCACTTGGATTCCACGGCTCTGTCCTTTCCTGGTTCTCTTCCTACCTCTCCCTCCGCACCTTCAGTGTTCACCCTGGTGGATCCTCTTCTACTTCTATCCCTCTGCCTGTCGGCGTACCTCAGGGTTCTGCTCTTGGTCCCCTCCTCTTTTCTATCTACACTTCTTCCCTTGGTTCATTAATCTCATTCCATGGCTTTTCCTACCATCTCTATGCTGATGACTCCCAAATCTACCTTTCTACCCCTGATATCTCACCTTGCATTCAAACCAAAGTTTCAGCGTGCTTGTCTGACACTGCTGTCTGGATGTCTCAACGCCACCTGAAATTAAACATGACCAAAACCGAGCTTCTCATTTTTCCCCCCAAACCCACCTCCCCACTCCCCCCATTTTCTATTTCTGTTGATGGCTCTCTCATTCTACCTGTCTCCTCAGCTCGAAATCTTGGGGTCATCTTTGACTCTTCTCTCTCCTTCTCTGCTCATATCCAGCAGATCGCCAAGACCTGTCGTTTCTTTCTTTACAACATCCGTAAAATCCGCCCCTTTCTTTCCGAGCACGCTACCAAAACCCTCATCCACACCCTTGTCACCTCTCGTATAGACTACTGCAATCTGCTTCTTGCTGGCCTCCCACTTAGTCACCTCTCCCCTCTCCAATCGGTTCAAAACTCTGCTGCCCGTCTCGTCTTCCGCCAGGGTCGATTTACTCATACTACCCCTCTCCTCAAGTCGTTTCACTGGCTCCCTATCCGTTTTCGCATCCTGTTCAAACTTCTTCTACTAACCTATAAATGTACTCACTCTGCTGCTCCCCAGTATCTCTCCACACTCGTCCTTCCCTACACCCCTTCCCGTGCACTCCGCTCCATGGATAAATCCTTCTTATCTGTGCCCTTCTCCACTACTGCCAACTCCAGACTTCGCGCCTTCTGTCTCGCTGCACCCTACGCCTGGAATAAACTTCCTGAGCCCCTACGTCTTGCCCCATCCTTGGCCACCTTTAAATCTAGACTGAAAGCCCACCTCTTTAACATTGCTTTTGACTCGTAACCTCTTGTAACCACTCGCCTCCACCTACCCTCCTCTCCTTCTTCCTGTACACATTAATTGATTTGATTTGCTTACTTTATTTTTTGTCTATTAGATTGTAAGCTCTTTGAGCAGGGACTGTCTTTCTTCTATGTTTGTGCAGCGCTGCGTACGCCTTGTAGCACTATAGAAATGCTAAATAGTAGTAGTAGTACTATAAAACTAAAATAGGAACAGATTACAAAGACACGAAGAAATTATACCAACTCGGTCACTACATCGAATACAGATATCCCATCTACAGACAAACTTGCTAAGTATTTCAGTGAAAAAATTGCAAACCTATGCAACACGCTACCTCAGGACAACACTGACATTGAAATCTTCCTTAATGAGTTGCACCCAACCACTGGAGAATACCCGGCTGACCGAACCCGGTTAAAATTTGCCCTCCTTACCATTGATGCCGTCGCACAGGCGATCAGCCAGTTCTCCAACACTCACTGTAAACTAGATACCTGCCCCAACTACCTAATGAAATCTGCCCCTGACCGCTTCATAGCAGACCTCACATCCTACCTAAACTACATGCTTCAGCAAGGTCTCTTCTCTAAGGAAAATGGCAATATCCTACTCACTCCAATACCAAAAGACACTAAGAAAAACACAAATGAAATCGCTAACTACCGTCCAGTAGCATCCATTCCGTTGTCAGTCAAACTGATGGAAAGCATGGTAGCCAAGCAACTTACAGATTACATAAACAAATTCTCAATATTACACGAATCACAGTCAGGTTTTTGCCCCCTCTACAGCACAGAAACAGTACTACTCACTCTCCTAGTCAAATTCAAGCAGGAAATAGCAACAGGCAAAAACATCCTCCTCCTCCAATTCGACATGTCTAGTGCATTCGACATGGTAAACCATAATATATTAATAAGATTACTAGACAACTTCAGGATTGGTGGAAACATACTTAGCTGGATCAAGGGTTTCCTACCCACAAGAACATATCAAGTAAAATCAAACTCAAATATATCATCACTGTGGAAAGCAGACTGCGGAGTACCACAAGGATCACCGCTATCACCGATCCTCTTCAACCTAATGATGACCCCAACTAGCCAAGTCCTTATCCAACCAAGGCCTTAACCCTTTCATCTATGCAGACGATGTCACAATATTCATTCCTTACAAATCTAAACTGACAGAAATCACCAACGAAATCAAGATCAGCTTGAACATCATGGACTCTTGGGCAAATGCATTTAAAACTCAACAAAGAAAAAACACATTGTCTCATCCTCTCATCCCTACGCAGCACGGATAACCCCACAATTATCAACACCCCAGATTACACCCTCCCTATCTCAGGCAGCCTGAAAATCCTCAGTGTTACAATGGACCGCAACTTAACACTAGAGAGCCAAGTGACATCCACAACAAAGAAAATGTTCCACTCAATGTGGAAACTCAAGCGCGTGAAACAATTCTTCCCGAGGGGAACATTTCGCAACCTGATACAATCAATGGTACTAAGCCAGGTAGACTACTAGAATGGAATTTATTCGGGATGCAAAGAACAAACCTTAAAGAAACTTCAGACCGCTCAAAACACTAGGCTTATCTTCAGAAAAACACGATTTGAAAGTGCAAAACCCCTTTGCGAAAAACTACACTGGCTCCCAATCAAAGGTTTTTATTTTTATTGTTTTAGTGTGGGAGGGGGTTGGTGACCACTGGGGGAGTATGGGGAGGACCTCCCCGATTCCCTCCGGTGGTCATCTGGTCAGTTGGGGCACCTTTTTGAGGCTTGGTCATGAAAATTAAAGGACCAAGTAAACCCGGCGAAATACTGCTGAACGCTGCTTTTTTTTTTCCATTGTCCACGAAAGTCGGCGATCTGGTAGCCACGCCCATGCCCCGCCTTCGCTTCGCAGGTGACACGCCCCTTTGAACTTTCGCCGGTGAGGCGACGGGAAAGCAGCGATGCTGTCAAAAAAGCAGCTTTCGATTATACCGATTTCGCCACTTTTGAGAGATCGCCGGCCATCTCCCAATTTATGTCGGAAGATGGCCGGTGATCACTTTCGAAAATACAGTGGTGGAAATAAGTATTTGATCCCTTGCTGATTTTGTAAGTTTGCCCACTGACAAAGACATGAGCAGCCCATAATTGAAGGGTAGGTTATTGGTAACAGTGAGAGATAGCACATCACAAATTAAATCCGGAAAATCACATTGTGGAAAGTATATGAATTTATTTGCATTCTGCAGAGGGAAATAAGTATTTAATCCCTCTGGCAAACAAGACCTAATACTTGGTGGCAAAACCCTTGTTGGCAAGCACAGCGGTCAGACGTCTTCTGTAGTTGATGATGAGGTTTGCACACATGTCAGGAGGAATTTTGGTCCACTCCTCTTTGCAGATCATCTCTAAATCATTAAGAGTTCTGGGCTGTCGCTTGGCAACTCGCAGCTTCAGCTCCCTCCATAAGTTTTCAATGGGATTAAGGTCTGGTGACTGGCTAGGCCACTCCATGACCCTAATGTGCTTCTTCCTGAGCCACTCCTTTGTTGCCTTGGCTGTATGTTTTGGGTCATTGTCGTGCTGGAAGACCCAGCCACGACCCATTTTTAAGGCCCTGGCGGAGGGAAGGAGGTTGTCACTCAGAATTGTACGGTACATGGCCCCATCCATTCTCCCATTGATGCGGTGAAGTAGTCCTGTGCCCTTAGCAGAGAAACACCCCCAAAACATAACATTTCCACCTCCATGCTTGACAGTGGGGACGGTGTTCTTTGGGTCATAGGCAGCATTTCTCTTCCTCCAAACACGGCGAGTTGAGTTCATGCCAAAGAGCTCAATTTTTGTCTCATCTGACCACAGCACCTTCTCCCAATCACTCTCGGCATCATCCAGGTGTTCACTGGCAAACTTCAGACGGGCCGTCACATGTGCCTTCCGGAGCAGGGGGACCTTGCGGGCACTGCAGGATTGCAATCCGTTATGTCGTAATGTGTTACCAATGGTTTTCGTGGTGACAGTGGTCCCAGCTGCCTTGAGATCATTGACAAGTTCCCCCCTTGTAGTTGTAGGCTGATTTCTAACCTTCCTCATGATCAAGGATACCCCACGAGGTGAGATTTTGCGTGGAGCCCCAGATCTTTGTCGATTGACAGTCATTTTGTACTTCTTCCATTTTCTTACTATGGCACCAACAGTTGTCTCCTTCTCGCCCAGCGTCTTACTGATGGTTTTGTAGCCCATTCCAGCCTTGTGCAGGTGTATGATCTTGTCCCTGACATCCTTAGACAGCTCCTTGCTCTTGGCCATTTTGTAGAGGTTAGAGTCTGACTGATTCACTGAGTCTGTGGACAGGTGTCTTTCATACAGGTGACCATTGCCGACAGCTGTCTGTCATGCAGGTAACAAGTTGATTTGGAGCATCTACCTGGTCTGTAGGGGCCAGATCTCTTACTGGTTGGTGGGGGATCAAATACTTATTTCCCTCTGCAGAATGCAAATAAATTCATATACTTTCCACAATGTGATTTTCCGGATTTAATTTGTGATGTGCTATCTCTCACTGTTACCAATAACCTACCCTTCAATTATGGGCTGCTCATGTCTTTGTCAGTGGGCAAACTTGCAAAATCAGCAAGGGATCAAATACTTATTTCCACCACTGTAGGCCCGATTGAGTGCAAAGAGATGTTAATCGGTCAGGCAACACAAGGAATTTTCTCCTGTGCTATCTTGTTTAGATCCAGAAAGATCAGCAGTTTCATGCCATCGTGGTATAAAGGAGACTTGATTTTGGCCTTCTGGAGAATAGCAAGGGACTGTGGGGTAACGAAGGATCCTCAGTACCATTGGGTGAGGCAGTTGTTGTTTGATGGGTTTGTCTGAAGGGATCCTATGGGCACGCTTGATTTCAAAGGGTGCCTCGAATCTTAAGTCCAGCAACAAAGGTAGGAGATGTTCCAGAAATTTTATAGGATCGGGGCCTTCAGCACCTTCTAGAATTCCTAGAATTCAGATATTATTATGCTTTGCTCTATTGTTGAGGTCTTCCAATTCTTTTTTTTTTTTTAAGTGATGATCTCTTTAGTCTTCGTACACAGAGTGGAAATTTCTTTTGAATTGGCCTCACTCTGCAGCAACAGTTGTTTGGTATGTGCTTGTGTCTGAGATAGCTGTGTTTTGAGGTCTGAAATTTTTTCAATCAATTCAGAAAGAGAATTATGCTTGTTTTGCAGAAGACCTCTGTGGGATAGCAGTTCATCCATGATACTGTGTAGCATTATTTCATTGGTTTCTTCACCCATCGCCATCTTCTTTGGGGATGAGGGCTCTTATCTGTTTTTTTTTTTAACTTGTGGAAGACAGGTTCTGTTTAGCCTCCAATTTTGTAAATCTGTTTGGCATTTTAAGCAAAATTAGATGGTACCGATATCATACAGGAAGGACCTACATGAGTTGCTGCAATCTGCAGGATGCAGCAGGATTCTTTATCCCAATTAAGGAGCTGAAGAGTTGGCAGCCACCTTCTGTCGCGCTCACTAGTGCCCCACATTTTACATCACTTTTATAACCAAAAAAAGCATGCAGACAGAACAACAATGCAAATGTTGGTGAGGGTGCAAGCCAAGATTTACTCTCTTTCTAGTTCTATAAACAGGAAATTTGGATTTTAGCTCACATCTTTTCAGTAGCAACTGAAAGCAAGTTATGTTCAGTTACACCTGATGAAGTGTACTCTACATAACATAAGTACATAAGTAATGCCACACTGGGAAAAGACCAAGGGTCCATCGAGCCCAGCATCCTGTCCACGACAGCGGCCAATCCAGGCCAAGGGCACCTGGTAAGCGTCCCAAACGTACAAACATTCTATACATGTTATTCCTGGAATTGTGGATTTTTCCCAAATCCATTTAGTAGTGGTTTATGGACTTGTTCTTTAGGAAACTGTCTAACCCCTTTTTAAACTCTGCCAAGCTAACCGCCTTCACCACATTCTCCGGCAACAAATTCCAGAGTTTAATTATGCGTTGGATGAAGAAAAGGTTTCTCCGATTTGTTTTAAATTTACTACACTGTAGTTTCATCGCATGCCCCCTAGTTCTAGTATTTTTGGAAAGCGTGAACAGACGCTTCACATCCACCTGTTCCACTCCACTCATTATTTTATATACCTCTATCATGTCTCCCCTCAGCCGTCTCTTCTCCAAGCCGAAAAGCCCTAGCCTCCTTAGTCATTCTTCATAGGGAAGTCGTCCCATCCCCGCTATCATTTTAGTCGTCCTTCGCTGTACCTTTTCCAATTCTACTATATCTTTCTTGAGATGCGGCGACCAGAATTGAACACAATACTCAAGATGCGGTCGCACCATGGAGTGATACAATGGCATTATAACATCCTCACACCTGTTTTCCATACCTTTCCTAATAATACCCAACATTCTATTCGCTTTCCTAGCCGCAGCAGCATACTGAGCAGAAGGTTTCAGTGCATTATCGACGACGACACCCAGATCCCTTTCTTGGTCCGTAACTCCTAACGTGGAACCTTGCATGACGTAGCTATAATTCGGGTTCTTTTTTCCCACACGCATCACCTTGCACTTGCTCACATTCAACATCATCTGCCATTTAGCCGCCCAGTCTCCCAGTCTCGTAAGGTCCTTCTGTAATTTTTCACAATCCTCTCACGAGTTAACGACTTTGAATAACTTTGTGTCATCAGCAAATTTAATTACCTTGCTAGTTACTCCCATCTCTAAATCATTTATAAACATATTAAAAAGCAGCGGTCCTAGCACAGACCCCTGAGGAACCCCACTAACTACCCTTCTCCATTGTGAATACTGCCCATTGAACCTCACTCTCTGTTTCCTATCCTTCAACCAGTTTTTAATCCACAATAGGACATTTCCTCCTATCCCATGACCCTCCAATTTCCTCTGTAGCCTTTCATGAGGTACCTTATCAAACGCCTTTTGAAAACCCAGATACACGATATCAACCGGCTCCCCTTTGTCCACGTTTGTTGACTCCTTCAAAGAATTGAAGTAAATTGGTCAGGCAAGATTTCCCCACACAAAAGCCTCAAAAGTTCATGCCTCAATAAACTGGTTCGTCTATAACAGAGGTATTCAAATCTACCCTGGGGGTCCACAAGCCAGTCACAAATATCCCTAATGAATGAATATGCATGAGAGAGTTTTGCACGTCTGTCTCTATTATATGCAAATCTCTCTCATGCATATTCATTATTCCTCTATTATGACCTAACAAAATCAATACTAAATATTGTTACAAACACATTACTTTATTCAAATCAAACATAGTCACTAGTAAATATTTAACAAACTACTGATACAAGGACTGTGTTCTGTATTAACACTTATGATACTCAATATAGTTCTTCAAACTTTCATAACCTGTTAAGAGGTACATCATCATAAAAGTCAAATGACTTATCTTATCTTCATTCCAGACAACGAAATGTTAAGTACTCCATCTTACAGTTCATAGACGAGTATCAGTCACTAGTCCATTAATAAACAGAAAACAGAATCCAAAAAAGAAGAAATTCACAGTATCCTCGGGGTGGGTCAATATTCTCTGAAGCCAATGACTCCACTCAAACCGGATCCTTATGTCAAATTTCCTTCACAGCGATGTTTAGTTTCACATTCATACATATATATATCCACAGATCTCAACACAGGCCGTGTTTCATTATAACTTCTTCAGGAGATCCTACATACAAATATATAACATAAATAAATATATATGTGTTTAGTGATGTTATATATTTGTATGTAGGATCTCCTGAAGAAGTTATAATGAAACACGGCCTGTGCTGAGATCTGTGGATATATATATATGTATGAATGTGAAACTAAACATCGCTGTGAAGGAAATTTGACATAAGGATCCGGTTTGAGTGGAGTCATTGGCTTCAGAGAATATTGACCCACCCCGAGGATACTGTGAATTTCTTCTTTTTTGGATTCTGTTTTCTGTTTATTAATGGACTAGTGACTGATACTCGTCTATGAACTGTAAGATGGAGTACTTAACATTTCGTCGTCTGGAATGAAGATAAGTCATTTGACATTTATGATGATGTACCTCTTAACAGGTTATGAAAGTTTGAAGAACTATATCGAGTATCATAAGTGTTAATACAGAACACAGTCCTTATATCAGTAGTTTGTTAAATATTTACTAGTGACTATGTTTGACTTTAATAAAGTAATGTGTTTGTAACAATATTTAGTATTGATTTTGTTAGGTCATAATAGAGTGATAGGTGATTGGATTGACCGATAATTAAGAAATTTAACCCATGTTAGTAGAGTAACAATGCATATTCATTAGGGATGTCCAGAAAATCTGACTGGCTTGTGGACCCCTAGGAGAGGTTTGAGTACCCCTGGTCTATATGATGCCACCTGCCTCTGTCACTTTTCTTACACTAGACCAGGGGTTCTCAAACCAGTTCTCTGGACATATCAAGCCAGTCAGGTTTTCAGGATATGCACATTGAATCTGCATAAGATAGATTTGCATACAATAATGGTAGTAAATGCAAATTTATCTCATGCATATTCATTGTGGATATCCTGAAAACCCGACTGGCTAGGTGTGTCCCAAGGACTGAGTTGAGAACCCCTGCACTAGATTAACAGGGCTACCCCTTTTAAAGATTCAGTAGGTATTTTCCAGTCCCCAAAGAGCTTACAATCTAAGTTGTAATACATTTTTATTGCAATATTCTTTTTTTTACTTTTTATTATGATCTGCCTTGTACTCGGGGTTAGGGCCAGGCAGAAATTAAGTTTGTACCTGAAGCAATAGAGGATGAACCTAAAAAGATCTGAATGTTGGCTTCCTTGGTTCTCAGCCCGTTGTTCTAATCAGATGCTACTCCTCTACTGTACAGGATCAATATAGAGGCTAAAGTACAGTTTAATGTGATATATAAGTGGAGAGGTTTAAATCTTACTTGCAGCTTTTGGGTGGGGTTCTGGTGCCTCTTTTCTTGGAGCCTCCAGCAACGCCCCTTGTATTCCTGACATGCTTCAGCATCCATGCCCGCAGATTAGTAAGGCAGTTATGTTCAGACATAATGATTCGAGGCCATGGGTTGCATTCTGCCATATCTAAGGCTGCAACAGCCACTGCCCTCCCCACCTGCACGCAATAACAAATAAACACTGCTTCAGAGACAGTCAACAAATGGTACAAGAGTAAGTCACACTGATTCTCACTATGAGTTCTGGCCTATCCTTCAAAGTAGGGAGAGCTAATGGTATAGTATATCAGTATAAAAGACAGACTAGAATTATACAAAGTACAGCTATTAATATAGCACAGTGGTTCTCAACATGAGGTTATGATATACTGGTGTGTCATAGAAAAAAAACCGATGTACACAACAAGCTTGCATTTTCCATAACAGACAATGCTAACTGAGAAAAGTACAGAGCAAGGAGAACATTTTAGACATTCCCATTAGCACTCCTTCTAGAGATCACAGACACTGCAATCTATACTCTGCTGCTACTGCGGTCACCACTGCCAGCTCAGGTTGGAAATATTGCATCGTGCTCCTTTCACTGCAATCACCATAAATCCCACATATATGGGCCATAATATCCACCACTGCCAGATGCACAAGAGGAAACAGCTTTGCTTTATTTATTTCCAGGACCTGATATTAAAAACAAAATTACAGAGCACATCCAAGGACATGGATTACTGAGACCAAGTCAGCACGGCTTTAGTGTGGGGAAATCTTGCCTGACCAATTTACTTCAATTCTTTGAAGGAGTAAACAAACATATGGACAAAGGGGAGCCGGTTGATATTTTATATCTGGATTTTGACAAGGTACCTCATGAAAGGCTACAGAGGAAATTGGAGGGTCATGGGATAGGAGGAAATGTCCTATTGTGGATTAAAAACTGGTTGAAGGATAGGAAACAGAGAGTGGGGTTAAATGGGCAGTATTTACAATGGAGAAGGGTAGTTAGTGGGGTTCCTCAGGGGTCTGTGCTAGGACCACTGCTTTTTAATATATTTATAAATGAGTTAGAGATGGGAGTAACTAGTGAGGTAATTAAATTTGCTGATGACACAAAGTTATTCAAAGTTGTTAACTCGTGAGAAGATGGTGAAAAATTACAGAAGGACCTTACGAGACTGGGAAACTGGGCGGCTAAATGGCAGATGACGTTTAATGTGAGCAAGTGCAAGGTGATGCATGTGGGAAAAAAGAACCCAAATTATAGCTACATCATGCAAGGTTCCACGTTAGGAGTTACGGACCAAGAAAGGGATCTGGGTGTCGTCGTCGATAATGCACTGAAACCTTCTGCTCAGTATGCTGCTGCGGCTAGGAAAGCAAATAGAATGTTGGGTATTATTAGGAAAGGTATAGAAAACAGGTGTGAGGATGTTATAATGCCGTTGTATCGCTCCATGGTGCGAACGCACCTTGAGTATTGTGTTCAATTCTGGTCGTCGCATCTCAAGAAAGATATAGTAGAATTGGAAAATGTGCAGTGAAGGGCGACCAAAAATGATAGCGGGGATGGGACGACTTCCCTATGAAGAAAGACTAAGGAGGCTAGGGCTTTTCAGTTTGGAGAAGAGACGGCTGAGGGGAGACATGATAGAGGTATATAAAAGAATGAGTGGAGTGGAACAGGTGGATGTGAAGCGTCTGTTCATGCTTTCCAAAAATACTAGGACTAGGGGGCATGCGATGAAACTACAGTGTAGTAAATTTAAAACAAATTGAAGGAAATATTTCTTCACCCAACGCATAATTAAACTCTGGAATTCATTGCCGGAGAACGTGGTGAAGGTTGTTAGCTTGGCAGAGTTTAAAAAGGGGTTAGACGGTTTCCTAAAGGACAAGTCCATAAACCACTACTAAACGGACTTGGGAAAAATCCACAATTCCAGGAATAACATGTATAGAATGTTTGTACGTTTGGGAAGCTTGCCAGGTGCCCTTGGCCTGTATTGGCCGCTGTCGTGGACAGGATACTGGGCTTGATGGACCCTTGGTCTTTTCCCAGTGTGGCATTACTTATGTACCGCACACGGTCCTAAGTGGCTACTGTGCAGTTTACAGTGGTAAAGACAAAATCATGAAGGGAGGAGATGAGAGGGGGGAGGAAGACACTAGGAACAGGTTGATCCAAAGTATTCAGAAAACAGACGAGTTTTGAGCAATGACTTGAATTTTGTGTAAGCTGGTTTTAACTGGAGATGGGAGTGAAATGTATTCCAAAGGGATGGACCAAGGAAGCTGAAGGAAGTGTCCCAAGATATAGACATACAGAAAGGGTACTAAAAGAACAAAGGGAACACGTTGTGGTACAGGGAAGTAGTCCAGAATGAAGGTATGCAGGGGTAGAGGGAAGACATGATTTGAAAACAAGGCAAAGGATTTTAAACTTCACCAGAATTGAAGCAGTGTTCTAGACAAAGAAGAGAGGTAACATGATGAAACGATGGTGAAAGTAAAGGAGTCTGAGTTGACTGGATGAGCTAAAGACATTTGATGGAGTACAGAGCAAAACCAAAGAGCTACAGTAGTCAAGATGAGAAATAACAAAGAGAAAAAGGGTATGAATTAGAAAGAAGTCAAGGAAGGACCACAGAGCACGGATGCAAAGAAGAGCAAAGAATGCAGAGCAAATAACTGAATCAATTTGAGACTTAAATGTTTTTATTTATTCATTTATTGCATTTGTACCCCACATTTTCCCACCTATTTGCAGGCTCAATGTGGCTTACAGAGTTTTGTTATGACATAGTCATGACAGGATCTTAGATACAATCAGTAATAAGCAGAAGTTGGATGAGGACTTGGAGAAGAAGGTGTTAGATAGGTTGGTGTAAGAGGTGGATTTTGATAGCTGGGTGGGTTAGTGTGGTAGTCTTGTGTAATTAAGGGTTCTCTTAACTTAGAGTTAACTTAGAGTCAAAGATAACACCCAAGATTTTAACTGTATCAGCGAATGGAAGAAGACGATTATCAATGGAAGGAAATGGTGTACCAGGACTGGGGAAAATGGCTGTCTTGCATTTAGAGATGTTGAGGAAAAGTTGAGGAGGAGTCAAGAAAGAGGAAATTGTTAAGATTGGAAAGAGAGGCAGAGGAGTTAGTGACTCTGCTAAATATTTGGTTGTCATCAGCATAGCAAAACGGAACACAACCTTGTTCCTGGATACACGTAAGAAGAGAAGAAAGAAAGAAAAATATTAAACAGAGTGGAGACCAGGATAGACCCCTGAGGGATCCCTGACTTAACAGGGTAGGTGAAGGACAAGGAAGTGTCATGGAACAACTGAAACATGCGATCTGAGAGATAACTAGTGAACCAGGATAGTACTGTTCTGCAAATACTCAAAGAGTGGAGATGTGAAAGGAGTAGGGAGTGATCAACCATAACAAAGGCAGAGGAAAGGACAAGAAAAACAACAATGACTGAGTGGTGATGGTCAAGAGCTGAACGGATAGTTTCATAAAATGCCAAAAGGAGGGTTTTGGTGCTGTGGTGTTGGTAGAATCCTGATTGGAAAAGGTGTAGGGCATTAGTGCTTTCAAGGAACTTTTCTAGTAGAGAAAGGACTCTTTTCAACAATCTTTGAGAAGAAGGGAAGATTGGAGATAGGATGGAAACTGGAGGGTAGGGATAGGTCAAGGAGAGGTTTCTTCAACAGAGCACAAACAAGGGCATGTTTACACAGTGAAAGAAGAGAACCAAGTCTAAGGCTGGAATGCAGTAGAGGAAGAAGTGGTGAGAGGGAAGGAAAAAGATGACTGATATGATGTGCAGGCCAACGGTCAAGAGGAGAGAAAGAGGGATTGAGAGAGTGAACTGCTCAAAGTACACTAGAGCTAGAAAGCAGACTGAATGAGAACCATATTGCTGAAAGGGCAGCCGTAAAAGGGGGTGGGAAGGGAGAAGGAAAGGCAGTGCCAGAGGTAATGGGGGGGGGGGGGGGACGGACAAGGGACTGTGGGATGCTGTCGGTGTTAGCTAAGCATCAGTGAGAGCCTCAAGAGGCATACCTCTGGCTCACAAACTCCTCTTCCTAACAGTTCTATTCAACAAGGTGAAGGTGACCAGCAGAAGTCAGGAGGATGTAAGGGGGAGAGAGAGGATAAGCCTACAGCAGTGGTGTGACTACATCAAAGAGGCAAGGATTGCAAAAGGCTTCCCTCAAAAAATGGCTTGCTCTATTCATTTACCATCCCAACATCGATCTTCTGTAGACCAGAAGGGAGCACAAAAAAGGCTCCAGGTGCTTGGAAAGCCTAACCTATTCTTCCCTCCTACCACCAGTGCCTCTTTCTCCCATGTAGTTCAAATGGAGGGGCAATTTGTATACAGCTGTGTGGTAAAAACAGAACTTAAGTTTACCTAGAGGCATATTTTCAAAGCACTTTGGGAGGCTAAGTTCCATAGGTTTCTATGGAACTTTGGGAGGCTAAGTGCTTTGAAAATGAGCCCGCTAGTGAACTGTCTGAGCAACAATGGGCATTTTCAGACTTGGTTTGACTATAAACTGATGTTACTTATGTCTTAATATCTTCCTGATACACTGCTGACTCTACTTGCTTCTATTCTATCTCATTTTTTAAAAACCCTGTCTTTTCACTTGCAGAGGGTCTGACCTCTACAAGTCTCTAATCTGTTTTCATCCTATTGCCTATAACTTAAAATTGCTGTTGCATTGTGATTTCATATTTTTATGCTGGTACTGTCTTAAAGGTGCTCTCATTAGAACTGTGTTTTGAACTTTATGCCAAGTGTCTTAATCCAATCAATTTGGTTACACAAATTTGGTGACTCTGGTGTCTGTCTTAAATGTGTGTTTACTAGAATTGTGTTTTGAATCTTCAGTACCAGAGACTTAATTCAATCAATTTGGCTACATAGCATCTGGTGACTCATAGACTGTATACCTCTGGCGGAAGGGCAATTTATATACAGCTGTGTGGCAAAAGAAAAAAACAGAACTTAAGTTTATCTTGTCAGCTGTCTGAGAGTGTGGATGGTGTCTGTATATTTTTTAATGAGGTCAGCAACCTCTTCCATCTTGTGTGATGTGATGTGATTTGGTTCTTATAGCCCACCAACTCCCAATCACTAGTTCAAAGCGGGTAACAAAATTAAGATAGAATGAAGAAAACAGTTTAACAATAGTGTTTTTGAAATACATAAGTTTTCAAATTCTTACAAAAACTCAAATAAGTTGATTTTGCCCTAAGAGAAAGAAGCAAAAATCTCCAGAATTTAACAGCTCGGTAAGAAAAATAGAGTTCCAGTGATTTCTTATATTGAACTCCGACTAGTGACAGAAAATAAGTAAGATTTTTTTCTTGATCTAGAGGAAGAAGGAGATGATAAAAATATGAACAGTCTTGACAAATAATCAGGACAAGAACCATCAAATATCCTATAAATTAAACAGGCTAACAAGAGAATTCTAGGATGGTCCAGCTGAACAGGTGGAACGATTGAGGTTGAGTTAGTCCTAGAAGGAAAGTGTGGTGAAGATGGTAGAGTGATAAACAGAAACTGGCCAATATTCAGCCCATGGCACTGGAGCTTATATGCAGAAGCGTGGGTGTGGGGGAGGGGAGAACGGACCGCTGATTGCTCTGGCACGTCTGTTTGGGGGAGCAGCCGCTCCCCTAGCGCCCCCCTAACTATGCCTCTACTTATATGAGTCCCAGCTGAATATTGACCAGAAAAAAAGTGTTTCACTCAATGTGGAAACTTAAACGTATAAAACCTTTCATCCCGAGAGAAATATTCCGCAACTTGATACAATCAATGGTAATGAGCCACGCAGACTACTGCAACGAAATATATGCGTGATGTAAAGAACAACTCATAAAGAAACTCCAGACAGCCCAAAACACAGCAGCCAGGCTGATATTCAGTAAAACATGCTTCGAAAGTGCCAAACCCCTCTGAGAAAAACTGCACTGGCTCCCAATCAAGAAACATATCACCTTCAAAATCTGCACCTTGGTCCACAAGATTATCCACGGTGTAGTCCCAGGATATATGATCGACCTGATCGATCTCCCAACCAGAAACAGAACCAAAGCATCACATACCTACTTGAATCTCCACTACCCAAGCTGCAAAGGACTCAGATACAAACTAACTCATGCATCCAACTTCTCCTACATAGGCACACAATTGTGGAATGCACTTCTGAAGTCTGTGAAAACAATCTACGACCATCTAAACTTCAGGAGATCATTAAAGACCTACATATTCAGAAAAGCATTCCCCACCGACATAAATTAGATGCATCAACTCTGCAACACAGCAAAACCTTAGACTGTACTGGACACTATATATTCCTTCCTACCCTCAATCCCTATGTACCTGAATATACCAACCTACCCAACCTAATATCAAATTGTATTTGTTTCCATACCGGACTTGGCGATTGCCTTTACGGTACTATGTAAGCCACATTGAGCCTGCAAATAGGTGGGAAAATGTGGGATACAAATGTAACAAATAAATAAATAAATAAAATATAGGAAGCCAATGTAACTGCAAAAGACATGGGATTGCATGGTCATATCTTTTTTTTTCCTAAAAAAATCAATTTAGCAGCGGTATTCTGCAATACCTGTAATCTAGCAAGGGAAGTAAATGATGAAAAACCAACATAAACCAGTGAAATAATCTAAATGAGATAAAGTCAAAAACTGAACTAAAAGTGATTTATAGAAAAAAATTGATCCAATAGTTCTCAGTTGATGAAGTTTGAAAAAGACTGATTTTGCTACATGGTTGATCTGTGGAACCAAAGATAAGCTAGTACCTAGATACACTCTCAATACCTTCAACACTTTTTTCAATATCAAGTGACAGATCATTACCCAACACTATTTTAGATCATGGGCTAATCTCTCTTGAATCGCAGGTTCAAGGTCAGAGACACGCAGCCATGAGAGTCTGTGCATCTCCACACCCATGCCAGAGTGTCTGGTCCCAACATCAAATGAGCCATAGGCACCCCTGACCAGATAATGCCTACACTCCATCTGCTTGTTGGCCAGCTGGCGAAGCTCTGCGGTCTGCTCCGGTGGGACAGTCCACCAGACTGAGTGTACTATTTACCAAAGACACCAATTATAGGCTCGTGTACAGCTGGTAGGACTAGATGCAAGCAGTGACCATCAAAGCCTGAAAAGTCTTCCTCCCAAATGAACCTAAGGTCCTGGTCTCCCGTCCTGGGGCACTAAAGCATGAGACCTAGAATTTCACCCCCTTATAGGCTACACTTTCGCACTGAGACCCACAGCACTTGTTCCTGACGAAGCCTATAAGGGGGTGAAACAGTGGCCCTGTAGAACAATCAAAGCCCATGCTTGGCTTTCCCCCATCGAGGCAAGGAATTTTACCTAAATTAGGATTCACACAGAGCTGAATGAGTGTAGTCTTATACCAAAAATATAATGCAGACTCTCGGTGGTGGCTTATGCTAGCAAAGCCCTGTCAGAGGTTGAAAAGAAATATAGTGACTGTGAGAATGCACTATTGAGTGCCATATGGGCCCTACAATATTTCTACAGTTATGCCTAAGGCTAAGAGTTGATTGTGGAGACTAGTATCAAGTCTTGAACTTCTTGGGTAGTAACTGCCTTAAGCCGAATTATATCTTGGAGTTTACACTGCAAGGGTGGCTCATGAGAGTGAAGTATGCTCAGAGACACAAGAGCCCTGTAGCACAGGGCCTGGCTGATTGTGCTATGGACGATCCTGATCCAGAGGGAATTCCTCCTGTTGCACCATCTCAGGTTGCAGTAGATGTGTCTCCACATCATTTGCTATATAGTGAGGAACACAGTGGACAAGCCCCTCAGGTATAAGTGGATGGATGTGCCTTTTGTAGGCACAGTGACAAGGAAGTAGTGGCCGAAGTTGGTGTGGTTTGGGACATTGCAGACCCTCAAGAACACCTGAAATTCCAACTGGGATGTAAAACAAACCAATATGCCAAGACTGCCACTGATCTTGTGGCTGTACAGTCCACTATTAGTAAAGGTGTCAAAACCATCATCATCTGCACCAATTCCGACTACATCCGTCATGTATTCATGTCTCACCTAACCCAGAATGGTCATGCTCAACTCAAAAGGGAAACCTGTTGTGAATGTGGATCTTATCCTGGCCTTAGACCAACTGGTCCAAGATCATGACATGGTTGTTTACTGGAAAAAGATGAAAGGGCATGCTAGAGTGGATCGCAGTTATCACATGACAGTGGGCCAACATTCTGGCAGACAATCCAGTGGTGCAGTGGTTTGCTGATGAACCCTCATTTAATCTGATCACTGAACAACAGAAGGACCCAGCCATTGGGAGGTTCTATGCTTACATCTCAGACCCCGAGAAGAATCCTATCACGCAAGCAGAGACGGAGGATGATGAGGAGCTAAGAGTATTGTATGCTACCCGAGGAACGTTTCAGATGGACAAAGGACTGCTTATGTGGGTGAGCAAGGGAGAAGTCCATCAATGGGTGGTCCCTCGATCTTATCGAGGACTAATGATACAACATGCACATGATGAGCCCTGTGCTGAACATTGGTGAGACTGGATTACCTATGAGACTTTAAGACAGGTGACCTACTGTCCCCATATGTATCAAGAAGTGAAGGTTTACACCCGAGGTTGTTTGACTTGTTTCAGGTTCCAGCCCTCCGCCCCATCCCATCAGGCTCCTCTCAGAAGTAAGGGCATAACAATGCCCTGCTCTGACATACAGATTGACTGGGTAGGATAGGTGGTTCAGTCCTCCCGTGGCAATCAATACATGCTTACAGTTGTATTTGCATTTACCAAGTGGCTGGAATGTTTATCTGCACCTAACTGCACTGCAGAAACAACAGCCATTCTTCTCATCAACCATGTATTTAGTCAGTGGGGCCTACCTATGCGCATCGACTCTGATCAGGGACCTCATTTCACTGGTAAGGTGATTCAACATTTGTGTAAAGTCCTAGGCATGGAGAATAGATATCATATTGCCTACCATCCTCAGGTCAGGTGGAAAGAGTGAATAAGACTACAGTGGATGTACTTAAGAAGTACGTTTCCACCTCTGGTAAAGACTGGGACATGAAATTACCCTTAGTGTTAATGGCTATCAGATCCACACCTCATTGTTCCACAGACCTATCTCCATTTGAAATAATGGCAGGAGAGGGTCACATGATGCCGTCAGGCTGAGAGGACGCTCGTCTGCCTCGCTTTGCTTCACCAGCATATAATCTGCAAACTTAACGACCTCCCAGTCCTCCCCCAGGACATAAATGCTGTTGGTAGATTGCGCATTATACCAGAATCATTTTCCAGGAGTTTGATTTGTGCCATTCACCCAGTACGCCGGGGCATGCCGGCGAAGACACAGTGGCACCAGAGACCGCATGCAGCCTGTGAGTCCCAAGATGGCGATGCAGCAGCCCTCAGTGATCACATTACAGGAAGAGGCGATACGGGAACTTACCAAACAGCTTACAGCAGTGCTTGATGATTGCCTCTAAGCTACAGGCTTCGGTCGATGATATTGCAGTAAGGTAAATTTGGAGTGGCAGGCAACACGCCTCTAGCAAGCGGAAGAACATATTGGACGGCAGGAAGATCGCTCAGAGGCCCTGGAGTGATAGGTGGTGGCGTAACAATATATGGATAATTGGCTTACCTGAGTTGGTTCAAAACAAGGAGTTGCGGGACTTTATTGAGACATGGCTTCCGAGTCATCTAAATGTTACACTGCCTCCCGGCCCCCTGCAAACTGAACGTGTGCACCGTGTTGTGTTGGCTAGAGAAGGAGAACAGTGGCCGTGGCTGGTGCTGGTGCAAGTTCTGAATTATGCTGAAAAAGAGAAATTGATGCAAGCTTATTGGATAAAGCGCATGGTGGAATATAAGGGGGCGCGAGTTCTGCTGTTCCAGGATTATTCAGCATGTGTATCGGAGCAACGACGTCGGATGGGTCAGCACTGCAAGGTCTTATTTGCCAAAGGATTCCGCTTTGCTATGCTGTACCCGGCAAGGGTCTGGGTAAATCATGATAATAAGACTCTGTTTTTTACCAACCCGTTGGACCTCAAATCTTTTGTGGACAAACTGTGAAAGACACTCCCTTGGCTTATTGTTGCCATTTATATGGCGGCCCCAACCGTGCCGGTTTTGATTGAGGAGCTGGAAGTGCTGGATGTCTAGCGTTTACTCCACAAGGAGGAACATGAATTTACTTTTTTTTCCCACCCGCACAAAGTACGCGCTCGCTTGGATTACATCTTGATCTCTAGGGCCTTACTGAGCCCTGTCTCACAGACAGCTATGGGGGAGGCTGAGGTTTCAGACTATGCCCTGGTGTGGGTTTATGTGAAGAGGGGAACAGTGTCTCGCTCTCAGAGATGGCGCACGAGCCCCGTTCTGTATCAGAGCGCCGAATTTAGGACATATTTACGGAAAGCTTGGTTAGATTACCTTAATGAGAACCGTGTGGAGGATGTGTGACCCCGTATATTTTGGGAAGCAGCTAAAGAAAGCAGTTATCAGGGGTAAAATTATTGCCTTTACCTCCTCGCTTCATAAAAGCGACCTTATAGACTTGCCTATCAGGAATGCAAAAAAATCAGCACGCACATTCCTCAATCTCCATTACCCTAACTGCAAAGGATTAAAATATAAATCCACATACACGACCAGTTTCTCATACATAGTAACATAGTAGATGATGGCAGAAAAAGACCTGCACGGCCCATCCAGTCTGCCCAACAAGATAAACTCATATGTGCTACTTTTTGTGTATACCTTACCTTGATTTGTACCTGTCCTTTTCAGAGTACAGACCGTATAAGTCTGCCCAGCACTATCCGGCCTCCCAACCACCAGCCCCGCCTCCCACCACAGGTTCTGGCACAGACCGTATAAGTCTGCCCAGCACCATCCCCGCCTCCCACCACCGGCTCTAGCATAGACCGTATAAGTCTGCCCAGCACCATCCCCGCCTCCCGCCACCGGCTCTGCCACCCAATCTCGGCTAACATCTGCACACAGCTATGGAACACACTACCGAAGACCATAAAAATAACGCAAGACCTAACTATCTTCTGAAGGCTACTGAAAACAAATCTGTTCAAGAAGGCATACCATAAACATCCATCTTAAATACTAAATAACAAGACTTTACATGACATAGACACAAATAGAATCTTACCACTTGACTGATTACCTCTCTGTTCCAAATATGCTATGCTACTTGTATGTTACCATGTTACCTCTCTGTTCCAAGCATGCTATGCTACTTGTATGTTACCATGTATGTAGGTATACCGTTATCTGTTACACGTATGCATTACCAATTGTAATTCTGATACCCGGAAATGGCAACCACAATTACGGCAAATGTAAGCCACATTGAGCCCGCAAATTGGTGGGAAAATGTGGGATACAAATGCTACAAATAATAATAATAAAAGGGAACAGGCCATTCGAGAAGCGGCGGATTGGCTTCGAGCTGCTCGTCATGCATTTTTGCTGCACCAGATAGAGAACAATCGCGTTTTGTATCTAGAGAGAAGAAAGGAGCTGCAGTCTTTTAAATGAGCGGGCAATGTACAATATGAGACTATATAAGTATAAATTACAAAGGTGGGGTAATAAAACTGGTAAACTGTTGGCATCGTTGGTGCGTCCGCGCTCTGACAAAAGTTATATTACTAAGATTAGGGATTCCATGGGAAGGCATCAGTGTGCGCAGCCTGATATACAACGAGAATTCGCTAGTTTTTACACCTCTCTATGACACCGGCTCCTTCTCTGAACCCCTATCTGAGGCTTTTTTTCGAACGGCTGCAATTGTCCAGTCTCACAGGAGAGCAAGTGGCCACTCTTAACGCGCCATTAACCGGTAAAGAGGTGCACAGGGCTATCAAGAGGTTAAAACTAGCTAAGGCCCCGGGGTCCGAATTTTACAAAATTCTTCAGGATCTTCTTATCCCCCCTTCTGTTAGTATGTGTGAGGATATCCGCGAAACCCAGAGGATGGGCCCTAATTTAAACCATGTTCATATCACGGTGTTGCCGAAGTTGGGAAAGGACCCTGAATTGGTAGGGTCGTATCGCCCTATTTCTTTGATAAACCAGGACCTTCTTGTGCATCCCGATCAAGTGGGGTTTGTATCTGGTAGATTTGCATCAGCTAATGTGTTGAAAGTTTGTAGAGTGCTATGTGAAGGGGTGAGGCGACCTGGGGATGCTATTTTGGCCAGCCTGGATGCTGAAAAGGCTTTTGACAAAGTACTGTGGCAGTATTTATTTTGGGTTCTTCAGAGTTTTGGTATTTCGAGAGCTTTTTTGGATTGGGTACGGGTATTGTATTGTAATCCCTCGGCCCAACTTATTATCAATGATGCTCCTGTGGATCCTACCTCATTGGGCCGGGGTACTAGACAGGGGTGCCCTCTCTCCCCCCTTTTACTTGTGTTGTCTCTTGAACCACTGGCTGCCCGGATTCAACAGGAGGAGGGTATTCGAGTGGGGGACGTTGAATATCGGGTGAATTTGTTCACTGATGACATGCTACTCCTCCGTAATGCAACCACTACGTTACCAGTTGTTATGAAGCTGATTCGGGAGTTTGCGGGACTTCGCATTAATTTCAGGAAATCTGAGGTCCTACCTGTCACTCTTCCTTGTAGTAGTACCTCCCTGGTAAATTTTCCACTAGGGTGGGCGCGAACAGGGATTAAATATCTGGGGGTCCATTTAAGTGCTGATTATGAATAGATGTCTAAGAAAAATATCATTGAGAAACTCGAAGTGATGCGTCGATTGTGCGCGCGATGGAATGATCTCCCAGTGAGTTTCATGGGCTGAGTGGCTCTGGTGAAAATGATACTTCTCCCTAAAATATTATATCCACTTCGAATGTTGCCTTTTTGGGTATTGCAGAGAGAGGAAGGATTGTATCAGAGTACTATTAGTTCTTTTATTTGGCACTCAAAGCGTCCCCGTATTGCCTTTACTAAACTAACCCATGCTAGGGCCAGGGGGAGATTGCGGCTTCCGGATTTATGGTTCTACAATGTAGCCTCTTTACTGCGATGGATTCATGAGTGTTATACTATGACAGCCAGATTTGCCTTGCCTGGTTTTTGGCAGAGTTGGTGCGCACCCATTGATGTATTTTCGGTGTTTGTAGGCGGTCGGACACATAAACCTTTTCCTACCACTACTTAACCTTGTATTTGTAACTGTTTACTCCGGAGCCTACCAACACCTCTCCGGCAACATGTATGCCACATTGAGCCTCCGAATAGGTGGGAAAATGTGGGGTACAAATGTAATGAAAAAAATGTTTAATATGATGTGGATTCTTAAACGAGTGAAATTATATCTTCCCCTGGTCACTTTCCGGAATTTGGTCCAATCCACGGTTATTACCCACATAGACTATTGTAACAGTGTTTTCTTAGGATGTAAGACCCAAATCCTGAAAAAACTTCAGACTGCCCAGAACACTGCAGCCAGACTTATCTTTGGCAAATCAAGATTCGAAAGCGCTTCACCACTTCGAGATAAGCTTCAATGGCTCCCCGTCAAAGAAAGAATAAACTTCAAAGTCCATACAATGATTCATAACATCATATACGGAGAATCCCCTAGCTACATGAACGATCTGATAGACCTCCCAACCAGAAACAGTTCAATGTCCTCACATACTTACCTTAATCTACACCTTCTCAATTGCAAAGGAATTAAATACAAAACCTCCTATGCATCCAGTTTCTCATATCTGGGTAGCCAGCTTTGGAGCACTTTACCAAGATCCATCCGAACAATTAACGATTATCTACCCTTCAGGAAAATGTTAAAGACACATCTCTTTAAGCAAGCCTACTCTAACATCCCAACTTAACACTATATGCCACCCACTAAACTCCTGCTCCGAAGATGATTATACTCTAAACCATGTCTCCCAACTCCTTATACTTGTCCCCATTCCTCTCGTCTCCTTCTTCCCTGCACCATACCCCTCCCAATTCTCTTTCATTTGTCTATCTTGCCTTGTTTACCATTCCATGTTTATTCACATACTCTTAAACCTTATTTTTACTATGTCTACATCAGTTATTATATTCTCCATATAATACTCTGTAATTCTATTTACTTTGTAAGCAGCATTGAACCTGCTGTTTGTGGGAAAGCGCAGGGCACAAGTGTAATAAAATAAATAAATAACAAATAAATAAATAAATAGAAGGCATAGGGTGGGTAGAAATCAATTTGTGAAAGCACTGGGAAAGGCGTGGAAATGGTGGAGAAATGTGATTAGTGGGGGGCTGGATGGGAAAACCCCTTTCTATTTCTTATTAACAACACGGATTTTCTGGCTGGGGAGGAACAAGGTTCCTTCCGGCTTTGGCAGCAAGGGAGCATCCAATATTTGGGACAACTGTCGGAAATAGGGGGGATCTCAATTTCCCACTTTTGATGTAATCAAGCAAGCGCGTCACCTCCCGAACAATTTTTTCGATTTTTTCAACTACAAGACTATTATAACTCGGTAGCAAGATCAGCAGGATTTTTCTAGAATTGCCAGCTTCCTCAAATCATCTTTCACAGTGGCATCATTTCATAGTAGATAATCGGCCCGCCCCTCATATGGAGGGGCTCGCCTCGATCTGGAGTAAAGACCTTGGTGAGACAGTTTCTCGGGAATGTTTGGGAGGGATCTTTGAAACTATTCCCAGGTTTTTGGCGAATGCCGCCCTTCAAGATATCCAATTTTGAATTCTTTATAGAGTGCATATCACTCGGCAGAGAGGAAAGGAGATGGATCTTTGGAGCAATGATAGATGCATAAAATGTCATACTGCCCCAGGCACCATTGTGCACTCCCTTTTGGAGTGCCCGACCCTTTCGCAGTTGTGGACTCAATCTCTGGCAACTATTGAACGCACTATACAACAGCCCTTTGAGTGGTCCTATACTGTGTTACTCTTAGGTGATGAGGTACAGTTAGGTAGGGAGGATTTAAATGAGGCCCAATGTCATTTTGTTCTATTTAGCCACTCTATTAGTGAAAAAGTGTATCTTGCAATCTTGGGCTGACCCGGCACCCCCATCTATAGCTGAATGGCATTGCCTTATGAAAGAGATGGCAGAATGGGTAGCTTTACAATATGTTTCCGCAGCATCTAGGCGGAAAAGGATGGTTAGAGATAAATGGAGCAGTTATTTACGATTAGATCTAGAAGGGGCTAGTGCTGCGACCCGGAGTGGCTAGAGGGGACGCCTATAACTGTTGCTATTGGGGGGTGTGTGTGTGTCTGTGTGTGTGTGAGGGATACCTGGGGGAGGAGAGAGGGAGAGAAGGGAATAGTTGGGTTAGGGGTTAAAGATGGAAAAGATGAGGGGAGCAAGGGCTCACTGTGTTTTTATGAGTCCTTTTTGTATTCATCTGGTTTATTGTTCATGTATAATGGCTACAGAAAGGCTTTTCTGTAAGTTCCTATGCGGTCTGAGAGTATTGTTGTCCATAACTGACCTTGTTCATCTCATCAAACCAATAAAGATATTTAAAAAAAAATAATGGCAGGGAGGGAAATAACTCTGCCCATTGAGTATATCATTCATTTACACCAAGACTAATGATCAGCCTATGCCTTTACACAGAAGAATCTTGAGAAAGCAGCACGAGGGCAAAAGGCTTATTATGATCTAATCACCACACACTCTTATCACCTCTCGCTTAGACTATTGCAACTTGCTTCTCACAGGTCTCCCACTTAGCCATCTCTCTCCTCTTCAATCTGTTCAAAATTCTGCTGCACGACTAATATTCCGCCAGTGTCGTTATGCTCATATTAGCCCTCTCCTCAAGTCACTTCACTGGCTTCCTATCCGTTCCCGCATACAGTTCAAACTCCTCTTATTGACCTATAAGTGATTTCATTCTGCAGCTCCTCAGTACCTCTCCATTCTCATCTCTCCCTACACTCCTTCCCAGGAACTCCGTTCACTGGGTAAATCTCTCTTATCTGCACCCTTCTCCTCCACTGCTAACTCCAGACTCCATTCCTTTTATCTTGCTGCACCATATGCCTGGAATAGACTTCCTGAGCCGGTATGTCAAGCTCCATCTCTGGCCGTCTTCAAATCTAAGCTAAAAGCCCTCCTTTTTGATGCTGCTTTTAACTCCTAACCCTTATTCACTTGTTCAGAACCCTTATTTTATCATCCTCACTTTAATATTCCCCTATCTCTTGTTTGTCCTGTTTGTCTGTCCTAATTAGATTGTAAGCTCCGTTGAGCAGGGACTGTCTCTTCATGTTCAAGTGTGCAGCACTACGTACGTCTAGTAGCGCTTTAGAAATTATAAGTAGTAGTAGTAGTAGTAGTAGTAGTAAAATGTACAGCAAAGGAATATCAAGTTGGTGATAAGGCCTTTTATTATAATTATGAGAAAGAGAGTTGATCTTGTAAATTTTTACCTAGTTGGAATGGCCTCTACCAAATTGTTGATAAGGCTTCGCCTGTAGCCTATCTATTCTGTATTACAAAGACCAGTGATGAGAAAGGTACATTGAAATGGGTTCATATTAATCAACTAAGGCCATATCAACCCATAAAACTCACTGCCATCCTGAGCAAGGAAGCAGATGAGGAAAATGTTGTACCTGATGATTAATCACCGTTTATGTTTTTCAGGACAATTAAACTCTTAATGTTGCCTCCTCAGAGATTCAGGATCAATGAAGAAACCCGACAGTCGTGGATCATGGAAAAGGAAACTGGCCGGTTATATTAACTTTGTTTTACTCTGTTTCTTGCAGGTTACAAATAGACGACAAGTACCACAGTCTCAAGATCGAGAAGAGGCTTATTAATGATATCTTTTCTTTTTGCGGAGCTGACTGTTTCTCCGGTAGGGGGGGGGGGAGGAAAACTATTTCCTATCAAAATATAAAATACCTTCCACTTGGATACCTCCGGGGCCACCAGAAGCTGTTATTGAAATATTTGCACAACTGGTGTTGCAAGACCTAGAAGAAATGGAATAGAGAAAAATGACTAAATGGTACAATCTTAGTTAAGCCCATCAGGGTGCTTTAAGAGACCAGAGCATAGTGATATCGCAGGCTGACAAGGGGAGTGGCGTAGTAATCCAAGACAGGATAAAATACAGGGAAGAAGCACTCCGACAATTACAAGATCAGACATTTTACCAGATCTTGGATCAACATCCAACAGTTCACTACCAAGAAGAAGTGTACCAAATGTTAAAGATAGAAGTAGATCGGGTGTGCTATCTATTAAAGAATTTCAATATTTATTTAACAAACACCCGATCACACCCAGGATTTATTTTGTGCCAAAAATCCATAAAACACTACAAAACGCACCAGGATACCCCATTGTGTCTAGCAGAAATTCATTGAACGAACCTTTGTCTCAATATCTAGATTTTCATTTACAACCCGTCATATGCAACATAGAGTCATAGGTACGAGATTCTGCTCATTTGATCCAGTTGTTACAAACAATAGAGATAGAAGATGAACCCTTAGATATGATATCGATGGATGTAGTATCGCTATATACCAAAATTCCTCATCAGAAGGATGGATCTCATTGAGGAGCAGCTGGATAAAATGGATTTATCAATGGGAAAAATGAACCTATTAAATAAAATAGCCAAAATAATAATAAAGCAAAATTACTTTCATTTTGAGGAACAATATTACATACAAACTCACGGCATTGCAATGGGAGCAACGGTGGCACCAACCATTGCCTGCCTATATATGGCGAACTTTGAACAGAAATACGTTTATAACTCCAGATACTTTCCTCACATAAAAATCTGGAAGAGGTACATCGATGACATATTCCTGGCTTGGACAGGAGACAGCCAAAGCCTGCAGGAAGTTTTTGAATATATAAATGCATGCAATGAACACATTAAATTTGAGTCAACTGTGGGTGGATCGTCACTTTAACTATCTGGATATAAAAATAATGTACCATCATAATAGATTTGATACCACAATATATCGGAAGGAGACAGATACCAACACTCTGCTGCATTTTAAAAGTTACCACCCACGTGCGGTGAAGGCAGGCATCCCAACAGGACAGTTTCTTAGACTAAGAAAACTGTGCGGTACAGAGGATAGTTTTAAAGCACAAGCACATGAACTGTATGACCGGTTTAGAACCAGAGGATATCCCAGGAAGATTACCAAGAAAGCCCAGAAAAGAACATCAAGCACGCATCAACAAGTGGTTGTTACACCCCACAACCAAAACGAGGGAGCAACAGAACATTTTTACGTGCATATTACCATATTCTACTCAAACAGGGCAAGTAAAAAATATCATTAATAAACATTGATCAATATTATCTCTACTTAAGTTTGAACAACATCCTCGATTCGCTTATACCCGAGCAAAAAATATGGGGGAAATGTTACAGCAGCACAATAATCCCAGGATAAAAAATGGAAGGGGACACACACTCTGTCAGAGATGTGCAAATTTATATGGCAAACGAATCAGATAACACACCCTGTAACGGGAAAACCGTATTGGATCAGGGTTGAATCAACCCAAGTAGTATATGGAATTATTTGCCCTGCAAGAAATGGTACATAGGATATACAACCAGAAAAATTAAGCAAAGGATAGCAGAGAACGTTAGTAACGTAAGAATAAAAAAGAAGGAGGCCCCCTTAGTGGATCACTAGTTGGAGGCGTATCATGAGTTGCAGAATTTAAAATATTTAGTACTAGTGCAGATAATTTTACCAGATGGGGGTGATATCACTAGAAGACTACTGCAAAAGGAACAACAACTCAAATTCCATTGGAATACGGTGATACCGGTCGGTCTAAACTGGGAGATTGAGTGGATACATGATTAAGAGGCATTACGTCATCATGGACGTATATAAAGTTAGAACGCATGTGCCCGCGTTTTTTGGATTGGTGATCTGGGAGGGGATGATCTCCCAAGCCAAGTATGCCCAAAATGCGAATTATAAAGTAAATGTTGAATGAATAACAGGAAAACAAGGACTAAATGTAATCTGTAATAATGATGAGAGAGAATAATGTAAGGTAAAGCTCAGCAAAGTTAAGGAAAAAGGAGGTGAATAACATATGAATCGTTTGCAGAGATTTAAAGTTCTCCTGAGGACACAAGGACACCAGCGAAACACAGCTAGTGTTGAGAACAAAAGATCCAGTTGAGAATTAAAGACCAAGCGTTTGAACTGAAAATAATGAACACTATTTAGACGATCGGAATCTTATGAGCACAACACATTCAGCTGTTACACCGGAAGTAAAGTCGAACTAGCATCAATACGGAACAACACTGCAGCCATAAGGTAAGTGAACATAACAGAAACAGAGGTTTTCCTCATCCTATATAATAATTGGCACCATGAACGTTCCATGAAGCTGCCTGGGCCCGTGCCTCCATTCTGATTGGCTGTGCCTGGGAATGAAGCCTCGGATGACGTCATCCAGAGAGTCCAAGCAACAGCAGTACGGGCCCGGCCCCAGGCAGCTTCATCGAACGTTCATCTTGCACTCCCAACGTTCAGGTCGCCGCCCCTCACCCCCACCACGAGGTCGCCACAGCCACTGCTCCACCCCCCAAGGTCGCCGCCGGTCCCCCCCTCCGTCCAACGTCAGCTGCAGTTTCCAGCTATTGCTGTTTCTCCTGTTGAGCAGCAGCAGCTGGTACAAAAACAAAAAAAGCAACTTAAATCTGAAAAAATGCTTTTAAAAAGGAAGCGGGGCACCACAGGCAGCCATCAGGCATTGGCTGTCAGCTCTACAGACGCTCCTTCTCTCACCTCTCAGGTCGCTGCACTCTTCCAGGGTTCTACTCCAGGGACAGTGACGTGAGAGGAGGAGCGGATGCAGAGCTGACAGCCGATGGCTGCCTGCGGTGCCCCGCTTCCTTTTTAAAAGCATTTTTGCAGGTTTAATTTGGTTTTTTGTTTTTGTACTGGCCGCTGCTGCACGACAGGAGAAGCAGCAGTGGCCGGAAATGGCAGCTGAGCTGACGTCGGACGGAAGGGGGGAGCGGCGGCAACCTCGGGGGGGGGGGTGGAGGGGAGGAGCAGTGGCACCCTGGGGGAGGGAGGTGGAGGGGTGAGCGGCTGCGACCTCGGGGGGGGGTGGCGGCGAGGGCGGCAGGGGCGGGGCCTGAGACCACGGAGGGGGAGGGGGTCCAGAGACCTCAGGGGGGAGAGGGGAGGAGGGGGGAGGGGGTCCTGAGAGCAGAGATGGAGGGAGGAGGGGGTCCTGAGACCAGAGGGGAGGGGGGTCCTGAGACCAGAGGGGAGGGGGGTCCAGAGACCTGAGAGGAGGGGGGGAAGGGGACCACAGAGCGAGGGGGAGGGGGTTCTGAGACCACAGAGAGGGAGGGGGAGGTATCTCTGTCACACACACACTCTCTCACATACACTCTCTTCTCTCTCTCTCACAGTCAGTGTCTCTCACTCTCATACACTGTCTACCACACACTCTATGTCTCACACTGTATCACATTCACTCTCTATATGTCACAGTCACTCTCAAACACTCTCTCGATCTCATACACTCTCGCTCTCACAGACAGTCTGTGTATCGCACACATACTCTCTCACACTGTGTGAAACATACTCTCTCACACTCACTGTGGCTCACATACGCACTTACACACATTCTCATTCTCACACACTCTCTCACAGACACACTCGCACCCACACTCACTCTCTCTCTGTCACACACACACACATTCACTCTCTCTCTCTCTCTCATACAGTCACTCTCTCAAACATACACACTCTGAGGAAAACCTTGCTAGCGCCCATTTCATTTGTGTCAGAAACGGGCCTTTTTTACTAGTTTGCTAAATAATACTACAACTACAACATTGAATTATGTAGTGATATTGCATGGAGTATCGATTTAAACATTCTATTCCTATTCCGGCAGGGCAGCAGTGCTATGATGTCTGGTACACACTATTACTAAGAATAGCCATTTCCGTTGTAATAAGTGATAACTGAGCACTGAATGTTTACATTTAACTTTAAGAAAATAATCACATAGACAGAGTTTGATTTATTTCACGATAAGAGCAAACAAAGATAAGGGTTCAATAGGATATTGATACGTAAGTGCGAAACCAGAAAGACCAGATACCCCAGAACAAATTAGTGTTAACATTAAAATTTAACTAGTAAATATAATGGGTTTTCCAAAAAAATATCGGTTTCCCTTTAAGTAAACCTCTTGATTTAACAGAAACCAGAATGCAAATATATATTATTTATTTAAAAAATACAATAATATAAACTCAAATGTACACAAATAAAACAGTATTTGTATAAAGTGAATTGTGCTCAGTTTTTTTGGTGCTTTACATCAACCCGAAAGCTGCAGCTTTCACATATCTGCAGCTTTCGGGTTGATGTAAAGCACCAAAAAAAAACCTGAGCACAATTCACTATATACAAATACTGTTTTATTTGTGTACATTTGAGGTTATATTATTGTTTTTTTTTTAATAAATAATATATATTTGCATTCTGGTTTCTGTTAAATCAAGAGATTAAGTTTTAACTGCCAGACCCTCGACCATTCTTCTAACGGTAAGAGATCCCTTCTCATCGTTTCTACTCCCTCCAGGGTATCCACTCTATTGGCTATCTTCGTATCATCCGCAAAAAGGCAAACCTTTCCTTTCAACCCTTCAGCAATATCGCCAACAAATATATTAAATAAAATCGGACCCAGCACCAACCCCTGAGGAACTCCACTGCTCACTTTCCTTTCCTCAGAGCAGATTCCATTTACAACCACCCTCTGCCACCTGTCGGTCAACAAGTTTCCTATCCAGTTCACCATTTTTGGTCCTAAGTTAAGCCCTTTCAGCTTATTCACTAGTCTGTGGGGGACCGTATCAAAGGCTTTGGTGAAATCCAAGTGGATTACATCTAGTGCATGTCCTTCATCCAGTTCTTTGGTCACCCTGTCAAAGAAGTCAATAAGATTCGGTTTGACCGCATTGGCCTGTAGAAGGGTGGAGATTTCCCCTACAAGTACCTGCTTGTGCCAAGAGCTGATGAACAATGCTCTCAGTGGGCAATTTGGTGGGCTTGGATGTCAAAGTAGGGAATAACCAAAACGGACTATTTATAGAACCCACCATTTGGAAGTTACAAGGTGTCATCTTTAGTTGAAAAAACTCAGCCTCCTCCCTACCGGTAGGCTGTCTGAGATAGTTACTTATACTGCAGCTATACTCTCCTGGAGCCAGTTAAAAGCTAATCACTTGCTTTGACTGGGAAGCTGGTTGGGGCTTTGGAGGACAGGACTGGCAAGGCCAAGAGCGTTGGGCTTGGGGCTGCTGCAAGGTGGTGTCGAAAACCTATGCCTCAAAGTAGTAGATTCACCATCTAGGCCCATTTGAAAACCTCCTAGAAGAGGAGGATGGAGCTGGAGTTTGTTGAGATAGCGAATGGATTGTATAAGTTATGTTTTTTTTTATAAGGTCAGCAGCCTCCTCCACCTTGTTCCCAAAAAGATTGCCTTCTCAGCAAGGTACGTCTGCCAACTTCCCCTGAACCACTGATTCTAGATCAGAGACATGCAGCCATGACAGTCTGCACATCTCCACACCCATGGCAGAGAGTCTGGATGCAATATCAAAAGAATCAAAAGTGCCCCTGGCCAGATACTTCCTGCACTCCAGCTGCTTACTGGCCAACTGGCGAAGTTCTGCGGCCTTCTCCTATGGGAGAGAATCCATAAGACTAGCTGCCTTATTTTTGAAAGAGAAAGACGCCCATATTTCGACCCAAATCGGGAGATGGGCATCTTTCTCCCGTGGGCGCCCAAATCGGTATAATCGAAAGATGATTTTGGGCGTCTTCAACTGCAATCTGTCGCGGAAACGGCCAAAGTTGATGGGGGGGTGTCAGAGGTGTGGTGAAGGCGGGACTGGGGCGTGTTTATTGGCCGAGGAGAGATGGGGTGTCCTCGGCCAATAATCGAAAAAAAGGCATTTTTAGCGCGAATTTGGGTCACTTTTTTTGAACCCTTTTTTTTCACGAACAAGTCCCAAAAGAGTGCCCTAAATGACCAGATGACCACCGGAGGGAATCGGGGATGACCACCCCTGACTCCCCCCCAGTGGTCACTAACCCCCTCCCACCCAAAAAACACAACTTTAAAAACTTTTTTTTTCCAGCCTGTATGCCAGCCTCAAATGTCATACCCAGCTCCATCACAGCAGTATTCAGGTCCCTGGAACAGTTGTTAGTGGGTGCAGTGGACTTCAGGCAGGTGGACCCAGGCCCATCCCCCCCACCTGTCACACTTGTGATGGTAAATGGGAACGCTCCAAACCGCCCCCAAAACCCACTTTACCCACATCTAGGTGCCCCCCTTCAGCCATAAGTGCTATGGTAATGGTGTAGAGATGTGGGGAGTGGGTTTTAGGGGGAATCTGGGAGGCTCAGCACCCAAGGAAAGGGAGCTATGGACTTCAGAGGTAGTTTGCTTTGTTTTTTAATTGTTATAAGTGCCCCCTAGGGTGCCCGGTTGGTGTCCTGGGATGTCAGCGGACCAGTGCACTATGAATCCTGGCCCCTCCCACAACCCAATGCCTTGGATTTGGTCGTTTTTGAGCTGGGTGCCTTTGGTTTCCATTATCGCTGACAAACGATACCGCCCAGCTCAAATCCGCACAAATCCGATGCATTTGGCTGGCACAAACCGTATTATCAGAAAAAAGATGGACGCCCATTTTTTTTCGATAATACGGTTTGTCCCGCCCCTTCACGTACTCGTTCTCGGAGATAGACGCCCATGGAGATGGGCGTTCGCGTTCGATTATGCCCCTCCACGTGTACTGTTTAGCAAATATTTCAAGTAAATGCTCAAGGAAAGCTAGTAGTTCTAGATGCAGGCAATAAGCAAAGAGGTTTGGTAAACCTTACTCCCAAAAGAGTCTAATGTCCTAGCCTCTCAGGGAAGGGAGAGGCAAGAGGGGAGCCTAGGCATAAGCCATGGAGCTCCTAACTCATATGAGGGTAGATTCAACAACCAGACAGTGGTGAGACAGTTGTGCTCTCTCAAATCTGGAAGTCTTCTGGATATGATACTGCGTATCTACCTTCTTAGGTATGACCTGCATTGAGAGGGGAGATTCCCAGTCCTTTGTCAGGACATTTTTAAGGATAGGTTGCAATGGTACTGTGACCCCTTCCTTAGGAGGCATTTCTGTCCTGGGCTCCTCCTCCATCCCTAAGTTAAACAGGATGGCTAAAGCCATCTTTATCACAAAACTGGTGAAAGAGAGAACCTCAAGTGAAGATTTACATCTGAGGAGGGCTGGGATCAGAAGGGACCCCATAAGACTTCTGAGTCCCATAAGTGGTCCCAGTCAGACTCCTCACCATACTCAGACTGTCCTGGTTTAGTGGAACCACATCCACACCCCAAAGGGTGCTGGGATACAGTCCTACCCTCAGACTCTGGGAAAGCTTCCTCCCCCAACGTCGAGAGCAGTACTGCATGGGTCGATGTCAACACCCTTCAAGGCGCTGGCCTCAAGGATCTCTCCATAGGCACGGTAGAAGCATCAGGAAGAATATGGGGCTGATCCACAGCTGGCACAAGTGCCCTTAATGCTTGAATGGAATGCAATTGCAATGTCTATGCCGGCTCCTCCCTGAGCATGGCTCGGTAAAATTCATTGAAAGAAGGAATCAGTAAAGGCGGGAAAGCAAGAACAGCGGCAGCCTGAGGAGAAATCTGTGCCAAACCAGAAATGGGAACATGGCTGCTCGGAAACTTGTGCATTGACACCTCTAACAAAGAGCGGGAGTGCTCCTCCCAGCACTGACGCTTCTTGGGTACCAGAAATGCTGATGCCCCAGTGCTCCCAGCACCGTGCAATGAGAAGACTGATGCATATGCTTTTTGGGCTTCCACTGACGCTCAGTGTCATGATCCTTTGGTGCAGATGAGAACAACATTGAACCCGTACGCACCCTCAGTGTAAAGTCCAATGCTGACCGGTCCCAGAGCCTACTTTCAGCACCCAATGTCGAGAGAGGTAGAGACCTCCTCGACGCCGGTGCACTCTCAGTGGTAGTCGAAGTCTGAGCAGTCATCGAGGTTGATGCTTCTGGTGCCAATGTCAATGGATCAGCCTTTGAGGAGCCAAAAAAGTGTCTCTTGCTGGATCTGCTGTGCCCTATGTTTCCTCAACTGTATTTGCAAACAGAGAGAACAAGAGTTAGGCTCACGGTCAGGCCCAAGTCACTACAACAATAGTGTGGGTCCATCACGGAAATCACCAGATTTCATAGTTAGAGATGGAGGAGGACCCTCTTGAAGCCACTGGGGGTCTTCTTAGACATCAAAAAAAGAATTGCGGCCAAATTAAACTCCTCAATTGTGAGCTGTAAAAAGAAGCAGCGTTCAAACTGAGGTCGGTTCTCCAGCCTCAGGAGGCCTAGCAACTCAAGAAAAAGAAAGGAAACTTGAAGAGCTGAAAATACTAAAAAACTAAAAGGAAATAAAATAAAGATTAAGAATAAAAGAATTGTGAAAGGGACAAAAATACCCACACAGTAAGGCACTGCAATAATAGAGAAAACAAAACGCACTGTGAGGAGAACACAAAGATGCATCCTCCCTGCTCCATGGAAAAACAATGACTGAGGAACCAGGAACCAGCATACGTGCAGTGGAACGCTGCTAGAAATTCCTACAATCATTTCGCTAGTCAGTGTCCACACCAGGCTCCATTGGATGATGCCACCCAGATGTGAGCATACGGTGGCCTGCTTGTCTTCGGGGTTACAGTGTTAATTTTAGGAATTTTGATATGGTGGATTTTAAGACGGTGACACTATATCTGGGGTTCTCAGCCCAGTTCTCAGGGCTCCCCTAGCCAGTCAGGTTTACAGGATTCCCACAACGAAAATACATGGATTAATTTGCATGCACTGCCTCCATTGTATGCAAATCTATCTTATGCATATTCATTGTAGATATCCTGAAAACCTGACTGGCTAGGTGTGTCCCAAGGACTGGGCTGAGAACCCCTGTGCTAAATGTTAAAGGCCTGAACTCCCCATACAAGCATCAATGTCTTATTAGAGAAGTTAAATAGACTCTTTGCAGGAGGTTCACAGAAGAGCTGAGAAACTTAAGCACTCAATATTTTCCTACCTGCATTTTGGCTTCTCACCCAAATAAAAGAGTTAAGGGCATAGGGATTCTAATTGCTAAGGAAGCTCAAATTCAGGTGAAAGAAACTATAGCTGATGCTATGTTGCTATTCGTGTGGATATACAAGGATACCTATAAAATACAGTGTCAGTGTATACACCAAATGAAAAGCAGACAGAATTTTATCTTGAATTGGAAAACCACCTATTACAATCGGGGGTGGGATACTGGATAATAGGTGAAGACTTTAACTTGACTTTTCACCCTCCACTGGATAATACATCACGAGCACAATACCACAGAATAGATCGGATAGCACTTAAATCCTTTTTGAAAAGGATGGGCTTAGTAGATGCATGGAGAGAATTCAACCCCAAAACCCACCAATATAAGTTCTACTCAACTGTAAACAAGCACCAATCTCGTATACACTATTTATTTTGTGATAAACATATACTGCCACATATGTCTCACTTGGTAATTGAGATTATAGTGTGATCTGACTATGCTTCAGTGTGGCTCACCTTTGAGATGGGAAAGCTAGATAAAAAATTAGTTTTGGAAACTTAATGAGAGTATCCTAGAGGAATAAGAAGTAATTACAGATTTATTTCAACTGATACCAGAATATTTTTCTAATAACAGTACTCAGGATACCACCTTGAGTATGTTATGGGATGGCTTTAAAGCCTTTATTAGAAGGCACCTTATAAAATAGGCAAGCAGACAGCACAAAACAACGTAATCAACAGAATAGGCCACTGTGTCAAGAAATAGAAGAATGTGAACAAAAATTGTGCAAACACCCCACTAAGCAGTTGCAAATTAAATTATCTAAACTGAGAGATCAGTTGAAAAGCCTATGAGCAGGGAAAGTACACTATGAACTAGAAATGATTAATCAAAAACATCTTGAAGAAGGCAGAATCAATAAGCTGGTAGCACATCAAGTTAAAGCTAAACAAGCACAAACTCAGGTAGTATCTATAAGAACTGATGAGGGTCATTATGTTAGGGGCAAGAACAGCTGAGACAATGTTTTCTTATCTTCTATAAAAAAAAAATTATATACTTCAGAAGTACAAGCTACTCCTCAGGAGATTGCTGCATATTTGAATCAGATTCATTTAAGGAAGTTGGGGGAGCTAGATGCTCAACAACTGGATAATGAAATTGATGTAGATTAAGTTCAGAAAGTTATCGACCTTAAAACCAGGAAAGTCACCAGGCTTGGATGGGCTGCCCACAAAATTTTATAAGAAATTCTGAAATTTAGAAAGAGGAAGTGACGCCACCAACAAAAATGGCTGCCTGAATGAGGAGCTCGGTGCAGCTAAGTTTTAAAAACTATTTCTGGAGCAATCCAAGATAACTTTTAGCGACGGAATCTCAGCACCTTCCCGTCTGAAACCTTCACTAAACATAAGGGATGGCAGAGCGACGCCAGCGGGCGGTCAATCTACAGGATTTTGCCTTTCAACAACGAGCAGCAGCTCTGATGGGCGAGCGGTCAGAAATGGAGGTGGAGGAACGCCTGATACACATGCAATGGAGGCCACCATTCCCTACAGCAGACACGAATGCTGAGGACCCGATACGCGCGATTGGGGCATCATTGAATGTGATCCAGTCTGAAATAAAAGCACTATGCAATTGGTGTCATCGTTGATAATACACTGAAACCTTCTGCTCAGTGTGCTGCTGCAGCTAGGAAAGCGAATAGAATGTTGGGTATTATTAGGAAAGGTATGGAGAACAGATGTGAGGATGTTATAATGCCGTTGTATCACTCCATGGTGTGACCGCACCTTGAGTATTGTGTTCAATTCTGGTCGCCACATCTCAAGAAAGATATAGTAGAACTGGAAAAGGTGCAGCGAAGGGCGACAAAAATGATAGCGGGGATGGGACGACTTCCCTATGAAGAAAGACTAAAGAGGCTAGGGCTTTTCAGCTTGGAGAAGAGACAGCTGAGGGGAGACATGATAGAGGTATATAAAAGAATGAGGGGAGTGGAACAGGTGGATGTGTCTGTTCACGCTTTCCAAAAATACTAGGACTAGGGGGCATGCGATGAAACTACAGTGTAGTAAATTTAAAACAAATCGGAGAAAATGTTTCTTCACCCAATGCATAATTAAACTCTGGAATTCGTTTCCAAAGAACGTAGTGAAGGCGGTTAGCTTGGCAGAGTTTAAAAAGGGGTTGGACGGTTTCCTAAAGGTCAAGTCCATAGACCGCTACTAAATGGACTTAGGAAAAATCCACAATTCTGGGAATAACTTGTATAAAATGTTTGTACGTTTGGGTAGCTTGCCAGTTGCCCTTGACCTGGATTGGCCGCTGTCGGGGACAGGATACTGGGCTCAATGGACCACTGGTCTTTTCCCAGTATGGCATTAGTTATGTACTTCTAAGTAGCGGTACTGCGGACGGACCTCCGGTCTGAATTAGCTGAATTGGGCCATCGCCTAGCAGACACGGAAAATAGCTCAGAAGAGCATGCTTCGGAGATAGCTAATATTAACCAAAAACTGGAGGCCAATAAAAGCAACACCAGATATCTTCTGGATAAGATTGAAGACTTGGAAAACAGAAGTCGGAGATCTAACCTTCGGTTCCGGGGAATCCCAGAGGGGCCTGAATATATGCATTGCAAACAAGTGGTCCAAAAAATAGCAGGGGCGCTCCTCTCAACCGACTCCTCCCCAGTAGATCCAGCCACCATTATGACTGATAGGGCTCACAGAGCACTGGGAACTGTGAGGCAAAATCTTGCAAAAGACATCATCGCTTGCTTTAAGGATTTTAAGATAAAGGAAGCCATAATGGCTAAAGCAAGGATTAGAAAAGACTTTGAATGGGACACATACCATATTGAAATTTACCAAGATCTGGCCACCACTACACTGAAACGGACGGCAGAACTGCGCCCTCTAACGCAATTCCTGCAGGAGGAAGGCACGCGATATAAATGGCAGTATCCATTTGCATTGGTGTTTTATAAGGAGGGCAAGCAACATCGAATTTGCTCCATTGAAGAGGCACAAGCTCTCCTCCCCCAGGACACGCTGGAACAACCGTCATCCCAGTCCAAGGCGAGGGGCATGGAGGGGGATGGGAAGCCAAAGTGGCAACGAGTGTCCCACAGGCGAAGACGCCTTCAATGACAACAGTCATCAAAGAGCTTAATATCCCACAAAAAGTCTGGACTATAAGGTGCCGATGATTATGGTTAAGCGGAGATTAACGACTACAATTTGGTCTTGAATATGACTGAGTAAGGTTTGCAATAGAGGTGCATCACTTCCTTATGTAATATGTGGGTTTCTCCATTGCCTCAACAAGGAGGGGTCGCCCACATAAAAAGATAGGGAAAGATGGGGGGGGGGGGTAGTTAGAGATACAGTGGTCTCAAGGGATATTCTTGTTCCAATTATGGGGTTCATAAGGGACATAAAGTTGGGGGTTGTTAATATGGGTGAGTAATGCTTCCTGAAATGTATGTGTTATGTCTAATGTAAACTGCTTGGCACTGAATGTTAGGGGCTTGAACACCCTGGTTAGAAGAAAACTTCTGTTTAGAGAGCTCATCCGTCTTTGGGCGGATATTGCCTTTATCCAGGAAACCCATTTGAAGCCTCTACATGAACGATATGTAGTTCATTCAAAATATCCTCATATTTTTTTGCGTCCAACAGATCACAGAATAAAACTAGAGGAGTGTTGATAGCTCTATCCTCCGCGCAGATATTGAAATTGTTTCAGATAGGGAGGGGCACTATCTGTTTCTTGTGGTGCAATTGGGGGCTGTGATATACACCTTTGTGTGCATCTATGCTCCCAATGAGGGACAAAGAGTCTTCTGGGAAGATCTGGGTCAAGTATTACTAAGAATAGGAACAGGGAATATATTCCTTGGGGGCGATTTTAATCTCACCTTGGATCCTAAGCAGGATAACAGTGCAGCAGAGGTTTTATATGCAAGGAAAGAGCGCATATCACTGAAACAATTCCTGGCCCGATGGGGTTTATTGGACTTATGGAGACACGTATTATTCAGCTCACCACTGGTCCTACTCGCGTATAGACCTATGGTTCAGGGATGCTCATATCTTAAGAGAGATGCAAGATGAACAGATATATGCCTGGGCCTGGTCAGACCATGCTCAGGTTGTTATACAATTTCGATGGGGCGTGGCCATTTGGGGCACAAGGTATTGGCTATTACATGAGGGGATATTACTAGAACCCCAGAACGCATCCACCATAGAAAAATACTTAAAAGAATATCTTGAACTGAATGGCACGGGAGATGTGGACCCCATCATACTATGGGAAGGCTTAAAAGCAGTTCTGAGGGGCCATATTATAGCTCTGGCCTCCCATCTTAATAGAAGAAAAAAAGATAAAGAAGTAGATCTATGCCGGCAGTTGTCTCGGGCAGAAAAAGAGAGTAAGGCCAACCCACAGAATCAGTCAAAAGCGGATAGAGCCCATGCTTTACGCACATCCCTGCAGGAGTTACAAATGGCTGATATAGCTGACCAGCTAGAGAAAACCCGGCAGAAACATTTTGAATTTGATAACCGCTCTAGCAGGTTGCTGGCACATGAAATCAAGCAGCAGGCCCAGCGTAATTATATGTTTTCTATTCAGGGGAGTGATGGGGCAGTACTAACCAGCACAGAGGAGATACACGTGTGCTTTTTGCAATTTTATGAAGCCCTGCACACACCCAAATAAACTCCTGCTGAACATGAGATAGAAACCCTTTTGGCTCCTATACCTCTGCAGGTCCTATCTGAGGGAGAGATCGAACAACTGTCTAAACCTATAGAATTGGAAGATGTGTTAAGGGCAATCAAGGACCTGCCATCTAATAAGGGCCCAGGACTGGATGGATTTTCTAATAAATTCTACAAACTTTATAGCTCTCATTTGGCCCCAGTCTTACTAAGTGTCTTTCATGACAGAGTGCATGAACTCCCATATGTGTGGTGCCTGGCGGCTATTATGATGCTACTGAAGCCGGGTAAGGATCCAATACATTGTGGATCCTATAGACCAATATCTCTTCTAGACACTGACTATAAAATCCTGACAAAAATAATGGCTCATCGGCTTCAGCGGGTGTTGCCTTGATTAGTACACATTGCTCAGGCGGGCTTTATAACTGGCAGGCAGACTTTTGATAACATAAGGTCCTTGTTGCATATTATTCAGTGGGTCCATGAATATAACATTCCGTCATGTCTACTGTCCATTGATGCGGAAAAAGCTTTTGACAGAGTATATTGGCCTTTTCTGTTCTCGGTGCTCCAGAAAATGGGATTCCGGGGGCATTTCATGACATGGCTTTGTCTACTATATACGGCCCCTCTGGCAAGCTTACGCATTAATGGATGCTACATGGACCCTTTTGAATTGCACCGCGGTACGTGACAGGGTTGTGCAGTTTCCCCCCTTCTCTTTGCTCTCTCTGTTGAGCCTCTGGCACACTTAGTACGAGATACATCTAGCATTATGGGAATTTCAAGAGAGGGGATAGAACACAAGATCATGCTCTTCGCTGATGATGTCTTGATGACACTGACTGACCCTTTGGAATCGCTGAAAGGGACCTCTAAGATCTTAACCGATTATGGAAAGGCCTCAGGCTTTAAAGTAAATATGACTAAATCAGAAATTCTAAACCTGAATCTGGATTCCCGTGAGGCCCAGCGGCCTCAGCAATAATTTTCCTTTCAGTGGGCACAAAAGTCTATCAAATACTTAGGTATCCAAGTGACAGCTCAGATAAAGGGATTATATCAAGCTAACTTCCCCACTAAACTTAATCAACTTCTGGCTGAGCTGGACCACTGGGAGGGCTTAACACTTACCTGGATGGGTAAAATTCAGGCAGTTAAGATGATGATGTTGCCTAAATTTTTGTATTTGTTTATGGCACTTTCTCTTCCCAAACCATAGGGTTTTTTAGACGACTGAACAGGAGAGTTTTTGCCTACATCTGGAGAAAGCGCCCACCCAGGGTACGGAGGTCTATGCTATATCAGCCTAAGCTCAAGGGAGGCATGGGAGTATCCCACTTTGAGCTTTATTTTAAAGCAGCCCAGTTATGTATACTAGCTGAATGGATGAGTGAAGGAACAACAAAAAAAAATGGCTAGACTGGGATCAGAAAGGTTTGGGTACTACCCTGGTCTGGGCGGCTCCATGGATCCCAGGAAGAGATCTGCTCCATGTCTCCTGGGTGTCATCTCCTCTAGTGGGGTTTCCACTACAGACTTGGTATAAAGCTCGGAAGATGTTCTTTTCAGATAGACAGTACTATTTGTCCACGGCCATTCAGCATGCTCCCTCTTTTGAGCTAGGGCCTCAAGATCGGGTTTATAAAAGGTGGGCGGCTTGTGGTTCTTGGGCAAGATATGGGTTAAGGGGAAATGTATCCCTTTTGGGGACCTGAGGGAAGAATACGGCCTACTAGCAAGAATTTCAATAGTCAGGTTAGGGACCTAATTCATCGCAAAGCAAAAGGAGATCTGGGCCTGCAAGAAACCCTAATAGAACAAGTCCTTCGGGCGGGAGGCGATAAGGGAAGTATTTCTCAGATATACCTGGCCTTACCGTTAGCTAAATCCCCGCTGCACTGGTATATCAATAAATGGGAGCTAGAGCTGGATACATTTCACAGGGGAACAATGGGAAAGCTCATTCAAGTATCTGTTTAAAGTATCTGTGACTAGTAACCTGATTGAGAATGGCTTTAAGATTTTCTATCACTGCTACTACTCCCAGTGAAATTGAAGAAGATTTTTCCAGCAACACTGGATGTGTGTTGGAGAGCAGGGAACCTTTTTCCACAAGTGGTGGACTTGTCCAGTAGTACAGAATCAGTGGGTACAGATACTTGATCAAACAAACGAACAGTGGATCCAAAAACAATTCTCTACCAGATGGTGTTTTCTTGAACAAGGTCTTTTTTTTTTTTTTTTTAATAATTTTATCTAATTACATTTAGAAGCTAAACCTATAAATGTATAGAAATTACACAAGAACAATTAAAGTAATAATTACCATTTCTAAAGAAAAAAAATCTTATAAATTTTGTCCACAATTTGTGATCCAAGATTTAGGGAAAAAAAAGCGGATAAGAAAAAAAAGAAAGAAATTGTCTCAAAAGATCGGAAGGAACATTGATTCATGCAATCCCGCTACAGCATTCTGAGGGATGTCATCACACGAGGTTCTTTCGTACTCTCCTTAGCTTCTACGAATTCCTGCAACTTCTTAGGGCTAAAAAAACGGTAATTTACAGCATTTAAGGAAATAATACATCTACAGGGAAATTTAACAACAAAAGATCCTCCCAGGGAGAGAATTCTCAGTTTAAAAACCATTAACTCTCTCCTTCTAATTTATGTTTCCTTAGCAAGGTCAGGAAAAATCTGTATTTTTGCACCAAAGGAGGAAGCATTAATATGACGGAAATAAGTTCATAATATATTATTCTGGTCAATTTCTAAGGCAAAAGTCACAAGTAATGTTGCTCGTTCTGTTTCTACAGATCATTCTAAGAATTCAGACAAATTTAAATTTTGCTCATGTACTGGTACCATATCTGTTGATCTCAAAGTTCTTTTAAAATATTGTGTTTTCGTCACAGGTGGGTGACCTTCAGTTGGGATACCCAAAATCTCAGAAAAATATCTTTTAAACAGTTCGCTGAAATTTACGGAGATTTCCGAAAGTTCAATAATCTTAAATTGTTCCGTCTAAGCTGATTCTCCATATATTCCATTTTCCGAGCATGAATTTTCTTTTCTTTTATAACAGTCACTGCCAAAGTTTGAAGAGATTTAATTTCAGTATCAAGAGATTCCAGTTTAGATTGGTGACCATCAACCTTAATCGACATTTGTTGGTAGTTAACTTTGAGCTCTCTTATTTTCCCCTAAAGAGAATCGAAGATCTGTTGGAGAGACGTATTTACCCCCTGAATGGTGTCCCAAAGTAGTTCCATAGTTACTTTTTCAGGTTTTACTGAACCGCATCGAAACCCAGGAGAGAAAACTCCTTGGGTTATATGGGGAGTCTCCCATCTGCTGTTAAAGTACCTGGAGTAGATGTAAAAGCGAGACCTCCTTCTGTCGTTGAAAAGGCACTGACTTTGGATGGCTCCTCTTGCGATCCAGACTCCGCCTCACTAATCCTTCGAGGTTGCGGACGGGTCAAACCAGAAGGAGAACGTAATGTAGCTCCCTCCATGCTGTGTTCCGCTGTTGGTGTTGCGGAATTGCCTGGGGCTTGAACCAACGGTCCCGGTATTCGGATTCCAAAGGTCTCCAGTGTGGGCTGACGCATGGTGGGAGTAACAACTACACTCGAGGAGGTAGGAGCAGTAGTTTTTCCTTTTCTCTTCCCCATAACAAGTGGAGCGCACCGTATTGTCAGAACAAATACTGGATCTCAAGAGCTCACAAACACACATCCGATCTAACGGCCATCTTGGATCTGTCTTGAACAAGGTCTTTATTCAAATCAATAAGAAACAACCCGACACGAGTCGTGTTTCGGCCGTAATGGCCTGCGTTAGGGGTCTATGGGTAAATATAATATGATAAGTAAAAACATATATATCATAAATACATATAAAAAAGAAACTTTGATTTTACAAGAATAATCATAAACATTATAAAAACAAAATATGAATATAATCAATACAATATCATTAACATGTGTATAAAGGAACATACCTATTGATTTTGGATACAAAAATAATCTGACAAAACAAATGTCTCTCAGTCTTGGTTGAGAGGTGCCCAGCTCTCCCACCGGTTGCCTTCTCAGGTGCCGTGGAGGACTTGCAGCTCATCTGCATATCCTCGGAGCCTTCGCCGGAGTGACTCCCAGGTCCGTTCCGATCCACTCGGGGCCTCTGCTCAAGGTAACGGCGCGCGAAAGCTTTCCTTCTGATAAGTTCTGGGAGAAGAGGATATTTCTCTGGTAAGTGAACAAATTTTGTTTGTGCTTTCGGAACTTGAAGATTGGGGTTTAAAGGAGGAACTGTAAGTTAGTGATAGGCTGATATCCTTAATACTTTAGCAAGTTTTAAATTACGGAAAAACTCAAAAAACACTAAGATGGAGTCAGCAGTCCAGCAGCGAGAGGGGTGCTATCCAGTCTTTTGCATTGAGTGTCACATGTATGATTATCTCCCAATTGGTGAGGTGTCATATGTGTGTGCCCGATGCAAAGAGCTCCTAGCTCTCAGAGAACGTGTCCGTTCTCTTGAGGCTAGAGTAGCAGACTTGATGGAGCTGAGGGAGACAGAGAGGTACATAGAGGAGACCTACAGGGATGTTGTAGAGAAGTCCCACCTCCAGTCAAGTAGCCCCTGTGCTACTTTGGAAGAGGGAGGTCTCCTAGAAGGAGAGCATCACCCTGGTGAAGTAGGAAGTACTCCTGTAGCCAGGACCTGCCCACCAGGGGATGTATTATCCTTTCGCACCGAGGATATATCTCCAAATGTTGCCCGGGAGGGAAAGGTTAGGACAGCTGTTGTACTGGGTGATTCGATCATTAGGCATATAGATAGCTGGGTGGCTGGTGGACGTGAGGATCGCCTGGTGACTTGCCTGCCTGGTGCGAAGGTGGCGGACCTCACGCGTCACCTAGATAGGATTTTAGATAGTGCTGGGGAGGAGACGGCTGTCTTGGTACATGTGGGTACTAATGACATAGGAAAATGTGGGAGAGAGGTTCTGGAAGCAAAATTTAGGCTGTTAGGTAGAAAGCTGAAATCCAGATCCTCCAGGGTAGCATTTTCTGAAATGCTACCTGTGCCACGCGCAGGGCCCAAGAGACAGGCAGAGCTCCAGAGTCTCAATGCGTGGATGAGACGATGGTGCAGGGAGGAGGGCTTTAGATTTGTTAGGAACTGGGCAACATTCTGGGGAAGGGGGAGCCTATTCCGAAAGGATGGGCTCCATCTTAACCAGAGTGGGACCAGGCTGCTGGCATCGGCGTTTAAGAAGGAGATAGAGCAGCTTTTAAACTAGAAATGGGGGGAAGGCCGACAGTCGCTCAAAAGAGCATGGTTCGGGATAAGGTATCTTTCAAAGATATCACCATAACAGGGAAGATAGAGTATCCTGATAGTGAGGTTGCAAAAGAGATTGTAGTAGATCGGGTATCTTTAAATAACAATAAAAATCAGACAAAAGATTGCCAATTAATACTGTCAAGTACTAAGCATGATGTACTTAGGAACAACAAACGTAGTTTGAAATGTCTATATGCGAATGCCAGTAGCCTAAGAAATAAGATGGGGGAGTTGGAATATATTGCACTAAATGAAAAATTAGATATAATAGGCATCTCTGAGACCTGGTGGAAGGAGGATAACCAGTGGGACACTGTCATACCGGGGTACAAATTATATCGTAGTGATAGGGTGAATCGGATTGGTGGAGGGGTAGCATTGTATATTAACGAGAGCCTTGAATCAAATAGATTGAAAATTCTGCAGGAAACAAAACACTCCTTGGAATCACTGTGGATTGAAATTCCATGTGCAAAGGGGAAAAGGATAGTGATAGGAGTGTACTACCGTCCGCCTGGCCAGGACGAACAGACGGATGCGGAAATGTTAAAGGAAATCAGGGACGCAAACAAACTGGGCAACACAATAATAATGGGGGATTTCAATTACCCGCATATAGACTGGGTTAATGTAACATCTGTACACGCAAGGGACATAAGATTTCTTGATGAAATCAAGGACAGCTTCATGGAACAGCTAGTTCAGGAGCCGACAAGAGAAGGAAAAATACTAGACTTAGTCCTTAGTGGTGCTCATGATCTAGTGCAGGGGGTAACGATACGAGGGCCGCTTGATAACAGTGATCATAATATGATCGGTTTTGATATTGGCATTGAAGGAAGTGAAACTAGGAAATCAAGTACGCTAGCGTTTAACTATAGAAAAGGTGATTACGACAAAATGAGAAAAATGGTGAAAAAAAGACTGAAAGGAGCAGCTCGCAGAGTAAAAAACTTGCATCAGGCGTGGATGCTGTTTAAAAACACCATCCTGGAGGTTCAGGACAAATATATTCCACGTATTAGAAAAAAGGGAAAAAAGACTAAACGTCAGCCGGCGTGGCTAAACAGTAAGATAAAGGAAATCATTAGAGCCAAAAAACAATCCTTCAGAAAGTGGAGAAGAGAACCAACTGAAAGTAACAGGATAGATCATAAGGAATGCCAAGCCAAATGCAAAGCGGAGATAAGGAGGGCAAAAAAGGACTTTGAGAAGAAATTAGCGTTGGAAGCAAAAATACATAGTAAAAATTTTTTTAGATACATTAAAAGCAGGAAACCGGCCAAAGAGTCGGTTGGGCCGCTGGACGAAAATGGTGTTAAAGGGGCGATCAAGGAGGACAAAGCCGTAGCGGAGAAATTAAATGAATTCTTTGCTTCGGTCTTCACCGAGGAGGATTTGGGGGGGACACCGGTGCCGGAAAGAATATTTGAAGCGGGGGAGTCGGAGAAACTAAACAAATTCTCTGTAACCTTGGAGGATGTAATGGGTCAGTTCAGCAAGCTGAAGAGTAGTAAATCACCGGGACCTGATGGTATTCATCCCAGAGTATTAATAGAACTAAAAAATGAACTTGCGGAGCTACTGTTAGAAATATGCAATCTGTCCCTAAAATCGAGTGTAGTACCGGAAGACTGGAGGGTAGCCAATGTTACTCTGATTTTTAAGAAGGGTTCCAGAGGAGATCCGGGAAATTATAGACCGGTGAGTCTGACGTCGGTGCCGGGCAAGATGGTGGAGGCTATTATTAAGAATAAAATTGCAGAGCATATACAAAAACATGGACTGATGAGACAAAGTCAGCACGGATTTAGTGAAGGGAAGTCTTGCCTCACCAATCTAATGCATTTTTTTGAGGGGGTAAGCAAACATGTGGACAATGGGGAGCCGGTTGATATTGTATATCTGGATTTTCAGAAGGCGTTTGACAAAGTGCCGCACGAAAGACTCCTGAAGAAATTGCAGAGTCATGGAATCGGAGGTAGGGTATTATTATGGATTAAGAACTGGTTGAAAGATAGGAAGCAGAGAGTAGGATTGCGTGGCCAGTATTCTCAGTGGAGGAGGGTAGTTAGTGGAGTCCCGCAGGGGTCTGTGCTGGGTCCGTTGCTTTTTAATGTATTTATAAATGACCTAGAGATGGGAATAACTAGTGAGGTAATTAAATTCGCCGATGACACAAAATTATTCAGGGTCGTCAAGTCGCAGGAGGAATGTGAACGATTACAGGAGGACCTTGCGAGACTGGGAGAATGGGCGTGCAAGTGGCAGATGAAGTTCAATGTTGACAAGTGCAAAGTGATGCATGTGGGTAAGAGGAACCCGAATTATAGCTACGTCTTGCAGGGTTCCGCGTTAGGAGTTACGGATCAAGAAAGGGATCTGGGTGTGGTCGTCGATGATACGCTGAAACCTTCTGCTCAGTGTGCTGCTGCGGCTAGGAAAGCGAATAGAATGTTGGGTGTTATTAGGAAGGGTATGGAGTCCAGGTGTGCGGATGTTATAATGCCGTTGTATCGCTCCATGGTGCGACCGCACCTGGAGTATTGTGTTCAGTACTGGTCTCCGTATCTCAAAAAAGATATAGTAGAATTGGAAAAGGTACAGCGAAGGGCGACGAAAATGATAGTGGGGATGGGACGACTTTCCTATGAAGAGAGGCTGAGAAGGCTAGGGCTTTTCAGCTTGGAGAAGAGACGGCTGAGGGGAGATATGATAGAAGTGTATAAAATAATGAGTGGAATGGATCGGGTGGATGTGAAGCGACTGTTCACGCTATCCAAAAATACTAGGACTAGAGGGCATGAGTTGAAGCTACAGTGTGGTAAATTTAAAACGAATCGGAGAAAAGTTTTCTTCACCCAACGTGTAATTAGACTCTGGAATTCGTTGCCGGAGAACGTGGTATGGGCGGTTAGCTTGACGGAGTTTAAAAAGGGGTTAGATAGATTCCTAAAGGCCAAGTCCATAGACCGCTATTAAATGGACTTGGAAAAATTCCGCATTTTTAGGTATAACTTGTCTGGAATGTTTTTACGTTTGGGGAGCGTGCCAGGTGCCCTTGACCTGGATTGGCCACTGTCGGTGACAGGATGCTGGGCTAGATGGACCTTTGGTCTTTCCCAGTATGGCACTACTTATGTACTTATGTCTACTATCTGAGATATCTATGACAAAAAAATAATAGTGAATTAAAAAAACATGTTATACAACATATATATGAGATAATCATAGTAACGCATATATTTTAACATAAAATGGTATATATAAAAAGGTAAATATAAAATAGAAGGATATCACATATAAAATTTGTATATACATAAATACCATAAGTAGAACTGAAGAAAACTGCTTAGATACTTGATACCCTGCAAGATAAACTGGGGAAGAAGTATCCACGACTGGCGGAATGCTGTCTGCTACATCACAAACCCACCTCAATTAATGTATGTCAGCAATAATTTGCTATATTGTTGTTTACTGCCAGTAAATTGGTTATAGCACAGGCCTGTAAGCAGGCCTCTTTGCCTCCTCTGTCTCGTATCCTGAAAAAGCTAGATGGAATTTTCCAACTCTCCAAGCTTACAGCATTGCGACATGGACAGCTTGCCAAATTTTATGACATTTGGAGGGTCTATGAACAGAGGAAGTTGGGACTAGATACCCCATCCAACTGATGGACAATTAGCAGGATTAGCGCGATATATTCTGGAAACCGCTGTATTAGAGGGGAGAGAGGGGGAGGGTTGAAGTTCTGTTGTTCTGATAGCTGTATTATTGGAATATTTCGAATGTATATTTGCAAAACTATAAAATTAAAAGAAAAAGAAAAGAAATTCTGAAATTTTATTGCCCCAAAATTGGCCCACTAAATTCTATTTTGTTTTAAAAGGAGCGCCCTCACCACCATCTGTGCTACAAGAAATAACAGTGATTCCAAAACCGGGGAAAGATCCCAACCTTTGTAGTTCATATCAACCGATATCACTATTAAATTTGGATGTCAAGCTGCTGGCAATAATAAAAATTATTGGCCACCAGAATGAACTGTGTTCTACCTTAATTAGGGGTCCTTTTACAAAGGTGCACTAGCGTTTTAACGTGCGCTAAAAATAAGCACACACTAAATGTTAGAGATGCCCATATATTTCTATGGGTGTCTCTTTTTTTTTCTATGGGCGTCTCTAGCATTTCGCGCACACTAAAGTGAAGGAAGATCAATCTGGTTTCATCCCCGGCAGGACAACTGGAGATAATGTAAGGCACACACTAAGTTTGATTTGTCAGGCTAAAATTAAGGATGATCCAATGGTACTTTTGACCATTGATGCTGAGAAAGCGTTCAAATGGGCAGAATGGGGATTCATGCATCAAGTGTAACAAAGCATGGCCCAAATTTCAGCATGTGGAACTCAGCCCTTTATTCCAACCCTGTTGCTAGAATTAGAGTTAACAGGGAATATTATGATAAATTCAAATTGTTGAGGGGGATCCATCAGGGTTGTTCCTTATCTCCCCTTTTGTATACCCTGGTGGTGGAACCCCTAGCAACCCAAATTAGGGTGAATCCAGAAATCAATGGAATAACAGTGGGTGGGGAAGAGTATAAAATATCCCTTTTCTCAGATGACATCTTATTAATTGTATGTGACCCTGTTCAGACTTTAGCACATATACAGGGGCATTTTCGAAAGAAACATCTAAGTTGGGATTTGGATGTCTTTATAAAAATTCCAAATCTGGAGGCGGGGAAAAGTGTATTTTCAAAAAAAGATGGATGCCCATCTTTCGTTTCGAAAATACCAAGGAAGTTGTTAATAATAATAAACATGCTGCATAAATATAATGAGAAACAGTTGAACAGTATAAAGTTCCTATGGTCAGTGAAGTGCAAGTATTAAGGCAAAAGAGCTGAGTCACAAACCTGTGAAAGCAATAAGGGAGTCATAGAATCAACCTTGAGCAGCCTGGTGTGAAACAGAGACAGTCTGTGCTGGGGCAGAAGGAATGTTGCTTGCAGACATTTGTAGATAAGAAATGTGAGAACAGGCTTCAAAGAAAAGGGTTGCTGACGTGCACATTGGGTGCAGTATGAATGTAAGTGTATTTAAACTGAGGAGAAGATATGTATCTTAAGCAAAGCAAACATATATCTCTGTATTACTGCTGAGCAAACATATATCTCTGTATTACTGCTGAGCAAACATATATCTCTGTATTATTGCTAAAAATATATTCTGTAAGTATACTTTGCTTCCAGTGTGATGTTCTCATGCTGTCTCTGTCCAAGGGAGGACAGTTGAAAAAATAAAAATTTTTGATTATTCTTCTTTATAATAGGTGTCAGTTTCTTTGTTTACACACATATAAGGTGTAAATAAACAAAGTCCTTAGATTTGGACGTCCTTGAGTTTCAGCAATTTTCGAAACCAAAGACGTCCAAGTCAAAAGCGTCCAAATGCAAGCCATTTGGACTTGAGAGGAGTCAGCATTTCTAGTGCACTGGTCCCCCTGATATGTCAGCACAGCAATTAGGCACCCTAGGGGGCACTGCAGTGGACTTCATAAAATGCTCTAAGGTAATACCTCCCTTACATCTTGTGTGCTGAGCCCCCCAAAACCCACTACCCTCAACTGCACACCACTACCATAGCCCTTACAGGTGAAGGGGGCACCTATATGTGGGTACAGAGGGTTTCTGGTGGGTTTTGGAGGGCTTGCTGTTTCCTCCACAAATGTAACTGGTAGGGGGGTGGGGGTATGGGCCTGGGTCCGCCTCTCTGAAGTGCACTGCACCCACTAAAACTGCTCCAGTGACCTGCATGCGCTGTCATGGACCTGAGTATGACATCTGAGGCTGGCATAGAGGCTGGCACGTAATATTTTTAATGATGTTTTTTGAGGGTGGGAGTAAGGGGAGGTCATCACCAATTCCCTCCAGTGGTCATCTGGTCATTTTGGGCACCTTTTTGTGCCTTATTCGTAATAAAAACACATTCAGGTGAAAACGTCCAAGTGTTAGACATAGACATCTCTGCTTTTTCCCATTATGGATCAAAGGCGACCAAGACTTAGGGACACCCAAGCCCCGCCTTCACCATGCCTCCGATACGCCTCCTTGAAATTTGGACGTCCTTGCGACAGACTTCAGTTAGAGACATCCAAAATCGGGTGTCGATTATACCGATTTGGACATCTCTGAGAGATGGATGTCCAAGTGGAAGATGGACGTCCATCTCTTTCGAAAATGAGCCTGATAGTGAAAGAGCTGCAAGCCTATGGTGCTTTGTCAGGTTTTAAAATAAATCTGAGCAGGCCTCTCAACTTTAGGTGCAATTGCCTTTCGTGTGGGCCAAAGATTTTATTCAGTGCTTAGGTGTTAAAATCTCATCAACTTACAAGCCTTACATAAACTGGATGGCAAAGACTTAACTATACATTGCTGGGAAAGATAGCCATATGTAAAATGAAGGTACTACAAAGTTTCTCTATTTATTTCAAACAATGCCTGTAACTGTCCCTTCTCAGCAACTGAATGTTGAATAATGTCCTAAGGTCATTAGGACATTATTTATTTCAAACTTTATATTCTACACTATACCAATACTAGGCGGATTACAACATTACACGCATAAAATAAAATAAGTAAAACAACAGTACATGACAGAAACAAAATAGCAATACAAGCTTCATCCATACTACCTTCACTACATAAGACAGCCTGACCATTACCAATACAAAAAATACATTGCACAGGATTAACAGTTTGAGCAATTACATCATTAAGGAAATTGAAAAAATTAAGAGCAGAGCTTTTTTTCTAATGAAACATTTCATATTCTGGTGCAAGTCTTTGTATTATTTCAGGTTGATTATTGTAATGCCATTTATATAGGCTGCAAAGATTCCGTATTAAAAACATTGCAGACAGCACAGAGCAATGTGGCACGTATGATCTTTAAGGTGTCTCGCTATGGGTACGTCACACCTTTACTGCAAGTTTTGCACTGGTTTCCCATAACAGCATGGGTGGTTTTTAAATTATGTATATTTAGGATCTTTATGGCATAGCTCCAGATTATATGCAATCTTTGCTAGATTTTCCTGCATGAAATGTGTTAACAGATTTTCTTGTTCTTCATTTTCCTAGTTGCAAGAGACTGCTGCTGGGTTTACTTATCAGGCTACAAAGTGGTGGAATTCTCTCCCTAAGAATTTAAGATATATAAATCATTGTATGCAGTTTCAAAAGATGCTAAAGACATTTCTCTTTAGGACATTTCTTTTAATGGATGATAATTAATCTGTGTCCTAGGACTAGAGTTATAACTAGCGGAGCTTTTGTCCCATTGTGGTAAAACCTTTCCCTATTCAGTTTTATGTTTTATGCTATTTCATTGTATTGCTTCCATGCTTTTTTCCCCTTCTATGTTTACAAATGATGTAAACCACATAGAGGCAAAGAGCATCTGGATATTTGTGGGTTATAAATAGTACTAAATAAAATGGAATGAAATGAAATGTGCAAAAGAGAATTTTCTCCTATATCTAGAAGAAGTACCCCCGAGGGTATCTAGAGCTCTTGTCTATAATAGACGGTTTCAGGGAGGTCTAGGAGTTCCTATGGTTCTAAAATACTATAACGCGGCACAATTAAAGGGGATTATTGATTGGTATGAACTTACACCAAGGACATGTGCTACAATTCATTTTTCCATCTCTTTAAATACACTTGTTATATTTTCATGTAGTTATATTTTCATAACACTATTTATTAAAACGTGGTCAGATGACGCATCGATAAAGCGAATGCTACATACCTGTAGAAGGTATTCTCCGAGGACAGCAGGCTGATTGTTCTCACTGATGGGTGACGTCCATGGCAGCCCCTCCAATCGGAAACTTCTCTAGCAAAGTCCTTTGCTAGTCCTCGCGCGCCCGCGTGCACCGCGCATGCGCGGCCGTCTTCCCGCCCGAAACCGGCTCGAGCCGGCCAGTCCAGTATGTAGCAAGACAATACACTTCAAGGGAAGACACAACTCCAAAGGGGAGGCGGGCGGGTTTGTGAGAACAATCAGCCTGCTGTCCTCGGAGAATACCTTCTACAGGTATGTAGCATTCGCTTTCTCCGAGGACAAGCAGGCTGCTTGTTCTCACTGATGGGGTATCCCTAGCCCCCAGGCTCACTCAAAACAACAACCATGGTCAATTGGGCCTCGCAACGGCGAGGACATAACTGAGATTGACCTAAAAAATTTACCAACTAACTGAGAGTGCAGCCTGGAACAGAACAAACAGGGCCCTCGGGGGGTGGAGTTGGATCCTAAAGCCCAAACAGGTTCTGAAGAACTGACTGCCCGAACCGACTGTCGCATCGGGTATCCTGCTGCAGGCAGTAATGAGATGTGAATGTGTGGACAGATGACCACGTCGCAGCTTTGCAAATTTCTTCAATAGAGGCTGACTTCAAGTGGGCTACCGACGCAGCCATGGCTCTAACATTATGAGCCGTGACATGACCCTCAAGAGCCAGCCCTGCCTGGGCGTAAGTGAAGGAAATGCAATCTGCTAGCCAATTGGATATGGTGCGTTTCCCTACAGCCACTCCCCTCCTATTGGGATCAAAAGAAACAAACAATTGGGCGGACTGTCTGTGGGGCTGTGTCCGCTCCAGATAGAAGGCCAATGCTCTCTTGCAGTCCAATGTGTGCAGCTGACGTTCAGCAGGGCAGGAATGAGGACGGGGAAAGAATGTTGGCAAGACAATTGACTGGTTCAGATGGAACTCCGACACGACCTTTGGCAAGAACTTAGGGTGAGTGCGGAGGACTACTCTGTTATGATGAAATTTGGTGTAAGGGGCCTGGGCTACCAGGGCCTGAAGCTCACTGACTCTACGAGCTGAAGTAACTGCCACCAAGAAAATGACCTTCCAGGTCAAGTACTTCAGATGGCAGGAGTTCAGTGGCTCAAAAGGAGGTTTCATCAGCTGGGTGAGAACGACATTGAGATCCCATGACACTGTAGGAGGCTTGACAGGGGGCTTTGACAAAAGCAAACCTCTCATGAAGCGAACAACTAAAGGCTGTCCCGAGATCGGCTTACCTTCCACATGGTAATGGTATGCACTGATTGCGCTAAGGTGAACTCTTACAGAGTTGGTCTTAAGACCAGACTCAGACAAGTGCAGAAGGTATTCAAGCAGGGTCTGTGTAGGACAAGAGCGAGGAGCTAGGGCCTTGCTGTCACACCAGACGGCAAACCTCCTCCACAGAAAGAAGTAACTCCTCTTAGTGGAATCTTTCCTGGAAGCAAGCAAGACGCGGGAGACACCCTCTGACAGACCCAAAGAGGCAAAGTCTACGCTCTCAACATCCAGGCCGTGAGAGCCAGGGACCGGAGGCTGGGATGCAGAAGAGCCCCTTCGTCCTGCGTGATGAGGGTCGGAAAACACTCCAATCTCCACGGTTCTTCTGAGGATAACTCCAGAAGAAGAGGGAACCAGATCTGACGCGGCCAAAAAGGAGCAATCAGAATCATGGTGCCTCGGTCTTGCTTGAGTTTCAACAAAGTCTTCCCCACCAAAGGAATGGGAGGATAAGCATACAGCAGGCCCTCCCCCCAGTCCAGGAGGAAGGCATCCGATGCCAGTCTGCCGTGGGCCTGAAGCCTGGAACAGAACTGAGGGACTTTGTGGTTCGCTCGAGATGCGAAGAGATCCACCAAGGGGGTGCCCCACACTTGGAAGATCTGGCGCACCACTCGGGAATTGAGCGACCACTCGTGAGGTTGCATAATCCTGCTCAGTCTGACGGCTAGACTGTTGTTTACGCCTGCCAGATATGTGACTTGGAGCACCATGCCGAGACGGCGAGCCCAGAGCCACATGCTGACGGCTTCCTGACACAGGGGGCGAGATCCGGTGCCCCCCTGCTTGTTGACATAGTACATGGCAACCTGGTTGTCTGTCTGAATTTGGATAATTTGGTGGGACAGCCGATCTCTGAAAGCCTTCAGAGCGTTCCAGATCGCTCGCAACTCCAGGAGATTGATCTGTAGACCGCGTTCCTGGAGGGACCAGCTTCCTTGGGTGTGAAGCCCATCGACATGAGCTCCCCATCCCAGGAGAGACGCATCCGTGGTCAGCACTTTTTGTGGCTGAGGAATTTGGAAGGGACGTCCCAGAGTCAGATTGGACCAAATCGTCCACCAATACAGGGATTTGAGAAAACTCGTGGACAGGTGGATTACGTCTTCTAGATCCCCAGCAGCCTGAAACCACTGGGAAGCTAGGGTCCATTGAGCAGATCTCATGTGAAGGCAGGCCATGGGAGTCACATGAACTGTGGAGGCCATGTGGCCCAGCAATCTCAACATCTGCCGAGCTGTGATCTGCTGGGACGCTCGCACCCGCGAGACGAGGGACAACAAGTTGTTGGCTCTCGCTTCTGGGAGATAGGCGCGAGCCGTCCGAGAATCCAGCAGAGCTCCTATGAATTCGAGTCTCTGTGATGGGAGAAGATGGGACTTTGGGTAATTTATCACAAACCCCAGTAGCTCCAAGAGGCGAATAGTCATCTGCATGGACTGCAGGGCTCCTGCCTCGGACGTGTTCTTCACCAGCCAATCGTCGAGATATGGGAACACGTGTACCCCCAGCCTGCGAAGTGCCGCTGCTACTACAGCCAGGCACTTTGTGAACACCCTGGGCGCAGAGGCGAGCCCAAAGGGTAGCACACAGTACTGGAAGTGACGTGTGCCCAGCTGAAATCGCAGATACTGTCTGTGAGCTGGCAGTATCGGGATGTGTGTGTAGGCATCCTTCAAGTCCAGAGAGCATAGCCAATCGTTTTCCTGAATCATGGGAAGTAGGGTGCCCAGGGAAAGCATCCTGAACTTTTCTTTGACCAGATATTTGTTCAGGGCCCTTAGGTCTAGGATGGGACGCATCCCCCCTGTTTTCTTTTCCACAAGGAAGTACCTGGAATAGAATCCCAGCCCTTCTTGCCCGGATGGCACGGGCTCGACCGCATTGGCGCTGAGAAGGGCGGAGAGTTCCTCTGCAAGTACCTGCTTGTGCTGGAAGCTGTAAGATTGAGCTCCCGGTGGACAATTTGGAGATTTTGAAGCCAAATTGAGGGTGTATCCTTGCCGGACTATTTGCAGAACCCACTGATCGGAGGTTATGAGAGGCCACCTTTGGTGAAAAGCTTTCAACCTCCCCCCGACCGGCAGGTTGCCCGGCACTGATACTTGGATGTCGGCTATGCTCTGCTGGAGCCAGTCAAAAGCTCGCCCCTTGCTTTTGCTGGGGAGCCGCGGAGCCTTGCTGAGGCGCACGCTGCTGACGAGAGCGAGCGCGCTGGGGCTTAGCCTGGGCCGCAGGCTGTCGAGAAGGGGGATTGTACCTATGCTTGCCAGAAGAGTAGGGAACAGTCCTCCTTCCCCAAAAAAATCTTCTACCTGTAGAGGTAGAGGCTGAAGGCTGCCGGCGGGAGAACTTGTCGAATGCGGTGTCCCGCTGGTGGAGATGCTCTACCACCTGCTCGACCTTCTCTCCAAAAATATTGTCCGCACGGCAAGGCGAGTCCGCAATCCGCTGCTGGAGTCTATTCTCCAGGTCGGAGGCACGCAGCCATGAGAGCCTGCGCATCACCACACCTTGAGCAGCGGCCCTGGACGCAACATCAAAGGTGTCATACACCCCTCTGGCCAGGAATTTTCTGCACGCCTTCAGCTGCCTGACCACCTCCTGAAAAGGCTTGGCTTGCTCAGGGGGAAGAGCATCAACCAAGCCCGCCAACTGCCGCACATTGTTCCGCATGTGTATGCTCGTGTAGAGCTGGTAAGACTGGATTTTGGCCACGAGCATAGAAGAATGGTAGGCCTTCCTCCCAAAGGAGTCTAAGGTTCTAGAGTCTTTGCCTGGGGGCGCCGAAGCATGCTCCCTAGAACTCTTAGCCTTCTTTAGGGCCAAATCCACAACTCCAGAGTCATGAGGCAACTGGGTGCGCATCAGCTCTGGGTCCCCATGGATCCGGTACTGGGACTCGATCTTCTTGGGAATGTGGGGATTACTTAGTGGCTTGGTCCAGTTCGCAAGCAATGTCTTTTTTAGGACATGGTGCAAGGGAACAGTGGACGCTTCCTTAGGTGGAGAAGGATAGTCCAGGAGCTCAAACATTTCAGCCCTGGGCTCGTCCTCCACAACCACCGGGAAGGGGATGGCCGTAGACATCTCCCGGACAAAGGAAGCAAAAGACAGACTCTCAGGAGGAGAAAGCTGTCTTTCAGGAGAGGGAGTGGGATCAGAAGGAAGACCCTCAGACTCCTCGTCAGAGAAATATCTGGGGTCTTCCTCTTCCTCCCACGAGGCCTCACCCTCGGTGTCAGACACAAGTTCACGAACCTGTGTCTGCAACCTCGCCCGGCTCGACTCCGTGGAGCCACGTCCACGATGGGGGCGTCGAGAGGTAGACTCCCTCGCCCGCATCGGCGAAGCTCCCTCCGCCGACGTAGTCGGGGAGCCTTCCTGTGAGGTGGCCGCAGTCGGCACCGCACGCGGTACCGACGTCGGGGACCTCACCCCGGGCGATGGGCCAGCCGGCGCCACGCTCGACGGTACCGGAGGCGCAAGCACCGCTGGTACCGGAGGGGTAGGGTGCAACAGCTCTCCCAGAATCTCTGGGAGAACGGCCCGGAGGCTCTCGTTCAGAGCGGCTGCAGAGAAAGGCAAAGAGGTCGATGCAGGCGTCGACGTCAGAACCTGTTCCGGGCGAGGAGGCTGTTCCGGGCTGTCCAGAGTGGAGCGCATCGACACCTCCTGAACAGAGGGTGAGCGGTCCTCTCGGTGCCGATGCCTGCTGGGTGCCGACTCCCTCGGCGACCCAGAGCTCTCGGTGCCGACGCGGGGAGGTGACCGGTGTCGATGCTTCTTCGACTTCTTCCGAAGCATGTCACCGGAGCTCCCCGGCACCGACGAGGAGGACGTAGAATCCAGCCGTCGCTTCCTCGGGGCCGAGGCCGAAGGAGGTCGGTCTCGGGGGGGCTGTACCGCAGGAGCCCTCAGGGTAGGAGGAGACCCACCCGAAGGCTCACCGCCACCAGCAGGGGAATGGACAGCCCTCACCTGCACTCCTGACGATGCACCACCGTCCGACGACATCAGCAGACGAGGTCCCGGTACCACCGACGTCGCAGTCGCCCGATACCTTGGCGCCGATGCAGAGGCCCGATGCCTCGATGCACTCGATGCAGTGGCGGCCGAGGAAGATGGTCTGGATGCTGACGACGTCGATGCACTCGAAGATCCCGGTGCCGATGCCGACGAAGAGCCCGAGAACAACACGTTCCACTGGGCTAATCTCGCTACCTGAGTCCGCCTTTGAAGCAGGGAACACAGACTACAGTTCTGAGGGCGGTGCTCGGCCCCCAGACACTGAAGACACGACGAGTGTCGATCAGTGAGCGAGATTATCCGGGCGCACTGGGTGCACTTCTTGAAGCCGCTGGAAGGCTTCGATGTCATGGGCGGAAAAATCACGCCGGCGAAGTCAAAATCCGAAATGACGGAAAAAGAGCACCAAAAATTTTTAAGGGAGAAAATCTCGACCGAGGCCGAAAAGAGGCCTACCCCGACGACGAAAGAAAACTTATCGGGGCAAAAAGCTGGAAGTACGGGAAGGGGTTGACACGAAACCCGGGGGGGGGGTTCCGGAGCACTTCCCGACACTTTTAAGACTTTTCCGAAGAAAAAAACACATCAAAAATAAATTTGGACGCGCGAGGTCGACTTTCCGGGGCTCGACACGGCGAAACACGACCGTACCGAGTGCGGACAAAAGAAGACTGGCCGGCTCGAGCCGGTTTCGGGCGGGAAGACGGCCGCGCATGCGCGGGGCGCGCGAGGACTAGCAAAGGACTTTGCTAGAGAAGTTTCCGATTGGAGGGGCTGCCGTGGACGTCACCCATCAGTGAGAACAAGCAGCCTGCTTGTCCTCGGAGAATATACTGTATATTAAACATCAACATTTTTTTAGTCTTTAATTTTTTCAATTTTTCTTTATTATTCTTTTTATTTCTTACTTATTTACATCTCTTCTTATTGTCTGTTTTGTTTTTTTTATTTTTTATGTTTTTAATTTTTTTATTCTTTTTCTTTGTTCATTTATAACAATTTTTGTACATATATTGAAATATTCTTTACTTAATTACATAATTCTTTCATACATAATTCTGCAAGTGTATTGAAGTTATTATTTTTTTTGTTTACCTTTACCTAATTACATAATTCTTTTCATATATTTGCAAGTGCTATGAAGTTATTTTGTTTACCTTTCTCCAGACATTTATTATTACACTCATATATTATGACCAAGTACACTGTTTTTATGCATTTACTTATTGTTTTATTTAAACTATTTAAACTTTTTTACAGATCATATTTATCATTGTACTCATATGTTATAACCAAGTACATCGTTTCTATGTTTCTGTGTATGATTTTATCATTCATTTTCAATATATTTTATGTGTCTTTAATTGAATTCACTTATTGTAGTATACTATTTTCATTAGGAATGTATATTTTTATTGTAGACTCCTGATGCAGGCCTAGCGGCCGAAACACAACGTTTCACTTAATAAACTTTTGATCTTAAGTACACGTCTTTCCAGTCTTTGGCATCCGTGGTCAAACTCCCACTTTTTTTGTCTTATCTCTGTGCTTTCCCGTGGGACGTTTGAGTTCTCCGCCCTTGGCGGATTCTCCTGGATGTGTTACAATTGAACATAATATATTACAGTCTCTACATTGGACTAACCTACTGTGGAAGCCATCTACTGTGTCCTTAAAGGAGAATGGTGTTTCCCCTTTCCTGAAGGTTACGATACAAGTGTGGCAGAGAGTGAGTAATCGTCTAATGGAACCTAAAAGTCTCTCTGCAACTGCTCCTATTCAATCCTCATCATTCTTTGCCCCACAGTGGGACCATAAGATTCTGGATAACTGGATGAAATGTGTAATGATGAGAGTAAGCCAATTGTTTAGAGGGAGTGTATTGAATTCTTTTCAGCAACTATGAGATTTAACTTTCAAGCACAGAGTTTTATGTGTACCTCCACACTCACCACCTTCTAGAGTCTCGACCCATAGGGGGTTGGCTGAGTGCCAAGCCTTCTCCTTGGGATGGGGTATATCAACATAAACTTATTACTAAGTTATATGAACATAAAAACATAAGAGTAGCCATACTGGGTCAAGCCGATGGTCCATCTAGCCCAGTATCCTGTTTTCCAAACAGTGGCCAAGCCAGGTCACAAGTACCTGGCAGAAACCCAAATCGTGGCAACACTCCACGGCAAGCAGTTACTTCCCACGTCTGTCTCAATAGCAGACTATGGACTTTTCCTCCAGAAATTTGTCCAAACATTTTTTAAACCCACATTCGCTAACTGCTGTTACCACATCCTCCAGCAAAGAGTTCCAGAGCTTAACTATTCATTAAGTGAAAAAATATTTCCTCCTATTTGTTTTAAAAGTATTTCTATGTAACTTTCTTGAAAGTCCCTTAGTCTTTGTACTTTGGAACGAGTAAAAAATCGATTTACTTCTACTCATTCTACACCACTCAGGATTTTGTAGACCTCAATCATATCTCCCCTCATCCGTCTCTTTTCCAAGCTGAAGCCTGACATCGGTGTTGGGCAAAATAGTGGAAACCATTATAAAGAATGAAATTATAGAACACATAGACAAACATGGTTTAATGGGACAGAGTTGGCACGAGCTCAGCCGAGAGAAGTCTTAATTCACCAATTTGCTTCATTTCTTTGAAGGCGTGAATAAACATGTGGATAAAGGTGAGCTGGGTGATGTAAAGTATCTAGATTTTCAGAAAGTTTTTGATAAAGTTCCTCATGAGAGACTCCTGAGAAAATTAAAGAGTCATGGGATAGGAGGCAAGGTTCTGGTGTGGATTAGGAATTATTATTGGACATAAAACAGAGGGTAGGGTTAAATGGTCATTTCTCTCAGTGGAGGAGAGTGAACAGTGGAGTGCCACAGGGATCTGTACTGGGACTGGTACTATTTAACATATTTATAAATGATAGGAAATCGGAACGACGAGTGAGGTGATCAAATTTGCAAATGATACAAAACTATTAAAGGTTGTTAAAACATGTGCAGACTGTGAAATATTGCTGGAAGACTGGGCATCCAAATGGCAGATGAAATTTAATACGGACAAATGCAAGGTGATGCACATTGGAAAGAATTATCCGAATCACAGTTACCTGATGCTAGGTTCCACCTTAGGGGTCAGCGCTGAAGAAAAAGATCTGGGTGTCGTTGTAGATAATACGCTGAAATCTTCTGCTCAGTGTGCAGAGGCAGCCAAAAAAGCAAACAGGATGCTAGGAATTATTAGGAAAGGGATGTCTGGTAGTGCTGTAGAAATGATTTGTAGTAGTAGAATATGACCAAAAATACTATAATGCCTTTGTATCGCTCCATGGTGCATCCACACCTTGAGTATAGAGTTCAGTTCTGGTCTCTGAACCTCAAAAAAGATATAGTGGAATTAGAAAAGGTTAAGAGTGATTAAAATGATAAAGGGGATGGAGCTCCTCTCATATGAGGAAAGGCTAAAGAGGTTAGGGCTCTTCAGCTTGGAAAAGAAATGTCTGCGGGGAGATATGATTGAGGTCCACAAAATCCTGAGTGGTATAGAACGAGTAGAAGTAAATCAATTTTCTACTCATTGCAAAAATACAAAGACTAGGGGACACTCGAGGAAGTTATATGGAAATACTTTTAAAAGAAATAGAAGGAAACATTTTTTCACTCAACGAGTAGTTAAGCTCTGGAACTCTTTGCCGGAGGAGGTGGTAACAGCGTTTAGCGTATCTGGATTTGGTCTGACCCAGTATGACTACTCTTATGTTCTACGAGACCCAGCCTCTTTAGCCTTTCCTCATATGAGAGGAGTGCCATCCCCTTTATCAAATCTCAAAATTGTTTACAGCACTCAGAGTTGTTGCTTTTATTGCCTTTTTGGATGTTACATGGAAATTTCTTTTTTCATACATTGGCACTATCCAGTTTGTTAAGTGGAATTTGAGTGTTCTGTACATCGATAAAAATATTTTCAAAAAATAATAAATTTGGAGAATGGCATGACATGACAAGGCATAAAGACAGATGAGAGGAAAGGAAGGTTGAAGGTAAACAGGGCAGGGGTTGTTGTGAGAGGGACCATATTCCATGAGCTGGGTAGATAGTATATGGACATGGAACATTAAGGGGTTGGACAATCCCATGAAACCACAGCTGATGTTTACAGAGCTTCAGAGACTGAATTGGGTAATTGTGCCACTGAAAGAACCCCACTTATATATGGGAAAAAAACAGCAAGCACATCAAAGTAATTGGTAAAAAAGGAAAACAAAAAATATATTACTCTGTGCTGTAGAACTAAAAAAGCAGTTTCCATGACAAAACCTCCACCACACTTTCAATGACCCACTGCTTCAAATTACCTTGGAATGTCTGGGGGTTTTCTGCTCACAGGATATCATAACAGCAATAAAACATTCCAAGGCACAGCTCTGTTCTGGACACTGTTGCCTTGGTCTTCAGTGGATTAATTTATTTGGTCCCTTTCATCACCACCTGTGAAAACAATACTTGAAGCATGACAGTACCCACAGTGCCCTAGGAAACCTAAAGAACGAATGTGAAATGATATTAACAAATTACTAGTCCTCTATAAATAAACCGTGTGAACGATGGCTTATATCATATATGTCCATTTACCTGTTCAAAGACTTCTGTAGTGTACCTGAATGGGAAACCTGTTGGTGGCGGCGGACTTGCCCTTCCATTATCGTGGCAAGTTACAGGGATAGTGTTTACTGACCGTCCTGTGTTGTAATTGCACTCCAATGTGTAACTGTAAAAATAAATGAAAACAAATAAACCACCTTTGGTACGAAGCATTCCAGCTCTTGCCAGTCACAGAATACACCTACAGGTTTATTATAGAATCATCCTAAGTAATAACAGCAGTTATCATTGCCCAGTTATTCTCCTGTCTCTATCTTCTGATTACCTGTAAGAAAGAGATGCTGCAAAGAATTAAACACAATCCGGCCAATATTCAAAACTATTTAACCAGCCAGGCATGGCTCCTGGCCAGTTAAATAGCACTGCTGACTAAGCGCTAATATTCAGCACAAGGCAGCTGGTTAGCTCCACTGAATAATAGTGCATAGTAGCTAACTGGCTATCCAGCTCATTTTCGAAAGTGATCGCCGGCCATTTTCCGACATAAATCGGGAGATGGCCGGTGATCTCGGAAAAGCGGCCAAATCGGTATAATCGAAAGCCGCTTTTTTGGCAACATCGCTGCTTTCCCGTCGCGTCGCCGGCCAAATTTCAAAGGGGCATGTCAGCGGTGAAGCGAAGGCGGGACATGAGCGGGTATGGGCGTGGCTACCAGATGTCCGGCTTTCGGCGATAATGGAAAAAAAAAACAGCGATAAGCAGTATATCGCCAGGTTTACTTGGTCCTTTTATTTTCACGACCAAGCCTCAAAAAGGTGCCCCAAATGACCACTGGAGGGAATGGGGGTTGACCTCCCCATACTCCCCCAGTGGTCACCAACCCCTCCCATACTAAAAAAATAAAACTAAAAACCTTCTTCCCAGCCTGTATGCCAGCCTCAAATGCCGTACCCACCTCCATGACAGCAGAATGTGTTGTATCCTCCGACAGCCTTTCCCTGGTTGCTACGTGGCTCTCGGGTGAGTGTGACACCTTTTCTGTTAGGTGCCCTGCAGAGTCACATCAGCAATGCATTGTGGTGGATGTAGGGTAGTGGGCTCTACTCCCATGGTGCCTTTCCCTCCCGCTAACTGGGTCAGAGTGTGCCCTGTTTTGCTTCCGGTAGTCCATGAGGTAGTGGCCATTTTTGTAAGCCAGTTTTAGATCCCTTTCATGTGTTACCCACGTTAGAGAACGTTATTACCTTGAGTGTTGCTGAAAGAGGGCATTGTACACCATTCTGCCAGCTCTGACCTACTGCTAATCTCAGTACCAGGGAGACTCTTTGCCAGTGGGGCACAACCTCTGATCTGCAGTTAACTGTGAGTAAAGGTGCTTATTCCAATAAAGGACTTTTTCAAAGAGATTAGTCTTCAGGTGTCAACTGGGGTGCCAAGGTTATACAGCAGCAACAAGTCCTAGAAGCCTGCGTGTATGCAGGTCCCTGGAGCACTTTTAGTGGGTACCGCAGTGCACTTAAGGCAGGCGGACCCAGGCCCATCCCCCTCTACCTGTAACACTTGTGCTAGTAATGGCAGCCCTCCAAAACCCACTGTACCCACATGTAGTTGCCCCCTTCACCCCTAAGAGCTTTGGTAGTGTTGTACATTTGTGGGTAGTGGGTTTTGGGGGGGGGGGGTTGGGGGGCTCAGTACGCAAAGTAAGGGAGCTATGCATGTGGGAGGTTTTTCTGAAGTCCACCGCTCTGACCCCTAGGGTGCCCAGCTGGTGTCCTGGCATGTCAGGGGGACCAGTACGCTACAAATGCTGGCTCCTCCCACGACCAAATGCCTTGGATTTCGCCGGGTTGGAGATGGCCGGCATTTTTTTCCATTATCGCTGAAAAACAAACGTGGCCATCTCAAACCCGACGAACTCCAAGGCATTTGGCCGGGCTAAACCGTATTATCGAAAAAAAGATGGCCGGCTGTAGCGCCACCGCCAACATAGATCGCCGGCCAAATTTTGGCCGGCGACGTTCGATTATGCCCCTCTATATCGCACAATATAACTAGCTAGCCTCGAATATTCAGCACTTGGCCAGCTAAGTTTAGCAGCCAAATTGGACCACCTAAATAGCAGGTCTCTCGCTGGCCACTATAAACTTAATTGGTCAGCGTTGAATATTGACGTGGCCAGTTAAGTTTAAGCCAGCCAAAAAAAAAAAAACAGATATTCAATGCTGGTCACCAGAAATGGCCTGGCATTGAGTATCTGGGCTCAGTGCTGATCGTGGCACTCAGCCTGCCTGCCTCCAGCGGGCTGAATATTGGACAGCATAGAATTTATAATTAGCTGATAAGGATGAAGAAATCTGTTCAGATATACTGTTCTAAAGTTTAAAAAAAAAAAAAAAAAAATCAAATAGCAAAAACCTCAACTCCCTATCTCTAAAAACTAATTAACTAAAATAAGTTATTTGTATACCTACCTGTGAATGATGCCTGTAGCTTTATGAATTGCCACTCGCCCACTGCCTTCTTTCGACTGACCATCTCGCTTATCTTTGGCATACATGTTTTTCTCTGAGAAGTTGCAGCCCATAAAATCAAAGTAAGCTGAGTTCAGAGAGATAAGTTTTGGAAAAAGTTGATTCTCAATCTGGGGGGAGGGGACAAAGAAATTAACATTAGGGCCACCATTAATGCATATGTGAACTGGACATCAGTTGCTATAACTCATATTTATCTCTATTCTGTTCAGCTTATTTTCATTTCAACCAAGCCAGAAACAGAACAACATGACCCATACCTGCTAATTTTCTTTCCCTGAGTCCTCCAAATGAGTCCACAACACATGGGTTATGCTCATCAGTCAGCAGATGGAGTCAGACAAAAATGCCTGTAAGCTTGCCCTATGTAGGGCACCGTGCAACAATAAGCTCTTCAATATTTCAACTGGGGGGGGGGGGGGGGGGGCTATCTTCCCAACACCCCTACAGGAAGAGAGGGAATCCATGGTTTTTAACATATATACAACTACATACTAAAGAGGTCTATTAGAAAACTACTTTAACTCACATTATAAGACAGACCGAATACAATCTCTATTTGCAATAAAGAGTAGGAAGGGAGTCTGGACTGGTCTGATAGAACTCAGGAAAATTAGCAGGTAAGAACATTTTTCTTTCTTTATTGTCCACCAGACCAGTTCAGAATAAATGGGATGTAATAAAGCAACCATCAAACTGGGTGGGATCCGAAAACCCCTGTTCTAAGCACTACCCCAAAGACTTCATCCTTTCTGGCTAAGGCTTCTACAAAGAAGGTTCTAACATTATACAAGTCATCAGAATAATAACACATAAGTGTATAAATGCCAAAATGCCACATAAAGGTTACTCTCTAAATTCACATATCCCCCAATTCTCTAAAGTTACGCATCCAACTTTATGATTAGTGTGTAAAGTTGCATGAGCAATTTATGAGGCCTGTTGCATGCCTAATTTAATTGTTTAATTACATACTAATAATTTAATTTAACTGGTACTAATTGGCTCTTTCTGGCAGTTTGGCACGTAACTGATCTCAGTCAGTATTCTATAAAATGAGTACATAATTTTCAGATCGTGCAACTGAAAGGGGGGAGGGGCGTGTAAACCTGGAAGGGGCATGGGCGCACAGGTTAGAGAATACTAGCATGAGAATACACATGAGCATTTACATCAGCCATTTGGCTGGAATAACTGCTCACCCCTAAAGTTTGGTGCGGAACTGCAGACTTGCACTAATATTCTATAATGGCAGTTACAAATGGAACTGCCATTCTAAAATTCACACTTAGCATGCATCATCCCAGCACCTTGAAAGAGACCTATTGAAAATTAACTCCATAATGAATATTTTACAGGTAGATGTATACATAAGCGGAGTCTGGCTGGACTTGAATATAATAAGCTATGTTTGTATTTCTAGTATCTAGACACAAGCACTTTTGCCAGCCACAAGTGCTTGTATCTAAATTATAGGTGCACATTTTTGCTGTTACATTAGTATTCTATAAAGGAAAGTAGATGCCTATATTTTATAGAATAGGCTCCTATCAAACACCCTCTGGACAGGTATTCGTCGTCATCACCAGCAAAGTGGGGGCTTCCAAATCTATGTCCTTCACCAGATTGTGATAGTTCAACCACCACCCCAGATTGGCTTTTGCTACCAGAATCCACAGCAGACAAGCATGGCAAGACTGAAGTGCAGCGACTAACAGCTCAGAAGCGACAGTTGCAGGAGAATGCATGTGAGCTCAAGCCCAAGGAACCAAGTTGAGTGTCACCGCCATGGAGTCAAGAGCCTGCATATAATCCCAGGCTTGCACCACTTTTCTCACAAAGAGTAGTCATATTTGGTCCTGCAGTTTGACTATTCTGTGCTCAGGAGAAACAGCAATTAGGGTACTATATGATGCTAAGACTCAGGACTCGGTCACTCCATTGTTGAAGGAGCAACACTGATTACCAGTGTTGGTACAAATTAGATATAAAATTTTGGTTTTACCTTATCAGGCACATTACACTGAAGTCCCTCAACCCCCTGTATTCTATGCTAGTTCCTTATCAACCTGTTCATCAACTTCAGTCTTCAAAGGCTAACTATTTATTTATTTCATCATGCTCAAGACTTTGGTTATATTCCTCAAGTAGGACTGTCTTTGGTGTAGTAGCTCCTATGTTATGGAATGCTCTTCTGCTTCAAATTAAGGTTGGAACCCTTAGCTCTCGATTTAAAAATCCATGAAAACTTGGTTGTTTAGACAGTGTTTTCTGAATTGATTTTATGATGATCAGGTCAGGCAGTCCTGGATGGTTACATTTCCTAATGTGTCACTGATTATTAAGCATTGTTGGCTGGATATTAATTGTTGTGCAACTTATGTACCCCTCCCTTTTGTTTCTTTTGTCTTTTATTTTATTTTAGGGTGTTTTTCTTTCTATGAATGTACTATATTATAAACCACTTTGATATACTTTGGATTGTAAGGCGGTATAACAAACTTCACAAAATAAATAAATAGTACAAAGTACTCGCCACATAAGTCAGAACTGCTTCCACCTGAGTGGCCTTCCTTCAATGCCAATTTCCATCTTCCGAAGGCTCTTCAGGAAGCCACTGTACCTAGCACAAACAGGCTCTGGTCATATAAGCACTGCAAGCCCAAGGCTGAGACCTCAAAAGCCTGCTTCAGCAATGATTCTAGCTTCCAGTCCTGAAGATCCTGAACAGCTGTGCTGCTCTCCAGTGGAATAGTCATTTTCTTAGTTACTACTGTAACCAAGGCATCCACCTTAGGCAATTTTAACTTCTATTTCTCTTCGGGGAACAGATAAAGCTTACCTATAGCCCTACCAACACTGAAACCTGTTCCATCGAGATGAGAGCCCAGATAGCTTGATGAAACACCTGTGAAATCATTGCTGATAGCTCTTCCTACCAGAAAAGCTGGACTACTGTAGAGTTATCCCCCCCTGATCACAGGGATCTTGCCTTTCCCCAAAGAATCCACGATACCTGTTTGCTCTAAATGATGGATGTACCCCAATGACCAAATCCTACATCTGACTCTACCAACTGTGCTTTGTATTCCTCCTGGAACTCAGGTAGGGTCTTCTCTTGGCAATTCACCTCTTCCAGAACCGATGCAAACTGCTGGGTCTGCTTCATCAAACAGACCCTACATATAAGAATGACTAACTCAGATGAAAAAAGTTCACCTAATGCCAGAGACCAGGATATGTCAGCAGAGCTCCTAGCAGCTCTCTGGGGAGGCAAGGTCACTTCAGGTAAATCAGTATCTTGAGCCAGAGGTGGGGTGGGGGCGGGGAGGGCAGAAACCTGATAGTCCAAAATGAACACAAAATGGCCATTTCTTCCATGATTTTATAACTGGCCATGTGCTCCTGTGAGGGAATTATGCTTTCCCTGACCGTCCTCCCTCACCAGTAGCCTCTCCAAATCCTATATCCTCAGCCTCAACATTCCTGTGTTGTGACCCCAGCAATCTGATGCTCCTCAGGGACCAAGTTGTAGTAGAAAGGAGAGTGCTTTAGTGGTGAGCAGGTGATGACCTGGCCAGAAAGCTTTGATTCCCGACATCATCGGGGGCTTTCAGCACCTTTTATTTTGTTACATTTGTACCCCGTGCTTTCCCACTCATGGCAGGCTCAATGTGGCTTACATATTGTATACAGGTACTTATTTGTACCTGGGGCAATGGAGGGTTAAGTGACTTGCCCAGAGTCACAAGGAGCTGCCTATGCCTGAAGTGGGAATCGAACTCAGTTCCCGAGGACCAAAGTCACCACCCTAACCACTAGGCCACTCCTCCACTTAAATTGTTTGCCCCTAGGCAGGACACTGGGACCATCTTGCAATAAGAAGGAGAGTGCTGCAGTGGTGAGCAAGTGTTGACCTAGCCGGGAAGCTTTCATCCCTGTACTCATCAGGGACCTTGAGCACTTTAAATTCTGCGCCCATCAGAAGAACATGTGCATGTGCCCGAAGGGGCATGACATGCCACTTTGGAGTCCCTTTGAAGACATCTGAGGAGCAGGAAGCAGGAGTCTCTGCCCAGTTTTCAACATGGGGAAACGTAAAGGAGGGTGTGCTGAAATAACATCTGGAGCCACTGGGACTGTGATAGGTCCTATGGATTTACATTTACAGTGAATGAGTGAACTTCCCTCTGCTGAAACAGTGAATAATGACTCTTCCTCTCTGGCTTCTTTGTCTTTTTTTTGGGGGGGGGGGGGGACACCCCTCCCCCTCAACCAGCATTGTTGCGGAAAATTTCGTTGTCACCTAGTAATGGTAGCAATTGAACTCTGGGCAGGCTCTTGGGTTTGCAGGAGTCTTCTCCCAAAACATCTTCCCATTCCTGAACTGGTGAAAATTTCAGCCTCTCCAGCCTTTGTTTCCTCCAGCGCTAAGGAACCAGTAGCTTCTGCTCAATCTGAGGCTTTTTCTTTGTCTGATACTGGTTCCACAGTATTCAGGATGGAGAAAGTAATGCATGATAATTTAGATTCTTTGGCAAAATTTACTGAAACTGCTGAACATGACAATAGACTTGGGAAAGATGAACAAGGATCAAAACTGGCGGCACAAATTACGACTGCTCAGTCTGCAATTACTGCTGTCACAAAATATAATTTGTTGATTCATATGCAGATGGATCTTCTTGAAAATTCGGCTAGATGACATTTAAAGGATTTTAAATTTTCCAGTGACACATTACTTATCTCATACTAAGTTATTTAAGATGTATTTGAGAAATGTGTTGTAGTTTCCTAATGCAGACTCTCTAAGAATTGAAAATGTTTATTTGCCGAAGTGTTAAGCAAATTAGAGAAGAGAGTGGAATGGATGCAATTAATTCTCCTGACAGTTTAGATGCTTCACAGTTTTTAGAATCCTCCCAAGATGTCATTAGTAAAAGGTCTACTTTATGCTAAATTTTTATTCAGAGGAGAACAAATGGAAGTATTGGGAGCTTACTTTCGTAAGAATTTGCTTTTTTTGTGGCCAGCCAGTTATATTATTTCCAGATGTATCAAAACCCACTCAGTTGAGCAGGAAAACTTGTTGTGAGAATAATCACTATGATCCCGATGAACAAAAGTCCCTGTTAAAAACCGTATGCATTTAGATCCTCGATAGAGCTTACCGATTTGGAAATAGCAAGCGACACTCAAAGGAAATCATATGCAAATAAACTGCATTCAATTTCAGCAAGTTGCTCGGTACGGAAAGTGCCTAGCACATGCACAGAACAGTCTGTTGGTAAGTGTCCATGTTCTGAACTGCTAGGGCTGATGTACCCTTTCCTTTCCCCTGCAGTACTTGCTGGCTCCACTGGCTCCTTGTCTCCTGTCCCTTGCAGTGTTCTGGTGCTGGCTCCATCTTCCTCCTGCAGCTTATTTGTCTTTCCTTTGGCTCCGATAATTTTGCTTGGGAGTCTCCTTGCTGAAAGCCCCCCCCCCCCCCCCCCCCCCCAGATTTCATCATAGGGGCTTTTCCACAGACAATTGGCTGTCTGCTTGTTTCTCCACTTTCCCCCCCCCCCCCCAGCTGACATCATATGGGCTTTCCCAAGCCAACTGGTGTTTGCTTATTTCTCCACCTCTAAGCTCTTCTCTGCTGACACTGTTTGCTATTGAAAAAAATCTCCTCCTTGCTGAAAGCTCCCCCCCCAACTGTTTCTCTGCCCCCTAAGCTGTTCTTTGCTCTCCGACACTGCTTGCTATTGAAAAAAATCTCCTCCTTGTTGAAAGCCCCCCCCCCAGATGTTTCTCCGACGCTCTAAAGCTGTTCTCTGATCTCTGACAAGTTTTGCTGTTGAAAAATGTAAGCAGACTACTCCTCCCAGATGTCTCCCTCACTCACACAAGGAGACAAGGAGAGCTCCAGACCTGATGGAAAATTTTGCACGCTAGAGGTAGGTGGTCCTTTCAGTGCATCACTCGGAAATGTCTGTGCATCACTCAGAATGCTCATTTTAATACTAATGAGCTCTTTGTAATACATTTGCATAGGATTACCGTTAGCTGCTACCCTAAACAGTAAAAACCATGCAGATTCCCTTTGTACATTAGACGCTGAATAACGTGATCACTAGACTGGCTAGAACCAGTTTAAATCAGAAGTTGCTAGCATGGTAAGCTTTGAGCATTCGCCCCTAAGTTTTCTTTGATCCTATATAATTAGAATCTTTCTTTAGTGAATAAACCTGTTAAGGATAAAGTAGAGAATGTGGGGACTAATTCCTAACTTGTTTTGTAGCTGGTGGGTTTATTGATTTATCAACATCAGTTCTAAAAAAGAAAAATCAATTGATGCTTGATAATAGCCAATTATTTTTTGGTTGTTACTTCTACTAATCTGTAGTATTTTCCCCGTGATGTGGGCTATATGATTGTTTGATATTATGAGATTGTACTTCTTTTTCTTATCAGTCCTCATTTTGTTTGGCCCTGCTGGCCTCCACATCAGAAGCAATACACAGTAACACAGTAAATGGCAGCACTGTCCATCCAATCTGCCCAACAAGGGGGCCAGAGCTGCACCCGCCCCTCCGTAAAGGCACCAGTCACCCATGCTAAAACACTAATTGTCTAGTCTCCATCATGCCAACCATATAGGCAGACAACTATGAAGGAGTCTTGGTTATAACCACATATCATCCCCTAATATTGCTGACAGTATTCGACTTACCAGTCAAGATGTCTTCCCCTCCCACCTGAGATACACAGCACATGACAATAAAGTGATGTACAACACTAGAGTTGCCGAAATTTCACCTGTCTTTTGCTATTTGCAAGACATAGACCAGGCATTGGTCTCGGTTCCTCCAATGCTGGAGGTGCCAAATTGTTGTGCTCATTCCAACAATACCTCCCATTCTGCCCTTAATAGAGGTGTGGCTGCCATCAACTGCACAGCTCCACTGACAGCAGCTATGCACCTAAATACAGTGTACCAAACTAAACACTCCTCTGAGCAATGATCACTGCATTTCCCATGCCCAAAACCTGCATCACTACCAGTCCTTAGTCAAGTGAAACCTGCTAAAACTCACAGCCTCAGTGACTGCACTGCTTCCTACATGCTTCAGGCATGAAGAGGGGTGAGGGCAACATCCCACTGCCCCTATACCAGTCACAGAACAGAATTTCCCCTACATGGATACCTTAGTAGCTATTTTTAAGCTCTAGAGCAATGGCAGGAGCAGAATGTAAGATGGCAACAAATCCCTGAGTCTCCCCATCCCCTCTCCCACACATGGGCCCCAAGAAAGTGGCCAGCCCCTGCAAAACTCTGTACACCCCTTTGATCCACCAGAATGAACTCTCCAACTGGGCGCAGGAGCTGCAAGACCGGCTCATAAACCAGCTACAGAGAAAGAGGAGTTGCTTATCTCTAATAGGGGTTCACCATGGACAGCAAGGAAGTGCAGACACACTTGCTGGTGATGTCATGCAACAAAGCCAAAGTGCCTAGTGCCCTCATCCAGTAAAGAAGCTGTTTAGGCTTCTTTGAGGCTGCACATGGACATCTGGAGTGGTGTAATGATTAGTGCAGCAACCTGAGAACCAGGAGAATAAGGTTTGATTCCCACTGCAGTTCCTTGAGATTCTGGGCAAGTCACTTAACCCTCCATTGTTCCAGGTACAAAAAAAAAAGTACCTGTACATAATATGTGAACCACTTTAAATGTAACAAAAAAAAGGCAGTATATCAAATCCTATCTCCTTTCCTTACTTTTACCCACATCTTCTGTACCAGTGAATTGGCACTCAGTATGTACCATAGCTTAATGATCTTAGTTCTTCCTCCCTTTTTTTCAGGGAATGGGAGAAGGGAAAAGTTGGCTGCATTTCAATGCTGTCTACAGAAAACCTCCATTATAGGTAAGCAACTCCACTTTCTCTATAGACAAGCAGGGCAATGCAGGCACACTTGCTGGTGAGCCCAAAGATAAGAGCCACTGTCATAAGCAATATAACTGTTGGTCTGAGGATCAAAAGGTGGTGGTGGTAGTGAATGGTGTTGATTGAGTCTTTGGTCTGCAAACATTATTCAAGACAGCTTGATCAAAGGCCATATCCTGGGCTGCAGAATGATCTCAATCCTTGACAGGCCTATTAGGAGGTCACACGACAAATAGCTTTTTATTTTATTTTGTGGAATAGTTTGCCTCTTTATATTAGAATGGAACAATCTCCTAAATTAGTCTTAAATTTCTTAAGACTATTTTAAAAACTTATTTGTGTTCGTGCATACTCTTAATTTATGAAAGGTGCCTTGAAGGCGGGTTACCACCTTGCAGTCAGATGTGCTGTAGTACGATGAGTGTGTTCTCGATCTGAGTGTGATATTTCCTGCCACATACTTACGTTCTTTTCTTACTATTTTATTTTTATTGTACATCGATTTGACTTCAGAGTTAAAAAAAGCAATTCATAAAGTTTGAAATAAACAAACATTTAAACTACAGTGCTTGGAAAAAGTGAGCATGGTGGCCATGTAGCTTCTTTACAGATGGATGACCTGGATGAAGGTTGCCCAAAAGATAGCAACAAACATGACATGGAGCAGCTTTTAAACTAAAATGGGGTGGGGGAGAAGCATTTAAACTAGAATGGGGTGAGGGAGCAGACAGTTGCTCAGGAGCATATGGCTCAGAGTGGGGTATCTTCGAAGGACACTATTAAACCAGGACATTTAGAAAATCTCAATAGAAAGGTTTCAATACTGGTGAAACAAAACCAGAGCAAAGGAAGCAAAATATCTCTGTCAACTTTTAAGCAGCTTGTAGATGCAGGAGAAAAAAACCCAATTTGAAGTGTCTATATACAAATGCTAGAAAAAATAAATAAGATGGGACAGTTAGAATATATAGCACAAAATAAAGATGTAGATATAGGAATCTCTGAGACCTGGTGTAAGGAGGACAATCAATGGGACACTGTGTTATTATGGTAAAAATTATATTGCAACAATAGAGTGGATCAAATTGACCAGGGTGGGACTAGACTGCTGGCATTGGCATTTAAAAAGGAGATAGAGCAGCTTTTAAACTAGACACTGGGGGAAGGCCGACAGTCGCTCAAAAGCTCATGGTTTGGAATAAGGTATCTTTTAAATATATCACCAAAGCAGGGAAGATAGGATATCCCAATAGTGAGGTGGCAACAGAGACCGTAGTAGATCAAGAGGGCCATAATCGAACGGGGCGCCAAAGTTTTCCTGAGGACGTCCTCGCAGGACGTCCCCACTAAGGGGCAGGGAAACCCATATTATCGAAACAAGATGGGTGTCCATCTTTCGTTTTGATGCTGAAGGAAAGGATAGTGAATTTCTTGGAAACCAATAAGTTGCAAGATCCGAGACAACATGGATTTACCAAAGGGAAATCGTGCCAAATGAATCTCATTGAATTCTTTGACTGGGTGACCGGACAATTGAATCAAGGACGTGCTATGGATGTAATCTACTTAGATTTCAGCAAAGCTTCTGACACAGTTCCCCACAGGAGGCTCTTGAATAAACTAGACGGGCTGAAGATAGAACCCAAAGTGGTGAACTGGATTAGGAACTGGTTGAAGGACAGACGCTAGAGGGTGGTGGTGAATGGAATTCACTCGGAGGGAAAGGTGAGTAGTGGAGTGCCTCAGGGATCGGTGCTGGGGCCGATTCTGTTCAATATATTTGTGAGTGACATTGCCGAAGGGTTAGAAGGTAAAGTTTGCCTTTTTGCAGATGATACTAAAATTTGTAACAGAGTGGACATCCGGGAGGGAGTGTAAAACATGAAAAAGGATCTGCGGAAGCTAGAAGAATGGTCTAAGGTTTGGCAATTAAAATTTAATGCAAAGAAATGCAAAGTGATGCATTTAGGGAGTAGAAATCCTTAGGAGAAGCATGTGTTAGGCGGTGAGAGTCTGATAGGTACGGACGGGGAGAGGGATCTTGGGGTGATAGTATCTGAGGATCTGAAGGCGACGAAACAGTGTGACAAGGCGGTGGCCATAGCTAGAAGGTTGCTAGGCTGTATAGAGAGAGGTGTGACCAGCAGAAGAAAAGAAATGTTAATGCCCCTGTATAAGTCGTTGGTGAGGCCCCACCTGGAGTATTGTGTTCAGTTTTGGAGGCCGTATCTTGCTAAGGATGTAAAAAAAATAGAAGCGGTGCAAAGAAAAGCTATGAGAATGGTATGTGATTTGCTTTACAAGACGTATGAGAAGAGACTTGTGGACGTGAACATGTATACCCAGGAGGAAAGGAGAAACAGGGGTGATATGATACAGACGTTCAAATATTTGAAAGGTATAAATCCGCAAACGAACCTTTTCCGGAGATGAGAAGGCGGTAGAACAAGAGGACATGAAAGAAGATTGAAGGGGGGCAGACTCAGAAAAAATGTCAGGAAGTATTTTTTCACGGAGAGAGTGGTGGATACTTGGAAAGCCTTCCCGTGGGAGGTGGTGGAGATGAAAACGGTAACGGAATTCAAACATGCGTGGAATAAACATAAAGGAATCCTGTTCAGAAGGAAGGGATCCTCAGAAGCTTAGCCGAGATTGGGTGGCAGAGCCAGTGGGGGGAGGTGGGGATGGTTGGGAGGTGGGGCTAGTGCTGGGCAGACTTATATGGTCTGTGCCTTGACAATGGCAGATACCAATCAAGGCAAGGTATACACAAAAAGTAGCGCATATGAGTTTATCTTGTTGGGCAGACTGGATGGCCCGTGCAGGTCTTTTTCTGCCGTCATCTACTACGTTACTATGATAATACGGTCGGGGACACCCAAATATCAACATTTAGGTCATCCTTAGAGATGGTCGTCTCCGGTTTTCGGCGATAATGGAAACCGAGGACGCCAATCTCAGAAATGACCAAATCCAAGCCATATGGTCATGGGAGGAGCCAGCATTCATAGTGGACTGGTCCCCCTCACATGCCAGGACACCAATCAGGCACCCTAGGGGGCACTGCAATGGAATTCAGAAAAAGCTCCCAGGTGCATAGCTCCCTTACCTTGTGTGCTGAGCACCCCCCCCCCCAAACCCACTCCAAACAACTGTACACCACTACCATAGCCCTTAGGGATGAAGGGGGGCACCTACATGTGGGTACATTGGGTTTCTTGTGGGTTTTGGAGGACTCGCTGTTTCCTCCACAAGTGTAACAGGTAGTGGGGGATGGGCCTGGATCCGCCTGCCTGAAGTGCACTGCACTACCCACTAAAACTGCTCCAGGAACCTGCATACTGCTGTCATGGAGCTGGGTATGATATTTGAGGCTGGCATAGAGGCTGGAAAAAATATTTCAAAATGTTTTTTTAGGGTGGGAGGGGGTTAGTGACCACTGGGGGAGTAAGGGGAGGTCATCCCCGATTCCCTCAGTTGGTCATCTGGCCATTTAGGGAACATTTTTGTGGCTTGGTCATAAAAAAAAAAGGACCAAGTAAAGTCGCCCAAGTGTTCGTCAGGGACGCCCTTCTTTTTGCCATTATCGTCCAAGGACGCCCATGTGTTAATCACGTCCCAGTCCCCCTTCGCTATGCTTCCGACACACCTGTGTGAACTTTGGTCGTCCCTGAGACGCAAAGCAGTTGAGGACGCCCAAAATCGGCTTTCGATTATGCCGATTTGGGCGACCCTGTAAGAAGAACGCCCATCTCTTTCGAAAATAAGCCTGATAGTGTCCTTAAATAAAAATCAGACAAAAGATTGTAATTTAACACTGTCAAGTATTGAACATGATGTAAATAGGAGCAACAAACATTGTTTGAAATGTCTATATGCGAATGCCAGAAGCCTAAGAAATAAGATGGGTGAGTTAGAACATATTGCACTAAATGAAAAATTAGATATAATAGGTATCTCTGAGACCTGGTGGAAGGAGGATAACCAGTGGGACACTGTCATAACAGGGTACAAATTATATCGTAGTGATAGGGTGGATCGAATTGGTGAAGGGGTAGCATTGTATGCTAAGGAGGGCCTTCAATCAAATAAATTAAAAATTCTACAGGGACAAAACACATCTTGGAATCCCTGTGGTTTGAAATTTCATGTGTAAAGGGGAAAAAGATAGAGACAGGAGCGTACTACCATCCACCTGGCCAGGATTAACAGACGGATCTAGAAATGTTATCGGAAATTAGGGAAACTAACAAACTGGGCAACACAATAATAATGGGTGATTTCAATTACCAACACTATAGCGTTAATTCTACAATTATAAGCCAGGTATTCGAAGGTCTTGAAAGTTTCAATGAAGAGTTGGTGGAGAAAAAAAAAGACTTCAGTATTCACAGAGATAGCTCAATTTGAAGAAAACACCTTCCTGAGTAAAGAGGGCTCCTCATTAATCATAAGTCTCAAAAAAAAACTCCACATTCAATTTTATGTTCATGAAACAGATACATAACCACCTTTCAACAATACCTAAGGATCGAAACTCAATTTAATAGTAAATATGTATGAAAAGATGTTACTCATCTTGGATGGCACAATGTTCTCCTTATTCAATGTCCTCTTCGCGATAATTCCCAATGTTGACTGAGTAAATATAACATCAGGACGTGCTAGGGAGGTAAAATTCCTTGATGAAATCAAGGATTGCTTTATGGAGCAGCTGGTACACGAGCTGACAAGACAAGGAAAATTCTAGACCTAGTCCTTAGTGGATCTCATGATCTGGTGCAGGAGGTAATGCTGATTGGGCCGCTTGATAACAGTGATCATAATATGATCAGATTTCATATTAGCTTTGGAGTAAGTATACACAGGAAATCCAATACGTTAGCATTTAACTTTCAAAAAGGAGAATATGATAAAATGAGAAGAACGGTGAAAGAAATTTACATCATGCGTGGATGCTGTTCAAAAATACCATCCTGGAAGCCCAGGTCAAACATATTATCCTGCTTATAATCGAACGAGAAAAACGCCCAAGTTCCGACCTAAATCGGGAGATGGACGTTTATCTCACAAAAACGAATAAAGCGGTATAATCGAAAGCCGATTTTTGGACGTTTTCAACTGCACTCCGTCGCGGATGCGGACAAAGTTGATGGGGGCGTGTCAGAGGTGTGGCGAAGGCGGAACTGGGGCGTGGTTATCTGCCGAACAAAGATGGGCGCATTTCACCGATAATGGGAAAAAAGTATGCGTTTTTAGCTAGAATTTAGGACACTTTTCCTGGACCCTGTTTTTTCACGAATAAGGCCCCAAAAAGTGCCCTAAATGACCAGATGACCACTGGAGGGAATCGGGGATGACCTCCCCTGACTCCCCCAGTGGTCACTAACCCCCTCCCACCACAAAAAAATGATGTTTCACAACTTTTTATTTTCACCCTCAAATGTCATACCCAGCTCCCTGGCAGCAGTATGCAGGTCACTGGAGGAGTTGTTAGGGGGTGCAGTGGACTTCAGGCAGGTGGACCCAGGCCCATCCCCCCTACCTGTTACAATTATGCTGCTTAATGCTTATTAGTCGTCCAACCCCCCCAAACCCACTGTACCCACATGTAGGTGCCCCCCTTCACCCCTTAGGGCTATAGTAATGGTGTAGACTTGTGGGCAGTGGGTTTTGAGGGGGATTTGGGGGGCTCAACACACAAGGGAAGGGTGCTATGCACCTGGGAGCTCTTTTACCTGTTTTTTTGGTTTTGTAAAAGTGCCCCCTAGGGTGCCCGGTTGATGTCCTGGCATGTGAGGGGGACCAGTGCACTACGAATCCTGGCCCCTCCCACGAATAAATGTCTTGGATTTATTCGTTTTTGAGCTGGGCGCTTTCATTTTCCATTATCGCTGAAAAACAAAAACGCCCAGCTCACACATTGTTGAATAAAACATGGGCGTCTATTTTTTCCCAAAATACAGTTCGGTCCGCCCCTTCACGGACCCGTTCTCGGAGATAAACGCCCATGGAGATAGGCGTTTTCGTTCAATTATGCCCCTCTATGTGTATTAAAAAAGGAGGGAGGAAGACCAAACGACAGCTGGCATGGTTAAAATGTGAGGTGAAGGAAGCTATTAGAGCTAAAAGAAAATCCTTCAGAAAATGGAAGAAGGAACCGACTAAAAATAATAAGAAATAGCATAAGAAATGTCAAGTCAAATGCAAAGCGCTGATAAGGAAGGCAAAAAGAGGGACTTTGAAAAAAGACTGCGTTGGAGGCAGTAAAATTTATTTTAGGTATATTAAAAGCAAGAAGCCGGCAAAAGAATTGGTTGGACCGCTAGATGACCGAGGGGTAGAAGGGCAATTAGGGACAACAAAGCCATAGCTGAGAGATTAAATGAATTCTTTGCTTCGGTCTTCAACGAGGAAGATTTAGGAGAGATACCAGTGCCAGAAATGGTATTCAAAGATGACGAGTCAGAGAAACTATATGAAATCTCTATAAACCTAGAGGATGTAACGGGGCAATCTGACAAATTGAAGAGTAGCAAATCTCCTGGACCAGATGGTATTCATCCCAGAGTACTGACAGAACTGAAAAATGAACTTGCGGAGCTTTTTTCTTTTTTTTTTATTGTAAGCTCTGTTGAGCAGGGATTGTCTCTCTGTGTCAGGTGTTCAGCGCTGTGTGCATCTGGTAGCGCTATACAAATGCTAATAATAATAATAATATTGTTAGTAAAATGTAACTTATCCTTAAAAATGAGCAATTTATCTTTAAAATCAAATGTGGTACCGGAGGGTAGCCCATGAAATGCCGATATTTTAAAAGGTTCCAGAGGGGATCCAGGAAATTATAGACCGGTGAGTCTGACTTCGGTGCTGGGCAAAATGGTAAAGACTATTATAAAGAACAAAATTACAGAGCATACTCAAAAGCATGGATTAATGAGAGAAAGCCAACATGGATTTAGTGAAGGGAAATCTTGCCTCACCAATCTATTATATTTCTTTGAAGGGGTGAACAAACATGTAGATAAAGGTGAGCCGGTTGATATTGTGTATCTGGATTTTCAGAAGGCTTTTGACAAAGTACCTCATGAAAGCTCCAGAAGAAATTGGAGAGTCATGGGATAGGAGGTAGTATCCTATTGTGGATTAAAAACTGGTTGAAGGATAGAAAACAGAGAGTAGAGTTAAATGGTCAGTATTCTCAATGGAAAAGGGTAGATAGTGGGGTTCCTCGGGGTTCTGTGCCTGGACTGCTGCTTTTTAACATATTTATAAATGATCTACAGATGGGAGTAACTAGTGAGGTAATTAAATTTGTTGATGACACAAAGTTATTCAAAGTGGTTAAATGTATTTATTTGTTACATTTGTACCCCACATTTTCCCACCTATTTGCAGGCTCAATGTGGCTTACATAGTACCATATAGGCATTCGCCAGTCGGTTGTTAACAAATACAGGTTATATTGTGGTCGAATTGAGGCAGGTGTGTATCAGGCACCATGAAGATGGGAGGGATGAAGATTGTATATTGTCCAGTACGATCATTGGTTGTGTTGTGTTACTGGGTGTGGGGATTTACACTGGATCAGTGGGGTAGGCCTTTTTGAAGAGGGTGATTTTTAGTGATTTCCTGAAGTTTAGATGGTCATGGATTATTTTCACAGCTTTAGGGAGTCCATTCCATAGTTGTGCGCTTAGGTAGGAGAAGCTATATGCATAAATTGTTTTATATTTCAGTCTTTTGCAATTTGGGTAATGTAGGTTTAGGTATGATCGTGATGATCCGAATCTGTTTCTGGTAGGTAGATCTATGAGGTCTATCATGTATCCTGGGACTACGCCGTAGATAATTTTGTGGACCAAGGTGCAGATTTTGAAGATGATCTGTTCTTTGATTGGGAGGCAGTGTAGCTTATCTCGGAGGGGTTTAGCGCTTTCGAAGCGTGTTTTACCAAATATCAGCCTGGCAGCTGTGTTTTGGGTGGTCTGGAGTTTTTTTGTGAGTTGTTCTTTACATCCCCCATAGATTCCGTTGCAGTAGTCTGTATGGCTTAGGACCATTGATTGTATTAGGTTTCAAAAAATTTCCCTTGGGAAGAAAAGTTTTATTTGTTTGAGTGTCCACATTGAGTAAAACATTTTCTTTATTACGGAGTTTACTTGGCTCTCAAGGGTAAGGTTACGGTCAATTATGACAGCGAGTAATTTTAGGCTGTCTGAGGTAGAGAGGGTGTGTTCTGGGGTGTTTATGGATGTGGGTTTGTACTTGTTATGTTGAAATGAGAAGATGAGGCAGTGTGTTTTTTCAGTGTTCAGTTTCAATTGGAATGAGTTTGCCGAGGAGTCCATGATGTTCAGGCCGTCATTGATTTCATTGGTTATTTCTGTTAAGTCATGACTGAAGGGAATATAGGGTATGATACATACCTGTAGCAGTTGTTCTCCGAGGACAGCAGGCTGATTGTTCTCACGACTGGGTGACGTCCGCGGCAGCCCCCACCAACCGGAAATAAGCTTCGCGGGACGGTCGACACGCAGGGCACGCCCACCGCGCATGCGCGGCCGTCTTCCCGCCCGTGCGCGACCGCTCCCGCCAGTTGAATGACTAGCAAAAAATATGAAATACACAACTCCAAAGGGGAGGAGGGAGGGAAGGTGAGAACAATCAGCCTGCTGTCCTCGGAGAACAACTGCTACAGGTATGTATCATACCCTTTCTCCGAGGACAAGCAGGCTGCTTGTTCTCACGACTGGGGTATCCCTAGCTCTCAGGCTCACTCAAAACAAGAACCCAGGTCAATTGAACCTCGCAACGGCGAGGAAACAACAGAAATTGACCTACGAAGAACAACTAACTGAGAGTGCAGCCTGACCAGAATAAATTCGGGTCCTGGAGGGTGGAGTTGGATTTACACCCCAAACAGATTCTGCAGCACCGACTGCCCGAACCGACTGTCGCGTCGGGTATCCTGCTGGAGGCAGTAATGTGATGTGAATGTGTGGACAGATGACCACGTCGCAGCCTTGCAAATCTCTTCAATAGTGGCTGACTTCAAGTGGGCCACTGACGCTGCCATGGCTCTAACACTATGAGCCGTGACATGACCCTCAAGAGTCAGCCCAGCCTGGGCGTAAGTGAAGGAAATGCAATCTGCTAGCCAATTGGAGATGGTGCGTTTCCCGACAGCGACCCCTAGCCTGTTAGGGTCGAAAGAAACAAACAATTGGGCGGACCGTCTGTGGGGCTGTGTCCGCTCCAAGTAGAAGGCCAATGCTCTCTTGCAGTCCAATGTGTGCAACTGACGTTCAGCAGGGCGGGTATGCGGCCTGGGGAAGAATGTTGGCAAGACAATTGACTGGTTAAGATGGAACTCCGACACCACCTTCGGCAGGAACTTTGGGTGGGTGCGGAGCACTACTCTGTTGTGATGAAATTTGGTATATGGAGCATGAGCTACTAGGGCTTGAAGCTCACTGACCCTACGAGCTGAAGTAACTGCCACCAAGAAAATGACCTTCCAGGTCAAGTACTTCAGATGGCAGGTATTCAGTGGCTCAAAAGGAGGTTTCATCAGCTGGGTGAGGACGACGTTGAGATCCCATGACACAACAGGAGGCTTGATAGGGGGCTTTGACAAAAGCAAGCCTCTCATGAATCGAACGACTAAAGGCTCTCCAGAGATGGCTTTTCCTTCCACACGATAATGGTAAGCACTAATCGCACTAAGGTGATTCCTTACTGAGTTGGTCTTGAGGCCAGACTCTGATAAGTGCAGAAGGTATTCAAGCAGGTTCTGTGCAGGGCAAGAACGAGGTTCTAGGGCCATGCTCTCACACCACACGACAAACCTCCTCCACTTGAAAAAGTAACTCTTTTTAGTGGAATCCTTCCTAGAGGCAAGCAAGACCCGGGAGACACCCTCAGACAGACCCAACGCAGTGAAGTCTACGCCCTCAACATCCAGGCCGTGAGAGCCAGAGACTGGAGGTTGGGGTGCAGCAACGCTCCGTCGTTCTGCGAAATGAGAGTCGGAAAACACTCCAATCTCCACGGTTCTTCGGAGGACAACTCCAGAAGAAGAGGGAACCAGATCTGGCGGGGCCAAAAGGGCGCGATCAGAATCATGGTGCCGCGGTCTTGCTTGAGCTTCAGTAAGGTCTTCCCCACCAAAGGTATGGGAGGATAAGCATACAGGAGGCCGGTCCCCCAATGGAGGAGAAAGGCATCCGACGCTAGCCTGCCGTGTGCCTGAAGTCTGGAACAGAACAGAGGCAGCTTGTGGTTGGTCTGAGAGGCGAAAAGGTCCACCGAGGGGGTGCCCCACGCTCGGAAGATCTTGCGTACCACTCTGGCATGGAGCGACCACTCGTGCGGTTGCATGACTCTGCTCAGTCTGTCGGCCAGACTGTTGTTTACGCCTGCCAGGTACGTGGCTTGGAGGAGCATGCCGAACCGACACGCCCAACGCCACATCCCGACGGCCTCCTGGCACAGGGGGCGAGATCCGGTGCCCCCCTGCTTGTTGACGTAATACATTGCAACCTGATTGTCTGTCCGAATTTGGATAATTTGACAGGACAGCCGATCTCTGAAAGCCTTCAGTGCGTTCCAGATCGCTCGGAGCTCCAGGAGGTTGATCTGCAGATCCTTTTCCTGGAGGGACCACAGACCCTGAGTGTGGAGCCCATCGACATGGGCTCCCCACCCCAGGCGAGATGCATCCGTCGTCAGCACTTTCGTGGGCTGCGGAATTTGGAATGGACGTCCCAGGGTCAAATTGGTCCGGATGGTCCACCAGAGCAGTGAAGTGCGGCAACTGGTGGAGAGGCGGATGACATCTTCTAGATTCCCGGTGGCTTGAAACCACTGGGAAGCTAGGGTCCATTGAGCAGATCTCATGTGAAGACGAGCCATGGGAGTCACATGAACTGTGGAGGCCATATGACCCAGAAGTCTCAACATCTGCCGAGCTGTGACCTGCTGAGACGCTCTGGTCTGCGAAGCCAGGGCCAAGAGATTGGTAGCCCTCGCTTCGGGAAGGTAGGCCTGAGCCGTCTGGGTATTCAGCAGCGCTCCTATGAATTCCAGAGACTGAGTAGGCTGGAGATGGGACTTTGGGTAATTTATCACAAACCCCAGCAGCTCCAGAAGTTGAATAGTGCACTGCATGGACCGGAGGGCTCCTGCCTCCGAGGTGCTCTTGACCAGCCAATCGTCGAGATATGGGAACACGTGCACTCCCAGCTTGCGTAGATACGCCGCCACCACCACGAGGCACTTTGTAAACACTCGTGGGGCAGAGGCGAGCCCAAAGGGCAGCACACAATACTGAAAGTGCCGTGCGCCCAGGCGGAATCTGAGATACTGTCTGTGAGCTGGCAGTATCGGGATGTGAGTGTATGCGTCCTTTAAATCCAGGGAACATAGCCAATCGTTTTTCTGAATCATTGGCAGAAGGGTGCCCAAGGAAAGCATCCTGAACTTTTCTTTGACCAGGAATTTGTTCAGGCCTCTCAGGTCTAGGATGGGACGCATCCCCCCTGTTTTCTTTTCCACAAGGAAGTACCTGGAATAGAATCCCTGCCCTTCCTGCCCGGGTGGTACGGGCTCGACCGCATTGGCGCTGAGAAGGGCGGAGAGTTCCTCTGCAAGTACCTGCTTGTGAAGGGAGCTGAAAGACTGAGCTCCCGAAGGACAATTTGGAGGCAGGGAGGCCAAATTCAGGGCGTATCCGCACCGCACTATTTGGAGAACCCACTGGTCGGAGGTTATGAGAGGCCACCTTTGGTGAAAAAATTTTAACCTCCCTCCGACCGGCAGATCGTCCGGTACGGACACTTGTAGGGCGGCTATGTTCCCGTGGATCCAGTCAAAAGCCCGTCCCCGGCTTTTGCTGTGGAGGCGCAGGGGGCTGCTTAGGCGCACGCTGTTGACGAGAACGAGCGCGCTGGGGCTGTCCCTGTGCCTGGCGAGGCCTTCGGGCCGGCTGGTTGTACCTACGCTTTGCAAAAGAATAGGGTGCAGCCTGCCGTGCCCGGGAAAAACGCCCACCCGTGGGGGCGGGTGCTGAAGGCGCCCGGTGGGAGAGCTTGTCGAGAGCGGTTTCCCGCTGATGCAGTTGGTCCACCATCTGCTCGACCTTCTCACCGAAAATGTTATCCCCCCGGCAAGGGACGTCAGCCAGTCTCTGCTGGGTGCGGTTGTCCAGGTCAGAGGCACGCAGCCATGAGAGCCTGCGCATCACTATACCTTGGGCCGCAGCACGAGATGCCACGTCACAGGTGTCAAAAATCCCCCTGGACAGGAACTTTCTGCACGCCTTCAGCTGCCTGACCACCTCCTGATAAGGCCTGGACTGCTCCGGCGGGAGCTTATCGACCAGGTCCGCCAGCTGTTGCACATTGGTCCGCATGTGGATGCTCATATAGAGCAGGTAAGATTGGATGCGGGTCACGAGCATGGAGGATTGGTAGGCCTTCCTCCCAAATGAGTCCAGAGTGCGAGACTCCCGCCCCGGGGGCGCCGAGGCGGTATCCCTCGAACTCCGTGCCCTCTTGAGAGCAGAATCCACGACCGCTGAGTCATGGGGCAACTGGGGCCGCATGAGCTCTGGGTCAGAGTGGATCCTGTACTGGGACTCTGCTTTCTTGGGAATGGTGGGATTAGTTAGTGGTCGCACCCAGTTCCGGAGCAGCGTCTCCTTCAGGACATTGTGCAGCGGTACCGTGGAGGACTCTCTAGGTGGTGATGGATAGTCGAGGACCTCGAGCATCTCGGCCCTCGGCTCTTCCACAGAGACCACGGGAAAGGGAATGCTTATAGACATATCCCGCACAAAGGAGGCAAAGGAGAGACTCTCAGGAGGTGAGAGCTTCCTCTCCGGTGACGGCGTGGGGTCCGAGGGAAGGCCCGTAGACTCCTCTGAGGAGAAATATCTCGGGTCCTCCTCTTCCCCCCACGAGTCCTCATCCTCGGTATCGGACATTAGCTCATGTAGCTGCGTCCGGTACCGGGCCCGGCTCGACGTCGAGGCACCGAGGTCTCGGTGTCGTCGAGCGGTGGACTCCCGCGCCGGCGGGGACGGAGCTCCCTCCATCGACGTCGACGGGGACTCCACCTGCGTGGCTGTCGAGACCGGCACCGCAAGCGGCGGCGGTGTCGACTGCCCCGGCGCCGGGCTAGAGCTCGCCGGCGCCACAGTCATCGGCGCCGAGGGCGCAAGCACCCCCGGCGCCGGCACAGCCTGGCGCATCAGCCCTTCCAGGATCCCCGGAAGGATGGCTCTGAGGCACTCGTCCAGGCCCGCTGCCGGGAAAGGCGGTGGGGCCGGTAAGGGTGTCGGTGCCGGAAGCTGCTGGGGGCCAGGAGACGGCACCGAGGTGCCGGAACCCCGACGCGTCGGTACCTCCACCACCGACGGAGATCTCTCCTCTCTGCGATGACGCTTCGGCGTCGACTCCTCTTCAGGGTGCACCGAGGGCTCCCGGTGACGGCGCTTCTTGTCTTTTTTCCGGTGCACGTCACCGGTGCCGGAGGGCATGGAGGAGGAGGAGGTCGATCCCCCTCGGTCTCGGGGTACCGGGTCCGACAGGGTTCGGTCCCGTGGCTCACGAGTTGAGGGAGTGACCGGGGCCGACTGCCCACGCGGTCTCTCTACCCCACTCTCGCCGGCGGACCGGCGGGCCGACGGGACCTGTTCTCCTGGGGTCGCTGCCATCGGTGCCGATGTCTCGGGCATCGATACCGGTACCGAAGAACCGGTCTTCGATACCGATGCCGTCGAGGTCGACGTCGAGGGGCCGGCGCAAGTTCCAAAAAGACGGTCCCGCAGAACTTGCCTCGCAACCTGAGTCCGTTTCCGGAGACCGAGACACAAAACACACGACTTGAGATTGTGCTCCGGCCCGAGGCACTGGAGGCACCAAGCGTGGGTGTCGGTCTGCGAGATCGGCCGGCCGCAGCGACCACACTTTTTAAATCCACTCGGGACCTTCGAGGACATCGACGGAAAAATCGCGTCGGCGAAGTCAAAGTCGGCAATGGTGGCTAAAATCACACCACGAAAACTGAAACCGACCGAGCGGCCACTAGGCCGCAACGAGGCGTCCCCGCTAGAAAGCGAGGGAAAAGAAGGAGCGCGTGCTCCACACGCGCAAAATTCTTTTTTTTTTTTTTTTAATAAAAGAGAAAGAAGAAGAAGAAGAGGCCGAACAGGCCAAAAGCGACGATCCGCGTAAACGCGGTCGAAAAAATCCGGCGGCTGAAACGAGAGAGAGGGGAAAACACAACTCTCTCAGTCGCGGAAAAAAAGTAACTGGCGGGAGCGGTCGCGCACGGGCGGGAAGACGGCCGCGCATGCGCGGTGGGCGTGCCCTGCGTGTCGACCGTCCCGCGAAGCTTATTTCCGGTTGGTGGGGGCTGCCGCGGACGTCACCCAGTCGTGAGAACAAGCAGCCTGCTTGTCCTCGGAGAAAGATTGTTACATCAACTGCATAGATGAACGGGTTGAAGCCTTGATTGGATAGGGACTTTGCCAGTGGGATCATCATCATGTTGAACAGTATTGGTGATAATGGTGATCCTTGAGGTACTCCACAGGTGGCTTTCCACGGTGGTGATATGCTTGAGTTTGATTTTACTTGGTAATTTCTAGTGGTTAGAAAACCCTTTATCCAGTTAAGTAGAGTTCCATCAATCCCGAAGTGGCCAAGGAGTCTTAGTAGTTTATTGTGGTTGACCATGTCGAATGCGCTCGACATGTCGAATTGGAGGAAAAGTATACTTTTACCAGTGGCTATTTCTTGCTTGAATTTGGCCAGGAGAGTGACTAGGACGTTTCAGAACTATGGTGGGGGTGAAATCCTGACTGTGAATCGTGTAATATTGAGAACTTGTCCATATATTCCGTAAATCACGAGAGGATTGTGAAAAATTACAAGAGAACCTTATGAGACTGGGCATCTAAATGGCAGGTGACGTTTAATGTGAGCAAGTGCAAAGTGATGCATGTGGGAAAGAGGAACCTGAACTATAGCTACGTAATGCAAGGTTCCACGTTAGGAATCACCGACCAGGAAAGGGATCTCGGCGTTGTTGTCAATACGTTGAAATCCTTTGCTCAGTGTGCTGCTGCGGCTAAGAAAGCAAATACAATGTTAGGTATTATTAGGAAAGGAATGGAAAATTATTTAAATAAATTCTCGATACTCCACGACTCCCAGTCAGGATTTCGGTCTAACCACAGCACTGAAACAGTACTAGTTACTCTCTTGACTAAATTCAAACAAACGATTGCAACTGGAAAGAACATACTACTTCTACAATTTGACATGTCAAGCGCTTTCGATATAGTTGATCATGGAATACTACTACATATCCTTGAACATTTCGGAATTGGAGGTAACATTCTTAACTGGTTCAAAGGATTCGTAACCACACGATCATACCAAGTGACATGTAACTCAACTACCTCAGCCACATGGATACCAGAATGCGGAGTCCAACAGGGATCCCCCCCCCCCTCGCCGACTCTATTCAACTTAATGATGATACCCTTGGCCAAACTATTATCAAATCAAAACCTCAATCCATACATATACACAGACGACGTAACGATTTACATCCCATTTAAACAAGACCTAAAGGAAATATCCAATGACATCAACCAAAGTCTCCACATCATGCATTCATGGGCGGACGCATTTCGGCTGAAACTTAATGCAGAAAAAACCCAGTGCCTAATACTCACCTCTCAACATAACAAAAAAGTATTCACCACCATCAGCACACCAAAGCTGGACCTACCAATTTCAGACACCCTAAAAATTCTCGGCGTTACCATCGATTGACACCTAACACTCGAGAACCATGCGAAAAACACAACCAAGAAAATGTTCCATTCAATGTGGAAATTAAAAAGAGTAAGACATTTCTTCCCAAGGACTGTTTTCCGTAACCTGGTACAATCAATGGTGCTCAGTCATCTAGACTACTGCAATGCACTCTACGCCGGCTGTAAACAGCAAATAATCAAGAAACTTCAGACCGCCCAGAACACTGCAGCCAGACTCATATTCGGCAAAACAAAATATGAAAGTGCTAAACCCCTATGAGAAAAATTACACTGGCTCCCACTTAAAGAACGCATCATGTTCAAAATTTGCTCCCTAGCTCACAAAATCATTCATGGTGATGCACCAGCTTACATGTCAGACCTGATAGACCTACCACCCAGGAATGCCAAAAGATCATCCCACACATTCCTTGATCTGCACTTCCCTAACTGCAAAGGTCTAAAATACAAACTAATGCACTTGTCAAACTTTATCTACTTGAGCACACAGTTATGGAATGCACTTACCGCGCAACCTAAAAACGATCTACAAATTAACGAACTTCCGCAAACTACTGAAGACCCATCTCTTTGACAAAGCCTACCACAAAGATCAACCAACGTGAATATACACAACTCCTCCACATATATTTAGAACTGTCTCATAATATCTGCTTGTTAAACTACTATTATTATTATCATATTGCCCAAGATCCTTCTGTACACCAAATGTCTATTTTCTAATATATTTCCACTATTCTTGATGTATTGTAAGCCACATTGAGCCCACAAAGAGGTGGGAAAATGTGGGATACAAATGCAATAAATAAATAAAATAATAAAACAAAAGTGTGGACGTTTTAATGCCTTTCTATCGGTCCATGGTGCAACCACACCTCGAATATTGTGTTCAATTCTGTTCACATCTCAAAAAAGATATAGTGGCATTAGAAAAGGTACAGAGAAGGGCGACGAAAATAATAAAAGGGGATGGGACGACTTCCCTATGAGGAAAGACTGAAGCATCTAGGCTCTTCAGCTTGGAGAAGAGACGGCTGAGGGGAGATATGATAGAGGTCCACAAAATAATGAGTGGAGTGAAACGGGTAGACGTGAATCGTTTGTTTACTCTTTCCAAAAATACTAGGACTGGGGGCATGCGATGAAGCTACAAAGTAGTAAATTTAATACGAATCGGAGAAACATTTTCTCACTCAATGTGTAATTGAACTCTGGAATTTGCTGCCAGAGAATGTGGTAAAGGCGGTTAGCTTAGCAGGGTTTAAAAAGGGTCTGGACAGCTTCCTAAAGGAAAACTCCATAGACAATTATTAAATTGACGGGGAAAATCCACTGCTTATTTCTGGGATACTGTTAAATGTATTTTAGACCGTCACTCTGTCCCATGAAACAAGATATCAAAAAATATACACAGAATGTATGAATGCAAATATAATAGTCTTAAGGGCTGTTAGACTAAAGTGAGGAAGAGTCTCATATATCATACACGATAATATTTCTTTCACTCAATAGGTGAATCAATTGCACGTGTTTGTGTCTTAATCATTGACTCAGCCTCCACCATCCTAATTATACTGGCAAAAAAATGACTTGCACGACTTTTTAAATGTACTTCTCAATAATGCACACTGCACTTATCTTAGGCAGGTTGGCGCGCTCTTAAAACCCCGACAGGTCCCCGTTTCGTATTGACTTTATCAAGGGGGAGTGCCACCAATTCCGATTACTGCCCCAGGCGTCTATGTTTGCTGGCTTGTTCTAATATTTCTGGGCTAAGCAGCATAAAATGTATTGAGTTTACTGGGATCTTTCCAGATATTTGTGACCTGGATTGGCCACTGTTGGAAACAGGATGCTGGGCTTGATGGACCTTTGGTCTGTCCCAGTGTGGCAATACTTATGAAGGGGGAAGGGCTGTGCTATATGTAAAGGAGAGAACTAAATCAAACAAAATAAACATCCTGCACAAAACAGATAACAGCATTGAATCCTTATGGATAGAAATTCCATGTGTGAAGGGAAAGAGTATACTGGTATGGCTATACTATAATCCAACCGGACAGAACAGACAGATAAATAAAGAAATGTTAACAGAAATTAGGAAAGCTGGCAAACTGGGCAACAGTATAATAATGGGTCATTTCAGTTACCCTACTATTGACTGGATAATGTCACATCAGTGAGTGAAAGAGGTAAAATTCCTAGATGTAATAAATGACTGCTTCTTGGAATCGACAAGAGGGAGAGATATTTTAGATATAGTCCTTAATGGAATGCAGGGCTTAGTACAAGAGGTAATAATATCGGGTCCGCTGGGAGACAGTGATCATAACATGATCAAATTTGAACTAATATCTGGAGTAAAGTCAATAAGGAAATCAACTGTAGCAGCATTCAATTTTCAAAAGGGCGACTATGAGAAAATGAGAAAAATGGTTTAAAAAAAGCTAAAAGGATAAGCCTCAAAGGTTATGACTTAAAACCAGGCATGTACATAGTTTAAAAATACCATCTTAGAAGCCCAGATTAGATGAATTCCACATATTAATAAAGGTGGAACAAAGAGCAAACCACAGCCAGCACGGTTAAAAGGTGATACGAAAGAGGCTATTAGAGCCAAAAGAACATCTTTCAAAAAAACAGAAAAAGGATCTGCATGATGAAAATAAGAAGCAACATAAGCTGGCAAGTTAGATGCAAAGCATTGATAAAGAAGGCTAAAAGAGAATATGAAGAGAAACTTGCAGCAGAGGCTAGAACTCACAGTAGCAACGTTTTCAGGTACATAAGAAGCAGAAAGCCTGTGAGGGAATCTGTGGGACAGTTAGTTCATAGTAGAGAGACTGAACTGATTCTCTGCTTCAGTCTTTACTGAAGAAGATTGTAAGAGATCTACCTAAACAAGAAATGGATTTAAAGGGTGACAATGTAGAGGAACTGAAATAACCCTTGGTGAACCTGGTAGAGAGGCATAATCAAATGGGGTACCCAAGTTTTCCTGAGGGCGTCCCCGCAGGACGGCCCCTTAAAGGGGCGGGGAAACCACTATTATCGAAACAAGATGGGCGTCCATCTTTCATTTCGATAATACAGTTGGGGACACCCAAATCTCAACATTTAGGTCGACCTTAGAAATGGTCGCCCTAAAAGTTGAGATGGTCGTCCCCGGTTTTCGGCCATAATGGAAACCGAGGACGCCAATCTCAAAAATGACCAAATCCAAGCCCTTTGGTCGTAGGAGGAGCCAGAATTCGAAGTGCACTAGTCCCCCTCACATGCCAGGACACCAACCGGGCACCCTAGGGGGCACTGCGGTGGACTTCAGAAATTGCTCCCAGGTACATAGCTCCCCCTTACCTTCGGTGCTGATCCCCCCAACCCCCCCTAAAAACCCACTCCCCACAACTGTACACCACTACCATAGCCCTAAGGAGTGAAGGGGGCACCTACATCCGGGTACAGTGGGTTTCGTGTGGGTTTTGAAGGGCTCACATTTACCAGCACAAGTGTAACAGGTAGGGGGGGATGGGCCTGGGTCTGCCTGCCTGACGTGCACTGCATCCACTAAAACTGCTCCAGGGACCTGCATACTGCTGTCATAGAGCTGGGTATGACATTTGAGGCTGGCGTAGAGGCTGGCAAAAAAAACTTTTTTAGGGTGGAAGGGGGTTGGTGACCACTAGGGGAGTAAGGGGAGGTTTTGGATTTGGATTTGGATTTGGGATTTTACAGACTTTGATCATATCTCCCCTCAGTCATCTCTTCCCCAAGCTGAAGAGCCCTAGCCTTTTAGCCTTTCCTCATAGGGAAGTCATCTTAACCCCTTTATCATTTCATTCACCCTTCTGTATCTTTTCTAATTCTGCTGTATCTTTTTTGAGATATGGTGACCAGAACTACATACAATATTCAAGGTGCAGTCGCGCCATGGAGCAATAAAAAGGCATTATAACATTCTTAGTTTTGTTCACCATTCCTTTCTAATAATGTGTAATATTCTATTTGCTATCTTAGCCACCGCTGCACACTGAGCAGAGGATTTCAACAGATCATCAATGATGACACCTAAATTCTTTACCTGTGCAGCAACTCCTAATGTAAAACCCTACATCATGTAGCTATAGTTTGTAATCTTCTTCTGATTTAACAACTTTGAGTAAATTTGTGTCGTCCGCAAATCTGATCACCTCTCTCATTATTATTCCTGTTTACGGATCATTTATAAATATATTAAAAAGCAGTGGTCCCAGCACCAATCCCTGGGGAACCCCACTATTTACCCTTCCTCATTGAGAATACTATTTAACCTTACTGTTTGTTTTCTGTCTTGTTACCAATTTTTAATCAACAACAGGACAATGCCTCCTTCCCAATGACTTTTTAATTTCCTCAGAGTTATTCAGGAGGTAGTTACATGCCTTCTGATAATCCAAATATACAATATCTAATCACCTTTATCCACATTTATTCAAACAAATGTAGCAAATTGGTGAAACAAGATACCCCTTAGTTAAATCCATGTTGGTGTTGTCCTATTAATCCATGTGTTATGTAACTGCTCAGCAATTTTGTTCTTTGTAAGTGTCTCTACCATTTTGCCCAGCACCGATGTCAGGCTCACTGGTCTATAATTTAATGGGTCACCCCTGGAACCCTTTTCAAAAACTGGCATTACATTGGCCACCCTTCGATCTTCCTGTACGACCCTTTATTTTAAAGATAAATTATAAATTACTAATAATAGCTCTGCAAGTTCATTTGTTTAGTTTTATCAGTACCCTGGATGGACTAGAGGACCCACGCTGGTCTTTATCTGCCATCATTTTACTATGTGTTCTTGAATTCTCATGTTCCTCCCCCCCAACTTCTCCCTGTAGGAGATTTTCGCATGTGTCCACCAATTTTTCTGTGAAGAAATATTTCTTTATGCTGTTTCTCAGCTTACCTTCATAAAGCTTTTTATCTGAGGTTTCCCAGTGCTGGGACCACTGATTTTTTAAAACATATTTATAAATTACCCAAAAAAGGGGAATAATGAAGAGGGTGATCAAACTAGCTGTTCACAAAAAAGTTGTTCAAAGTTCTTAAATCAAAAGAGGATTGCGAGATGCTTCAAGAAGACCTCACGAGACTGGGAGAGAGATGGACATCCAAATGACAGATGAAATTTAATATAAGGAAGTACAAAGTGATGCATATAGGAAATAGGAGCCCAAACTATAGCTACACAATGCAAAGGTTCCACATTAGAAATCACTGCCCAGAAAAAGGATCTAGGTGTCATCATTGATAATAAGTTGAAATCCTCTGCTCATTGTCCAGCTGCAGCCAAGAAAGCAAATAGGATGTTAGGACTTATTAGGAAAGGAATTGAAAATACAACACAGATTATTATAATGCCTTTAAATCTTGTGTGCAATTCTGATTATCACATCTCAAAAAAGATACAGTGAAATTAGAAAAAGTACAGAGAAGGGGGACCAAAATGATAAAGAAGATGGGATGATAAAGGCTATGGCTCTTCAGCTTGGAGAAAAGATGGCTGACAGATAGATGTGAATCACTTGTACATTCTTTCCAAAAGTACAAGAACTAAGGGGAATGCAATGAAGCTACTAAGTAGTACATTAGAACAAATCACAGAAAATGTTTCTTTACTCAACATGTAATTAAACTGTGATAGCTGTTGCCAGAGAATGTGGTAAAGGCAGTTAGGTTTGGAACAGTTCCTAAAAGGAAAGTCAACAAACCATTATTAAGGTGGACTTGTGGAAATCTACCATGTTTTCTGGGATAAGCAGCATGAAATCTATTTTACTCTTTTAGGATCACCAGGTACTCCTGACCAGGATTGGTCACTGTTGGAAACAAGATACTAGGCTTGATGGACCTTTGGTCTGTCCCATTACACTGATGCTTATATACTTATGGACACTGTATCCTGGGAAAAGAATGCTCAAACTATGGCCTGCAGGCTAAAAATAGTACGGTGATACTTTCCTTCCGTTCTGCAGTGACCAAATATATTTTGGCACATGGTATGCCTTCTGTTCCCAGCACCTCTCAATATTTCTTCCCTGCCAACTACACAATCAACTGTTTCTGCAAACTGTTAATCTTACTATTTTACATCATCATTACAATAAAACAAAATTTAAGATCATCAGTTCAAATAGCCATTCACATAGTCAGCCAGAAAAGTGGCACACTATGTCTGCTGTCTTTCTCACTAGCCTCAGGGTCCTCGTTACCAGGTAACTACTTTAACATTAATAATACTACCACCTTGCTGAACCACAATTATAAAGTCTAGATCAGGGGTTTAGAAATTTCTGTCACTGTTTCCGGATGGAATATTTTATCCATAACACTCCTCTCATATCCAGAGACAGAACATCACAGTGTCAGAGCTCCTGTGGGTTTGAACTGGAGCTAGAGACCTTGGTAGTTTCTGCATCTTTGGTTCAGGTTCTTGTGACAGGGTATCTAATCTGACATTTCTAGACTGCTTTACCCACAAAGGGTCCAGAGCAGTTTACAATAAGATAAGAAATAGAAAATGATACCACACAATGTAAAAAGGCTCTTCAAAGACTAAAAATCATATTAAACCCAAGATTTCTAAAATAGTTCAGTTCTAAAACTTTTACGAAACGCCAAGTAGTTTGTTGTTTTGCTACAAGCAAAAGATTATTCCATATTTCAACCACTTTATAAGAGAATGATGATTCTAACATCTTCTTATACCTCAAAGCTTTAAAAGAAGGAAAAATCATGGTAAAAGTATCTTTCAACCTAGATTTTTCTCTGGGTAAAGGAAATTAAATTAACTCAGTTAAACCTTCAGGGGCTAAACTTTATAAAATTTTAAACATCAGACACGCCAATTTGAACATTATATGTGTCTTAACAGGGAGCCAATGAACTGCAACTAACAGTGGAAAGACATGTTCAAAATGGCACCCGGTCATAATGGCCCCGATAAAAAAAGCCTTCACACAAAACAGCCCCGACAAAAAAGCTCCCAACATAACAGCCATTGTCAAAACAGCCTGCCCACAATATAGCCCCTGACAAATCAGCCCCCCGACAAATGGGCCCGATCAGGCTGCCCAGAATATGGCCTCTGACAAAGTAACCCAAACAGTACCAAACAGGGGGAAACTTACCTTGTGGCACACTGCATTTTTTCCTAATAATCTTACCTTGCCAAATAAGATACGGTTGGTAAGACTATGAAAACAATGACAATATTGGTTTTTGTTTTTTAATTAGCATGTTGATGGAAGAATAGTTTCCTTAAACAGCAGAACAGATCATGAATACCAGTTTATTTTATTTATTTAGATTTTGCTCACACCTTTTTCAGTAGTAGCTCAAGGTGAGTTACATTCAGGTACTCTGAATATTTCTCTGTCCCAGGAGGGCTCACAATCTAAGTTTGTACCTGAGGCAATGGAGGGTTAAGTGACTTGCCCAAGATCACAAGGAGCAGCAGTGGCATTTGAACCGGCCACCTCTGGATTGCAAGACCGGTGCTCTAATCACTAGGCCACCCTCCACAATCAAATATGATCAGATTTGATATTAGCTATGAAGTATACAAAGGAAATAAAATACGTTAGCGTTTAACTTTCAAAAAGGAGACTATGATAAAATGAGAAGGATGGTGAAAAAAAAAACTTAGAGGAGCAGCTGCGGGGGTCAAAAATTTACATCAGGCGTGGATGCTGGTCAAAAACACCATCCTGGAAGCCCAGGCCAAATATATTCCGCGTATTAAAAAAGGAGGATGGAAGACAAAATGACAGCCGGCATGGTTAAAAAGTGAGGTGAAGGAAGCTATCAGAGCTAAAAGAAAATCCTTCAGAAAATGGAAGAAGAAACCAACTGAAAATAATAAGAAACAGCATAAGGAATGTCAAGTCAAATGCAAAACAGTGATAAGGAAGGCAAAGAGGGACTTCGAAAAAAATATTGCGTTGGAGGCAAAAACACATAGTAAAAATTTTTTTAGGTTTATTAAAAGCAGGAAGCAGGCAAAAGAATCGGTTGGATCGCTAGATGACCGAGGGGTAAAAGGGACGATCAGGGAAGACAAAGCCATAGCGGACAGATTAAATGAATTCTTTGCTACGGTCTTCACTGTGGAAGATTTGGGAGATATACTGGTGCCAGAAATTACTTTTGAGCTGGTGAGTTGGAGAAACTGAATGAATTCTCTATAAACCTGGAGGATGTAATGGGGCAGTTCTACAAATTGAAGAGTAGCAAATATCCTGGACCGGATGGTATTCATCCCAGAGTACTGATAGAACTGAAGAATAAACTTGCGGAGCTATTGTTAGTAACATGTAATTTATCCTTAAAAATGACGTGGTACCAGAAGATTGGAGGGTGGCCAATGTAACGCCAAATTTTTAAAAAGGTTCCAGAGGAGATCCGTGAAATTATAGACTAGTGAGCCTGACTTCGGTGCCAGGCAAAATGGTAGAGACTATTGTGAAGAACAAAATTACAGAGCATATTCAAAAGCATGGATTAGTCAACATGGATTTAGTGAAGAGAAATCTTGCCTCACCAATCTATTACAATACTTTGAAGGGGTAAACAAACATGTGGATAAAAGTGAGCCGGTTGATATTGTGTATCTGGATTTTCAGAAGGCATTTGACAAAGTACCACATGAAAGACTCCAGAGGAAATTGGAGAGTCATGGGATAGGAGGTAGTGTCCTATTGTAGATTAAAAACTGGTTAAAAGATCGAAAACAGAGAGTAGGGTTAAATGGTCAGTATTCTCAATGGAGAAGGGTAGACAGTGGGGTTCCTCAGGGGTCTGTGCTTGATAGCTATAGAATGTTGTTTATTTATATATGCTTTATACAATGCAATCCTGGTAGGAGCCTTTATCAGTGAAGATTTCACTTGTACTTCATCATCTTTTTTTTTGTGATGTGTCATTTTTTTCTAGGGGGCTATTTTGTTAACAGGGCTATTTTGTCAATGGGCTATTTTGTGGGAGGGGCCATTTTGTGGTAGGGGCCATTTTGTCAAGGGCTATTTTGTTACAAGGCTGTTTTGTCGGGGCTATTTTGAGTCTTTCTAAAAATCAGCCTTACCACTATTCCTGCGGAAGCTGGAATCTTTTCATTAACATACCTGAAATCGCCGAGTATAAAGCACTGGCATAATCCAATTGAGAAATAACCAAGGCCTGAACTAAAACTGCAAACTGTCTTTCATAAAAATATGGGCGAGCCGTCTTCAGTTGTTTTAACGTTTAAAAAAAAACATTTCTTATACAAATGAAGCCTAAAACTTTGGAGGAGTTTACTATAGTTAAACTGTCCTTACTGTTCAAAGATATCAAAGAACGAGTAGGCGGACCACTGCCCAGCCATAAGACTTTTGTCGAATCTGAGTTTAATTTTAAGCAAATTTTAAGAGACCATGACTCAATCTTTATGCAGAAATATTTTTATGTAGAAACATTTTTATTGGTCAAGTTGATGTCATACAAATCAAGAAAAAGGTAACAGATCATACAATCAACTCTTCTATTATAACTCACAACCCGACCTGAAATTTCCATTATCCCTCTTCCCACCCAACATTAAGTACTCAGCTGATGTGAACCCAAACTAAAAAAGGGATAAGATTCTTCCTTCCTCTCCCTCTTTTTGAAGAAAATTATAAATTCAGGAGCCTGCTGAATGCTGTATGAGATAATGTATTCCAAAATGGTTCCCAGAGAGTTTGAAAAGATATTCCACGTGCAGAATCCATATTGTCTATAGAACGCCTCTCCATCCAAAGAAGTTTTCTCTTACAGGATATCCACTGAAAAACTAAAGGGGCAGTTCAAATAGGCCACTGAAACAAAATTGTTCCTCCCCCCCCCCCCCCCCCCCCCAAATTAAAATTGCTCATTGCATGAAGCCTCTCAGGCCATTCGGGGTTGGATGAACAATATGGAAAACTGAAAAAAAAGAATCTTCAGAGTTAGAAGACAATGACTGCCCCAGACATGAGAGATATGTAACAATAACTGGATCCAAAAAGAGGGCAATTATAAAACATGCATTCTAATGAGGCATTAGGTAAAAAACATTTAGGGCATCATAAGTCCTGTCTCAAAGAAGCTGTGAGCTCGTTGAGGGGGAATATGGAGGCACAGTAGCATTTTACAGTGCATTTCCCATAATGAGGGAGATCCCCAGCACTTTTTAAAGTTGGTCACCTGCAATCATCATACCAAAGTCTGCTATCCATTTCTGTCATTGCATCATAATCAAAGTCTGGGAGTAGTTCTTGAAGTAATCTATGGTGAAACTTCAAGGGTACTGGCAACTGTGCCTCAAGGCTGATCGAAGTACTCAATGATTCCAAAGTTAAGGAAGTCACTTGCAAAGAGTAGACATAATGCTGAAGCTACATATGGGCATGTAGTTAGACTATCTTCTGTGCACAGCGTTGGGAAAGATTTTAACTTGTCATCTTGAATCAATAGATGGTAAAATAATGCCCAACTGCGTCCATCGCTGAAAAACTGGAGTAAAGAGGGTTACCTTGTATCGTTAACAATGGAGAAATGGCACAAGGATGTTTCAATAATGAACATACCACCCAAGTCTGACATATAGGTTTATACACAAGATAATCAGGCATCAAAGGAGGTAAGAGTCTTAAAGGTGCATGCAATATAGTACTAAAATAATATTTAGGAAAATAAGAGTTTCTATTGCAGTAAAAGAAAATTGAGCTGTATCACAAAACCAATCATTAATGTGCCATATATGGCAGGCCATAGTAAAAAGCCAAATATTCAAGAATTCCAAACCACCTTTATCTCTAGGCCTAGATACTCATGTGTGAGAAAGCCTAGCTTTCTTACCATTCTATAAATACCTATTAATGACTCTAACAAGAGATTTATACATTTTTATAGAAAAACTCAATTAACGCACGAGAATGTAAGGAATTCCTCTAATTGTGGGATCTCAAATGGCCACAAATCCAAGCAATCCACGTCAAAGGGCACACACTTGATCTCATCTCACACAAACTTTCAACAGACCAGAAGTTAATAATAACAGATATTAAATGGACAGAAACACCCTGGACTGATCACTACAAACTAAACTTATCCCTACACTGGCAGAAGAAGGGATTACACCAAATACAAGAACACACATCCTACAGAACAAGAGGTCAGGTAGAAACGAAAACATTCTGGCAACAGATATATAACAATGAATGGACAGCACAAACAGACTCCATATACTACCTCATAGAATGGGATAAAAGATGCAAATGCATACTAGATGAAATAGCACCCTTAAGAACAAGATCTTCACGTAGGCATAACTCGATACCATGGTTCAATGATGAACTGAAAAAGCTAAAAACACAATAAGCATGGAGAAAAAAAACAAAAGATGAACACACACTCAACACATGGAAACAATCACAAAGAAAGTACAAATACGCTATAAGGCAGACCAAAAGATCATACTATAAAACTAAAATAGGGACAGATTATAAAGACACGAAGAAATTATACCAACTCGTGAACAAACTCCTAGACACCAACCTGGTCACTACATCGAATACAGACATCCCATCTGCTGATAAACTTGCTAAGTATTTCAATGAAAAAATTGTTAACCTATGCAACACGCTACCTCAGGACAACAATGACATCGAAAACTTCCTTAATGAGTTGGACCCAACCACTGAAGAATACCTGGCTGACCAAACCTGGTTACATTTTGCCCTCCTCACCGTCGATACAGCTGCACGGGCGATCAGCAGGTTCTCCAACACTCACTGTAAACTAGATACCTGCCCCAACTATCTAATGAAATCCGCCCCTGACCGCTTCATAGTAGACCTCACATCCCACCTAAATTACATGCTACAGCAAAGTCTCTTCCCTAAGAAAAATGGCAATATCCTACTTACCCCAATACCAAAAGACACCATCACTAACTACCATCCAGTAGCATCCATCCCGTTGTCAAACTGATGGAAAGCATGGTAGCCAAACAACTTACAGATTATATAAACAAATTCTCAATAGTACACGAATCACAGTCAGGTTTTCGCCCCCTCCACAGCACAAAAACAGTACTACTCACTCTCCTTGCCAAATTCAAGCAGGAAATAGCAATAGGCAAAAACATCCTCCTCCTCCAATTTGACATGTCTAGTGCATTTGACATGGTAAACCACAATATATTAATAAGATTACTAGACAACTTCGGGATTGGTGGAAACATACTTAGCTGGATCAAGGGTTTCCTAACCACTAGAACATATCAAGTAAAATCAAACTCAAACATATCACCGTGGAAAGCAGACTGCGGAGTACCACAAGGATCACCGCTATCACCGATCCTCTTCAACCTAAAGATGACCTCACTAGCCAAGTCCTTATCAAACCAAAGCCTTAACCCTTACAAATCTAAACTGGCAGAAATCACCAACGAAATCAAGATCAGCTTGATCATCATGGACTCTTGGGCAAATGCATTTCAACTAAAACTCAACAAAGAAAAAACACACCGTCTTATCCTCTCATCCCAACACAACGCGGACAACCCCACAATTATCAACACCCCAGATTACACCCTCCCTATCTCAGACAGCCTGAAAATCCTAGGCTTTACATTGAACTGCAACCTAACACTAGATAGCCAAGTGACATCCACAACAAAGAAAATGTTCCACTCAATGTGGAAACTCAAACACATGAAACAATTCTTCCCGAGGGAAACATTTTGCAACCTGAGACAATCAATGGTACTAAGCCATGTAGACTACTGCAATGGAATTTATGCGGGATGCAAAGAGCAAACATTAAAGAAACTTCAGACCGCTCAAAACACGGCAGCTAGGCTTATCTTTGGGAAAACGCGATTTGAAAGTGCAAAACCCCTCTGCGAAAAACTGCACTGGCTCCCAATCAAAGAATGCATTGCTTTCACAATCTGCACTCTGGTTCACAAAATTATATACAGTGAAGCCCCGGGATACATGACAGACTTGATCGACCTACCAACTAGAAGCACATCCGAATCAACACGAATATACCTAAATCTGCACTACCCAAGCTGCAAAGGACTCAAATACAAATCAACTTACGCATTCAGTCTCTCCTACATAAGCACACAACTGTGGAACACATTACCAAAAGCCTTCAAAACTATGTATGACCACCTAAACTTCCGGAAAAAAAACTAAAAACTAACCTGTTTTAAAAGGCATACCCTACCGATCCAACATAAATGCCTGATCTCTGCAACACAACAAAACTAAGTACGTAATGGACATAACACAACTCTTCCATTGTATGATTTCCTAATGTGGCTGTGCCACATGAACTTTATCTTACCACAACATCACTTTGTATTTGTTTACACCAGAGTCTCCAAACACCTCTCCGGTACTATGTAAGCCACATTGAGCCTACAAATACAATGTAACAAATAAATAAATAAAAAGAAAAAGGCAGCATTTGAAAAACATATAGCCATTGGGGATCCAAGATGGCGTCTAGAGCAGCAGAGCGTTTTCTCTGCTCTTGAAATTCTCTGAAAGAGCTAGACGCTAAAGAATTTTTCCTGTATTAGGTTATGAGGAAAAGAAAGGGGAAAGCTAAGGTTCTTACCTCCTCGAACCTGGCAACAACCCCTTCTTCGCGCCAGGCCACTTTAGAGAGCTTCGGGGTGAGAGCGCACAGGGAGCGGATGCCCGCCTCGATGGGTTCCACAGCACATCGATGGGTTCCACAGCACAGAGGGAGTGCCATTGAGTCCTCCCTCCACCATAGCCCCCCCCCCCCCACAACCTGGAAGTGATTTTGCGCCGGCGGGGTCACAGCAGACGGAGGTGATTGATGAGGAACGGCTTTCGTTTCCTGAGAGAGGAGGACCTTCCGGCACTTCAAACCCGTGTGGATTGGCAACAGAGGGGATGCAGGGAACGCCGCTCTCCTCGTCTTCTGCTCGGGGCTTAACTTCCAGAGGAAACGGTAGATTGGTAAGACCGGCTGTCGTGTCGATAGAGTCGCTATGGGACGCTATCCAAGGTTTGAACTCTACTTTGATATCTATTTCTAGCTCCTTTAACGGAGAGATTCTGGGACTTAAACAAACTTATCAAAATCTGTCCAACAATAATCAGGATCAATCTAACAAAACTATCACATTGGAAGGGGAAATTACCCAGTTACATAATGTTACTTCAATGCTCATCAAAAAGAGGGACATTCAAGCCCGTAAGCTTGAATATCTAGAAAATCAAGGACACAGAAATAATTTGAGGTTTTTAAACTTTCCAAAATCACCTTTAATACCTGCATTGGAAATACTTAAAAAGTATTCTTAAGAAATATTGGGAATACCGGCAGAGGGTTTCCCTCCTATAGTTAGAGCCCAATATATAACAAGGACTTCAAAATCTTCTAACATGCAACCTAAGCCTGTGTCTGATTTAAATTTGACTGAATTTCTGGAAAGTTCATTAGAAGTGGTGACAGAACGAACTACTCTCTTGGTGACTTTTGCCTTAGAGCTGGACAGAAATAATATTTTCTGTACTTACTTTCATCATATCAATGAACTTTTTTTTTTTTTTGGGGGGGGGGGGGGGGTTAAAATCCAGGTTTTTTCAGATTTGGCCAGAGACACACAAAAAAGGAGAGAATTCTTGACATATAAATCAAGAGTCCTCAACTTAGGTGCATTGTTTGAGTTAAAATTTCCTTGTAGATGTCTTGTGTCTCTTGAGTCTATCAATTTATTAATTCTAAAGAAAGTATTAGGGTTCCCTTGGTTACAGCCATTAGTTAAAATGCTGTTTAATCGGCTGCGAGTATTGTTTTGCTCCCAAATGCTCTAATGATATATACATGTTTTCCTTTTTTTCTCCTAGTATCTGGATCCGATTGTATTGTGGACAAAATTAATGGGGAATGATTTCCTTGTTTGTATTTGATTATTTCTCTTGAAAATGGCAGATACAAATCAAGGTAAGGTGTACACAAAAAGTAGCAAATATGAGTTTATCTTGTTGAGCAGACTGGATGGACCGTGCAGGTCTTTTTCTGCCGTCATCCACTATGTATATGTTACTATGAATTTACAGATATTGCCTATGCATTTATGTTTGAAATGTAAATGTAAAAAATAATAAAAATAAATTAACATGAAAAACATACAGCCATTGTAGTATCAAGATCATATTATACAGTGCAATCTTAGATCTAACAGGGATAAAGGATAAGTTTGTCAAATTTTCAATTTCAACTAAGGTGGCCAATAGTAGTCGGATGTTTAAAGCATAGAGGGTGGTAAAATCACAAGGAATCATAATTCCCAAATAACAGATAGATTCGTTAGCCCAAGTTAAATGGAACTCACCTACCCAGTTATTTCAATAGACTTTTGTAACAGAACTGCCACTGATTTCTACTGGTTTAACAAAAATCCTGAATAGAAGCCAAATTCATTTCAACACACCTAACAGCCTTTCCAAAGAAGTGTGCGGTTGGCAAAGGACCAAAAGAATGTCATCTCCAAAGGCTAACACTTTTACAGAAGCCAATCCCACCACCACTCCCACTATATCTGGATCCCGCAAAATTGTGCAACGAGAGGGCTCCAGGCATAGTAAAAATAAAAGAGGCAATAAAGGGCATTCCTGATAGGAAAAGCCTTGGTTACATACCCACTGAACAACAGAGGCAGAAGGACTGTTATATAAGGCATGCAATGCCTCCATATACCAACCTCCTATCCCCAAATAATTCAAAACTTGAAAAAGGTATTGCCACTTCACTTTATTGAAAGCCTTTTCCACATCTAGACTCACTAGCATTGCTGGCGTATTGTGTGTTTTACAATGAGCAACACATAAAAGGATTGTACTACTACTACTATTTATCATTTCTATAGTGCTACAAGGCATATGCAGCACTGTATACCATACACAAAAAAGAGACAGTACTGAAATGATAGGCTCCATCTTTCAGTGATGGGAAAAAGAATCTTTGGGAAGAAATTCAGGCAGTATGTTTCTAGACATTTAAACTAGAGGGTGGAGGTGACAAAAAGAAAATACCCCCCAGAAAAAAACTAATGGCAGAGGGAAAGGTCATGTAAATAAAGAAAACCACCCTAAGTCAATTAGCACATGGAAAGCAATGAGCACAAATGCTCATAGTCTAAGTAGAAAGGTTCAACATCTGCAAGCACTGATGTTTAAGGAAAACTTGGATACTGTTGCTATTACAGAGACATGGTTCAATGATTCCCATGAATGGGATGCGACCATACTGGGTTATAATCTTTTTAGAAGGGATAGGGAGGGCCGAAGAGGTGAAGGTCCATATAGCTTCTTGCTTTCCCCAGGTACCCCGCTGAAATGCAAGAAGCTATATGGATCGTCCTGGAAAGAGAAGATGGAACTTGTATCCACATGGATGTTATCTACAGACCTCCAGCACAAATGGAGAAACTGGACAAAGGACCTGAGAAGATATTCATAAGCTTGGTATAAAAGGGCAGGTGCTATTGAAGGGAGATTTCTACTTGCATAATGTGGATTGGAACGTCCCGTCAGCAGAATTGGAAAGAAGTAGAGAGATCGAGGATGCCTGTCAAAGTGCCTTGCTCAGACAACTGGTGATGGACCCATGAGGGAAAGGTTGACGTTGGATCTAGTGCTCACAAATGGAGGAAGTGTTTCCAATGTCTGTGTGGCTGCTCACCTAGGTAATAGTGATCATCACAAGATAGGGCTTGATGTAAGAGCAAAAGCGGAGTGTGGACACACAAAACTCAAAAGTACTGGATTTCAGCTGTACTGATTTTGGTAAAATGGGGGAATGCTTGAAGAAGGAGCAGACGGCAGGGGTAGGAAATGGAGAAGTGGAAGTGCAGTGGTCCAAGCTGAAAACTGCTATAAACATGGCAACCGATCTTTATGCAAGGAAAATAAACAAAAACAAGAGAAACAGGAAGCCTATATGGTTCTCCAAACAAGTCACTGAAAAAATAAGGGCAAAAGAGGATTCATTCAAGAAATACAAAAGAACTCAATAAGAAGATCATGGAAAAAATTACCAGATTAAGCTCAAAGTAGTGAAGAGGGAAATACAACTAGCGAAAGCGCGGGCGGAAGAAAAAATGGCTAAAGAGGTAAAGAGAGGTGATAAAACCTTTTTTAGATATATTGGGGAAAGGAGAAAAAATAGGAATGGAATTGCAAGACTGAAATATACTGAGAATAGCCATGTGGAGAGTGATGAGGATAAAGCTAAACAAATACTTCTATTCAGTGTTCACAGAAGAAAATGCTGGAGGACTGAGGTCAGTGGCAGAGGATATATCTGGGAATGGAGTAGATATTGCGCCATTCAAGGAACAAAGCGTTTATAAACGCTTGAAAATCTGAAAGTGATACTGAGGGCGCTCACAGAAAAGTCTTTGCAGGACCTCAAAGATTTATTTACTAGATTAGAGATGGAAGAGGTACTGAGGAATTGGAGACGAGCGGATATGGGCCACAAAACTGGAGACAGGGAAGAAGTGGGAAACTACAGGCCAGTAAGCCTCACATCAGTGGTAGGAAAAATAATGGAATTGCTGCTAAAAGATAGTGGACTTTCTAGAAACCAACAGGTTACAAGATCCGAGGCAACATGGCTTTAACAAAGGAAAATCCTGCAAATGAATCTTATCGACTTCTTCAACTGGGTGACCAAAGAACTAGATGAAGGATGTGCGGTAGATGTAATCTACTTGGATTTCAGCAAAGCCTTTGAAACTGTTCCTCACAGAAGACTCATGAATAAGCTGACAGAATTGAACTTAGGATCCAAAGTAGTGAACTGGATTGGAAACTGGTTGGCTGACAAGTGACAGAGGGTGATGGTAAATGGAATCCACTCGGAGGAAAGGAAGATGACTAGTGTTGTGCTCGATCTCTAAAAAATTAGAAGAATAATCAAAGGTCCAGCAATTAAAGTTTAACGCCAATAAGTGCAGAGTGATGAATTTGGGGTGCACAAATGCAAACAAGATGTACCAGATAGGAAGAGATTGGTAAGCTCACCTCTGGAGAGGGACCTTGGAATGATGGTGTCTGAAGATCTCAGGGTGAAGAAACAGTGCGACACGGTGGTGGCCACAGACAGAAGGATGCTAGGCTGTGTAGAGAGGGGTATAGCCAACAGACTTGTACAAGTCATTGGTGAGGCCCCACTTGGAGTATTGTGTTCAGTTTTGGAGGCCTTATCTTGCTAAAGGATGTAAAAATACTTGAAGTGGTTCAGAGAACAGCGACAAAATTGGTGGGGGTTTAGGCAGCAAGACATACATGGAGCAACTTGCTGACCTAAACATGTATACACTGGTGAAAAGGAGAAACAGGGGTGATGTGATACAGACATTCAAATATTTGAAAGGTATTAATTTGCAAACAAACCTTTTCCAGATATGGGAAGGTGTAGAACTGGAGGGCATGAACTGAAATTGAAAGTGGGCAGAATCAGGACGTCTGGAAGTATTTTTCACTGAGATGGTGGTAGATAACTGGAATGCCCTCTTACAGGAGGTTTTGGAGATGAAAATTGTAACGAATTAAAAAATGCGTGGGACAAACACAAAGGAATCCTGTTTAGAAGGAGTGATTCCAAAGAAGGTTAAGGGAGATTAGTTAGGAAAACTGGTGCTGGGCTGACTTCCACAGTCTGTGCCCTGATGGAGGCTGAGTAGATTTGAATGGGCTAGAGTGAAGCTTTTCATGTGCTTTGGCAACAACTTCAGAAATTTTAGAACAAGGCCAGTGCTGGGTAGACTTCTATGGTCTATGCCCTAAAAACGGCAAGGATAAATGAAGAGCAGGTATACATACGATGTAACATTTCATACCATATGTAATGAGTTTATATTATTGGGGAGACTGGATGGACCGTACAGGTCTTTTTCTGCCGTAATCTACTATGTTACTATATGACTTTTCAAACATTAATCACAGACTGATGGCCTTTGACAAATCCCACCTGCTCAAGGCCAATTATTTTTATTTATTTATTAGGATTTGTTTACTGCCTTTTTGAAGGAATTCACTCAAGGCGGTGGAAGATATAAGGCTAGACGATCTGTCAATATCCAGGAAAGAATCTTAATGTCTACATTGAGAAGCGAGATAGGATGGTAGGATTCCAGAGATGCAGGGGCTTACCTGGCTTGAGGATAAGAGTAATCAAAGCTGTATTGGATCCAGAGGGAAATACCCCATCCACTACTGCCACATCGTATTAGGAGGCCAGAGGAGCACAAACCTTCACCACCAGAATTTTAGAAAATTCCGGGGTGTATTCGCCTGGGCCCAACGCATTTGCTTCAAAGCTTTTATGGCAGACTGATTTTTTTTTGCCTTCAATGGAGCATTCAAATTAACCAAATCATCTGGAGACAAACGAGATAGTCCCGCATCCTCCAAGCAGTCTAGTAGCTGGGGACTTTGGTCCAAAGGAGTCTCAGCATACATACATTTAAAAACAAAAATCAACAAAATTATTTGCACAACATCTAACGTTTTATGAAATTGAACCCCACTAGTGTTACTAAGGGAAGTAATGAAGCATGATCCCTGCAACATTTTAATATCTGTTTTTCAGCAATTTATCAGGTTTATCCCTAAAACAAATATCTGCGATAGAATAACAGTTTTTCAGTTCTTTCATGTATCAAAGCATTCAATGCTACTTGTGTAGCTAAAAATGTCTCCACCGGTTGGTGACAGATGGGCTATATAAAGCTGTTCTACACCAATTCTCCAATAAGAGAATAGCTTGGGATATACGACATGCCTGGGCTGCCTCATAGAAGATGATAGGAGATGATATTCCTGTGTAATACTACCTTTAAAGTTTCCCAAAAGTGGGAGGGATTGTCCATATGTCAAGCATTAAACAAACAACAATCCTCCCATTCGTAGCGGAGAGATTAAATGAATTCTTTGCTTCGGTCTTCACCGAGGAAGATTTGGGTGGGACACCGGTTACGGAAATGGTATTCGAAGCTGACGAGTCTGAGAAACTTAATGAATTCTCTGTAAACCTGGAGGATGTAATGGGGCAGTTCTACAAACTAAAGAGTAGCAAATCTCCTGGACCGGATGGTATTCACCCCAGAGTACTGATAGAATTGAGAAATGAGCTTGCAGAGCTATTGATAGAAATATGTAATTTATCCTTAAAATCGAACGTGGTACTGGAAGATTGGAGGGTGGCCAATGTAACGCCGATTTTTAAAAAAGGTTCCAGAGGAGATCTGGGAAATTATAGGCCGGTGAGTCTGACGTCGGTGCCGGGCAAAATAGTAGAGACTATTATTAAGAACAAAATTACAGAGCATATTCAAAAGCATGGATTAAGGAGACAAAGTCAACATGGATTTAGTGAAGGGAAATCTTGCCTCACCAATCTACTACATTTATTTGAAGGGGTGATAAAGGGGAGCCGGTTGATATTGTGTATCTGGATTTTCAGAAGGCGTTTGACAAAGTGCCTCATGAAAGACTCCAGAGGAAATTGGAGAGTCATGGGATAGGAGGTAGTGTTCTATTGTGGATTAAAAACTGGTTAAAAGATAGAAAACGGAGAGTAGGGTTAAATGGACAGTATTCTCAATGGAGAAGGGTAGTTAGTGGGGTTCCCCAGGGCTCTGTGCTGGGACTGCTGCTTTTTAACATATTTATAAATGACCTAGACATGGGAGTAACTAGTGAGGTAATTAAATTTGCTGATGACACAAAGTTATTCAAAGTCGTTAAATCGCTGGAGGATTGTGAAAAATTACAAGAGGACCTTACGAGACTGGGAGACTGGGCGTCTAAATGGCAGATGACGTTTAATGTGAGCAAGTGCAAAGTGATGCATGTGGGAAAGAGGAACCCGAATTATAGCTACGTCATGCAAGGTTCCACATTAGGAGTCACGGACCAAGAAAGGGATCTAGGTGTCGTCGTTGATGATACATTGAAACCTTCTGCTCAGTGTGCTGCTGCGGATAAGAAAGCAAATAGAATGTTAGGTATTATTAGGAAAGGAATGGAAACAAAAATGAGGATGTTATAATGCCTTGTATCGCTCCATGATGCGACCACACCTCGAATATTGTGTTCAATTCTGGTCGCCGCATCTCAAAAAAGATATAGTGGAATTAGAAAAGGTGCAGAGAAGGGCGATGAAAATGATAAAGGGGATGGGATGACTTCCCTATGAGGAAAGGCTAAAGTGGCTAGGGCTCTTCAGCTTGGAGAAAAGGCAGCTGAGGGGAGATATGATAGAGGTCTATAAAATAATGAGTGGAGTTGAATGGGTAGATGTGAAGAGTCTGTTCACGCTTTCCAAAAATACTAGGACTAGGGGGGCATGCGATGAAGCTACAATGTAGTAAATTTTAAACGAATCGGAGAAAATGTTTCTTCACTCAACGTTTAATTAAATTCTGGAATTCGTTGCCAGAGAATGTGGTAAAGGCGGTTAGCTTAGCGGAGTTTAAAAAAGGTTTGGACTGCTTCCTAAAGGAAAAGTCCACAGACCGTTATTAAATGAACTTGGGGAAAATCCACTATTTCTGGGATAAGCAGTATAAAATGTTTTGTACATTTTTGGGATCTTGCCGAGTATTTGTGACCTGGATTGGCCACTGTTGGAAACAGGATGCTGGGCTCAATGGACCTTTGGTCTTTCCCAGTATGGCAATACTTATGTACTTATGTACATTCCTTTTGTAAGATTGAAATTCTTTTTCATCATAAAAATACACTGGAAATCTCCATCTTCTCGGTCCTCCACTGAATGATCTGATACCGCAAGAGACCCTATGGCTGTTTCTGCTACCTGAGGGATTGAGATGCTAAGATGTAATCTATGTAGGACATTGTACCGTAAGTACACGAGATTCATCACGCTTCAGAAGTAAGGAAGACCTTTGTTTGGATCCAAAGATGGAATTTGTTTTTGTGTGGATCTATGCAATAAGGGATCCAATAACCTAGTTGAAGTCATCCGCTACAACTAAAGGGACGTATCTTGCATAGCCAAATGAACTAAATTTTTTTAAAAGGCACGTTCATTTATATATTTGGCACATAAACTATTAAGTAAAAAATCTTGATCTTGCACATGAAGTAGTAAACATCTGCTATTATCATTTATTTATTCATAGCAGCATTTATACCCCACATTTTCCAAACATGTTTGGTTCAATGTGGCTTACAATGTTACATCGCGGAGGTAGTGAGATACAATTTTGAGACTAGCTGGGGGAGTAGAGGGCTAGGAGAGAGACCATAGGTAAGGGAGTAGTGGATGAAAAAAAGAGAACAATGAATGAGAGGTTGAGGATGGTATGCTCTCATGTCATGGAACATTAGTTGATTAGGTTTAGTTTCTTGGTTGCCTGTGTTTATGGTTGGTTATTTTGAGGTCTTAAGCTTAGTTTGTGGTTGGGAGGGGGGATTGTATTGTGTGGATGAGGATGCTTCATTTCTGTTGTCTGAGGTTAGGAACATTTAGGGAGTTTATTCTGAAAGTTAGTGTATGGTATTATAGATCTTCTTGCCTTTGGTAGGGCATTCCATAGTTTGGTACTTAGATTGGGGAAATTTGCTGAGTGGATTTGGAGAGGATCTTGTGACATCTGGGGTAGTGAAGGGTCAAGTAGTTACTCGCTTCCTTGAGTGAGCACTTGAGAGGTAGGATGATCATGACTGCAAGGTATGCAGGCACCTCGCCATTAATTATGAGCCAGACCATGGTGCAGAGTCGAACGTTACTCGAGCTTTGATTGGGAGCTAGTGGAGTGCTATAAGCAGAGGAGTAGCCCTTTCATAGAGTGGCTTCCTTAAAATGAGTCTGGCTGCTGTGTTTTGGCCTGTTTGGAGTCTCTTTATGACTTGCTCTTTGCATCATGAGTAGACTGTGTTACAGTAGTCTAAGTGTGCGAGAACTGTGGATTGTATGACGAGTTGGAATACTTTTGTGAGAAGAAGTTCCTGATTCTCCTTAGTTTCCAAACTGTATAGAATGTGTTAGCTACTACCTTTGTGACCAGGGCTCAAAAGTCAGTTTCTGGTCGATGATCACTCCAAATAGTTTTAGGTTGTTTGAGGGAGTACGTGGTTCCATCAATAGTTATGCTGGGTATGGTAGTTTGTTTGTGGGGTGCTGTTATTACTAGGAATTGGGTCTTGTCTCAGTTGAGTTTTAGCTTGAATGCTGAGGTCTAGTTTTCTAGTGGGTGTAGGCCTTTTTTGATAATCTCAGAGATGTATTTGATGTCTTTTTTGAAGGGATAAAGATGGTCACATCATCGGTGCAGATGAATGGGTTGAGGCCTTCGTTGGCTAGTTTATTGGCTAATGGGGTCATCATGCTGTTGAACTCGACTGGAGAGATGGGAGAGCCTTGAGGGACTCCTGATTTGAGCTTGCCAGGGGGAGGATAATTCATTATTCATTTTGACTTGGTATGATCTTTTGGTCAGGAAGTTTTTGAACCATGCGAGTACTGCCCCACTTATGCCGATCTTGTCAAGTATTAGTATTACGGTGTGGTGGCTGACCATATCGAAGGCAGATGGCATGTCGAATTGTAGTAGTGTGTTCCTTCCTTGGCTGATTTCTCTTCTGAAGTTGTCGATGAGAGTGGTTAGTGTTGTTTCTATGCTGTGCTGTGGCATGATCTGAAGCCAAATTGCGAGTCGTGGACTATTGAGAATTTGTTCACGTATTCAGTAAGTTGCTTGTTGACTATACATTCTACTAGCTTAGCAATGAGGGGTATAGAGGCTACTGGTCTGTAATTTTTGACATCACGTTTGCTTGCTTTAGGATTTTTTGGTACGGGTGTTAGAACAATGTTCCCTTTTACCTTAGAGAAGGTGCCTATGGTCAGCAGGTCAGCTGCGTGGGTGGTGCTGCTTTCTAGGAATTGGGTGGGAGGTTCCTTTAGTAGGTAGCTGGGGCATATGTCTAGTGAGCAGTGGAATTTGATAATTTTGAGTAGTATTTGTCAAACTAGGGCTGTGTTAGGGGTTGAGAATGATGATCATTATCTATAGGTAACGTATGGTGCATCGATTCTGGCGAGCTCATCCAGAAACAGGTCCAGTTGTTGGTCGTCTTTTTGGAAGCAGGTTCTCATCAATGTTATTTTAACTCTGAAATAGTGGGCTAGTTCTTGTGCTCCCGGTGGATTTTGTGTTTCAACTGTCTGTTGTTCTGTGGATAGGATACAGTTAATTATGTTGTAGAGTTTTTTCGTGTTTTTGTAGTTGGATCCAATTAGTTGTTTGTAGTTGAATTTGATTTTCCTCCGTATCAATTTGTATAGTCTGATTTCCACTTTGTTTTGTTGTCCTCGGTTTGGTGTTTCTGCCATTGTCTTTCTAGTTTCCTGCATTCTCTTCTTTGTTCCATTAGATTGTTGTTGTACCATGAGTTCGTCTGAGTTCTGGTTGTTCTCTTCATTTTCAATGTGGTGCTAAATTAATGAGGATGGTCTAGCATCTGTCCTCCAAGGTTGTCAGGAATTGTTTGATGTTATTGGGAGGCGGCCACAAGTTGGCATAGATGTTTGTCCAGAAGGTTTCATTATCTATCTCAGGATTTGTAGGTCGACTGGTTGGTTCTGGTGTGAGGGGTGGCCTCTTTCCAGTTGAGGGTCGTGGATAGTTTCACGTGATCGGACCATGGTGTTTCCTCACATTTTATCTCGTTTGATATTATGTGGTGTGTTTCTGTGAATTTGTATGCAATTAAGTCAAGCATATGGCCTTTTTTGTGGATTGGTTGAGGAGGTATTGGAAGTTCAATTGCTGTAGAAAGTTAATGCATTCTTTGGTGCTTGGGTCATTTGTGTTTTCGAGGTGTATGTTTAGATCTCCGAGCAACAGAATTTTTGTTTACATTTTTTTATTTATGAATTTTTCATTTCACATTCATGCAATAACATAAACATATGGAAATTCTGAAATATTATTTGCTTATATTAGATAAAGAAAACTAATTCAATACTTAGTCCACAATGAGGCATATTTTCAAAGCACTTTGGAAGGCTAAGTTTCATAGGTTTCTATGGAACTTTGGGAGGCTAAGTGCTTTGAAAATGAGCCCCAATATGATCCAAGAACTAGGAAATTTTTCATAGTATTAATCAACAATTGAAAACAGAAGGCTCCCTCAATAAGCACAGCCGATACATAGTGTTACAATCAGCGGTTCTTATTCTATTCTTTGCTTGAGATTTGCCAGGTTCAAGAAATATATAATTTGAAGAATTAAAAGATACAGCACATCTGCAGGGATACATAAGCAAAAAAGTTCCACCTAGACTGAGCATTCTTGATTTTAGTTGCAAAAATTCTTTTCTTCTTTTTTGAGTATCCCTCGAAAGGGTCCGGAAACATTTGAATTCTTGATCCTAGAAAATTATCATTTATATGGCGAAAATACGATTTAAATATATTATTATGATCAAGTTCAAGAGCAAACGTTACCAGCATAGTGGTCCTTTCAGTTACTATTTCCAATGAGTTTTCAAGAAATTCAGTTAAGTTCAAGTCAGGTTGAAGAGAATTCCTCACATTTCTTATACCAGAAATATATTGAATCCTTGTAATAGGTGGAATATTATCAGAACAAATAAAAAAACTTCCATAAGATATTTCTTAAACATTTCTACTGCGGAAATTAAAGGCGATTTAGGAAAATTTAGTAGTCTTAAATTATTTCTCCTAATCTGATTTTCTAAATACTCGAGTTTCCGAGTTTGGAAATTTTTATCTTTAGAAACAGTCGAGGCAAAATTCTTAAAAGATTGCACTTTATTTTCAAGTACCTCTATTTTGGTTGTGTGAGTCTCAAGCCTACCGGAAAACTGGGCTTGAATTTGTTTGATTTCCGCCATTTCTCCTCGAGTGGAATTAGAAATCTGTTGCAAAGTAGAATTCAGTCCCTGTACTGCGTCCCAAAGACTCTCTAAAGTGACTACAGCAGGTCTCTGATATCCTCCGTTACCTCCGGAGGGAATCTCCTGTGATTGTGAAGAAAGGAAATGTACATCCTGTCTTCGCAATCGGTTGTTCCCACAGGAGAAGAAGTTGCTATGGGGCCTCCTCCTGCAGCAACTAGGGCTCGTCCACCTTCGGGTGCACCTGATTGCTGCTCCTCCGATGCAACTGTAACACCTCCGGGTCTTGGGGGGGCTGTAAACGAGGGAGGACTCAATGTGACTCCCTCTATTCTATGTTCCCGATCTTCTTTTGGGTTCATCGAAGTGCTCATCGTGGGTCCTGGCGCTCGCACTACCATCTCATCCAGGGTCGCCTGTAGCATGGTGGAAGATTCTGAACGGCTCGTGGAGGTGAGCACGTTAGTTTTTCCCTTCCTTTTCCCCATTGCTGGTTTAAAGGAGATCCCAGGTTCTAGGATACCAACTAGAGATCAGGAGCTGCTGCAGCGCACGTCCGTTTCAGACGCCATCTTGGATCCCCCAGTTTCCCTCGAGCAACAGAATGTTTGAGTGGGATATGAAAGTGTTGGAGATGAAGTTGGTGAATTTGAGGTGGGTTTCTGCCCATTTTCCTAGCAGACAGTAGTAGAATAGGATGCAGCATAGCTGATCTTGTAGGGTGTCATCTTCTAATGTGCAGGATAGAATTTCGAGCTGTGGAGAGCTAAATTTGGATATAAATTTTGTCTTGAGGGAGGATTTGGAGATTACTGCTATTCCACCTTCTCTTTTTTTCTTTTCTTTTTTTTGATCTCTCATAGTATATAGGATCTTGTAACCTGGGGGGCATATTTCGTTTAAGATGGGGTCATCATCTAATCGAATCCAGGTTTCTGTGAAGAATATAGGGTTCCCAGATTTTCATTGGAATGTTGTGTATAACATCTGAGTGAGGGTTGGTTGTGCTGGCACTTGGAGAGAGGAGGAGTAAGGCGAGTAGGATTGTAATGAGGTATGTGTGTTTCTTTGTTTTGGTGTTAGGCATTTTCGTTGGTGACATTGTGGTGGTTCTTGTGTTTGGTAATTAGTTATAAGGGCAGTGACGTGAGCTGGGTTTCGGGCTGTCATGTCTCTGCTTAGTCAGACAGGTGGAATTTGGGTGCGATAGTAGCAGGGTAGCTATTGCAACAGTTGAGATGCTATAATTAGAAATGCCTCAACCATAGATACAGCGCTTTTTCATGAATCACTGCGATGATTCCTGTGTCGGGCAATTAGGGGTCCCTAAATATACAGTCCAAACATGATTGAATTAATCATGAGCTGGATCTAAATCAATATATGACGACTTACATGCACTATGCATACATGTATAGTGCGCTTAATTGTACATCATGCAGGCATGCATTGTATAAACATGCTTACAGATAACTTTGAACATTACATAGTGCGCTTAAGTTGATTATACATTGTGCAAGCTTGCACTGTGTAAACATGGCCACAGTTAACACTGAGCATACATTGTGCATGCACTGTGCAAACACGCTTTTAAAAATTTTTTTCCAGTTTGTGTTGAAACTCCTCGATCTATACGTAGGAGTGAACAGTGATTCTGAACTGAAATTAGTTACGAGTCGTTATGAGTTTTCATACCATGACTCTTAAACATTATTTCGGCGATCAGCGTGCTCTGCACTCTTCACTCTGCACTCCTAATTGTGGCTGACTTGGAGGTCTCCAGAGGTGACACGTGGTCCCATCTCCGGTGCAGATCCAGTGGCGGTCATCCAAGATTGTCTCTTCGCTCATGGGGTTCTTGACGCCGGTGTCTTTCCATCGGGCAGCTGGGCTGATGTTGGGTTCCAGTTGCTTTTTTGTTGGCACGTGTTCCAGCGGTCTTGGTTTGGCTCGGCTGAGAGAGTGATCAATCCGGTCCTCTGGACTGTCTTTGTCTAGAGGCGGCTGTCCACATCGCCCATCATGTAATCCAGGGGTATTCTCCATTCCTCGCTCTCACAACGTCCTCGGTCCTCTGGAGAGGCACTCGGCTGGCGGCTTAGACTCCCTCTTGGGGGGGGGGGGAGAGAACAGTGTGGGAGTACATCTTGGGTGGGTCTCTATTTCCTCTCCCAGGTTCGTCCGATGTGCCTCAGTGCTGTGGGTCCGCTAGCTGTGTGGTTCACAGCCTGGGTGGGCTGGATCTCACCTCAGTCCCGGTTGGCCCATGCGGCTTGTAAGGCAGATGCGGAACTCTGTTCAGAAGGGACGCATCACCTCTCTGTTTACTAATGGGATACCGGCCTCCTGAGTCGGTACCCTCCAGCAATGAAAATCATGGAATTTGATCAGCCAGCCCGAAATCCCTTGGGTCTTCTCTTGCCACCGAGTCTGCAGCAGGTAGGCGATTCTCCTCTCTGCTCGGACCAGAAGGGATTCGACACTGCTTGGCAGAGTTCCGGTGAGTCTCACAGGGGTCTCCCTCCCAAGTTGTTGCTCATCCAGCAATGAAAACCTGAGTCTGCTCGGCAAATCTGACCTGGTCTCCTGGAGCTCCTTAAAGACCTGAACTTGGAAATGAAAGGCTTTCTTGACCAAGACTGCCACCCCCCCACCCCCACGTGTGCTGTATGAATAAAAGACTTGACTCACCCAGCCTCTTCCAAGTTTTAAATATTCCTGGTCTATTAATCTAGTTTCTTGAATTCACACAATGTCTGACTCATATCGCTTAAGTAGGATTAATATCTTAAATCACTATATTGGAGAGGTTATCCCAGACACATTCCAAAAAAAGTATAAGAACCCTATTGAGATTCACCTCAATAATAGAATAAAACAGACACACTATTTTCTTCCCCCAGGCACCCAGTCTTCACCCAAGAGTCGTAAAGATAATACAGAATAAAAAAAAGTGTATGCAAAATAGAAAAATATATCCAAGAAAAAAAAGGGTATACACCAGCCCAAGCATAGATGCAAAGAGATATTGTACTTCCTTTCCTCCCCTTCAATCTTCCCACCTCCCACGCTTCCCATACCACCCTCCTTCCTTCCCACCCCTCATAAATCTACTGAAACATTCCATATATAAGAACCATAAAAAAGAAAATATACCCCCACCAATGACCTTCCATCAGTAAAGGGTAAGTAAGCCATGCTCCTGTGCTTCAAGATTCTCCCGATATCATCAAGGCATAACAACATACCCTTTTATCATTTTAAACAGTTACGTTAATACCGTGGTCCCAACATTAACGAAAAAAAAGCTCAAATCTGTGAGTGAGAAAAAAATGAGAAAGGCCTTCATGGCAGATGGTAATTCCCAGTAAAGGTTAGAAAATAAATAAAAACAAAACAGCAAAAGTAGAGGCTGACAAATGCGCAAACCAATAGGGAGATAATCTCAAAAAACAGTTTATTCAGAATATTCATATCAATATCAAGGACCCGACACGGTCCGTGTTTCGGCGCCAAAGCGCCTGCCTCAGGGGTCACAATCAACTTTCTCTGAGAAGAAGGTGATAGGCTTGAATTCCTTTATGTATGCACATAAAGGAATTCAAGCCTATCACCTTCTTCTCAGAGAAAGTTGATTGTGACCCCTGAGGCAGGCGCTTTGGCGCCGAAACACGGACCGTGTCGGGTCCTTGATATTGATATGAATATTCTGAATAAACTGTTTTTTGAGATTATCTCCCTATTGGTTTGCGCATTTGTCAGCCTCTACTTTTGCTGTTTTGCTTTGACTTTCCGTGGAGGCTCCTCCTGTCTTCTTGGATTTAGAAAATAAATAAGCCAGCTGAAGATTATATTGTCAACTAATAGCCTCTGAAGTGCTGTGCCATCCATCTTGTTAATAATGTCTTTTGCTGCGGTGTGGGAGTCAAGAGAGTGCCAGTGACTTCCCCAATAATCTTCAATAGAGCAAGACAGAGTAGCATAAAGTGACCTTTCTTCTTTCCCAGAATGTTACACAATGGGTGAAACAGGAACCTGTTTTCCAACAAGGCAACCGAGTAATTCTGCAAGATACGCACCGTATTTTCCTCATAAGATAGTGTATCACGCTTTAGTTTGTACAGTTTTAAGATCTCCTAATTGTGTTGATAAGTATGGAATTTTGCAATGAACATACACAGACATATCTCCAAGTTTACATTTACCTAAATGGTGTATGCGCTCTAGACACACAGGGCCTTGGCCCTCGAATAATGGCAATTCTGCCTCCAATCAACGTTCCAAGGCCGGGAGAAGCTGTTGATCAGCAACTGACTCCAGCACCCCCAGAAATCGGAGGCTGTCCTGCCAGGGCCGATTCTCCATGTCCTCTATCTTTTCCATGTGGGAGCGCACTAGTGCCTGCAAAGCATCAATATCTGAGCACGATGTTCATGCATTGCCTTCCACCCTCGAAACACATTGCTCTAATTCAGAGGTGTGCCGGGTGGTATCAGCTAACATCTGCTCCAATCGAGAGATCTGACCCGATAGTCCCTCGAATTGGGTCTCAAGCACTTGCACCATCGCTGTTCTCAACTCTGATAATACATTCCCTGAAAACTGCATAATCACTTTCACCAGACTGTCAGCCACCTTGTTTTTGTGAGGCTTGGAGCAGTCTATCTTTCTTAGTGGTTTTGTTAGACATCATCACTCTCATTTGGGGAAAAGAATTTGTCCATGTACTCTCAGACCAAAAAAGGTAATGAAAAAGCAATCTGGGACCCATTATTGTGCAGATGCCAATGGGTGACACAGAGGGCCCTCAGAGCAGGTCAGGAACACTTCCTTCCCCGTTCACAGCATCACGTGACTCCCACTATAACTCAACTTCAACTGCAATAGAGAAGAGTCACTTGGAAAAGTAACAATTACAAAAGAAACATCTGTGTAGGAGTAAAGGCACTCCCCCTTATCCAACACCACATATTTCAAAGAATATATAAAGATATTAAATAAAATAGAGGACCAGGGGGAGTCCCGGGGAACTCCAAACAGAGGTTGCCAAAAATGAGAAAGTTTGTCTCTTTTACAGCATAAAAGCGATGAACCAAATTTTTTCTGAACCACTTTAAAACTGTTCCCCTATTCCACATTTGCTCAGTCTAACCAGAAGATGATCAAGATTGACCATGTTGCATGTGGCAGACAAGTCAAATTGCAGCAATACTGCCTGACTTCCTTTACTGGTAATCTTCTTAGTTGACATAAGTGCTTCAGTGCTATGCAGATCTCTAAAACCATGTTGAAAGGTCTGTACAATTCAGAAAGGCAGGGGTATCTGAAAAGGGTGAAAGTGGGGACCAAAACCCCAAAATCAGTCCTAGAACCCAGTAGGGAGCTACAGAAAGGGCCAAAACCCTTAACTATAAAATTAAGCACTTTGGAGGAAGACAGAGAGGAGAAACACCTGAATCCCATAAGATGGCAATCTAAATATTTCAATGAGGAAGACAGGCAATTAGGCCCCTAGGATCCTCCTAGGTGGGACCTAGGGGAGGATCCACCACCTTATAAGAAGTAGCTGGAGCAGAAAAGAGTCTTCCAGCTTAGGAGACCAAACAGGTTGGAGCTAAACCAAAGAGCGGAGACTACAACCAAGTGAAGCTTTCAAACTATTTTTGTTTGTGCACTCACTTGGAAATGGACGGAACTAAGACTATGTAGAACTGTTACTTGCTAGCGGATGGATGCACCAATAACTAGAAACTATGGGGGTGAAGGCAGGTGGGCAGGTCAGCACTAGCCCTGATGAAATGGGTTTCTGGTGACCTATTATAACCTTTTCAGGGTTTTTAATATAAAGAAGTTCCTGGACAATTTTCCCTATGTGAGTTTATTTTGGAACACTGATTCCATACTATGCTAACCCCTAAGTAAGCCATAACATGGGAGAAGGGGCTGGAGGCCAGCCCTTCCCAGGTGATCTTCCCAGAGACTGAGAATAAAGGTTAAGGTCAAAGGGCAAAGGCGAGGGCATAACTGTCTTTGTTTTGGAAAAAGAAGTCTTGTTCTAGTAGGAACCAGAGGAATTGTGACTAGAGTGGATTGAGAGACCTTCCCAGTCTCTTGACCCATGCTATCGTGTGGATGGAGCCAGACAGCTGTGTTTCTTTATCTTGGTAAGATAATTAAAGCCTAACCAGGGAAATTTGATTTTTGGGTGCTTGTTTTGCTCTTTTTTTTTCTATTTAGCATTTTATTTTTTGTCTAGTTTTGTCTAAGTTTTTGATTAAATTTTCTCTTTATTTTGCTCTTTGCAGGCATAAAGCTGTACTAGAGAGCATCCCAAAGGTGATTCTCCCCTCCTGTCCTGCAACTAAAATTCTAAGGAGAAGCCCCCTCCCCAAGTTCTTGATGCCAGCAAGAGAGTCACTAATACAATCACTGTTAACAACAACAACAAAAATTAAGTTTGCCCACCTGTTAGAACGTCATTAATCCCTTGAGGTATCTGAATTCCTCTATCATATTATCTCATCCATTTCTCCTCTAAGGCAGTGGTTCTCAACCCAGTCCTTCAGGCACACTCAGCCACAGTTGGCTTTTCGGGATATGCATAACAAATACACATGAGATAAATATGCATATGAAGGAGACAGTGTATGCAAATCTCTCTCATGCATATTCACTGTGGATATCCTGAAAAGCTGACTGGCTGTGTGTGCTGCAAGTTCTGGGTTGAGAACCCTGCTCTGGGATATGTACACTTGATTTGCACCATTTTTTGAGCCTATATCTAGCCTGCCTCTACTCTGTCTATATCTTTTTGAAGGTGCAGTCTACAGAACTGGACATAATATTCCAGACAAAATCTCAACAATATCATTAACGGAAATGATAGAAGCGGGTAAGATTCATACTTAACAAGATACTCCCATACACACCAAAGACAAGCCAGATCAAAAATAAATAAATAAATAAAACAAAGCTAGATTAGTGAAGTTATTGTTCCTGTAACATAAGAGTTTGAACTTTTGTCTTTATTATAGGAAGGAGAGAAAATTTCTGTCACCTGATCACTGTCCTCACTGCAACTGTTCCCATACATGAAGCAACCACGCTTGGACGCATGCCCATGCAAGTCTATATAGTATGCAATTCCACTTTCCTGCGGGCTAATAGTTTCAGTGGGATGAGCAGACAGTGGCCTCTCCTCTTGGTTTTCACCCTGCACCTCCTTATTGAGCTTTGGGCAAGGGTCCATAATCCACATTACTCTGTTATTGCTAAAGCCATCTGGCATGGACTGTTCATTGGCATCAACGGCCAGCATTGGCGCTTCTTCTAACTGCTGGAAGGCTTGAGATGGTGTAATGAAATCACCCTCATTACCTACAGAATTGAGGAGATTGTTGGTTTTCTCTAGCTCAGACAGTGAAGTTTTGCAGATGAAGGTGCAGTTTTCAATGGAATGATTAGAAGCTTTTGTACTTGTTATATTTGAGACAAGCGGAGAGACAAAGGTTCGCCAGTCTGGGGAGTTTGGTCGTAAACAGTTGTGAGCATGATGGTACATGAGCACTGCTTTAGCTCCATAAACTGCTGGGTGAAGATCAAAATCTGGATTTAGGTACTGTCGATTTAAGTTCACACCTCTTGAGTCAGTTCTGTAAATGAAAGAGAGAATGCAAAAGAACCCAATAAACCAAGTCATCAGTTTCACAATCACCAACTCCTTTTAAAGTGCAACAGACAATAGTTACTCTGTATTAGAACACTGTATATATATATATATATATATATATATATATATATATATATATATATATATATATGTAAACAAGCCTGCAATATGCTAGAGCTTAGCACAACTGTATACAGTGATTGCTGCATTTTTAAAAAAAAATTTATTAGTAGATTTGATAGACTGCTTTATCGCCAAATAACATCAAGGTGGTGTACACAGTAGAGAGTTGCACAGGGACAGAAATCTAACCTGTCCCCGCCCAAATCTAACCCGACCCTGCCACAAGTAATCTCATCCATCCCAGCCCACCCAGCCTTTGCCGTGCCACAGTCACCTTGACCCCCCTTCCCCCCCCAAGAAAGCCAGATTCTATAAGCAGCAAAAATTCCAGTAAAAGTAACATAAATCATTTTCTTCTGTACTCTGCTAAGACAGTAGATGTATAGATTACTTGTTTCGGACAACTTTGGGTCCTGCTAAAGTCAGAAACAACACAGTTTATACCTAATTGTTCAACCGCCCTTAGGATTCACCTTTGGGTTTAAAAAGCAAAACCATGTGCATGTAAGGACTGGATAAATGAATTAAAGCAAAGTTTAAAGCAAATGCCCTTAATATGTAATACTTGGTAGCTATAATGAACAGAACCACTACCATACTTGCTGCATTGAGTTCGCTGCCTGTTTACAGCCTTAAGACCCACATACCATAATTTAACACCCATGATACATATATTTCCTTTAATCCATTTGCTTTAGTCTTCCTTACCTGGAGTGCACAACCCTGTACAATATACCAATTGCTTAAACCATAACCTGTATAGATTGCATGAAATTCAGTTCTAGTCTGTAGATTATGTACTATGCTTCTGTCAGAATGACATTAAAAAATAGCCCAAATCTACACCTTATACTCCCAAAGCTTAGTAACCATAAGCAGGTAAATATGTCCCTCTATTATCATGCTCAATTAGATACCCCTGTCATTGAACTGATGCTTGCCAAGAATTTTTGCGCCTCTGATGGTTTTCCAAATGAGTGCCATGCACCGTTATGGGAGATCTTAAGAGTCGCTGGATATACTAGAATGAATTTATGCTTCACATCAAAAAGAGACTTGTAAATTGGATTAAATAGTCTATGGCATTCCTGACGTGCAGGGGAATAATCCTGGAATATTTTTACTGTATGTCCCTCAAAACAAACTATCCTTTTAGTGTGCTCCTCTCAGAATTTCCACCTTGTGTACAAAATTATGCACTTTGGCTATGACCACTCGTGCCCTCTTCTCCCCTTCTTGTTTCCGGCCCATTCTATGGGCCCTCTCCAGACACAGTGGCCCTGCATTATCAGAAAGGGCAAACTCTGAGGCCATCCAGCGTTCTAGCAATGTGGGAAGAACCTGATCTGAAACTGACTCCGGGATACCCACGATTCGAATGTTGGATCTTCTAAATCTATTTTCCAAATCATCGATTTGTTGCGCTTTGGCCTGCACCAACCTCTGAAGCGTTTCTACCGACGCGGTAAGAGTGGACTGCTTATCCTCCACCCCCGACACATGCTGCTCTAGCTCCCCCAAATGACGTGTAGTGTCTTCCAGCATCGCCTCCAAGCTAGTGAGTTGGTCTGAGAGCTGAGTCAACTGTGGTTCCATCGCACTCTTTACAACTTCTGATATTTGCTGGAGCTGTGGCGAAGTAAATAACGATTGCTTCACGCTAGGCTCCGCGCCATTTTGGAGTCACTCTGGCCTCGGATCTTTTCTGCATCTTTTTTGCCTGCTTTACTCGGCATCACCATCTCAGAATGGGTGACAAAGAGGTCCATACATAAAACACTTTCTGGTTCCGAAGAAAATTTCCACTTTTATGGGTTATTCTGCAGCGGGCCCGGGCGGGAAGGCGGAAGGGTCCCGGAGGAAAGCAGCTGCACGTCCGCTTCCCTCAGCGCATCACGTGTTCTCCCCACTGTGAGATATTTTATGAATACTCTGGGAACTGATCCAAGGCCAAAAGGCAGAATGTGATTTGGTAGTGGTGTTTCACTACTTGGAATCTCAAATATCTCCTGTGACTGGGATGTATCTGAATGTGGGTATAGGCATTCTAAGTCCTGAGAATATAGCAAATTGTTTTCTTGAATCAAGATGTCATGGGAAACCATCCTGAACATCTCCTTTGACAGATATTTGTTCAGGGCCCTTAGGTCTAGGATGTGATGAAATCCAGGAAGTACTTGGGCATAAAATCCCTTCCATTTTTCCCTTGATGGAACAGGTTCAACCACTTTGGCCTCTGAAAGGAAAGAGTTCCTGTATAAGCAATTCTTGGTGCCGAGAGCTTTACTTCAATGCTCTCAGTGGACAATTTGGCACGTCAAAAGCTTATCCTTGGCATTGACTGGACAGAAAGCTGGGACTTCTGAGCTCCCTTCTGCCGCTGGCAGGGGCAGGAGCTCTGGAGTGGATGACAGGAAAGAGGGAACCTACAACTTTTAAAGTAGTAGGTCCTCTGTCACCCTCCGGCTGAGTACCCCCAGGTAGTGGAGACCATGCTATGAGGAGGCTGGGACAATGACTTGATGGTGTTAGTATGCTTCGTGATGAGGTCAGTGACCTCCTCCACCTTGACATCAAAAGCAATTATCACCCTGACATGGGATGCCCGCCAGCTTCTCCTGGAACAGTAGGTTCTAGGTCTGAAGCATGTAACCAGGCGAGTCTGCGCATCCCAATACCCATGGTGGAGGCCCTGAACTCCACATCAAAAGCATCACAGGTTGCCCGAGCCACCTCCTGCTGCTTTGGGCAGAGACCCTGGATGCCACATCAAAAGTGTCGTATGCACTCTGTCACCAGGGAGAGCGTTCCTGGAACAATCAAGAAACAAATGTCCACCAGCAACTTCAATCTTAAGGCTTTTATTCCATGCAGGTTTCTAGTAGACCTGATACACAGTTCCAACAGCAGCATTCACCTTCAATCTTAAACACATGTAAGTCACCTGAAAGTGTGTGGCAAATAGTCCCCTTTAAGCAGTAGGCTGCCAGCACCTACCAGGATTCAATACAGGCTCACAGTCAGCTTCAGTCTGGGTAGTGCACAGTAAACAGTAGTTCAATTCCCAAGACAAACAGTTCATTCAGTTCATCATCCCAGTTAAATCACAAAGCAGCCTTTACCTTCAGGAGGTTTCAATACTCCTCTGGGACTCCTTCCCACCTGCCTATTCAATCCCTGGCTTCTGCTCTCACAACCAATCATTCTCCTTCCACTAGCTTCCCCCACACCCATACCAGCTGAGTTAAGCATTAGACTAATGAGGAGCTCCTGTACACAGGGTTTCCTATCTCTCTTTCCCCCTAGTGGCAGCCACTCTACACATCCTGCCAGCTTACACCCATGTCTTCCCTGATTGCAGCTAGGAGTCTAGTCTGGATTCTTCCTCTCACCTCCTGGCTCCTTGCCTGCAATGCCTTCTGGGACTTGTACTTCAAACTGAAACTGCCTTAACCCAACTATCCTGGATGTGACTATCACAGCCCCTGGACAAAAACTTGGGATATAGCAGCTGCAGACTCCGTCACACTGCATATTAAGTTCCACAAGTGCAGCTCAAGAAGAGCTGGTAAGAACATATGCAAGAGGCTAGCATAGCATTCTGAAACAATTTCCTCCCAAAAGACTCCAAAGTCCTAGTCTCTTTCCCTGGAAGTACTGAAGAGTGAGTCCTGGAACTTCTGGCTCTTTTGAGAGAAGATTTGACCACCACAGAATGGTGAGAAAACTGAAGTTTCTTGAATCTGGAAGCCTTATGGACTCTATACATAGTCTTATGAATAGACTGCACCGGGGGGTTGGGGGGTCTCCCACTGTTTCAATTCTACAGTCTGAATGATCCTGTGCACAGACACAATCACAAATTCCTTTGAGGGGGTACATCAAAGTCGAGGATGTCCAATAACTCGGCCCTGGGCTCATCCTCGATGTGCAACTGAAATGGGATGGACTGAGCCATCTCTCATACAAAAGAGATGAAAAAGAACTCTTCAGGGAAGATTTTCTCCTCTCATGGAGAGGAGAGGGGTCTGACAAGCTAGAAGGATTCCTCCTCCAAGAGGACCTCTGGTCAGACTCCCTGGAGCATTCCAAACCAAATTCAGGAAAATAGTCCTCCCAGAAGTCTGAGCCTGGACCTGCCCCAGACTACTGGGCTGCTGCCAGGCTCAGGGCAGGAGTGACACTGTATTGACTGGCACCAACTATGACACCATTCAATGTATCGGTGTCGGTGCACAGTCCGCAGGCAGAGCATAAGACTCCAAAAAGTGGGGCCCAAGTGAAGGGCCTCAATGACTTAGTTGTGCATCAAACAAGATGGTGCCCATCTCTTCCTGAAGCAGTGTCCAGATCTGCTCTTCGATGTCAGCCATCAGTAAAGGCTATAGCTCAGCAGATGTGGTAAGCTCTTCAGAAGGTATCAGGGCTGAATCAGTAGCCAGGTCTTGGCTCAACGGAGGCTGGTGCAGCCACTCCAAATCCATGGAGGGTGAACAACACTGGGCGCAGTTGCTTCCCAGGTAATTAAGAATGTTGATGCCCCCATGCTCCCAATACTGTTCGTCAGTGGGAATCAATGCCAATGCTTCTTGGCCTCCGTCCAACATTGATGTCCCTTGGTGTCAATGAGGACATTGAATCCTTATGTGTCCTCGGGAAGGGTCTGAGGATACTCGACCCTGGTAACCACTATCAATGCCTGAGGTCAAGGCAGATGGAGACCTCCTCGATGTTGATGTGTTCTCAGTATCCAATGCAGCTACCAATGTCATTGGGTCCGACGTATCTGATGCTGAAATCGATGGACCTGATTTCTCTACACCAAAAATCTATTTGCGCTGCTTCTCATGAGTCCTAATACGTCTTCATGTAAACTGTGTTCACAGATACATTTTATGCTGTTTATCCTAGAAATAAGCAATGAATTTTCCAAAGCTTCTTTTAGGAAGCTATCTAAACCTTTTTTAAACCCTGCTAAGCTAACCAGTTTTACTACATTCTCTGGCAATGAATTTCAGAGTTTAATTACACATTGAATGAAGAAATATTTTCTCTAATTCATTTTAAATTTACTACTTTGTAGCTTCATTGCGTGCCCCCTAGTCCTAGTATTTTTGGAAAGAGTAAACAAACGATTCACGTCTACCCGTTCCACTCCATTCAGTATTTTATATACCTCTATCTATCTCCCCTCAGCTGTCTTTTCTCCAAGATGGAGCCCAAGCCATTTCAGCCTTTCCTCATAGGGAAGTCATCCCATCCCCTTTACAGTTTTTGTCACCCTTCTCTGTACCTTTTCTGACAGAGCTTGAGGATTCTTATTAGCAAATGTATTCATATTTTGCAGGTAGGGCAGGGCAGAGAAAATATTGTGCCCACCCACTTTGGGCTCAGGCCCATCCAAAATTGGCTGTCTGGCAACGCCACTGATGAGGACCTGCCACCAATGCACTCACAGTTTCTCACACGTGATAAGTACAATCTTTTTTAGAGAAGAGGATACAGAATGAAGCCCTGCAACTAGGCAGGCAAACTTGCACTACTAGTGCTGTACATGTTCAAATATGAACTTCCTTATGATTCCTAACACATAAAAGTCAAAATCAGACCAGGGTTGGGTCACTACACTGCAGAAGCACTAATAGTACATGTATGAGGTTATGACAATTCTTGTTCCCTCATTTCTAATTTTGCTTAAGGCTTTCTTCCTTCTTGCCTGTCTCTAAATTTTCATTTCTTCCTAATCTCATCCACCACAGATCCTCAGCCCAACCTTCCCCAACAGGGACTGTTCCAAAACACAGTGGAACACTAAGGAAAATTAAGCTAAGAATGCACTTAACTTGAAAGCTCCAGGTACCATAAAAATGCCATATCTGTACAAGAAACAATCCAATATATGATAGTGACTTGTGGAACAAATTCCACACAATCCCCTCTCTCCCTTTCAGCCTACAAATCCAAACCCTCTGGGATACACAGTGCTCAGGGTTCAAAAACAGAAAACGTCATCTTCATTTCTTACTTAGTATTCAATCTAACAAAAAGAAAGCTTCTCCAAATTGCTCTTACCGATAATGCCCTCTCACTACACCATCAGGGTTCAGCATCGGGATTAATTTAAAGATGAACATGCGCCTCAACATCTGCGCACGTGGGTCATCTGGGCGCAGAATGAATTCAAGGAAGCCACTGAAGACAAAGCTAGAGGGTGTCTCCCCAGGATGGACACGACTGCTCAAGAAAAACACCTGCAGAAAGAAGGGTAGGGAGGTGATATTTCTTTGGCATGTAAACACAAGATGTCATATCTCACTGGTACAATAATAAGAAATCATTCTTAAAGGAATGCTGCAAGGATGTCTTCTATAAAGTTTTTTTTTCCTATAGTGTTACTCCCATCTGTGCCCAAAACAACAGCACTAGATTCAACAAAGAAAAATAAATTTTAAAAAACCCACAGTACCTATTTTTGTTTCTTTTTCAGTCCTCAATTTCCCTGCTTTTTTTGACCAAACTATATTGATTCATACAACTTTCACAAATATTTTGAGTTATTATTTCAGCATATACATACAGCTTTAAATCAGGGAGCTTAGATACAAATTATATACAGGTTTCAAATATCCTTGGATCTCACCTAGTTCACCATTCTACTCTTGTACATCATCTGACTGATTCAGGTATAGCGAAGATACTTACCTGTAGCAGGTATTCTCCGAGAAGAGAAGGCCTTATATTCTCACAATTGGTAACACGATCCCGCATTGCCCGGTCCAAAGCTTTTAAAAAGCTTCAAAAGAGCTTCTGTGGAAAGCGAGCACAATCTATTGTGCATGTGCTTTCCTGCACACCACAAGAGCGCAGACACTGCAGTTATATACTACAGCATAAAAAGAAAAAATAGGAGGCAATTCCAAGGGGGGGTGGGAGGGTTTGTGAGAATATAAGGCCTGCTGTCTTCAGAGAATACCTGCTATAAGTAAATATCTTTGCTTTCTCCAAGGACAAGCAGGCCATAATTTTCACAACTGGGCATCCCTAGAATCCAGGCTCACCAAAAACTAACATTGGTCAACTGGTCCTCACAACTATATACAATCTGAAAGAGAGTTCAGCCTGGAACAGAATAAAATGGACCTAGGAGGGTGGAGTCGGATTCTAGACCACAAACAGATTCTGCAAAACTGTATGACCAAAACGACTGTCATGAATGTGTGGACTGAAGACCACGTTGCAGCCTTGCAAATTTCTTCAATGGAGGATGATCACAAGTGGGCTACTGACACAGCCATGGCTCTGACAATGTGAGCGTTGCCATGACCCTACAGAGTCAGCCCAGCCTGGGCATAAGTGAAAGAAATACAATCTGCCAGCCAATTAGAGACTGTGAGTTTCCCCAATGGTGACCCCCATCCTGTTGCGCTCAAAAGAAACAAAAACCTGCGCAGACTGTCTATGGGGCCTAGTCCACTCTATGTAGTAGGCCAATGCTCGCTTGTAGTACAAAGTGTGCAAGGCACTCTCATCAGCATGGGCATGATGTTGGGGAAAGAATCGATTGGTTCAGATGGAATTCTGACACCACCTTCGGCAGGAACTTAGTGTGCGTACGGAGGACTACTCTGTTGTGATGAAACTTACTATAAGGTGCATCCACTACTAAGGCTTGAAACTCACCGACTCTATGATCTGAAGTAACAGCCACCAAGAAAAAGACTTTCCGGATCAAATACTTCAGATGCCAGGAATCCAGTGGCTCGAAAGGAACTTTCATCAACTCGGTAAGAACAATGTTGAGGGTCCATGACATTGGTGGAGATTTCACAGGGGGCTCTGACAAAAGCTAACCTCTCATGAAGCGAACTAGATGCTATCCAGAGATGGGCTTACCATCTATATGTTGATGAGCACTAATTGCACTGAGGTGAATCTTTATGGAGTTGGCCTTGAAACCAACTCGGGTCTGTGTAGGGCAGGAAACAGGATCTAGGGCTTTGCCCTCACATCAGATGGCAAACCTCCATTTAAAAAAGAGTAACACCTCTTAGTGGAATCTTTCCTGGAAGCCAGAAAGACCCAGGAGACACCCTCTGAAAGACCCAAGGAAGCAAATTCTTGGCTCTCAACATCCAGGCTGTGAAGGCGAGAGAATGAAGGTTGGGTGCAGAAGAGATCCCTCGTTCTGTATGATGAGGGTAGGAAAACACTCCAATCTCCAAAGTTCTTTGGAGGATAACTCCAGAAGAAGGGGGAACCAGATCTGCCAAGGCCAGTAAGACGCGATCAGAACCATGGTCCCGCAGTTATGCTTGAGTTTCAGCAAAGTCTTCCCCATGAGAAGAATGGGAGGATACGCATACAGAAGGCCTGTCCCCCAATGAAGGAGGAAGACATGCAATGCTAGTCTGTCATGGGCTTGAAGTCTGAAACAGAACTGAGGGATTCTGTGAATCATGTGAGCAGCAAAGAGATCCACCGAGGGGGTGTCCTACACTTGGAAGATCTCTCGGGCAATGCCCATGTTGAGAGACCACTCATACGGTAGCATAACCATGCTCAACCAAGCTGTTGTTTATGCTTGCCAGATGTGGCTTGAAGGAACATGCCATGCTGGTAAGCCCATTGTCACATCCAGATGACCTCCTAAAACAGAGGGTGTGATCTGGTGCCCCCTGCTTCTTGGTATAACATATGGCTACCTGATTGTCCACTTGAATGACTACAATTTGGTGAGACAGCTGATTTCTGAAAGTCTTTAGAGTGTTCCAAATTGACTGACGTTCCAGGAGATTGACCTGGAGATCTGTTTCCTGGGCGGACTAAGCACCTTGAGTGTGGAGCCCATCTACATGAACTCCCCAACCCCGGAGAGATACATCTGTCGTCAGCACTTTTTGCGGCTGAGGAATATGGAATGGCAGTCCCAGAGTCAAATTGGATCGAATGGTCCACCACAACAGGGAGCGAACAAGCTCCGGGGACACTCGGATAACACCTTCCAGACCTCCTGTGGCTTGACACCACTGAGAAGCCAGGGTCCATTGGGCAGTTCTCATGTGAAGACATGTCATGGGTGTCACAAACTGTGAACGCCATGTGTCCCATCAACCTCAACATCTGTCAAGCCGTGACCTGCTGAAAGGCTCGAACCCGAGAAGCCAGTGCGACTAGAGTGTCTGCTCTCGGCTCCAGGAAAAAGGCTCAAACCTTCTGCATACTGAGCAGGGCTCCAATGAATTCCAATTGCTGGGCAGGGTGTAGATGAGAATTGGAGTAGTTTAAAACAAATCCAAGTAGCTTGAGTACCTGAATAGTCTTCTGTATGGACTTCCAAGCACCATCATCCGACATGCTCTTCACCAGCCAATTGTCAAGATATGGGAACACATGGACTCCCAGTCTGCTTAGCGACACTGCAACTACACTAGACATTTAGTAAATACCCTGGGAGCTGATGCAAGGCAAAAAGGCAACACACCGTACTGGAAGTGATATGCTCCCCGCCGAAATCATAGATACTTCCATTGGGAAGTGTGTATATGCATTCTTTAAGTCCAGAGAGCAGAGCCAATTGTGTTCCTGAATCATAGGAAGAAGGGTGCCCAGGGAAACCATTCTGAACTTTTCTTTGATCAGGAATTTGTTCAGGGCCCTTAGGTCTAGAATGGAACGATTCCCCCCTCCCCCCCCTCTTTTTCTGCAAGAGGGAGGAAGTACCTGGAATAAAATCCCTATCCTTCTTCCCCTGGTGGAACAGGCTCAAACGCATAGGCCTTCAGAAGGGCTGAGATTTTCTCTGCAAGTTCCTGCTCGTGCTGAGAGCTGACATAATGAGCTCTTGGTGGGCAATTTGGAGGTTTCTGATGCCAATTCAGAGCGTATCCGAGATGGACTACTTGGAGAACCCACTGGTCAGAGATTATAAGGGGCCACCTTTCATAGAAAAGCTTCACCCTCCCCCCCCTCCCCCGACCAGCAAGTCACTCAGAATGGACACTGACAGCGGCTATGCTCTGCTGGAATCAGTCAAAAGGACATTCCTTGCTTTGACTGGAGAGCAGCAGGGACATTAGATGCATGCTGTTCATGGCAACGAGCACACTGTGGCTAAGCCAGAGCAGGCTAGTGAGAGGAGGTGGTGTACCTACATCTCTGAGAGTAGTAGACACCCCTTCTTGACTTGCCAAAAGTCTTCCTAGATGAGAAGGCTGATGTAGAAGGCACCCAGAAGGAGAGAGAAGAGATGGTATCAGAATGTTTTTTGATTTAGTCGGCGACCTCTTCAATCTTCTCTCCAAAAAGGTTATCCCCCTAGCATGTGGCATCCGCCACCCTCTGCTTCACCGCCAGCTCCAAGTCAGAAACATGCAGCCAGGATCCAAGATGGCGCTGGATTGAAACTGTTACACCAGACGCGTCTCCGCGACCTACCTCAGTTTGAGCTGAGAAAGGCAGCCGGATTCCCTTAGTTATGGGGAAACGGCGTGGCAAAGTGAGGGAGGCTCCTGTTACCCCTGCTGGTGCCGTCTTATCGAGGCAGATGACTCTGGAAAGCTGCGGCGTATCGCTGGGACCCCGGGCTACATCTTCTCCTGCTACCCGACCGGTTTTTAGTAACTCGGCCAGCAGTGTAGACGGGGCTTCCTTGAGCCCCGACGTCCGCGCAGCGCCACCACAACCAGGAAGTGCCCGAGAGGCTAGTGATTCGAGAGCCCCGGAACCCGAAGTGGAAGGGACCCTCGAAGAAAGGAGCCCAGCCGAACGTGAAGGAAGTGAAGGAAACCTGGTAGGACAGGGGTTTAAAAACTTTTCTTTAGCAATGAAAGAGAATTTACAGCGGATTTCCAACACTCCCCTTCCTGAGTTTAATATCGTAGCGGTGAAACCAGCTGTAGTGACTGTTGAATCACTATGGGATCTAACTTTCTCAATGCATTCTTCTCTTCAGTTAGTAATGCAAAAAAACGCTGCGGAGATTAAGATATTGTCGGAAGCCCTGTCAGCCCAGGAGCAAATTAACGCCCAACAGTTGTCTGAAATAAAAGTATTTGATAGTAAAATTACAAATCTGGAGAACTTGAATAAAGTCACAATTAAGGACAGTAATTTCGTTAAAAGGAAATTGGAATATATTGAAAATCAACAGAGGAGACTTAATTTGAGGCTTGTCAATTTCCCCAGATCTCCTGTTATTTCTGCGGTTGAAATGGTTAAAAGATATTTGAGAGAGGTTCTGCAGATGCCGGGCGAAGCTCTACCACCCATTACGAGAGTGATATATCTTCAGACTTCAATACCATCTAAAGCTGGAGGAGAAAAGGTGGCTGTGGATGAAGGACTGAACCTAACATCCTTTCTGGAATCCTCTCTAGAAGTTGTTACACAAAGGACAACAGCGGTGGTGACTTTTGCACTTGAGATAGATAGGGAGATGGTGTTAAAATTATTCTTTAAACACATGGACTCGATGTTTTTTGGAGCCAAAATTAGAATTTTTCCAGATTTAGCTAAAGAAACTCAAGTTAGGCGCAGAGCCTTTTTGGCCCTGCGTCAAAGAGTATTAAATTTAGGGGCAACATTTACTCTTAAATTTCCTTGTATTTGTCGTTTTATTTATTTACAAAATAATTATCAATTTTCTGATCCAAAACAACTCGAAGACTATTAGTGCTAGAGAAGCTGAGAATGTTATTGTTAAAATTTAGATTTCCATGCGGACACTGTATGGTAGATTGAGAAAGTACCCGGAGCATGTAACAATTTTGTTATTATTTTCCTTTATGTATTATAGTATATCTTGGATCCATTTAAGTATTTCCAATATAGTGGTCGATGTATAAGTTAAAAACGTTCTTATTATTGTGACAAGTAGTTGTCTCAATGATGTGATTAGTTCCTTTATTCTCTTTTCTTTTTCTTACTGAATGCTTCTATGAGAAGATATGTAATTTTGAAACTATAAATAAATAAATAAATAAATAAAGAAAGAAACATGCAGCCATGAGAGTCTGTACATTGCTATACTTTTGGCAGAGATCCAAGATGCCACATCAGAAGTGTTGTATGCGCCCCTGGCCAAGAACTTACGACATGCCTTCTGCTGCTTGGCCAACAGGCTCAGTCTGCTCCAGTGGGACACAGTCAGCCAAGTCCAGCATCTTGCGCACTGAGTACCACAAGTAGATGTTCTTCAAGAGCTGGTATGACTGAATGCATGACACAAGTATAGAGGCCTGGAACATCTTCCTCCCAAAAGAGTCCAAGGCTCTAGCTTCTCTGCCTGGGGGCACTGAAGCACAGTCAAGAATTCCTGGCTCACTTGAGAGCAGATTCCACCATCATAGAATTATGAGGCAACTGGGGCCTATCAAATCCAGGTGTGCTGTGGATCCAGGACATAGTATCAATCTTTTTGGGCAGTACCGGGACAGAGGTGACTCCCAATTCCAGACAAGAACTTCCTGCAATACCTAGTGGAAAGGACAGTCGCGCTACTACTACTACTACTTAACATTTCTAGAGCACTACTAGGGTTACACAGCGCTGTACAAATTAATAAATAAGGACGGTCCCTGCTCAGAAGAGCTTACAATCTAAAGGACGAAATGTCAAGTTGGGTAGTCTAGATTTCCTGAGTAGAGGTGTTGTGATTAGGTGCCGAAAGCGACATTGAAGAGGTGGGTTTTGAGCAATGATTTGAAGATGAGTAGGGAGGGGGCCTGGCGTATGGGCTTCAGGGAGTTTGTTCCAAGCATGGGGTGAGGCGAGGCAGAAAGGGCGGAGCCTAGAGTTGGCGGTGGTGGAGAAGGGTACTCTAGAAGGAGACTCGTAGTCCAGGACCTCTAGCATCTTGATCCTGGGTTCATCCTCCACCTACAAGAGAAATGGAATGGCAGCAGCCATTTCCTCCACAAAAGAGGAAAAAGAAAGGCTCTCCAGGGGAGATTTTCTCCTTTAAAGTGGAAGTGAGGGTTCAGAGGGGATGCCATACGGCTCATCCACCAAAAAGTACTATGGAACTAGAGAGCTGCATGGGAACGGGGTTCGCGGGAATCCCGCAGGATTCCCACAGGGGCGGAAGCAGTTCTGTGGGGTTCCCGCGGGGACGGAAGCAGTTCTGCAGGGTTCCCGCGGGGATGGAAGCAGTTCTGCAGGGTTCCCGTGGAAGTGTAAGCTGCACCTGCACCAGCCTCTCATCTATTGAGTACCATGAGTGCTGTCTCCTCCTCCTCGTCTTCCTTGCTTTAACAGCACAAATGTGGAAAGTCTTCCATTAAGGAGGTGGTAGAGACACAAATGATAACGGAATTCAAAAAGGAATGGGATGAACACAGAGGATCTCTAATTAGAAAATGGAAGTTATAAAAAACCTAACCTAAATGGCCACGTGTGTGGATGTGTCAAGTGATGCTTAGATGGCGACTCTGGCTGTGATGAACTAGGGTTGATACCGGGCAGACTTGTATGGTCTGTGTCTCATACATGGCAATCTGGTTTAGGATGGGCTGGAAAGGGCTTAGACAGCAACTTCAGTGGCTGGAATATGAGGACAGTGCTGGACAGACTTTTATTGTCTGTGTCCCACAAATGAGAAGATGAATAGACTGGAGTGGGCTTCAACAGCAACTCCAGGAGTTAGAACATAAGGATAGGGCCAGATAGACTTCTATGGTCTATGTTCCAGAACCACCAAAGAAAGACCATAATCAAGTATATAATATCACACTCGTTGATTTAATCATGAATTGATAATGAGTGTGACTATTGGGCAGACTGGATGGACCATTCAGGTCTTTATTTGAGTCACTTACTATGTTACAATTAATCCTCTTTGCTCCTGGGCTGATGCGCAGACCTCAGCTCTGACACAGGCATGAGCATCGGATGCCACCTGACCTACTGGTGCGTGCATGTGGCGACCTCTCAGCACACAGTGCCAGGAATCAGAAACAAATCTTACATGTGCACACCAGAGTGTTCCAAGTTTCAATTTTCATTCCTTTCTTGCCTACAGTGCTGTGGCTCAAATCCAGAGACCAAGGTGCAGATTTTGAAAGCGATACGTTCTTTGATTGGTAGCCAGTGTAATTTTTCTCTGAGTGGTTTGGTGCTTTCAAATCATGCTTTGCCAAATATAAGCCTGGCTGCTGTATTTTGAGCGGTCTGAAGTTTCTTTATGAGTTCTTCTTTGCATCCCGCGTAGATTCCATTGCAGTAATCTGCATGGCTTAGTTCCATTCATTGTATCATGCTGCAAAATGTTTCCCTCGGGAAGAAAAGTTTCACACGTTTGAGTTTCCACATTGCGTTGAACATTTTCTTAGTTGTAGATTTAACTTGGCTCTCAAGTGTAAGGTTTCGGTCAATAGTGACACCGAGGATTTTTAGGCTGTCTGCAATAGGGAGGGTGTGGTCTGGAGTGTTTATAGTTGTGGGTTTGTACGTGTTGTAATGGGATGAGAGGATGAGGCAGTGTGTTTTATCTGTGTTGAGATTTAGTTGAAATGCGTTTGCCCACAAGTCCATGATGTTTAGAATGAGTTTGATTTCGGTGGTGATTTCTGTCAGGTCATTTTTGTATGGTATATATATTGTGACATCATCTGCATAGATGAATGGGTTGAGGCCATTATTGGATAAGGACTTGGCTAGTGGTGTCATCATTAGGTTGAAGAGGGTCGGTGATAGTGGTGATCCTTGAGGTACTCCGCAGTTGGCTTTCCACGGTGAAGAAATGTTTGAGTTTGATTTCCCTTGGTATGTTCTGGTGGTTAGGCTAAATAAATTATGCTGCAATAATCCAACTTCATTAAAATTAATGCTTATATCACCAACCTAAATTTTTCTTGTGGTAGATATTTTCTAATGTCTAAGATGGGAAAATTAGGTTCTTACCTTGATAATTTTCTTTCCTTTAGTCACAGCAGATGAATCCATTAACTGATGGGTTGTATCCGCCTACCAGCATGGTGGAGATAGAGAATACTTAAAGCACATGGTGTTCCTGGACGCCCCACTCCTTCTGCCTTCAGTATATGAAGCTTCCAAAGCAGAGTGAATAAAAAAGGCAATATAACATAAACTTTCCTCACAGAGAACAAACGCCCCAGAACTGGGGCAATAACCAAACAAAGGAGGGACATTATCAACCTCCTGCAATAAAAACAGCAAATAGAAACTCTGACAGCTTGTCTTCAAGTACTCCTGATGAGGCACAATGTCTGTATGCAACATCTGTACAAAAACTAAAGTCAGTCAGGGAGGGATCATGGATTCATCTGCTGTGACTAAAGGAAAGAAAATTATCAAGGTAAGAACCTAATTTTCCCTTCCTTGTCATCAACAGCAGATGAATGCATTAACTGATGGGATGAACCAAAGCACTCTTTAAGTAGGGTGGGAACAGGCAACCCCTTGAGCAAGCACTTGCACTCCAAAATACGCATCCTGCCGCGCTGCCACATCCAGCCTGTAATGCCGCACGAAAGAGAGCTGAGAAGCCCAGGTAGCCGCATGACAGATCTCCTGAAGAGAAAAAACACCCGTTTCAGCCCACGAAGAGGACATTGCCCTCATAGAGTGCACTTTAAACACTTCAGGCAGCGACCGCCCTGAAAGCAGATAAGCTGAAAAAATGAGTTCCTTAAGCCATCGGGCTATAGTGGCCTTAGATGCCGGAAACCCCCATCGGGGACATGCCAACAGAACAAATAAAAGATCAGAATTCCTAAACTCATTTGACATCTGCAGATACTGCCACAGAGCCCTGCGGACATCTAAAAGGCGCAATTGCCCAAAGGAATATGGAAACTCCTCAGAGAAGGAAGAAAGAAAGATGGGATGGTTGAGGTGAAAAGCTGAAACCACCTTAGGCAGAAAAGAAGGCACCGTACAGTTACCCCAGATTCCAAGAACTGCAGAAAAGAATCCCGACAGAAAAGAGCCTGAAGCTCAGACACTCTTCTAGCCGACGTCATTGCCACTAAAAAAAACTGTCTTGAGAGTCACATCCTTCTCAGAAGCCCGTTTAAGAGGCTCAAACGGAGATTGCTGGAGCGCCTTCAACACGAGCCCCAGGTTCAAAGCCGGACAAGGCGACCACAAAGGAGGATGGAGATGAAGCGCCCCTTAACGGAGAATATCCGGATGAGCAGCAAGGGACAATCCGGAGACTCTCCCCCGGAAGCAGGCCAACGCTGCCACTTGAACTCGAAGGGAATTGTAGGCCAGGCCCTTTTGTAGCCCGTCCTGCAGAAAGTCCAGCAAAAGCGAGACTGTCACCAGAGTCGGCGAGATAGATTTTGGCGTACACCACGCCTCAAAAGTGCGCCAGATCCGAGCATAAGTCGCAGAGGTAGACTGCATAAGAGCCTGCAAGAACATGGCAATAACCTTATTAGAATAGCCCTTGTCCCTCAATTGCGCCCTCTCAAAAGCCAGACCGTAAGACGAAAGCAGCAAAGATCTTCCATAGTCACCGGACCCTGAACTAACAGGTTTGGAACCAGAGGCAAAGGAAGAGACGCGTCCACCAGCATCCGCCGGAGATCTGCATACCATGGACGCCTTGGCCAATCCGGGGCGATGAGAATCACCAGTCCTCGGTGCAGACAAATACGAAGTACAACTCGCCCTATCAAGGGCCAAGGAGGGAACACATACAGGAGGCCCGAGGGCCAAGGTTGAGCCAGAGCATCCAACCCCGCCTAGCGAGGATCTCTCCTTCTGCTGAAAAAGCGAGGGACTTTGGCGTTTAAACTTGACGCCATGAGATCCAAGCCTGGAGTCCCCCATCTGGCACAAATCTGAAGAAAAACTTCTTCTGCCAGTTCCCATTCCACCGGGTCGATTTGATGTCTGCTGAGGAAATCGGTTTGCACACTGCTCTGACCAGCTATGTGAGCCGCGGACAGCAGCTCTAGGTGGCGCTCGGCCCAGTTGCAGATCTGAGACGCCTCCGCAGCCAGGGCCCTGCACTGAGTTCCACCCTGATGATTGATGTAGGCCACTGCTGTCGTGTTGTCCAACAGAACTCAGACAGGAAGACCCTTCAGCATCCTGTGGAAGGGCCAGAAGAGCCTGAAATATTGCTCTCAGTTCCAAGCGATTGATGGACCATCCCGCTTCCACGGTGGACCAGACCCTGAGCATAGCGTCCCCGGTAATGAGTTCCCAAGCCCAAAAGGCTGGCATCCATTATCACCAGACACCAAAAAGGAAGAGCCAGTGGCATCCCCTGCCGCAGCCTGCTGTCAGAAAGCCACCAATCCATACTGCGCGGGGCTGCAAGAAGCCACTGTAGTCTGCATTGGTATTCCTGGGAAATCGGAGACCATTGCTGCAGCGGTGTCATGTGAGCTCTCGCCCAGGGAACCACCTCCATGGTGGCCGTCATTGATCCCAGGAGCTTAACAAAGTCCCAAGCTCGAGGGCGAGGCATCCGCAGGAGAAGGCGGACCTGATTCTGAAGCTTGAGCCGCCTGCTCTCGGGAAGAAAAACGAACCCCGAAGCCATGACGAACCGGACCCCCAAATACTCGAGAGACTGAGAGGGGGTCAGGTGACTTTTGGGCATATTGACTACCCAGCCCAGAGTATGAAGAACTGTAACAACTCTGGCTGTGGCAAGTCGACTCTCGTCTGCCGAATCCACTCTGATGAGCCAGTCATCGAGATAAGGGTGAAATCTGATACCCTCTCGCCTGAGAAAGGCAGCCACTACCACCATAACCTTGGAAAAAGTCTGAGGGGCAGTCGCCAGGCCGAAAGGCAAGGCGCGAAACTGGAAATGTTGGCTCAATACCGCAAACCGGAGAAACCGCTGATGCAGCGGCCAGATGGGAATATGCAAGTACACTCCTTGAGGTCCAGAGACGTGAGAAACTTTCCTGGCTGTACCACCGCAATGACGGAGCGCAGGGTTTCCATGCAGAAGTGTCGCACTCCTAAGGCCTCATTGACTCTGCGTAAGTCGAGGATAGGTCTGAACCCACCTTTTCGAGGCACCACAAAATAGATGGAGTAGCAACCGCAGCCACGTTCGGCGGGAGGAACCGGAACCACCGCTCCAAGCTTCAGCAACACCTGCAAGGTCTCGTATACTGCCGCCCGCTTGACGGCAGTGCCGCATCGGGATTCCAAAAACGTGTCTCCTACTAGGACGGCAAATTCTAGCCGGTAACCTTCTCTGATCAGGTCTAGGACCCACTGATCCGAAGTAATCTTGGTCCACTCCTCGAAAAAGAGGGAGAGACGACCCCCCACTGCAGAAATCGATGAGTGGACTGGCACCCCATCATTGTGGACACCCCTGAGCTCCTGGACGTTGCCCGGACGACGCCGTGCGTTTGTCCAAACGAAAGGAGTTCCTCTGCTGGAAACGGGTACATTGACCAAACCCCGCAGAGTACCCCGGGCAATACCTGTGAGCTTCGCGAAAGCGTGGCCTGGAAGAGGAGGGAAAAGAAGGACTTTTGGAAGAAGGCCTCGGCCTATCCTCAGGCAACCGTTGGGACTTAAGAGTCCCCTAGGTCTCTAACAATCTTCTCCAAATCCTCCCCAAATAAATGAAGGCCCCGAAAGGGTAACCTCACCAGCCTTTGTTTAGAGGCCATGACAGCCGCCCAATGCCGCAGCCAAAGAAGGCGGCGGGCAGCAACCGCCACAGATATCTGCATAGCCGAAGCTCTCACCAGCTCATAAAGGGCATCAGCCAAAAAAGACAGGGCAGACTCCATACGCGGGGCGACCTCAGCGAGGGAACCCGCTCCATCGGCGGGCTGCTCAACCGCCTGCTGCAATCAGGAAAGGCAGGCCCAGGCTGCATAGGAACTGCAAATAGCCGCCCGTAAAGAAAGGCCCGAGATATCAAAGGACCACTTTAGCGCGGATTGCAGCCACCAGTCCTGCATATCTTTCAAAGCGACCCCTCCCTCCATCGGGAGAGTAGTCTTTTTAGTCACAGCCGTGACTAAAGCATCCACTTTAGGCATCCCAAAGAGGGTCAACTGACTTTCCCTCGGGGGTAAAGGTGATACATAGCTCTGGCCACCTTCAAGGGACCCTCAGGGTCAGACCATTGAGCTGAAATAAGCTCTTGGATGGAAGCATGCACGGGAAAAGCCCAAGAAGACTTCTTAGTGCTACCCATCCTAGGATTAATAGAAGAGGCAGCGCCCTCGCCAGGATCTTCAATACAAAGGGCCTATAAGGCATCAGAAATGGAAAATCCGAACCGCTTTAGGGTCATCCAACTCCTGTGGCAAGCAGCCATCCTCATCTGGATCATCAGTCCGTGAGGGCCTGCCAGACCCCTCAGACTCCCCGAAACTAGACCACAGGGGAGAACAGAGTGAAGAGTCCTCCTCAGACGGGGTATTCACTCGTCTACGCTTAGCGTCAGCCAAAAGCTCGGGGGAAGAAATAAAGTCTCCAGCAGACGCTGGGCTATCAAGAACCGGAGGCAACCCAGACCGACAGGAATTGTCAGGAGCCTCAGGCAGTGCTCTTTTTAACATAAAAGCCTTATGCATCAGCAGCATAAATTCAGGGTCGAAAAACTCACCCTGTACATCCGCCCCCACATTGGGGGAAATGGAGGCAAAAGCTCCTCTAGAAACCTCAAAACGAGGCATCCCCCTGCGAGGGTCGAGTCACGCGGCGCCTCCAAGATGGTGGCCGCTGCCAACTCCGGCGAGCAGGAATAATCACCACCCGCCATGCTCATGCCAGCATTAGCACCTAAGCAGCATGTGCTGCAAAGCCCCGCTGCTGATCTGCGTTTCCCACAGTGGGAGCAGCGCTTAACCCCTTCAACAGCCATCAAATACAGAAAACAAAATGGTGCCTTCGCACCAAAACTTACCCCGCACGAAGCGCTGTCAGCGGGAACCTCCCCGAAGGAGCTGGGCACCACTCTCACCTCAGGAGACCGAGTCAAATGAGCTGCGGTCAAGCTGCACCGAACCAAGAGCTCAGGAGAAAGCCTCTCTCTGTTTTATTTTACTATGAGGAAAGTTAGAGGCAGGCAGCCACAGAGGAACTACGGGAGGAGGGGGAATGGGGTAAGGCAGGGACAGGGAAAACCAAGCATGCCTTTAAACGGGGCACCACCAGCCACAACACCCCCTGCTCTACTGGCAAAGCACAGGAGCCACCCCAGGCAGAAATCCAGGCGCTGAGAAGCGATGTCCACACCTGCTGGGAGATAGAGATATACTGAAGGCAGAAGGAGTGAGGCGTCCAGGAACACCATGTGCTTTCAGTGTTCTCTATCTCCACCTGCTGGTAGGCTGATACAACCCATCAGTTAATGGATTCATCTGCTGTTGATGACAAGGAATAAACATTAACCAAAAATAGCTCTTGGCAAGGTTTTTCACATGAATTTCCCATCAAAGTCTAGTCAAGCCTTATGCCTAATATCTTTAAAGAGGATTCTAATCTATAATTTATGGTATTTACAGAAAAAGTGTAGTCCTGGAGTAAGAAGCTTTCTGGACCTATTAAGAGAAATTTCATCTTGTCGCTATTTAATTTAAGACTATTATCAGCAATCCAGGTAGCAATCAGAGAAATACATCTTTCAATCTCCAACTGAACTGAAGAAATATCAGTCAGAGTGGAAATTAACACTGTGATGTTGTTTGCAAACAAACACACCCGAAAACCTGCTGCCTCAAGTTTAAATCCTAATGAAGGCATTAGTGGGGGAAGAAGGCAACCCCTGCAAAACTCCACAGAATGCTGTCCCATTTATCGGAAAAAGATCCATTTCTCTTAACCAAATATGATCTCCTGGTCAAGAAACCCCTGAACTATTCTAAAACATAACCTATTATACCAAGATTGTTTAATTCCATCAGTAATAATTCATGGTCGACCACATCAAATGTGCTTGATAGGTCGAACTGCAAAATAAGGGCCTTTTTCTTTTCAGACAATAGATTTATAACATACAATAAAGAACATAAAGTAGTTTCAGAACTAAAATTGGCTTTAAATCCTGATTATGATGTAAGAACTTATCTAAGTACTCAATCGACTGAACAGTAACCAAACCCTCCATAAGTTTTTCAGAAAAGGTATAGATGCTACTGGTCTATAATTACTCATTACAGGCTGCAATTCTTTTTTATTTTTCAATATAGGAGTAAGAATAATTTCCCCCAGGGAAGATGGAAACAAACCTTGGGAGAAGAAAGTTGACACCCAATCATAACCTTAGATCTATCATTCAGAGAATAATATCTCATAAGTGAGATGGGACATTCATCTAGTTGACAGTGTGATTTGGAAAATTTATCAAAAAGATAATTAAACTCTGACAATTGACTGACATGAAAACTATGCCAAAACATATTGGCGGCAACTGCATTATTGTCATATTTGGGAAATAAAAGACGTTCACTAAGTTTCTGGTTTTTAAACATCTGTCTAATCATAAGAATCTTATCTCTAAAATAATTGGTTAGAAGATCGGGGGGAGTGGTCCTGTGTAGGGGTAGCAACATCCTCAATATTAGATAAATAGCATACTATGGCAAAAAGGTGTTTTATACTAAAAACATCTATCCCCTATCACCTTTAAATAATAAAGTTTTTTTGTTTTTTTTGCAGTAATCAGTTTGTTTTTATAAACCTTGATTGCCTGTATCCAATTGACTTTATTTCCAGTTGATCTATTTTTTTCCAACTTCTCTCCAACCTCCTGCATGATCTTCTGGGATCTGTGCTATCCTGGTTTCATTCTTATTTGCAGGATAGATCATTTCAGGTTCAATGGTCCAAGTCGTTATCTAAAAAGTATACCTTAACATGTAGAGTCCCCTTGGGGCTGAGTGTTGGGGCCTATCCTTTTTTAATATCTTTTTGGCTCCTTAAGTGCTGCTGATTCAGACCCTTGGGATTTCCTTTTATATTTACACCAATTCCTCTTTATTCACAAACTGTACAATCACCGATATTTCTCATAAACTTAACCTCATTGCTAACTAGCTTTCTGATAATGGTATAAAACTGAATGCCACAAATACAATCACTCTTCTTTTTCCAATTTGTGGTTCCCCTACACTTTCCTGCTTACCAACTATACACGATGTTCAAATTCCTTTGAGAGATTGTTCAAATTTGGGGGGTTACCATAAACAACCATCTCACATTCTCAATTCGTATTGTCCAGAAGACATTCTATACGCTCCATCAGATAAGCACTGCACACTCTTTGCTTGATCTCCAATCTTTGATTTTTAAATCAAGCTTTGGTAATTGCTTAAATTTAAACATAATAAAAAATTAATATAAACTTGAAATATCTGCACATTGTTTTATGTTTTTCACTTAGGGGTTCCATTACACCAGCTTTCATACTGGATTTCATATCTATAGATACACTGTCCTTTTTTATCTAGATGTCTTCTTTGAGTGGTGTGTGTGTGTATGTATATATATATATATATATATATATATATATATATATAATTTTTCATGCATATATATTGATTCACATTACATGTGTTCACACATCTTGCGTTCTTGAATAAACTTAAATGTCATTTGGTTTGGTTATTTGACATTTCATATATGTGTATATGTATACATTGATATGAGGTACTCGATATGAGGTTTAAACTGTTTGATAAATCTATCTCTATTTGTTCAGGATGTACAGTGTTATTTCAAGTTGATATTAATTTTTATTATGTCTACAGTTAAGAGATTATAAGTTATTTTACCTCAAGAGAGGTCACAATCGTGATGACTGATCTTTAGCTCAGCTCCATAATATGTTTCTCTCTCTTACATAGATTTAAAGTTTATTAATGTTTATAAGTATCGTTTTCTTGATTGTTTTTTAGCCAAGTTCCATAATATGTTTATTTCTCTTATTTTGAGTTTAATTTTATTCGATATTTATAAGTATCATTTTCTTGATTGTGTCATTCTTGCAGTTCCTCCTTTATATGTATGTACTGTTTTTAATCTCACTTTGATGCTTTTATTGTTTACATTAGAAGTTCTCTATCAGGCTCATTTTTGAAAGAGAAGGACGCCCATCTTTCGACACAAATCGGAAGATGGGCGTCCTCACAGGGTCGCCCAAATCGGTATAATCGAAAGCCGATTTTGGGCACCCCCCACTTGCTTTCCGTCGCGAGGACGACCAAAGTTCACGGGGGCATGTCGGAGGCATAGCGAAGGCGGGACATGGGCGTGCCTAACACATGGACGTCCTCGACCCATAATGAAAAAAAAAAAGAATGTCCCTGACGAGCACTTGGACGACTTTACCTGGTCCTGCTTTTCTTACGACCAAGGCACAAAAAGGTGCCCAAACTGACCAGATGACCACCGGAGAGAATTGGGGATCACCTCCCCTTACTCCCCCCCCTAGTGGTCACTAACCCCCTCCCACCCTCAAAAAACATCTTTAAAACTATGTCGTGCCAGCCTCTATGCCAGCCTCAAATGTCATACTCAGGTCCATTACAGCAGTATGCAGGTCCCTGGAGCAGTTTTAGTGGGTGCAGGGCACTTCAGGCAGGCGGACCCAGGCCCATCCCACCCCCTTACACTTATGGTGGTAAATGTGAGCCCTCCAAAACCCACCACAAACCCACTGTACCCACATTTAGGTGCCCCCTTCACCCGTAAGGGCTATGGTAGTAGTGTACAGTTGTGGGTAGTGGGTTTTAGGGGGCTCAGCACACAAGGTAAGGGAGCTATGTACCTGGGAGCAATTTCTGAAGTCCACTGCAGTGCCCCCTAGGGTGCCCGGTTGGTGTCCTGGCATGTCAGGAGGACCAGTGCACTACGAATGCTGGCTCCTCCTATGACCAAAGGGCTTGAATTTGGTCATTTCTGAGATGGGCGTTCTTGGTTTCCATTATCGCCGAAAATCAGAAACGACCAAGTCTAGGGACGACCATCTCTAAGGACGACCTATATTTCAAGATGTGGGCGTCCCCGATCGTATTATCGAAACAGAAGATGGACCGGGACGTTTTGCGAGGACGTCCTCAGGAAAACCTGGGCATCCTTTTCGATTATGCCCCTCTATGTGTTTTAATTTAGACTGGAATGATTCCTAAGGCAGGCCGATTGGCCGAAACATGGCCGTGTCGAGTCTTTAATGTTACACAATAAATCTGGACATATCAAGCATTGTCAAGAGACTTATTTTTGTCATCTTCGCTGTTTTTTGTGTGCTTTTGAGTGTGCGAAGGTCAGTTTTCTTCTGTGTATACATTAAGAAGCAAATACCACCATAATGACCAAGGAAAAAGAATGCTGCATCTTAGGTACATTTGAACCAATATCAAAAGATGCACACTAGTGTGAGAGTGTTCTTGAATTAGAAGGGATTGGAGGAGTGAATAGTATCAAACACTGCAAAGATAAGGGAGAGAAGGACAAGGAGGAAGAAGATGAACGAGTAAAACTGGGCAAAGTAGGAAGCATCTAGATTGTCACGAATAGAAGGCGCAGGAATAAAAATCAAAGTAGAAACAATACAAGGAGGGCAATAGAGTGTAGGGCAGAGTGTAATGTGGAATTCCAAAAATACAGATACAAATACAAGGAACTTCTATTCTGCAACATGCTCAAAGGCTTAGTGCAGATTACAACCAATCAAGAGAAATTAATAATCTCTGAACAATACATATGGACCTATTAAATAAAAATGTACAAATCGTGTCTTCAGAAACTTCCTAAATAAATGGGTTTTTAACAATTTATGAAATTTTAAGTAGGAGGGTTCACATCTAATCTCTTCAAGGACAGAAGTTAGGTAATAAAATGATGCAGCAAAAACTTGCCTATAGTGAACCTGTTTCACAGATGGAAAAGGCAATGAAAGGTTACTCCTAGTAACCTGGGGATAGAACGTCAGACATTCTTTGGAAAAAAGGAACACAAGAGGGAAGGGCTGATGTGTCTATCCAGCTTATAATCGAAAGTGCTCGCCGGCTATCTTCCAACACAAATCGGGAGATGGCCAGCGATTTCTTAAAAGCGGTGAAATCGGTATAATCAAAAGCGCAATTTTAGACAGCATCGCCGCTTTCTCGTCGCTTCGCCAGCGAAAGTTCAAGGGGCGTGTCGGTAGATTAGCAAAAGCGGGACATGGGCGTGGCTACCAGATGGCCGGCTTTCGCCGATAATGAAAAAAAAAAAAAGCGGCGTTAAGCAGTATTTCGCCGGGTTTACTTGGTCCTTTTATTTTCACGACCAAGCCTCAAAAAGGTGCCCCAACTGACCAGATGACCACTGGAGGGAATGGGGCATGACCTCCCCATACTCCCCCAGTGGTCACCAACCCCCTTCCATACTAAAAAAATAAAACTAAAAACCTTTTTTGCCAGCTTGTATGCCAGCCTCAAATGCCGTACCCACCTCCATGACAGCAGAATGTGCTCTATCCTCCGACAGCCTTTCCCTGGTTGCGATGTGGCTCTCGGGTGAGTGTGACACCTTTTCTGTTAGGTGCCCTGCAGAGTCACATTAGCAATGCATTGTGGTGGGTGTAGGGTACTGGGCTCTACTCCCATGGTGCTTTTCCCCCCTGCTAACTGGGTCAGAGTGTGCCCTGTTTTGCTTCCGGTAGTCCATGAGGTAGTGGCCATTTTTGTAAGCCAGTTTTAGTTCCCTTTCTTGTGTTACCCACGTTAGAGAAGGTAGTTCTTACCTTGAATGGTGCTGAAAGTGGGCATTGTACACCATTGTGCCAGCTCTGACCTACTGCTAATCTTAGTACCAGGGAACTCTTTGCCAGTGGGGCACAACCTCTGATCTGCAGTTAACTGTGAGTAAACGTGCTTATTTCAAGAAAGGACTTTTTCAGAGAGATTAGTCTTCAGGTGTCAACTGGTGTGCCAAAGTTATACAGCAGAAATAGGTCCTGGAGGCTGTATGCAGGTCCCTGGAGCAATTTTAGTGGGTGCAGTACATTTGTGGGTAGTGGGTTTGGGGGGCTCAGCTCCCAAAGTAAGGGAGCTATGCACGTGGGAGCTTTTCTGAAGTCCACCACAATGACCCCTAGGGTGGCTGGTTGGTGTCCTGGCATGTCAGGGGGGCCAGTGCACTAAAAATGCTGGCTCCTCCCATGGCCAAATGCTTTGAATTTGGCCGGGGTTTGAGATGGCCGACATAACTTTCCATTATCACTGAAAAACAAACCCGGCCATCTCAAACCCAGCGAACTCCAAGGCATTTGGCCGAGCTAAACCGTATTATCGGAAAAAAAAGATGGCCGGCCATCTTTTTCGATAATACGGTTCCAGCCAGCAGTAGTGCCGCCGCCAACATAGATCGCCGGCGATCTATTTGGCCGGCGACGTTCAATTATGCCCCGTGACCCAATCAGTCAGACTGTCCTGGCTGTGGCCATGCCCCCACATCCAGACTTACCTTTTTTTTTCCCCAGTGGTCGGGCACTGTGGCTTCTCCAGACTGCCTTGTCCTTGCATTGCCCAGCCTCACTCTGGTGTTCCTGCATCCAAGCCTCACTCTGGTGTTCCTGCATCCAAGCCTTTCCAGGGCACCAGAGGTTCTGACATCATCAGTGAAGACCTTTAAAAAGAGCTCTGGGACTTTCATGTTTTGCCTTTACAGAGGTCTTTGTGTTTCCAGTTTGGATCCAATTCCTGTATGCTTTGCTTCCTCTCTAGCTTTGTTCCTGTGAGTCTTGTCCCTGAATCCTTGTTCCTGTGTGTCTTGTTTCTGAACCTTTTTCCTGAAAGCCTTGCTCTTGCAAACACTGTTCATGGAAGCCTTATTCCTGTATGCCTCTATTCCTGCCTAGCTTTGCTCCTGTGAGTCTTGCCCCTGAATCCTTGTTCCTGTGTCTTTTGTTTCTGAACCTTGTGCCTGAAAGTCTGGTCCTGCTATAGCCAAACCCTGCTTCTGGTTTCTGTTACAGTTTGACCCTGCTCCTGGCTCCTGTTACAGTCTAACCCTGTTCTTGGCTCCTGCTACAGCCAAACCCTGTTCCTGGCTCCTGCTACAGTCAAACCCTGTTCCTGGCTCCTACTACAGTCAAACCTTGTTCCTTTCTCCTGCTACAGTCAAACCCTGTTCCTGGTTTCTGCTACAGTCATGCTCTATTCCTAAGTTCCTGCTACAGCCATGCTCTATTCCTAAGTTCCTGCTGCAGCCATGCTCTGTTCCTGCTACAGTTAAGCTCTGGTTCCTGATTCTTGCTACAGCCAAGCTCTGGTTCCTGATTCTTGCTACAGCCAAACTCTGGTTCCTGATTCTTGCTACAGCCAAGCTCTGGTTCCTGCTACAGCCAAGCTCTGGTTCCTGGTTCCTGCTACAGCCAAGCTCTAGTTCCTGCTACAGCCAAGATCTGTTCCTGGATCCTGCTACAGCCAAGATCCGTTCCTGGATCCTGCTACAGCCAAGATCCATTCCTGGATCCTGCTATAGCCAAGCTCAGTTTCTGCTACAGTTAAGATCCATTCCTGAATCCTGCTACAGCCAAGCTCAGTTCCTAGTTCCTGCTACAGCCAAGTTCCGTTCCCGGTTCCTGCTCTGTTCCTAGTTCCTGCTACAGTCAAGCTCTGTTTCTGCTACAGTTTTATTTATTTATTTTTAGTACATTTATACCCCACATTATCCCACAAGAGCGGGCTCAATGTGGCTTACACTATTACAAATGGTTGCAATTCAGGGAGGGTACAAATACAAGGAAGCCAAAAGAAGGGGTAACAACACGTGGATAAAACAGGGGTGTATGTCGAGGTAGGTGCAGTCGGGGGACTGGTGGGCACGGCTGAAGTGAGGAAGGCTAGGATTTAGTATTAACAGTGGGATAAGCATTCTTGAATAAATATGTCTTTAAGGATGACTTGAAGAGTTGGTGGTCATCTATCTCCTTCAGCTGCCATGGTAGAACATTCCAAGATTTCGGGCTGAGGTAAGAGAAGGTTGATGCGAAAAGTAATTTATATTTAACATTCTTGCAACTTGGAAAGTGTAAGTTTAGGAAGGATCGAGCAGTCACTGATGCATTTCTAGAAGGTAGATGTATCAAATCTAGCACATAGGCAGGGGCTTCTCCATAGATTATCTTGTGAGTCAACATATAGATTTTGTAAGTAATACGGTCTTTAATAGGAAGCCAGTGTAGAGTAAAACGAAGAGGGTAAGCATGGTCAAAGCATGATTTGCTCAATATTAGCCTTGCAGCAGTGTTTTGAGCTGTCTGGAGCTTTTTGAGGATGAAATCACGGCAACCTGCATAGATTGCACTGCAATAATCAATATGCGTTAGGACCAACCAATGAGTAAGGGTTCTGATTTTGTGAGGAACTGTCTGATACTCTTCAACCTCCACATTGAGTAGAACATTCTTTTAGTGATGAGTTTGACTTGGTTGTCCAGTATCAAGTGATTATTCAACAAGATTCCAAAGGACTTTCAGACAATTTGAAATTGGAAGATTGTGATCCTGAGTGATGAGTGTGATCGGGATAGCCTTATTATGTAGGGATGAAAGGATTATACTCTGTGTTTTTTCTTTATTGAGCTTAAATTGAAACACATTAGCCCAGGAATCCATGATGGAAAAACTAGCAACTATTGAGTCGAGGATTTCAGCTAGCTTGGATTTGAAAGGAATGTAGATGGTCACGTCATCCGCATAGATGAAAGGGTTAAGGCCAAGCTTGGATAAGGCATTCGCTAGGAATTAATATGATGTTGAAGTGATTCAAGAAGTCAGACAGCTGAAGATTAACCAAACTTTCCATTGTTCTGATTAGCAATGGGATAGATGCAACTGGGCGGTAGTTTGATATGACATCAGCTTTGATTTTCTTAAGATTTGTTCCTGCTCTAGTCAAGCTCTGTTCCTGGTTCCTGGTACAACCAAGCTCTGCTCTTGGCTCCTGCTAGAGCCAAGCTATGTTCCTGGCTCCTGCTACAGCTAAGCTCTGTTCCTGGTTCTTGCTACAGCCAAGCTCCATTCCTGGTTCCTGCTACAGCCAAACTCCATTCCTGGTTCCTGCTACAGCCAAACTCCATTCCTGGTTCCTGCTACAGCCAAGCTCATAGTAACATAGTAACATAGTAGATGACGGCAGAAAAAGACCTGCACGGTCCATCCAGTCTGCCCAACAAGATAAACTCATATGTGCTACTTCTTGTGTATACCTTACCTTGATTTGTACCTGTCCTTTTCAGGGCACAGACCGTATAAGTCTGCCCAGCACTATCCCCGCCTCCCAACCACCAGCCCCGCCTCCCACCACTGGTTCTGGCACAGACCGTATAAGTCTGCCCAGCACTATCCCCGCCTCCCAACCACCAGCCCCGCCTCCCACCACCCATTCTGGCACAGACCGTATAAGTCTGCCCAGCTCTATCCCTGCCTCCCAACCACCAGTCCCGCCTCCCACCACCGGCTCTGGCACAGACCGTATAAGTCTGCCCAGCACCATCCCCACCTCACACCACCGGCTCTGGCACAGACCGTATAAGTCTGCCCAGCACCATCCCCGCCTCCCGCCACCGGCTCTGCCACCCTATCTCAGCTAAGCTCCTTAGGATCCATTCCTTCTGAACAGGATTCCTTTATGTTTATCCCACGCATGTTTGAATTCCGTTACCATTTTCATTTCCACCACCTCCCGCGGGAGGGCATTCCAAGCATCCACTACTCTCTCTCTGAAAAAATACTTCCTGACATTTTTCTTGAGTCTGCCCCCCTTCAATCTCATTTCAGCTCCATTCCTGGTTCTTGCTACAGCCAAGCTCCATTCCTAGTTCCTGCTACAACCAAGCTCCGTTCCTGGTTCCTGCTACAGCCAAGCTCCCTGGTTCCTGCTTTGTCTTTAGTCTTGCTTCTGTTTGTTCCTGTTGCTTTGCTCCAGCCATGCTTTGTCTGCTGTGTCTTGTTCTGCTCTTTCTGAAGTCTGTAACCAGTTCTTGCCCTGCCTAGCCTTGTTTGTGTGTCTTGCCTTGTTCCTGTCTGGGTTCAGTTCTAGCCCTGTTGCCCTGCTCTCCTTTGTCTCATCTGAATCCAGCTTCTGTCTTGCCTGTCTGCTTTGTCCAGTTGTGCCTAGCCTTGCCTTGTCTTGTCCATTCCTGTTTAGATCCAGTTCTTGCCTTGCCTTTTCTGGACCCAATTTTAACCTAGTTCTGTATCTTGCCTTGTTCTGCCTGGGGTTCAGTTCTGTCTTGCCTATTCTGAACCCAGTTTTAACCTAGTTTTGAGTCTTTCCTTATTCTGCCTGGGTTCCACTTCTGCTCCTTTGCCTTGCTTTTCTTGCCTCATCTGGATCCAGTCCTGGTTTTGTTTGTTGTATCTTGTTATTCCTGCCCTGTGCCAGCCCAAAGAACTTGTCTACCGCAGCCCCAGTTGCAGTCCAAGGGCTCACCACCCCTGAATCCATGACAGATTGCAAAGGCCACTGTGGCCATGACACAGAGTATGGAGAGTGGTTGACTGCAGGGACATGATGTGTAGAGAGAAGAAAAAAAAAAAGAGACTAGCATGTAGTCCGATCATGATGAGAAAGGGAAAAAGTGAAGGGGAGTGTCAGTGGAGAAGAGGACCAGATCTAAAGTGGCCAGCAGAGTGAGTGGGAAATGAGATGTGCTACCAGAGACTGAGATAAGAAAGCAAGGTAAGAAAATAAATATCCTGAGGCCAAGAGGGGCAATCAAAATGGATACTAAAATCATCAAAAATTGTCAAATTAAGAAAAATAACTACTATGGTAACGAATGAACTAGAGCATCCCATGTGGCAGCATTTACATCTGGTGGAAGGTAGACTACAAGAAATGAAGCAGGAATGGCTGATCCAGCCATTAAAGAAATAGTTCTGGATAGGCAAAGCAAGACACAGAACGCTCAATAACAGTAAGGAAAGAAGTGAATTTGACAACAATCCCTCCATCACATCTAGTAGACTTAGAAGTACAAAAACAGCATGGTCCAGTGGCAAACAACAGTATATAAAGTGCTCCTCCCCCATTCCATAGCCAGGTCTCCCATGAGTCACAGAAGTTGATAACCAGAGGTCTGAACAATATCATGGAAGGCAGAGGTCTTGAAGAGACCTACAGTTAAGAAGACTGATAAATAAAGGATGTAGAGAAGGAAGTGAGAATTGAACAGATTAACACTTGGAGGAAGAAGAAGGTAGACAAGGGGACAAGATGCCTTACCTTGGAATGCTCCAAGACAGGTACTGACAATCGTGAGTGGTGAATCCATCACACTGGGATAGTGTTTGGAGCAGAAGATGACATAACCGAATGGATACTCTAAGAAATGCATAGACGAAAGAAGAGCAAAGATGAGAAGCCATCCCAAGGAACTCACCCAAGGGAAAGCATGACTTGGATGACAGCTATTTGATGCATATCTTGGAATGTGGGTAGCTTGGGATGTACAAAAGCAGAGATCTGTTAGGAAGGGACAATGCAACCCTGAGGGCAGGACTCTGGCTCCTCAAGCTTGTCATCCATAGTAGAGAGCTGCACGGGAACAAGGTTAGCGGGAATCCCACAAGGATCCCCTCCAGGTCCACGGGACTCCTGCAGAGATGGATGCAGGCCCTTAGGGCTTCCTGCGTGGATGGGCGCAGGTCCTGTGAGGGTCCCACGGAAGTTTACTGCCAGGCCAGCCTACCTATCCTTTCCATGTTGTCACGTCTGTGGCCGTGACCAGCCTCAGCCTTACCTTGTTTCTGGGGGTCAGCTTCTGAACTGACTCCTGTCTGTCCTGTCTGAGCTAGCTCTGCCTCCGTATGCTGGCTGCTTCCAGCATAGCTCTAATTGCTTCACTACACTGCACCTGTGGGTGTTGCCTGAGTTAGCTCTAGCTCTGCCTCTGTATGCTTTCCTGCCTGGCCAGCTTCCAAGATGGCTCCTGTCTGTCTTTCCTATGTGTTCCAAGCCTCTCTCTGGTAGCAGTGTGTTCCCTGCTCCTGACCTGCAGTGGATGACATCATCAGGGAGAGCCTTGATAAGGAAGTGCTGTGCTGGCATTCAGGGCCTTTGCATGGTGTTATGCCTTTAGGCAAGGTCAGGTTAGTTAGTGTTCTGCTGCACTACTGCTTAAGCCTTTCTCTGGGTTCTGGCCCAGCTTCTCTTTGTGTCTGTGGACTGCTAGTCCTTCTGTGTGGGCTCTGCCCTTCTGTTTGTGCCTGTGGACTGCTAGTCCTTCCGTGGGGGACTCTGCCCTGCTACTCTGTGTATGGGGACTGCTTGTCCTTCTACTCCCTTGCTCTGTGTTTGGAGTCTGAAGCCTTCAGCCACTCTCCCTCGGTTTGTGGTGGGAGTCTGTAGCTTCAGCCTGACTCTGCTAGTTCCTGTGTATTCTATTGCCTGCTGCCTGCCTCTATTGCCTGAACCCCGATATTCTCTGCTTGCTGCCTGTCTCTGACTATTGCCTGAACCCCGATACTCTCTGCTTGCTGCCTGTCTCTGACTATTGCCTGAACACAGATATACTCTTCTGCCTGCTGCCAGCCCTAAGACTCTGTTAGTTCCTGGTTCTCCTTCTGTTTGCCTGACAAGTTTGACTCCTGCTTGTTCCTGACTTTCCTCGCTTGCTGCCAGCCCTGACCTCTGCTGGTTCCTGTCGAACCCTGCTTCTGCCTAGCTAGGGCGTTTACCCTGAGGGTTTATCCTGAACCCTGCCTCTGCCTAGCTAGGGTGTTTACCCTGAGGGTTATCCTGAACCCTGCCTCTGCCTAGCTAGGGCGTTTACCCTGAGTGTATATCCTGTACCCGGCTTGTATATCCTGAGTGTATAGCCTGAACCCTGCTTGTACTTCCTGGGTGTTTATCCTGTATCCTGCCTCTGCCTAGCTAGTGGGTTTACCCTGTGGGTATTCCCTGAACCCCGCTCCGCCTAGCTTGCTGCATGCCCTAGTCCTTGCTCCTGTTACGCTTTTGTTCGTCTTGTCTCCCTGGTCTGTCTTGTGTTCCTTGCTAGTGGCAGCGCAGCAGCTTTCAGTCTGAGTCTAGTAGTTAGTCTAGCTTCCTTGTGTTCCCTGACCCAGGGTGGGTCCTCTGGATCTCCAGTTCCGGCCTCGTCCTGCAAGTCCTACCAGCCACCCGCACGCTGGAGCTCAACTCCAGGGGAATGGTGGTCAAGTGCAGGTGAAGCTGTTCCTGTTCTGCCGGTTCCAGTTGCCTGCCTCAGTCCTGACTCCAGTCCAGAGGTCCAGCCCTGTCCTTCCGTGTATCCAGTTCCAGGGTGGTCTTGCCTGCCGCTGCTGCTCCTCGGCAGTGGTCCAAGGGCTCACGTATTCTGGTTCTACCTCGAGGACCTGACACCTGTGTTTATAAGCTAGATTAGCAATTATAACAGAACTAAAAAAAATTAATGTATATGGTTGATAGCATTGAAATCCCCATAAACACTGAAAAGGGGAACTTATTAACAAGAGTTACCGTTAAATTGGGTTATTTCTATAAAGGGAACAGGCGGGGATAGAGGAGATTACTTGTGGGGACAGGTGGGGATGGAGGAGATTACTGGCAGGGACAGGCAGGATGGAGAAGATTACTTGCGGGGATGGGAAGGGATGGAGGAGTTTACTTGAAAGGACTGGCAGGGATAGAGGAGATGCCAATGGAGACGAGTTAGATTCCAGTGGAAACGGGTAAGGACAGGTGAAATTTCTGTCCCTATGCAATTCTCTAATCCAACCTATAAATGTCAGATGATGCCATTTTATAAATTTCAAGAGATGGAAATCAGGGTATGTTCAGCCCAAGATGCAGACTGATCTCCAGTAGCATGGTCTATAAGAATCTCTAGTACCAGACAACCTCAGAGAATATATCCAGATGCTGTCACCTCTTAAATCCATCTAGCCACTGTGGTCTTAGGTACAGCCTCTCCCTTATGAACTACTCCAAAAAGCATAGTCTGTCCAACTGTAGACACACAGCACCCACCGTCATCTAACTTATGAAGGTGAGAGAAATTTCTCCTTTCCCAACATCCAGAAAAACCATAAGAGAACAGACTGACGTGAAAAGGTGAAACCACTTTAGGGAAAATGACAGAACCGGCCTAACCATCACTTTTTCTCTACTAAAACCAAGAAAAGTTCTGGAGAACGAAATTCTTCTTGCTGAACAGATGGCTACCAGAAAAACCATTATAAGACTAATATCCTTCAAAGAAGATTTATGTGCCACAATGAAACAGAAGAAGTAATGGTAAGTTCCCTTTTTCTGTCGCAGGACTAGCACCATCGCTTTTAACTATATCAATCCAGCATCTTTCTGACAACTATCTATCTGTTTTAGATGACACAAGCATGGTGATTCCAGAAATGCCTCTGTAACAGGACTTGCAAACTCTAGAGAATGTCCATCGCAAATGACCTCAAGCACCCAATGATCTGTGGTTATCTTGGCCCACTTCCAGTAAAGCAACATTAAGGAGTCCTTTTATTAAAGTGAACTAACAGATTTAGCACATGCTAATGATCAGTGGCCTAGTGGTTAGGGTGGTGGACTTTGGAACTGAGAAACTGAGTTCGATTCCCACTTCAGGCACAGGCAGCTCCTTGTGACTCTGGGTAAGTCACTTAACCCTCCATTGCCCCATGTAAGCCACATTGAGCCTGCCATGAGTGGGAAAGCGCGGAGTACAAATGTAACAAAAAAAAGAAAAATAAATAAATAAGACACCCAAAGGAATACAATGGGAGTCTTATTTAGCATACACTTATCATTTAGCACATCTTAGTAAAAGGACCCCTAAATGCCCTCCCAGCGAAGGAGTGCTGGCTGACAAACCATTGGGAATTTGGAAGTAAGTACCCACTTTCCCTGCGGTGAACTCCCTACAACTTCTGTAACTACCTCTAAAAGACTGGTCTCTTGAAATGAAACCTACTGTGTTGAGCACCACTCACTCTACAGGGGCGTAACCACAGGTGGACCAGGGTGGGTCCATTCAGGCTCAGGCCCACCCAAAATTTTTTCTCCTTTAATATGGCTGGCGGGATCCCCAAGCCCTGCAAGCCAAAGACCTCCTCCCCGCTTAACAAACTAACATTTTAGGTGGCCGCCAGCACTGTCCCCAAGTACTACTGCCAGCCCATAGGAGCCCCATATAAGAGGCATGGGGAGGCTAACTGTGACCTTCCCCCATCCTCTCTGTCAGTACCTCCTGCCCTCCTCAAATTCAGGGCAGAAACAAAAAGAAAAATTGTATCTTCTTCTCCTCGCCAGCCACCAGCGCCCACCCACGCTCACTTCTTTTCTTACCTGGCTACCTCCCTAAGGCTCCTTCCCCAGCGGTTCTACGCAGGGTAGTAGGGGGGGAGGGAGTCCAAGGAGGTTAGACTGAGAACAGGAAACCCGTGAAGATGTGATTTCATATGATCTCATATGCCCTAATGAAAGGTGAGTTTAATTTTACTTCCATTTAATTTCAATATAGTCCATCTTACTTTATAGCACCAGGCTTCCTAAGATACATTACAACAGCTGTTAAGATGAACCCATCAGGAAAAAGGATATCCTCACTGAATTTGGCCATCTCTATTGTACAGAACAGTGTAGAAAAATGAGCACAAAATACAGAGTTTATAATTGCAGTCTCTACCAGCTACAATATTTTTAAGCTGTTTTAGTGATATTCAATTTTTATTTTATGATATTTATATCTATATATGGGAAGCTTTCAAATAAATGAAAAAACTGTCAAATAAGTGCAAATAAATATGTATATTTTGTCTGTCATCTTTTAAGGCGCTGCCTATCTAACTGGAACAGCTTCTGACTTTTTACAGATGGACCACGCATAGGCAGTTCCTCATTTTTAATAATCTTTTGCTATTGGTTTTCAAATAGCATTTGCTATTGTTTTGGGTAAGTGAAAATGGTGGCAAGCTCTGCCTACTGGCTTCAGCCCATATAATGGGCTAGATAAGTTTTCTATGATAGCATTGCGCTTATTTGAATTAGTTTTTCTGTACAAGTTTTGCATGATTTGTCTTTATTTGAAATTTCATAAATACAAAATTTTAAAATACATCTTGTGGAGGCGGAGCTAGGTGGGGGCAGGGGGCCCCACCGAACTGGTCTGCACAGGGCCCCGCAATTGCTAAGATCAGTCCTGTACATCATAGGGGGAGGGACCGGGAGAGCCGACAGCAGTGTTCACAGTTCTAGAACTTTGTACGCGGTCGCACTCGCAGATCTCTCTTTATTTTCAGTCACCAAGCCAGGGAGGAAGGCAGCGGATCGAGCAAGTAGGTAAGCAGCGGAGAGAGCAGGTGGGCTGCAGGGTGGGGAAGCTCAAAGGTGTGGGTGCCCACGAGAGAGTGATTGTCCAGGTGGTGGAGAGGAAAAAGAGAGAAATGGGGTGATGCTAGAGGTAGGAAACAGAGGAAAGAAAGAGGTGGGATGATGGAATGGGGGAGAGACGGGGTGAAGAGAGAGAGAGCATGCAATGTTGGATGGTGACTGGTGAGGGAGGAGAGACAGAGGGGTGATGGTGCTGGATGACGGAGAGAGAGATGGGGAGACAATGGGCAATGCTGGATGAGGATAATGATGAAACAGGGAACGGAAGACAATGCTGGTTGGTGGGGGGGGGGGGGGGGCAAGACAGTGAGGCAATGTTGGATTGCAGCAGAGAGACAAGAGAGAGAGAGAGAGATGATGGATGGCAGGAAGAGAAGGAGATCCTTTAATGCAGGGGGGTGGGAGGGAGAGAAAGAGGAGATCTTGGTAAGTGGTTTCATAAGTCAAAATGAAAAATAAACATTTTGTTTCATGCAGATCTCTTTTGTTTAAACATAACTAAAATGAGCTATAAACCCTAATGCAGTCCATTGGTTTTCTTATATTTTGTTCTTGTGATGACTTATACTGTGCCAAAATTGAAAAATCTTATCACTCATTGTGAACACTATCCACCCTAAAAGGTTGTTTTGTGGCTATACATGAGGAATTGTGATATTATGATCCCTTGTTTCATACTGTTGATGGTCTGTGTTTTCCATATGGATGGTATATTGGTGTATTAGGGTCTGCCCAGTGTAATATTTACAGTGCTGTCTTTTCATGCATAATGTTGTTGCTCTGAGTCCTCAGACATGGTGCTGTTATGGTACAGTAAGGTTCTGAGTGTTTTTTGTACAAGTTTGTGCATAGTGTTTTGCAGCTGAGGGATTGTGTGTTGGCCTTACTGAGGTGACATCAACACTTTAATTTAATTTTAGTTTGTCATAACATCAGACATGGTTTTAGAATATTTTGGAAGATCTGATGTTGAATTGTTCCATAGATGTGTATGTAGTTTAGTGTTGGTAAGTGCTTGAAACTGTCAAATAAGTACAAAAAAAAAAAAAAAAAAAATATATATATATATATATATATATAGTCCTCCACATTTTAAGGCAGCTGCTTCAACACCTTTTTATCCAAATTTTACAAAGCTTTTGAAACTGGGACTTACTCTTCCTGTTGGCACAGCTATCTGTGAGAGATCCTGGCTGAGATCCACAATGGGTCAGGAAAGACTGACAGCTTTATGTTTACTGAACACTGAAAGTGATCTTGTTGGAGATATTAACACTGAGCAGATACCAGACACCTATGATGTGAAGTCTATTTGCCGGATGTTACTTCACTAATATGACAATTTCATTTTGGGATTTTCCATGGATGGAAATAGCAGTGTTTAATATATGATAATTTTATTTTATTTTTGTTACATTTGTACCCCGCGCTTTCCACTCATGGCAGGCTCAATGCGGCTTATTGTATACAAGTACTTATTTGTACCTGGGGCAATGGAGGGTTAAGTGACTTGCCCAGAGTCACAAGGAGCTGCCTGTGCCTGAAATGGGAATCGAACTCAGTTCCTCAGTTCCCCAGGACCAAAGTCCACCACCCTAACCACTAGGCCACTCCTCCACTACATTTTTGAATAGTATACATTGGTTAATATATGCTTATATTGTTTGCTCCTAACTATGAATATGTTATTTTACATGTTCATAATATAAATGTTAGAATATAAGTACATAAGTACCGCCATATTGGGAAAAGACCAAGAGTCCATCAAGCCCAGCATCCTGTCTCCGACAGTGGCCAATCCAGACTTCAAGAACCCGGCAACCCCCTCCCCCCCCCCCAAAAAAAAAAAATTTTTTTTAATAATGTTCAATGGACTTTTCCTTCAGGAATCTGTCCAAACCCCCTTTAAATTTCCGTAAGGCCAGCTGCTGTCACTACATTCTCCGGCAACGAATTCCACAGTCTAACTACACACTGAGTAAAGAAAAACTTTCTCCTATTTGTTTTAAATCTACCATATTCTAGCTTCATCTTGTGTCCCCTGGTTTTGTTGTTGTTTGAAACAAACGCTTCACATCTGTCCGCTCTAATCCGCTCATTATCTTGTAGACTTCTATCATATCACCCCTCAGCCACCTTTTCTCCAAGCTGAAGAGCCCTAACCTTCTCAGCCTTTCCTCATAGGGAAGTCGTTCCATTCCTTTTATCATTTTCGTCGCCCTTCTCTACACCTTTTCTAATTCCTTTATATCTTTGTTGAGATGCGGCGACCAGAATTGGACACAATACTCGAGGTGCGGTCACACCATGGAGCGATACAACGGCATTATAAAATCCTCGTGTTTGTTTTCCATCCTTTCCCTAATAATACTGAACATTCTGTGCACTTTCTTAGCCGCCGCAGTACACTGAGCAGAAGATTTTAACGTCTTATCAACAATGACTCCCAGATCCCTTTCTAGGTCCGTGACTCCTAATGTGGAACCTTGCATGACATAGCTGTAATTCGGGTTCCTCTTACCCACATGCATCACTTTGCACTTGTCAACACTGAACTTCATCTGCCACTTGGATGCCCAATCCCCCAGTCTCGTGAGGTCCCTCAATTCAAGGTTTGACAAATCTTGAGTGACAGGTTGCCATGATGCCTTGAAAATGGACCTTGGCACTGGTGCTCTTCTCTCATCTAAAAGTTCTGGCTGCCTATTCTGTAGAAATGTACTTTCCTTCCAGCTATACTGTTCAGCCACCAAGCTCTCAGCCAGTTTGATCAACCACTTTATTCTTTGACATATAATACAAGGTATTACTTGTGACTATTTTACTTTTACTTATCTTTTTTTCTGTGTTGTCAGACAATTATGGATGTAAGCCCCACCCCTGGAACCACCCTAACCCCAAACCTGTAGCCCCCCCCCCCCCCCCCCCAAACAGTTCAGCCACTGACACCTCCCCCCCCCCCCCCCCCCCCCCCACACATGCTGAGCTTTCATACATATGCAAAACTGAGCATACGAAGAGGCCAGCACCCACTAGAAGTGCAGCTTCGGGATAGTGCCGGCAGCCGCCCGATATAAGTTTATTCAGCAAGGAGGAGGTGTTCAGCTGGCAGGGCTTGGGGATTCCCACCAGCACAGATACTTCATTTACTTTGGCGGGGGGTGGAAATTAAGTTAGGGTTTTGTTTTAGTTGAAGGGGTTCAGAGGATCCAAGACTTACCCGAACCCAGGTGGAAATTAAATTAGGGTTTTGTTTTAATTGGAGAGGGGTGCTGGGAGGGGGGTGGAAACTAAATTTGGGTTTTATTTTAGTTGATCGGTGCTGATGACATTTTTGGCCCACCCACTTTGTTCTCGGGCCCACCCAAAATTGGCTGTCTGGCTATGCCACTGACTAAAGTCTCTAAAACCTGAAGCACTTTAACTGTCCTCTAGAAGCCTAAGAGTCTTAGATTCAGAAAGTCTCTTCATATTTTCTGGCTCCTCTTCAAAACAGTAGATTCCTTTTAACAGGCAACTTGCTCAAACAAGTTTTCAACATGATATCCGCAGACCAGTTACTAAGTCACAAACATTTCAAGTATACAAGCAAAGCCATGCCTTTGGCAGAAGTTCTAATTACATCATTCAAAGTATCTGCAAGATAAGTCGTCCCCATCTCTAAAAGCTCAACCAGAGAAACATCTTCCATCAAATACTGTTGTGAATCCTCTGGTAACTGCTCACACCACCAGAAGCACACACGGGCAACATAACTCCCACAACTTGCAGCACCAAGACAGAGACCTCAAAAGACTGTTTCAGCAGTGTCTCCATCAGGCAGTCCTGCAGATGTTGAACTGGGATAGCGCTGTGTCTCATGTGGAGGCTGCCCTGCCTTCAACTGGGATAGTAGTCTTTTTAGTAAATGCACACAAAATAACATCTACACCTTTGGAAGACACAGACTGTCCTTATCCTGAGGTTCAATCAGATATAACCTCGTCAGAGCGTCCTACATAAAAACTAGCACCCAAGAAATCCCATTCCATTGGAATAATAACTTTAATAGAATAGGAAAGATCTTCGAAGACATCTTAATTCTCACCAAAAGCAGGTCTTCCACTGCCTCACTGGATGACAGATGCTCTACAGAAATTCTGACAAATATATGAACAAACTCATGGGCTACCTCTCCTGCACATATTGATGCTTTGATAGGGGCTGATATTATTTATGGGGAATGGGGTTAAGGCAATTGCAATTCAAAATTGTGATAGTTGACTTTTTAATTTATTTATTTTTTTAGGGCTGCATTTCATTTAGCACAATGGAAGTGAAAATGAAGCCACTGCTTAATGGTCACTTTACCTTCAAAGATCATCAAACAGTGATTTGTAAGTTCTGTAAAGATGAATTCAAGTATCATCACAGAAGATCATCTCTATCTTACCATCTCCACACTACGCATCCATTTTCTTGTTCCTCATCCCAAGAACCACAACAACAACAGCAGCAACCATCGAAGGCTTCTACTTCTAGTGAACACCAGCCAACCCTACTTACAAGAAAAGAATCAGTTGAAGCCAATGGATCCAATTAAAAATGACAAGCTAATGAATGCTATCGCCAGGTGGATAGCCAAGGATGTTCGCCCCCATTAACATTGTCCCTGAAGATAGCTTCCAGGAAGTTCTGTGGAAAAGAGCAAAGTTCAAGCACTAGTGGATGAAGCGACTCATGTTGTACTGACAGCAGATTACTGGACATCATTAGCCAATGACAGCTATCTGGGAGTCACTTGCTGGACCATACTTGGACTCTACAGTCCTATCCACTAACTGTGTACCAAGTGGCAGAACGCCACTATACTCCAGTTTGTACAGAACACTTCAGTTGAGCCGCAAGGAATAATCTATGACAAAGTCACAACTATCAGTACTGACAACGCTCACATAACACACAATTTATTTATTTATTTATTTGCACATTTATATCCCACTTTTTTCCACAGGGATGCGGACTCAAAGTGGCTTACAATGTACCGATAAGGCAACAGCCAGACCAGTTGTTTTACAAATACAATTTCATGAAAGAGGAAAGAAAGAACAGAGTTAGGGAGAGGGCAAGAGAGACTAAAAAAGGGCTATGGACAGATTAGTAGGAAGGACTGTTGGTAATATGTGGAAATTCTGAAGATGGAAGTCAGAGATAGGCTGGTCTGTGTTAGACTCCGGATTCTGAGACGGTTCAGAGTAGCTTGTACAACTGTCTGCAAGGCAATCCATGATGGGGAGCAGGTGAAATACCCATCCAGACCAGGAGAAAGAAGCAGGCCACGATAAGAAGCAGGAAGAGATGTGAAGTGGCTGGACTGGCCAAGCCGGAATAGCATGTTGCAAGGAGCGTTGAAAACTGCTTCTTAACAATGCAGTTATCTGTTAACAAAGCAATGGGTGAATGTGGCTTAGAGGTTGTCTTGGCACAATGTAGGAAAATTGTTGGCCACTTTAAACACAGCCCTGTAAATCAAGTGGAGTTGGAGAAGCAACAGCAAGAACAATGTTAAATCTGAAATACTTGTTCAGGATGCGTCCACGAGGTGGGATCCTACCCTTGATATGATCCACAGACTGGTTTGGAACAAAGAAGCGGTCACGGCAACTTTAATTCAATCTCGGGTATAAACATACATTGAGCCTCCTAACAGCCTCTGAGTAGGAGAAGCTTCGTATGATGCAAACCATTCTCAAACCTTGAAAACATGCAACGGAGCTGCTGGATGGAGATCACTATATCTAATGCTCAGTAGTACTGCCAACCACATGCCATATTCATCATGCTATGATGATGTCTGACAATGAATCAGCATACATGGTTCACTTCAAAGAAGCATTTAGCAGTGATCTAAGAGGCCGATAGCTAAACACGTCCTGGCTGAACATTGTACTGCATTGGACCCCTGCTTCAAACTCCTGAAATATATGCCAAAGCAGCAGCGAACTGATGTCTGAAAGGAGCTGCGGAGCCTAGCGTCATGCGAGGTAACAGATACAGAGACTGAAACACCATGTCCAGATGAACCACCTCAAAGGAATGCTCGCTTATACGCCAAGTATTCATTTGATTCCAAGGACAATCCATTACTGGAACCAACATCTACTAACAAAGCTGTCAACCATTACATTTCCAAACCTCAGATAGATCAGGAGTTATGCCCACTTCTGTGGTGAGAGAAACATGAAGCGCCACATCCGGTCATTGCTAGACTGGCTATGAAATACTTTGGGACATCAGCTACAACTGTCCCTTGCGAACACTTGTTTTCCTTTTGACACACTGTCAAAAAAACGGGCAGCTCTTTCACCGGTCAATGTTGTAAAACTTGTATGCCTCAGCAGCTGGCTGAAACACTAAACAGTAATCTACAGGGTATTTAAATTTAATGTATACACTGAATGCATTTTACTGGTCTTAAAAGACCAGTATGTGTAGTTTACTTATGCTTTAAAATGCGTTCTTTGGCTGTTCATGTTGTTATGGTTATTTTATTAAATTAAATACAATATCGTTTGAAGTTTTCTCTACTTCTTGCCTTTTCCAATCTCGCAATTAAAAATTTTGATCGACCGCTTGGAAATTTTAACCAAAATGCAGCCCCAGTAGAGACTATTACAACCAACAAAAGTACTGTGCACATAGGCATGGTTTAATGGTAGAAAGCCAGCATGGTTTTAACTAAGAGAAGTCTTACCTCACCAGTTTGCTACATGTTTTGAAGGTGTGAATAAACATGTAGATAAATCCAGTGTATCTGGATTTTCAGAAAGTATGACAAATCACTTTATGAGAGACTCCTGAAGAAATTAAAAGTCATGGAATAGGAAGCAATGTCCTACTGTGGATTGAGAACTGGTTAAAAGACAGAAAAGAGAGACTAAGGTTGAATGACCAATATCCTTAATGAAGAAGAGTACGTAGTGGGACTCCTCAGGGACCTCTTCTTTTTAACACATTTAAAAAAGACATGGAAACAGGAATAACAAGTGAGGTGATCATATCTGCTGATAACACAGTTATTCAATCACAAGAAGGTGGTAAGAAATTGCAAAAAGACCTTATGAGACTGGGAGACCGGGCATCCAAACAGCAGATGAAATTTAATGTTAGCAAGTGCACAGTTATTCATGTAGGAAATCATCTATAGCTACATGAAGCAGGGTTCCACATGAGGAGTCACCACCCAAGAAAATATCTAGATCACCACTGATGATACACTGAAATCCTCTGATCAGTGTGCAGTAGTAGCCAAGAATATTAGGAATTTTTAGAAAATGAATGGAAAATTAAACAGAGAATATCATAATGCCTCTGAATGCTTACATGGTGCAACTTCACCCTGAATATTGTGTACAATTATGGTCAACACATGGCAAAAAAAAAAAAAAAATATATATATATATATATATAATATTTTTTATTTATTTATTGCACTTGTATCCCACATTTTCCCACCTATTTGCAGGCTCAATGTGGCTTACAAAGACCTGTTATGGCATCACCATTTCAGGCTACAAAAGACACAATTGGTGTTGCAAAGATATCGAGGCTAACAAGTCGATCTAATCAAGCAATTATGGAAATAAGACAATCAGAATAAGAGAGGATGTGGTGATGTGTTGTGGATTAGTTATGGATTCTCGTGGTAGGCTTTGTTGAAGAGATAGGTTTTCAATGATTTGCGAAAGTTAGTTATTACGTTAATCGTTTTCAAGTGAGTTGGTAGTGCATTCCACAACTGCGTGCTCATGTAGGAAAAGCTGGACGCGTGTGTTAGTCTGTATTTCAATCCTTTGCAATTGGGGAAATGTAAATTAAGAAAAGTGCGGGAAGATCTTTTAGCATTTCTAGGTGGAAGGTCCACGAGGTCAAGCATGTATGACAGGGCGTCTCCATAAATAATTTTATGAACAATCGTGCATATCTTGAACGCGATACGTTAAGTGGGAGCCAGTGTAATTTCTCTCTTAGGGGTTTTGCACTTTCGTATTTTGTTTTTCCAAATATAAGTCTGGCTGCGGTATTTTGGCCAGTTTGAAGTTTCTTGATGATCTGTTCTTTACAGCCAGCGTAAAGTGCATTGCAGTAGTCCAGGTGACTTAGTACCATTGACTGTACCAAATTTCGAAAAATAGCCCTTGGGAAGAAAGGTTTTACTCTTTTGAGTTTCCACATGGAGTGGAACATTTTCTTATTTGTATTCTTCACGTGGTTTTCAAGTGTGAGATTTCGATCAATGGTAACTCCAATCAATGGGAGGTGGAGAAAGAGGTCGATCCAAGCACAAGATGACTGTGGAAGTGAGCCCATGGAGATTGCTGATCTAGCTCAGGTACAAGGGAAGAAGCTGAAAGGCTTCATAACAAACCTTCTTCAAGGCTGGGGAAAGCTTGGAGGAAATGTTAAGCAGCTGTTCTACTCAAGGGGGAGAGAGGTGCCGTGCTGTAAAGCAGTGAATGATTTCATCTGTGGCCAGAAGTCAGACCCGGCTGGACTTATTCCAAGACTTCTTGAGAGGAAGTGGGGCCGCCCAGGTGAAGAGTCTGACCTCAGCCCCGATGAGTTTAGAGGAACCTTCGGCGGCGGAAGGACCTTTAAATATTAACTGGCTCTCATGGGGCAAGCTTGCGGACATTGATGATATAGAGGACTATTTTGGTGTTTTTGAAAGGGTGGCCACGGCTGCAGGGTGGCCCCTGGAGCAGTGGGCCATTCGCTTAGCCCCTTCCTTGTCAGGGGAGGCTCTAGCGGCTTTCCGGAGCCTTCCCTCATTACAGGTAAGGGAATATGCTAACTTAAAAGGGTAATCCTGGACCGGTATGGGCTGAGCAGGGAAACCTATAGGAGGAAATTTAGGGAGGGCGAGACACCCAGGGCCTTGGCCCAGAAATTAGGGGATCTGGTAGGGAACTGGTTAGAGCTAGAGAGGAAAACGGTTCCCCAGATAATGCAGGAATTAATCCTGGAACAGTACTTAGAGGCCCTACCTACCGGATTAAGGGTGGATCTGGTGCAGAGGGTCTGTAAAACTTTAGAAGAGGCTATAGAAAGTATGGATTGCTATCTGGAATCTCGGCACCATGGAAAGGTGGGGGAGGGACCCCAAGGAGGTGAGCGCAGCCGAAGCTCCCGGGCGGGGCCGTTGGGTCTCCAACAGGAGGAAGGGGAGAGGGGAAAACTTTGTTACAGGTGCGGGAAGAAGGGGCATTGGCACAGGGACTGTCATGGGAGGGTGGGCCTCACCTCTCACGCCAGTCAGCAGGTGCCTCCCCGATATACCCAAAGGGTAGAGGTGGAGGGGATCGCCATGGAGGGTCTGCTGGATTCGGGAGATGATCAGACGATGATGTCTCGAGGATTGTGGAAGCAAGTAAGGGACAAGTTAGGGACGGAAACTAAATCCTATAAAGGGGAGATAGTGATTCAGTGCATACATGGTGCTATGCTCTGCATAAGGTCAGGATAACGGGGCCCAGGGGGAGTAATTGGGTAGCAGTGGTGGTCCTTCCCCGGCTTCCTCAAGAGCTTACATTGGGCAGGGACTGGCCCCCTTTTTCTCAGTGTCTAAAAGAAAAGGAGACCCTAGTAACCACCAGGGCTCAAGAGCGCCAAGAGCGGGAACCTGAAACTTCCGTATCTCAGCTATTTCCCTTTCATTAGATATTCTGGCTTCTCCCGGGAAAACAAGGAAGGAGCGAGCACTTAAAAGGATTACCCAGAGGGCCTGGAGACAGGCTATGGGGGAAGCAGAAGAGGAAGGTGAGCTTCCCTACTGACCCGGATACTCTTAGGGGGCAGTTCCCGTATTTCTTGAGGGAGCAAGAGTCAGACCCATCTCTAACATATGCATGGGAGCAAGCCAAAGGGGAAGAGGCAACAAGCTATCCCGATTCATGGTGGAGAAGGGCTTGCTATTCCGGTTGGCCCCGGGAGGAGGAGGAGAGGGATATAGGAAACAATTGGTGGTTCCTAGGGGCTTTCGGCTGCTGGTTATGAGATTGGCTCATGACCACCCTTCTAGAGGGACATAAAGGGGGGAAAAATACCCTAATGCAGGTACTGAATCATTTTTATTGGCCCGAGATGTATAAAGAAGTGAAAAATATTGTAACTCCTGTGCTAATTGCCAAAGGTTATCTGAGCAAGGGCCAGGGCACGTTCCTTTGTGCCCCCTTCCGCGTATATGCGGGTAGTGATGGATATTGTCGGGCCCCATATCAAGTCCAGTAGGGGATACACCTATATATTAGTGGTGGTGGATAAGGCCTCTAGATTTCCTTGGGCAATGCCACTACATAGCATCTCGGCTAAAGCCATAGCGGCGGAGTTGTGTATATTTTGTGAGGTGGGGTTTCCCAGAGAAGTCCTGACGGATAGGGGTACTAACTTCCTGTCAAGTACTCTAACCCAAGTATGGGAGGCGTTTGACATCAAACATATCCGCACAGCAGCCTACCACCCCCAAACTAATGGCTTGGTAGAATGCTTCAATAAGACTTTGAAAGCTCTTCTATGGAGGGGGCTGGGTTCTAATTATGAAAACTGGGATCGACTTTTGCCCTTTGTCCTCTACGTATGTAAGGAGAATGTCCAGGCATCCTTGGGGGTCTCACCTTTTGAGCTAATGTACGGCGGGTTCCTAGGGGTGTTTTGGACATTCTTAAGGATAGGACGGTCGTGTCTTTACTATACGATTTGAAGGAACGTCTACAAAGGTTAGGGAAATATTCCCGGGAATGGCTCAAAGATAGCCAGGAAAATCAAAAAACCTATAATGATCGAGGAGCTAAGAGGAGGGAATTCCAAATAGAGGACAAGGTCATTATTATGATACCAGATAGGGGAGACACCCTCAGGCAATCCCAGGGGTTCGAGTTCTACGCTCTCAACATCCAAGCCATGAGCGCCAGGAATAAGAGGTTGGGATGCAAAAGGGAACCCTCATTCTGCATCATAAGGGTAGGAAAACAGGCCAATTTCCACAGATCACTGGAAGACAACTCCAGAAGAAGAGGGAACCAGATCTGCAGCGGCCAGTAAGGAGCAATCAGAATCATGGTGCCCTAATCTTGCCTGAGTTTCAGCAAAGTCTTCTTTACAAGAGGTATGGGAGGATATGCATACAGAAGATCCTCTCCCACTGTAGGAGGAAGGCATCTAATGCTAGTCTGCCTTGTGGCCCGAGCCTAGAGCAGAACTGAGGGACTTTGTTGTTGAGATGAGAGGCAAAACGATACACCGAGGGAGTGCCCCACACTTGGAAAATCTTTCGGGCTATGCCCATGTTTAGAGACCAATCAGGCAGTCACAATATCCTGCTCAATCTGTCTGCCAGGCAGTTCTTGCCTGGTAGGGAGGTAGCATGGAGGTACATACCATGAAGTAGAGCCCACTGCCACATGCCCACCACTTCTTGACACTAGGGGTAGGATCCCATACCCCCATGCTAATTGACATAGAACATCGCAACCTAGTTGTGTTTGAATGAGAACAATTTGGTTCTGGAGTCGATCTCTGAAAGCCTTTAGAGCGTTCCTAATAGCCCATAGATTGAAGTGGAAGTGAACCTCATGAGTGGACCACCAGCCCTGAGTGTGAAGCCCATTCCTCAAAAAAACCTTCTTTTGATCCTACCTGTCCTTCCAACTATTGCCCCATCTCCCTCCTCCATTTCCTATCCAAGCTACTTGAACATGCTGTTCACAGCCATTGTCTTAACTTTCTTTCATCTCATCTCAAGCTATTCTTGATCCACTTCAATCTGGCTATCGCCCTCTTCCCTCAACTGAAACAGTCCTTGCTAAAGTCTCCAAAGACCTGTTCCTAGCCAAATTCAAAGGTCTCTATTCTATCCTCATCCTTCTTGATCTATCTGCTGCTTTTGACACTGTTGATCACTGACTACTCCTTGATACACTGTCCTCACTTGGATTTCACGGCTCTGTTCTTTCCTGGTTTTATTCGTATCTCTCCCATCGCACTTTTAGTGTGTACTCTGGTGGATCCTCATCCACTTCTATCCCACTACCTCAGGGCTCTGTCTTGGGACCTCTTCTTTTCTCTATCTACACTTCTTCCCTTGGTGCTCTGATCTCATCTCATGGTTTTCAGTATCACCTTTATGCTGAAGACTCCCAGATCTACCTCTCCATACCAGAAATTTCAGCAGGAATCCAGGACCAAGTATCAGCCTGTCTGACACTGCTGCCTAGATGCCTCGCCGCCATCTGAAATTAAACATGACCAAGGCTTTCCCTCTAAACCCACCTCTCCTCTTCCCCCATTCTCCATCTCTGTGGATAAAACTCTCAACCTCCCTGTCTCATCAGCTCACAACCTTGGGGTCATCTTTGACTCCTCTCTTTCTCTGCACATATCCAACAAACTGCTAAAACTTGTCATTTGTTTCTCTATAATATTACCTAATTTCGTTCTTTCCTTTCTGAGCACACTACCACCACTTGCTTAGACTATTACAACTTGCTTCTCACAGGTCTCCCACTAAGCCACCTCTCCCCCCTTCAAAACTTCTGCTGCATGACTTATATTTCACCAGTCTTGTTATACTCTTATTAGCCCTCTCCTCAAGTCACTTCAATGGCTCCCTATCCATTTCCGCATACAGTTCAAACTCCTCTTATTGACTTTCAGGTGTATTCACTCTGTATTTCCTCAGTACTTCACTTTTCTCTCTCCCTATACTACTCCCCAGGAACTCCATTCATTGGGTAAATCTCTCTTATCTGTACCCGTCTCCTCCACCGTCAACTCCAGACTCCATTCCTTTTATCTTGCTACACCATATATCTGGAATAGACTTTCTAAGTCAATACGTCATGCTCCATCTCTGGCTGTCTTCAAATCTAGGCTAAAAGTCCACCTTTTTGAGGTTGCTTTGAACTCCAAACCTCTATTCACTTGTTCAGTACCCATGTCTGCTTTATCATTCCCACCTTGTATTTCCCTTATTTGTCCTATTTGTCTGTCCTGATTAGATTGTAAGCTCTGTCGAGCAGGGACTGTCTCTTCATGTTCAAGTGTACAGCGCTGTGTATGTGTAGAAGCACTATAGAATTGATAAGTAGTAATAGTAGTAGTAATCTACAAGAGGTTCCCAACTCAGGTTGGATGCATCCGTTCTTAACACCTTCCGTGGCGATGGAATTTGGAATGGAAGTCCCAGAGTTATACTGGACTGGTGTCACGGTTGTGTTTTCCCTGTTCTGTTTCCTGTGTGTGTAGTTCTTGTCTGTTAATTCTGAGAGTCTGTAGAAGCCAGCATTGTCTCTAATTACCTCACTGCTATGCAGGTGTGTCTGCTGCCTCTCAATCTGCCTGGCCTTTCCTTCCAGCTGTGGATGCTAGTAAGCACATTGCTTCTTTGTTTGTTTGTTTGTCCTCCCTTAGTCTGCTTAATCCTTTGCCTGCTATGTTTTCCTCCTGGCTTTTGAGCTCTGTTTCTGCTAAATTCTGTTCCTGTTGTGTGTTTGAGCCAGGTTCTGCTCCTGCACTATGTTTGAGCTAGTTCTGTCCCAGTTCCCTGCTAAGCCAAGTCTGTTCCAGTATCCTGTTTCAGTCAAGCCAAGTCAAGCCCGTTCCAGAGTCCTGTTCCAGAATCCTGAATCTTGTTTTTGAGAATCCTGAATCCTGTTCCAGCCAAGCCTGCTTGAGAATCCTGAATCCTGTTCCAGCCAAGCCTGTTTGAGAATCCTGAACCCTGTTTGAGAATCCTGAATTCTGTTCCAGCCAAGCTTGTTCGAGAATCCAGAATCCTGTTCCTGCCTTGTTTATTGTCTTGCTTCTGTTATTCTTGTTGCCTAGCTCCTACCCTGCCTGTCTAGTTGTGCTTTGGCTTGTCTCTTTCAGTATAGTCCTGTTCGGATCCAGTCCTTGCCTTGCCCTGCCCTTTTCTGGACCCAGTTTTAATCTACTTCCGTGTTTTGCCTTGTCTTGCATTTCTGGGTCCCAGTCCCAGTCCCAGTTTTAATCCAGTTCCAAGTCTTGCCTTGTCCTGTCTGGGTTCCAGTTCTGGCCTTTTGCCTTCTTTTCCTTGCCTCGTCTGGATCTGGTTCTTGTGTTGTCCATTGTGTTTAGTTACCTCTGTCCTGCCTTGTTGAGTCTTAGTTTCTCCTAGTCCAGTCTGTTCTGATTCCTGCCTGTGCCAGTCCAGGTGATTTGTCTGCCAATGCTCCAGCTTTGGTCCAAGGGCTCACTATTCCTGACAGTTGTGACAACTAGACTGTCCAACAGTGAAGGGTGTGGGCTAGTTCTGGTGGTATGCGAATGATATCTGTTAGGTTCCATGTCACCTGAGACCACTAGGAAGCTAAGATCCACTGGGCCGCTCTCAAGTGGAGCCTTACCACGGGAGTGACATGCACAGTCAAAACCTGATGGCTGCTGTGGACCTGCGAGTCCACTCTCACTTGAGGGAGAAGGCCCGAACCAGTGCTGTATCTAGTAGGGCTTCTAGGTACTCCAACTGGCGAAATGGGTGTAGGTGGAACTTGGGGTAACTGATGACAAACCCCAGTAGCTCCAACCCCTAAATAGCCATCCTCACTGACTCCCTGGCTCCTTCCAAAGATGTGCTCATGACCAGCCAATCATCTAGGTAGGGAAACACATACACCCCCAAGTCTGCGTAGATATGCTACAACTACCTCCGGACAACTTTGTGAAAACTCTGGGTGCAGACGCCAGACCAAAAAGCAGAACACAATACTGGTGGTGGCATTTCTCCACTCGAAATCTGAGACACTTCCTGTGACTTAGAAGTATGAAAATGTGGGTATCGGCATCCCTTTAAGTCCAGAGAGCATAGCCAGTCATTTTCCTGAATTAGAGGAAGAAGGGTGCCCAGGGAAAGCATACTGAACTCTTCCTTGACTAAAAATTTGGTCAGGGCCCTTAGGTCTAAGATGGTCCGTATCCCCCTGTTTTGTTTTGTTTTTTGGTCACAAGGAAGTACATGGAATAGAATCCCTTTCTCTTCTTCCCCTGGCGGTATGGATTTGACCGCTTGGGCCTGTAGAAGGGTGGAGAATTCTTCTGCAAGTACCTGCTTGCACTGAGAGCTAATGAAAGATGACCTCGGTGGGCAATCTGGAAGTCTCTGACACCAATTCAGTGCGTACCCAAGACAGACTATTTGAAGAACCCACCGGTCGGAAGTTACAAGGGAATATCTGTACTGGTAAAAAAATGTGCCCCCCCCCCCCCCAACCAGAAGTTTGTACTCTTTGAGTGGCTATGCTCTGCTGGAGCCAGTCAAAAGCCTGTGTTCTGCTTTGACTGGGACTTCTGAGGACGGGGTTGGTGAGGCCTGTGATGCTGGAACAAATTCACCTGAGTAGTACGAGTGGGAGGCGGGAACCTACATCTCTGAGAGTAGTAGGAATGCCGCCTAGACCTGGTCAAAAATCTTCTTGCAGAAGAAGATGCAGATGGAGTACACCGAGAGTGTGAATAGTTCCATATGTTTCTTAATGAAGTCAGCGACTTCTTCCTCTCTCTCCAAACAAGTTGTCCCCTTGGCACGGTACATCTTACAACCTCTTTTGAACCACTGGTTCCAGGTCAGAAACACACATCCACGAGTGTCTGCAAGTCCCTACACACATGCCAGAGAGTCTGGACACAACATCAAAAGTATCATAGGCGCCCCTAGACAGATAATGCCTACATTCCATCTGCATGTTGGCCAGCTGGCGAAGCTGTGTCCTGCTCTGAAGGGAGAGAGTCCACCAGAGTCAGTGTACTGTTCACTAAAGACTCCAAGTAAAGGCTCATGTAGAGCTGATAGGACTGGATGCAGACAATGGGCATCAAGGCCTTAAAAGTCTTCCTCCAAAACATATCCAAATTCCTAGCTTCTCATCCAGGGGCACCGAGGCATGAGACCAAGAACTCCTAGCCCGTTTGACAGCGGATTTGACCACCATGGAATTGTATGGAAATTGTGCCTTCTTGAATCCAGGAGCCATCTGGATAAGATGCTGCACATCCACCTTCTTGGGTGTCACCTAAACTGTGAGGGAAGTGTATATTCCTTCCTATGCTAGGCCTGTTACAAAAGCCTTTACATTGCTCTGTTTGGTTCTCACAAGTTAGCCTAATAAGTTGCCATCTTTGAAACATACAGTGCTTTCTCAGGACAGAGGAATGACACTTCAAGGATGCAAATCTGGCTGGAGCTCAGCAGGCCTTTCATATAAGCTGGATATAACCTTGGGAGGTGGTGAGAGAGACTGAGGATACAGTGAGCCTAAGATGGCCAGAATGTTTCAGTTTTGGGGAGAAAGGACACAAGGGTGTTGTAATATGTATTTTTGCTCTGTGACTAACTACACCAGTACTGACAGTAAATTAGCCAACGGCCACTTGCACATGCACACACATCAGGAGAGACTGATATGATACAGGAACAATCCATATATGGCATAGGCTACCTAATGATTCTAGTTTAGGGGAAATCACATGATTTGGGAGAAAACAAAACTTACAAAGAGTATATAATGTGATGGCTGGGACAGTGTTAGCTGAGCAGTCTTTGTTATTCAGATTCTTGCATCTGGCTCGTCTGTGTGACAACCTGCTCCAGAGAGAACAATAAGTAATGTGGATCCTCATCTAACTCCCATGAGTGGTCCCAATCAGACTCTTCCCCATACTCAGGAACAGGTGAATAAGTCTGTACCAACCTTGGCCTGGTGGAATAATGTCCAGAGCCTTGAGGTGCAGCCCTACTCTCAGACTCCAGGGAAGTTTCCTCCCCCGATGTAGAAAGAACACCGACATTGAAGATCATAAGTGTTCGAGGCTTCTGCAAATGAGGACAGAGCCTACAGGGGCGGAGACTAAAACAGGGCCTGCGGGGGTAGGGACAGAGAATGCAGGGATGGGGACAATCTTTGTCTCCGTGTCATTCTCTAGTTCTTACTATACACCAAGTGATTGAAGTTGAGCACACATTTCTTTCTACATTTTCCTGTAAATGTTTGGTCCAGTTGGAAAATAATCGATACATCTTCTTTGACCCTAATCATTTGAAAGTTTTCCTGAAGTACCGATCAGTGGTACTTCATAGGAATATTTGCTTATTGGTGGGTGCCCTGATTATAGAAAGGTATTTTATTATATTTTGGTTTTGATGTTTTGAAATCTTTAGCCTGTTTTAATTATGGACCCCCACTCCCACCCCCATTCTTGTAGACATAGGGAACAAATCCATGTAATATTTGCTTTTGTTCCTTTATTTCTTTTTCATATATATTTCTATTTAGGTGAATGTTCCATGTCTAATTTCCAGCGTATGCTTGTAAAGTTGAAAAAAAATCAATAAAAAATGTTTAAAAATTTACAAGTCGCTGAGCCCTCCATTGTCTCAGGTACACACAGACTGTAAGCCACCTAGGAGTCAGGACAATATCTACTATACCTGAAAGGCATAAGCTAAATTCAAATCCCATCCCTCTTTACTGGAAAATGAGAGAATTACACAGACCAAACAAGCAAACAATTTCACCTTCTTTCCTAAAAAGCAGTGGGGACGAGGAGTACACTTGTCAGGGAACAGTTTGTCCAGGTATGGCTCTCGCTCTTCCAACATTCCATGGCATGACGAGACTGTGAGAAGATCAACACGCAGACCATCCAGTGATTGGCACAGTAGCTCCCGATGGTAATAAAGTGAATCTAAAGGACTGTAGAGGAAGGAAAAAAATAGGTAAAAAAACAGTAAGATTAGTATAACCGTATTTCAATATGGGCAAATAAATAACTTGCATATTTATATGGAGCGTAAACAACTACTTGATTTTAGATTTAATTGCTTATCTTTCCAAATCCAAGTTCAAAACAAGTTACATATAAAGTACTCCCCTTCCCCAAAGGGCTTACAATGTAAGGGCTTCATTTACTAAAGTAATGCATTAATGTATGTATTAATGCTTATTAATGTATTAATGCATTACTTAATGAAAGACCAATTACTGTCAATGGTGCATATTTGCTAAGGAGGCAATATGCTAGAAAGAGGCTAACAATTAGGCACCCAAAAATTAGATACTAAGCTAGTATTCTATAACAGCAAATTTGTGCTCCTAATCAAGGCCGGCTGAAGGGATTGTGGTGCCCTGAGCCAATTTGTATAGAGTTGGCACCCCAACCCCACCCCAGCATCGCTTCCGCCCCGTGGATCTGGCATCTCTCCCCTTCTCTCCCACCCCCCTGATCCAGGCTCTCTTCCCTTTCCGCACCCCTCTCCCTGTGGGTCCAGCATTGCTCTTTCTCCTCTCTCCTTCTTTACCACCACCCCGTGCTTCTGTAAACCTTGTGCGAGTTACCGATAGCAGCCCGAACACAGAATTCTTTCAGCTAGGCTCTGGGTCTACCCTTCACTGCGTCCTGCCAACAGGAAATTGCATCTGAGAAGGCAAAGCAGAAGAGGGAAGACCACGGGCCTTGGCCGAAAGCAGCTTGTGTTCAGGCTGCTGCTGGTAACTCGCACAAGGTTTACAGAACAGTGGGGAGAGGCGAAGAAGGAACAATGCCGGACCCACGGGTGTGCAGGGGGGAGAGAGAGACTGGGCCCAGTGGTGCGAAAGAAGGGGACAGATGCCAGACAAGTAGGGAGGACAGAGAAGGCTTTAAACATTAGACCAGGTGAGGTCAGAGACTAGGGATTTTGGTGCCTTTAACTGCCAGCGTCCTGAGATGGTGCTTCACTTGGTTCAGAGGTTAAGCAAGCTTTGCACCTAATCCATTACAGAATATTAGCACAAGTCAGCAATTAGGTACCTAAATTTAGGCATAATCATTTATGCTTGCTCTAAGGCAAGTATAAATTGGCTTGCAGCGGTTAGGTGCCTGACAGTATTCTATAAAGCATGCACTTAAAAAGTCAGAACACCCATGTGATGCAGTTTATAGAACACTGCCCCTCAATCTTAAGAAAAGTCCTTCTCTAACTAACCTGGGCCACCTTAGGAGCACTGATCCCACCCCGGGTAGAACTGAGCCGGGAGGGGCACAGTCAATACCTGGGAATTTAAAAGACAGGGCTAGGCTGAGGAAGAACTGAAGCCAAGTTTATGCCTTTACAGAAAGTGTTTAGCTGCTGTAAGGTAAGCCAACTTTATGTTAAGACTTGTAAGCCTTGCCGAGGTCTGGCAGGAGCCAGACCCCAGTTTTGGAAGACCTGAGAGTTCACAGGCTGTGTTTGGGGTGAGGCAGCCCCACCAGCCAGACTGATTGGCCTGATAGCCAGAGGCTTACTCAAGACTGTTACTAATCCAGAGAAACTGTTGCATCTGAAGTTCCTGGCCTGTGAGGTAACAGGTCCCAGTGCTCAGGTGAATAAAAAAACATTTACTTTCACCTTTATATCTTTTGTCTGGATGAGTTATTCACAGGACAACCCCATAACCCCGCCCGGGGACTCACAATCCATGACTTGCCCATGCCCCTCCCATGTGAACACCCCGTTTGCAGCTTCACCCTAGAACATTTAGGCACCAAGTTATAGAATAGCACCTACATGCACCTGTCGTGTCACCCCCATTTTGGTCAAAAGTTAGGTGCCTTATTGGCATTTAACCTTTAGCACACTATACAGATTTTTTTTTTTTTGGTGGGGGGGGGGGGGGGGTAATACATATGGTGGAATTTAAAGATATCTTAATTTCCTTTCACTGAGTCCTGCCAGACCAGTCAGGCAGATGGACACAGGGGAAAAAATAGAGCTGACTTCATTTTCTTTGGTGGGAAGGGGACTAGTTCTACATTTCATACTTCAGTACACCTATGTTAAAGCTAAGAACCCAGGTCATAAAACTGTTCACCCAGTTTTGAAAAATTCTACCTTTGGGTTATAAAAGTCCTTTCTAATTTTCTGCAATTTGTGCACTTCCTGTGTTGGCTAAAATTATAAACATTTACTTGCAACTAGAGGAATATTTGACTCATGTCTCAATTTTAGATCCATTTCAGCATGGTTTCTGTAAAGCACAAAGCACTGAGGTGCTTGCGGCAGTGACATTATAGGTCCCCTGTACTAAGCTGCGTAAGCGTCTACGCACGCCAAAATGAACTTACCGCCCAACTACTGCATGGCTGTTGCGGTAAGTTCATTTTTGGTGCGCGTCCACTACACACGTCTGAAAAATATTTTTTATTTTATGCCATGCATAGTGGACGTGTGCCAAGTGGCATCTGATGTGAATAGGTCGTTCCCGCACAGATTCCTTATGACTAGGTCTATGGCTGGCGGTAAGGTCAGATACCCAAAATGGACGCGCAGTAAATTTTGATTTTTCCGCACATCCAATTTCATGGAAAATTTTTTAAAATGCATTTTTGGTACATGCGCTGAAAAATATTTCAGAGCACGCACAAAACCCATGCCTACACTACCGCAAGCCACTTTTTACCGCAGCTTTGTAAAATGACCCCTGGATGAGGTGTGATATGAATTAGATCAACATGAAAGCTTTTTTTTTTTTTTTTTTAGTTTTCCTTGATATCTCTGCAGCATTTGATACTCTGTATCATCAGATACTGTTAAACTATTTCTGTGCGTTTGACACTGTAGGAACTTTACTGACTTGGTTTGAGGGTGTTTTTTTTTTAATTTATAAAATTTTTTATTGAAGCTTCAATTGAACAACTTTCTGGAATACAAGACTCCTAAAACATTTCAAACTCCATTTTACAAACAGTTCCATAACCCAGTTTTCCCCCATTTAACCCCTCCCCCCCCCCCTCTGTCCTTGATGAAACAACCCTCAGCCCTTAAGTTCCCTCCAGGATTATCTCCAGGTGTGTCCATTCCTCTGCATTTAGAATCAACCTCCCTCTACGTCTATCTCTCATCTTTTCCAAAGCCACCACCACCCTAAGTTTCTCTATCCAATCTTTCCCCGAGGGACTGCTCTGTTGCTTCCATTTGCAGGCCACCAATGTTTTTGCCGCCGCCAACCCCATGCGTTTGATCCTACACTGCCACCGTTTCCCTCTCCCATTTCCCCATCCCAATAGGCACCATTTCGGGTCACATGGGAATAGAGTGCCCAATGCTTTCGTGAGCATTCCTGTTACCTCTTCCCAGTATTTCTGTAGTATCGGGCATGCCCACCATATATGAAAGTACGTGCCTCTCTCTCGTCCACATCTCCAACATGTATCTAAGGAAGTCGGGAACATAGCTTTTATTTTATCTGGTGTGTAATACCATCTGCTCAAAATCTTAGAAGCATTTTCTTTTATGAGAACACAGATAGAGGCTCGTTTAACCTCCAGGCACACTCTTCTCCATTCAGCCTCTGTGAGCTCCATGTCGAGGTCCCGCTCCCAAGCTACCATAAATGGTAATTTTTCAAATTCCCGTCCTCTTATATAATCATAAATTTTTGTTATCCCCTTCCCCTGCAGATCTATGTCTCCCCAGAGATTCTCAAACTTTTCACCTAAGAGTGGTCCATCCTTCATACCCTTCTCATTCATAATATAGTCCCTCACTTGCAAATATGCATACAAATCTGTCTCTGGTAAGTCATAGTCCGCCTTGAGGTCTGCAAACTTTTTAATTGACCCGTTATCTAAGAAATCTCGAAAACGGATTAGGCCCTGTTGATACCATCTGAGGAATATTCTATTTCCCTCCCCTCCTGGGAAGCTTGGTTCCTGAATTACCCATGCATAAGAGGACTTATTCAGAGTGCCCCTCAGTTTCTGTTTGAGTTCCCCCCATAGCATCAATAAATGTGCCACAAAGGGATTCAAAGACAGCTTTTTATAGTCTCCTACATGTATAGATCCCCACAAGAATGCATCCAGCCTCCCCCCCTGCACAAAGATCTGTTCTAGCCTACTGATTTGTGAAAGGTCTACTTTGCTCCACTCTCCAATTTGCTTCAACTGTCCTGCCCAATAATACCAACGTATATTTGGCATACCCCTGCCTCCTAGCTCTACAGGTCTCCATAGGATCTTTCGGGATAATCGTGCCTAATGTCCTCCCCATACAAAGCCACTCAACTCTGCTTGTATCTGTCTTATCTCCCCCCTTGGTACTTGAATGGGCAAGGTTTGAAACAGGAACAGCAGTCTAGGCAAAGCATTCATCTTTATGGCTGCAATCCGCCCCCACCACGACAGCCATCCCTGTTTCCACCTATTCAAATCCTTTTGAATCGCTTTGAAGAGAGGCACATAGTTCAGTTGGTATAGTTTATTAAGATCACATGGTATCCAAATTCCTAGATAATGGAAGCTAGCCCGAGCTACCTTAAACGCATAGTTCCTCCCTAACTGCTCAAGCTCTTGGTCAGATATCGTGATCCCCATTAATTCCGATTTATCTATGTTCACCTTAAATCCCGACATGCCTCCAAATAATTTTAGTTCCCTCATTTAGATGGGTAATGTCAGGAACGGTGAACCCACATAAAATAGAATATTGTCGGGAAATAATGCTATTTTGTGTACTCTCCCTCCCATTCGTACCCCTCTGATATCCTCTAACTGTCTAATTCTTTGCGTCAGTGGCTCAATAGAGATAGCAAACAATAGCGGGGACAGAGGGCAGCCCTGCCTTGTTCCTCTCCGAATGTCAAATTGACGTGACCATCCCCCATTTACTTTAATTCGGGCAACCGGCTTCGTATAAAGACCCTTCACCCACCCTACAAACAAACTACCAAAGCCCATCTCCAGCATAACTTCCCATAAATACTCCCAATCCACCCTATCAAACGCTTTTTCCGCATCTATCGTTACCAACGCCAAGGAATCCCCCCTTCTCTGTGCCCCCCAAATGATGTCTAACGTTCTTCTGATGTTATCAGCTACTTGTCTGCGCGCTATAAATCCAGACTGATCCTCATGTATAAGTGAGGGAAGAATCCCCTTCAATCTATCTGCTATAATTTTAGCTAGAATCTTAACATCAATATTAAGCAAGGAGATCGGTCTGTATGATCCACAGGCCGTGGGATCTCGGCCAGGTTTTAACAATACCGAGATCCCTGCCTCTCTCATGCTTAGGGGTGTGGTGCCCTCCACAAAGCATGCATTACCTACCCTCACCAAAAGTTCATGTTGTTCTCTCTTTTTCTGAAAGGCCCCTTTTCAAATCAGATGTCCCCGAATCACCACTTTCAGAGCCTCCCATAGTGTCCCTTCCCCTACCTCTCCCTTATCATTAAATTGAAGGTATTCTTTAATGGCAGCTCATATATCTTGACAGTCCCTCTCCTGTTCTAACAAGGCTTCGTTAAGTCTCCAAGTCTTCTCCATTACCTGCCGTCCCATACCTTTCAAAAGGATCCATACTGGAGCGTGATCAGATGCATGAATGCTTTCGATCTCTGCCTTATGGGTTGCTCCCCATAATGCTCTACTACACCAGAGCACATCTAGCCTAGCATAAGTGTTTTGTGCGTGGGAATAATGTGTGTATGTCTTCTGGCCTGGGTGTTGGAGCCGCCACACATCAATCAAATCTAAGTCCCTCACCATTTTATGTAACAATCGTCTATTAGCTCCTTTCCCACCCACCCGTCCCTTGGAATGGTCTATCTCTTCCACCGGAAAATTAAAGTCCCTGCCTAAAATTACACAGCCTTCCACAAAATTCAGCAGCTCTCGCCGAATATGGTCATAAAACCTCCCTTGCCTTACATTAGGGGCGTAAATATTTATCAAAGTGATTATGCCTGAATTTATCCTCCCCTTAATTGCTATACACCTCCCTTCCCCATCTTTATAAATCACCTCTTTCACAAACTGTAAATGTTCTTTCACATAAATGACCAATCCTCCCGTTTTACCCCCCTTGGGATCTGACAGAGAATACCGTTCCCCCAGCCCTTTATTCACAATCAAATGTGTATCTCGCGCCCTGATATGAGTTTCTTGCAACATAGCTATATCCCAATTCAATTTCCGAATCTCCCTAAAGATAATACTTATTTTATTTGGACTACAAAATCATGAGTACAAGTGAATCGATTTTTTATTCTTTCAAAAAGTACAAAGACTAAGGAAACTCAAGTTACATGGAAATACTTTTAAAACAAATAGGAGGAAATATTTTTTACTCAACGAATAGTTAAGCTCTAGAACTCTTTGCTGGAGGATGTAGTAACAGTGGTTAGCGTATTTGGGTTTTAAAAAAAGGTTTGGACAAGTTCCTGAAGAAAAAGACCATAGTCTACTATTCAGACATTTATTTATTTATTGCCCACACTATCCCAATAGATTACAGTAAGTTGTTAGGCACAGTGAACCTTAACAGTAGAAAAAGTAATGCAGGTTAGTATACATTAAGTAGTAATAACAAAGTAAATGAGGATTATTACAATACATAATTTGGAAACAAAAAGACGCAAATAAGTAACAATTTATAGTCGTTCATGTATAATAACAATTAGAATGGAACTGAGAAATTGGAGTAATTGTACAATTAGGGGTTTAAATTAATCACGATCATCCATGAAAAACAGTTTGAACAGAGATGCTTTAAGGTATTTCTGGAATATCAAATAATTGGGCTCCCCATCTGATGAATTTCAGGAGGAAATTCCACCATTTGGTACACAGGTAAGGGAATCCAGACATATAGATTGACTGGTAGATCACATTTTTGCAACTGGGATAGTGGAGGGTTAGATAATCTCTTGAACCAGGGAGAGTGTTGCAAAGGGGTAGATCAATTAAAGGTTCCAAATAATCAGAGGTTAAGTCATATAGAGTTTTGAAAACAAATGCACATAGTCAATGTTATTCTTGCTTTGAATAGGAGCCAGCATCAAACATATAAATGAGACGTGACCGACTCACCTGCAAATGCGCAGTAGAGTCCGAACGTTGAAAGAGCAACAGTCTAGAGGTGGGGCGACTGCGCCCTGAACACCCGACGAGTTCCATTCCCCCTCCCTCTGAAGTTTACACGTCGTTACGTCATCCAAAGGCGGGGCGACTCCACCCCGACCACCCATCGAGTTCCACTCCCCGTCCCTCAGAATTGTAACATCATCAAAATTACGTTGTCGTGGTTATGGCGGCAGTGAAAAGCGTGCGAGCTGCGAGCTGCTCGGCGTTTCAGGAGCCTTCCCTTCCCTCTCTCAGCTGTGGTCCCGCCCTCCCGGAAACAGGAAATGAGGGCGGGACTAGAGCAAAGAGAGAGAAAGGAAGGCTCCTGAAGCGCACAGCTCGCATGCGTTTCACTGCTGCTGCCTGCTGCTGTAACCCGACGAGGTAAGATGACGTTTACAATACGGAGGGAGGGGGACTGGAGCTCGGAGGGAGGGGGGCCTCAAAAGGAGGGGGGCCTTGGAGCTGGGAGAGAGGGATGAAGCTGGGAGAGAAGGGGAGGCAGGGAGGGGGGCCTTGGAGCTGGAAGACAGGGAGGCCTCGAAGGGAAGGTGGATGGTCCTGGAGCTCGGAGGGGATGGCCCTGGAGCTCGGAGGGAGGGGTGGCCAGCCCTGGAGCTCAGAAGGAGCTCTGTGGGTGGAGCAAGGGTGGGGCGGGGCTAAGATGGGGCTCCAGCAAATTGGTCTGCACTAATACGTGCCCGTTTTACAGGCTTATCGGCTAGTAACTTTATAAACAATGGAGCTGCACTTTCAAATCTCTTAGGCTTGTAGACTAATCTAGCTGCTGCATTTTTAAGCCGTCTGCAGTTTTTTCAAGGAAGATGCCTTACAGGCAGCATAAATGGCATTTTGCAATAATCAAAGTGTGATAATACTAATGTTTGTACTAAGGTTTAAAACGTATCATTAGGGAAGAGATGCCTGATTCCTTTTAGTTTCCACATTGCTTTAAAGTTTTTTGTGATAACTGCTTGGACTTGAATGTTGAATAACATGTAGGAATCAATTATTACACCAAGTATCTTTAGTTGGGACTCCAATGGATAAGTTACATGATCAGTTGTGAAGTTTTGACAGTTTATGACATGGTGAGGATTAGATAACAGAAATTTTGTTTTTTCTCTATTCAATTTTAGTTTATTTATTTATTTGTTACATTTGTATCCCACATTTTCCTACCTATTTGTAGGCTCAATGTGGCTTACATAGTACCGGAGAGGTGTTTGGAGATTCCGGAGTAAACAAATACAAAGTGATGTTGTGGTAAGATAAGGTTCATGTGGTAGGACCACATAAAGAAGAGTTGTACAACGGAAGAGTTGTGTAATAACCATTACGAACTTTAGTGTTGTTGTGTAGCGGAGATCAGGCATTTATGTTGGATCAGTAGGGTATGCCTTTTTAAACAGGTTAGTTTGACTTCCGGTGGAGCCGAGCGGCAAGATGGCCGCGGACTAGAGGAGCTCCGCAACCCGCTATCGGGCTCTTTGTTCCCCCGCTCTTTGGACTCTCCAAACAACATCCAGGAGATGTCCAAAACCCCCCAGAACCGGAGGGCAGCGCCGAAGATCTTCCAACACGCTTCATAAAGCGGGAAAATCGACGATATCAGTGCATGCGGCTCGAACCAAAATGGCGACCAAGGTGCAGAGTGAAAGAAAGTTTAGAGACAGCAGCGCGGAAGACCGGCGAACAGTGTAAGAGCGATAAAACCAGATATCGGGGAGGCTAGAGGCGCAGCAGCATAAGGGAGGCGAGAGAAAATTGGTAACGTTTCCATCTTCCCTTCCCCCTCCCCCCCCTGGCGAACAGGCACGGAACAGAGTTATTGAGGCACTGGGAGACCTTGCGAGAACAATATAATACAAAAGGCCAAGAGCGCTAATCCTTACTTTAGAGTGTGGCTGGCGCTGCTTACAACAGCGCGGACATCCAAACAAAGTTTATTACTGCAACACTCTGGCTGTTGAGAGGAGGCGACGTCGGAAAGTGGAGAAATAGCGCGCCAGCATTAAAACACAGCAGAGATTTTGGGCAACCAAGCTTAAATTGGACTTTGGCAGCCACAAAACAGAGTTTACATAACATTATTAGACAATAACACAGAGAGCTGTTGGTAAACTAAAGGCTGCGGGCACAACACGAGCAACTAGTTAAAGGAGAAATTAAGAAGGGGTTGGACTTGCGATCAGGATTAGCGTGGAGAAAAGACTTAAAGGACTCTCAAGCATTAAATGACAACTCATATGAGAGTATTAAAGCTTAACCCGTCACGCAATTGCATTACCCCCGGATAAAAGAGTGAACCACATGAGATCAGACACACAGAGATCATTGAGAGATTGAAACAACCTCTGTATGGAGCAATTTTTGAAGCCCAAGTCAACAGGAACAACTAGAAGCGGGATTAAATACGATAAGGTGAAAAATTCCCCGTCACCCACTGGGGCCAAGATGACTGAAGGGAAACTTGAGAAGCTGGGTGATTTCTCTGAAAAGCAACTTGCGCAGATTACCATGGCGGTTAGCGCAGCACTGAATCCAAGGTTTGACTTGCTAGAACGCCAAATGAGCAGCCTAGAAGCTACCATGGCCGACACGGTGAGGAGAGTGGGTGAAGCGGAAAATAGAATCTCAACGGCTGAAGACATGAGAGTGCAGAATGTTCAAGATGTCACACGTCTGATGGAGCAACTTAAGGCACAGCAAGACAAGATTGAGGACATGGAGAACAGAGCAAGGAGATGTAATCTGCGAATTGTTGGACTGCCTGAAGCAATCCCCGAGAAATCACTAGGGCACCTGTTGGAAAACTGGCTTAAAAAAGAGTTAGCCCTGTCAGACAGCTATGGAGAACTATGTATAGAACGGGCCCACAAGCTTGGTCGATGGCAACAAGGGCAACAAAGACCCAGATTGGTGATAATTAAAGTCCACAATTACCTACACAAGGAGGAAATCATGAGGGGCTTTAGACTGAAAAGGGACACTTTGAGATACGATGGCGCTCCGATAAAAATTTTTCAGGACTATTCTGCTGGAGTACAAGAACAAAGACGCCGGTTTCACCCTCTCTGCACGTCATTGGTTAGCAAGAAAACACGATTCATGCTGATTTACCCGGCTGTTTTGAAGATCCAACATGAAAATCGATGGCGTTCGTTCCACACTGTCACAGAGGCACAACAGTTTATAGACTCCGAACTATATGCACCAGTCGACGCACCACCATGATCCAATATCCAGAAGAATACAGAATGAGTAGAAGACGTTGCATTGCTTACAGTTTCCAAACTGTGACGGGGAGGCAACCATGCAAGCTAAGTTGTCCTTAACAAAGAAAATGTAGAATGAGAGTTATGTTAAAAGTTACAATTGTATTGTTGGTTGTTTGGGAGGTTCTCCCGGTGGAGGAACCAGGATAGATACAATTATATCGCCGAGGGGGAGGGGGGGAACTCCTTATTAAGATGGGGGGGGTAGGGTGGTAAGAGGGGACGAGTCACATAGCGGTTTTACACCATAGGAAGGAGAGGAACTCGAGACAGAGGGGAGGGATTCTCAACATGAGAAGGGCAACGGGTGGGGGGAAGTGGGACTTCAATGGGATTCAACATTCAGGGAGGGAGGGTTCTAGGAGTGCAAAAATCAGGACTCGCACTCGGGTCACACAAATGAATGAAGCACGGGTAAGAGGTCTAAGTCAGAATAATGGACCAGAAAAGAAGACACAATATTTACAGCTACTGGGCAAGGGCTGGGACCCAGGGGCTGAAATTTTCTGGTATACTATGATGGAGCTCACATGCTCGGGAGGTATCTCATTGTAAATTAGTCACCTGGAATGTAGGGGGCATTTCATCCCCAATTAAAAGGAAAAAGATTTTAACACATTTAAAGCGTCTCAAGGCAGATATTGCATGCTTACAGGAGACAAAGTTAACAGCTGCAGAGCACGAAAAACTCAAGCAGGACTGGGTAGGCCAGGTGATCTATGCGTCACCAGATGGGCGGAAGGGAGGGGTGGCAATCTGCATTCACCGACAGCTCGCTTGCACGGTAGAGCCAGTTTTGCAAGATCCCAATGGACGATTTATTTTGGTTAAATTGTGGTTGCAGGGGAGAGAATTATATCTGTTAAACGTATATGCTTCCACTCCTCCCGATAGTTCCTTTTTCCCTGAGCTGTCAAGGCGGCTGCTTCCCTATGAAAGTAAACACCTGATAATTACAGGTGATATGAATGTGCTAATGGATCCCAAAATTGACCATTCGGGGGAAGAAAACAAGAGAGTGGAGCACAGGAAAGGGACGCGAGTGTTGAAAGAATTCAGTAATTCTCTCTCTGTGATAGATGTGTGGCGGAACCTACACCCTGATTCAAGAGAATATACCCATCAGTCCAGAGCACATGGGACTTGGGGCAGATTAGATTATATGTTTATCTCACCAGCTTTATTCCAGTATGTCTGAGATACAAAGATAGAAGAGATATTGATATCTGACCACAGCCCGGTCTGGTTAGAATTGGGTGCACCACACAACTTTCAATTACACAGACAATGGAGATTTCCCAATCACCTAGTAAAAGATAAATCTTTCCAAAAATACTTGGCTAAAAAATGGGAAGAGTATGAATCATTTAACAGAGAACATAAATCTGATCCACAATTGTTTTGGTGTACTGGTAAGGCGGTACTCCGGGGGGACCTAATTGCTTATGTAGCGAGTAAACAGAAAAAGAATGCAGCTAGCCTCTTACACCTGAACAGGCAACTTCAGAAGGCTAGGCGCCGATATACGGAGCGGCAAACCACAGAAAATAGGGAGGCCTATCTGTCTGTTCAGGCAGCTGTGAACTCACTGTTACATGAAAGAGTGGTAAAAAATAGGACTTTCCTAAAATATAGGTTCCACAGATTTGGAAACAGAGTGGGGAGTATGTTGGCCCGGGTGGCCCGGAAAAGGGGAGGTGGCAGAACTATATCGGTTCTGAAAGACAAGAAGGGCAGCATTACTAATAGTCCGGATAAGATCCTTCAAATACTTCAGGAGCATTTTGCGCAACTATACACCGCTGAACAGCCAATCAGGGAAACACATATAAACGAATTTCTCAGAAAAGCTCAAATGCCAAAACTTGGAGATTCCGATATCGCTTGCTTAGAGGCCCCCATCCTGCCCAAAGAGTTATCTGAAGCTATAAAGGGGTTAAAGTCGTACTCGGCACCAGGGATGGATGGGTACTCCGGGGAATTTTATAAAATGCTGCAACCCCAATTGATACGGCCACTCTTTGAATATCATCAAGCGGTGGTCCAAGAAGGGAGATTCCCATTACATGAAAACACTGCTTGTATATCATTACTGTTGAAACCAGGGAAGGCTGCGGAGGAGCCAGAGTCTTACAGGCCCATATCATTAATTAACGTAGACATTAAGCTTCTGGCGAAGATTTTGGCCGCACGACTCAACAAGTGCATACCCAATGTGATCAAGCCAGCACAGGTGGGATTCCTTCCCAATAGACACTCAGTGTTACATATCCGGAGAGTTCTACTCGCAATGGCAAGATGCCGATCCGGGGGGACTCCCGGAATATTGATAAGTCTAGATGCCACCAAGGCTTTTGACAGGGTAGGGTGGGATTTTCTATTTCATATATTAGATTGGATTGGGATCCCTATTGGAGTAAAACAGGCAATAGAGGCTTTGTACACTGGTATGGAAGCACATGTAACAGCAAACGGGGGGCTCTCGTCAAGATTCCAGATAGGTAGGGGAACAAGGCAGGGCTGCCCCTTGTCACCACTCCTGTTCGATCTAACCCTAGAACCATTGCTACGTCTTTTAAATTATGACGCTAGAATCAGTGGAGTGCAATTGGGAGAACAGGAGGTTCGTGCGCTGGCTTATGCTGACGACGTCCTCCTGGTGCTGACCAATCCACAAGAGTCCTTCCAAGCAGCCCTGACACTGATAGAGGAATATGGGACATTGTCCGGGTTTAGCCTCAATCTCTCCAAGTCCTGCGCGATGTCTATGGACACTGATACTGATTTACGATGGGAAGGGGAAGCTCCTCTTAGGTGGGAGGCAGCGAAAATGAAGTATTTGGGGGTATACATTACCAGTGCTGGAACCTCCATGTATAGGGAGAACATTGCCCCATTGTTGGAGATGACTAAGAGTAAGCTGTTGATGTGGAGGGAGCTACCACTCTCTATTTGGGGTAGAATTGCGTTATTCAACATGGTGGTTGCTCCCAGATGGCTTTATGTCTTTCAACAACTACCACTCTTTCTGAAAAATAGAGATGATAAGCAGTTGCAGCGTTTAATACAAGCATATTTGTGGCAAGGGAAGAAACCCAGAATACCATACAATCAGATAGCGACCCCGAGAGAGGGGGGCGGTATGGGACTTTTAAATATTAAATATTTGGCAATAGCGAGTTCAATGCGGCACATAAATGATTGGTATCGGGGTATATCGGATTTCTCCATTACACCAGTGGAGACCTCGATGTTTAAAGGTACTCACTTTAGTCACTTACTCCACTCTGGAACCCCGTTGCCTACAGCGGCATTCCAGAGACATCCATTACTGAAATCTCTTAGGGAAACTTGGAGGTGGGTGTGTAGACGTCACCGTTTCTCCCCCGAGTAACCCCCTGGATGTCAATATGTGATAACCCAGCTTTCCCCCCAGGCCAAGGGATCAGTATATTTAGCAAATGGGCAAAAAAGGGGATCATATATTTGGCACATATAGTTACAGAGGAGGGGCGCATACACACGTACCGGGAACTCCAAACCCGGTACGGGATTCCTCCGACACATCAATTTGCATATTACCAGTTGCATCATTATGTAGCCTCCCTAGAATGGACAGACCTCACGGAAGACGTGGTGGAAGTTCTCACAGAAGAGTTTACCTTGGGAGCACAGCTTAAGGTACCACTAAAATTCCACCACCAGCAACTCAAAGATACCACAGAAGAGATAGACTTCAGGCGATTAGCGCAAGAGTGGTCAAAGGACTTAGGGTGTACACTTACTGAGGAAGAATACAGATCATATTTGAAGTCCATATATAGGCAGCGGCTTTCTATCCCGCAAAGGGAGCGGCTATATCGGTGGATGCTTAGAACACATATTTCTCCTCACAGAGCACAAAAAGCGGGGTTTGACACAACAGGGGCATGCCCTAAATGTAATCAGGGTGCGGCCTCTCTTGGTCATATGTTCTGGAACTGTCCCTATATTGGGCGGTTCTGGAGACAGGTCATAGGGGGGATGGCACAAATATGGCACTGTACCCTTGTATGGGAGCCTACAATTTTATTTAATATCTTTAGTTATACCGCAGACCCCCCAGAAGGCTTCAGGGCATTTGCAAAGACAGCAATGTATTTTGGGATAACATCCATATTGCAATTTTGGAGAGCGAAAGAGGGGCCCCCCCTGCAGATATGGCGCTCTCAGCTAGTGAAACAAATGAGAATTGATAGGTGTGGAGTAGCAGACTTGGACAGTGTAGCGGGCCTTAGGTTTAGGGCACAATGGGAGGCACTGTGGGTCACCCTCCCGTCTAGAGCAAGAAGTTTATTGCTAAATTTTTGATTTATACTCGGCTACACCTCCTATCCTACACTAAACGGGGAACCTGGTGACGTGACTATAAGTTGTGGGGAGCTCCTTGTTAAGAAGACCCCTGGCCCAGATTCTGACACGCAGATAGGCAACTTGTTTAGATAAGATGTCGTGACCGGCATCACCTCATTTGATATATGCGAGAGACCCAAACATTACCTATTGTGGAACCTGAGGGAGTCCAGAAGGGAAGGGTAGAGGGAGGGTTTGGTTAGTCAAGAGAAGAGAAGAAATGCACGTTACAGATTGCACGGGCTAAACACTTTGCACATGTTGTCTTGGTATTAAAGAACACAGTGATAAAGCCCAAGAAGAGCTAGTAGACAACCAGAGGGAGGGAGGGAGGGTGGACGGGAGATTATGGGAGAAAAAATAAAAGCAATATTGTAATTTATTATGTTGAATGTATGACACTGGACGATATCCATTGTAATGTAATTTTATTGATAAGCATTTGTTAATTGTACATGTCAACCAATAAACAAGATTTAAACATAAACAGGTTAGTTTTTAGTGATTTCCTGAAGTGGTCGTACATAGTTTTCAAGGCTTTTGGTAGTGAGTTCCATAGTTCTGTGCGGATGTAGGAAAAACTGGATGTGTAAGTTGATTTGTATTTGAGTCCTTTGCAGCTTGGGTACTGCAGATTTAGGCAAGTTCGTGTTGATTCGGATGTGTTTCTGGTTGGTACGTCGATCAAGTCTGTCATGTATCCCGGTGCTTCACCGTATATAATTTTGTGAACCACAGTGTAGATTTTGAAAGCAATACATTCTTTGATTGGGAGCCAGTATAGTTTTTCGCAGAGGGGTTTTATGCTTTCAAATCGCGTTTTTCCGAAAATGAGCCATGCTGCCGTGTTTTGAGCAGTCTGAAGTTTATTTAAGGTTTGTTCTTTGCATCCTGCATAAATTCCATTGCCGTAGTCTACAGGGCTTAGTACCATTGATTGTATCAGGTTGTGAAACGTTTCCCTCGGGAAGAATTGTTTCATGTGTTTGAGTTTCCACATTGAGTGGAACATTTTCTTTGTTGAGGATTTCACTTGGCTCTCAAGTTTTAAGGTGCAATCCATTGTAACGCCGAGGATTTTCAGGCTGTCTGAGATAGGGAGGGTGTAGTCTGGGGTGTTGATAGTTGTGGGGTTGTCCATGCTGTGTTGGGATGAAAGGATAAGACAGTGTGTTTTTTTCTTTGTTGAGTTTTAGTTGAAATGCATTTGCCCAAGAGTCCATGATGTTCAAGCTGGTCTTAATTTCGTTAGCAATTTCAGTCAGTGTAGTTTTGTAAGGAATGTATATGGTGACATCGTCTGCATATATGAAAGAGTTAAGGCCTTGGGGTCATCATTAGGTTGAAGAGGATCAGTGATAGCGGTGATCCATGTAGTACTCCGCAGTCTGCTTTCCACAGTGTTGATAAGTTTGAGTTTGATTTTATTTGATATGTTCTTGTAATTAGGAAACCCTTGATCCAGCTAAGTATGTTGCCACCAATCCCAAACTTGTCGAGTAATCTTATTAATATATTATGGTTTACCATGTCGAATTGGAGGAGGAAGATGTTGTTGCTAATTGCTATTTCCTGTTTGAATTTGGCTAGGAGAATGAGTAGTACTGTTTCTGTGCTGTGTAGAGGGCGAAAACCTGACTGTGACTCGTGTAGTATTGAGAATTTGTTTATATAGTCTGTAAGTTGTTTGGCTACCATGCTTTCCATCAGTTTGACTGACAACAGGATTGATACTACTGGACTGTAGTTAGTGATTTCATTTACTTTATTCATGGTGTCTTTTGGTACTGGGGTGAGTAGGATATTGCCATTTTCCTTAGGGAAGAGACCTTGCTGAAGCATGTAGTTTAGGTGGGCTGTGAGATCTGCTATGAAGCGGTCAGAGGCAGATTTCATTAGGTAATTGGGGCAGGTATCTAGTTTGCAGTGAGTGTTGGAGAACCTACTGATCGCCTGTGCAACTGTATCGACTGTAAGGAGGGCGAAGTTTAACCAAGTGCGGTCAGCCGGGTGTTCTCCATTGGTTGGGTCCAACTCATTAAGGAAGTTTTCGATGTCGGTGCTGTCCTGTGGTAGCGTGTTGTGTAGGTTTACAATTTTTTAGTTGAAATACTTAGCAAGTTTGTCTGCAGATGGGATGTCTGTAGTTGATGTAGTGACCAGGTTGGTATCCAGGAGTTTGTTCATGAGTTGATATACTTTCTTCGTGTCTTTGTAATCTGTCCCTATTTTAGTTTTATAGTATGATCTTTTGGTCTGTCTTATTGCGTATATGTATTTTCTTTGTGATTGTTTCCATGTGTTGAGTGTGTGTTCATCTTTTGTTTTTTTCCATGTTCGTTCAAGTTTCCTGGATTGTGTTTTTAGTTTTTTCAGTTCATCGTTGAGCCATGGTATCGAGCTATGCTTGTGTGAAATTCTTGTTTGTAAGGGTGTTATTTCATCTAGTATGCATTTACATCTTTTATCCCATTCCAAGAGGTAGTATATGGAGCCTGTTTGTGCTGTCCATTCATTGTTGTATATCAGTTGCCAGAATGTTTTTGTGTCAACATGACCTCTTGTTCTGTATGCTGTGTGTTCTTGGACTTGGAGTACTCCCTTCTTGCGCTACTGTAGGGATAGCTTTAGTTTGTAGTGATCAGTCCAGGGTGTTTCTGTCCATTTAATATCTTTTATTATTAAGTTCTGGTCTGTTGAGAGTTTGTGTGAGATGAGATCAAGTGTGTGCCCTTTGATGTGGGTTGCTTGCAGTCGTGGCCATTTCAGATCCCATAGGTGGAGGAATTCTCTACATTCTCGTGCGTTGATTGAGTTTGGGTCTTCTAAGTGAAGGTTGATGTCTCCCAGTACTAGTACATTGGAGTTGGTTACACATGTGTTTGAAATGAAGTCCATGAAGTTATTCCGGCCTTCGTTCCAATTACCTGGAGGTCTGTAAAACAAGACACAATTCAAATAATCGCGTAGGGTTTTGTTGTGGATTCTGATTGAGGCAATTTCAAGCTGGGGTGACATGGATTCAGCAGTGGTTTCGGTGGTAAAGTGGGATTGGTAGATTAGTGCTATGCCTCCACCTCTCTTTAAAGGTGGAGGCCCAATTCTCCATCCGGTCTAGATCAGATTTGATGATAAATAGGTACAATAGATTGTGAGCCCATCTGGGACAGTGCAAGTAACTGAATAGTTATATATGATGTAAACCGCCTTGATCTGTGCTTCAATAGAAGGCAATATATCAAAAATTGATAGGCTTAGACTTAGAAGTTCTTCAATAGAATCTTTAAAAGGGATATAGTTACATCATTCGCATAAATACAATTATTATAACCATGGGCATCCAGCACCTTTCCTAAAAGGGGGCATCATAATATTGAATATATTGAGTGTAAGGGGGGATCCCTGTGGGACTCCGCAGTCTGGAGTTCCTTCGGGAGAGATGGAATTAGGAGATTTGACTTGTAGGATCTATTTTAAAAATCCTTGGAACCAATTTAGGACAAACCCTCCTATATCCAAATTGTCCATCAGTGCATGTAACAAATTATGGTCTACCACATTGAATAAGCAGTATAAAATGTTTTGTACATTTTTGGGATCTTGCCGGGTATTTGTGACCTGGATTGGCCACTGTTGGAAACAGGATGCTGGGCTCAACGGACCTTTGGTCTTTCCCAGTATGGCAATACTTATGTACTTATATCGCATAAGGATGATTTTCCTGCCTAGGCTAATTTCTTTCCTGATGTTAGCAATTAATGTTCTTAGGACTGTTTCCATGCTGAAATTGGGTCTGACGCCAGACTGTGTATGGTGAAGACGGGAAAAGGAGGACAGATAATCCATAAGTATCCCATACTAGTAAAGGGATAGAGGCCACTGGTCTCTAATTTGTTACATCAATTATTTTTACCAGGGGATTTTTAGGGATGGTGGTTAACATTATGGATCTTTTTTCTGCAGGGAAATGACCTAAGGAGAGCAAAAGAGAGATATGTAATCTTAGGGATTCTATAAACAGGTCAGGTGCAGCTTTTAATAGAAAACTAGGGCAGGAATCCAGTACACAGTCAGAAGATGAATATCACCACAGAGAATGATGAGGAGATGACCAATATCTATCAGTTTTGCTACCAGTGAGGTTGTGTGTCAGTTCAGTCATGAATATCATAGGGTCTCCTTTAAACATTATAACAATCTCTCTAATTTTTATGATTTTCTGCTCAAAATATGTAGCTAATTAGGTAGCAGATTCATTGGAGGCAGTAATAGTCTGGATATCTAAGAGGGTGTTGACTATACTAAAAATATGTTTGGTATTGAAAGGATCAGTTTATATTAGATTTCCATAGTAGTTTATTTTAGTCTTTTTTTATTGTATATTTATAGAGTCTTAGAGCTGATTTCCAATGCAAAAGTTTTGTACACAACAAGAAAACATACATTTTGAGACATAACACTACATGTTGGACTCCTTATGTGATATATTACAGTATTTGTCCATGCAATAAAGTCTATATAGGAAAAACGAGTAGATCATTGAACGCCAGAATGATCGAACACCGGTCACAGATTACTGCACAGCACCTGGGCGCACCACTAGTGCAGCACTGCGTCCGGAATAAGCACACTGTAGATACCTTGAAATGTATGGCCATAGATCATGTCACACCTAATATCAGGGGAGGTGATAGGAACAGGAAATTATTGCAACAAGAGACTTTTTGGATATATCACCTAAACACACTTGAACCAAATGGGCTGAACACCTGTATTCACTGGGGGTGCTTCATGTGAAACACCTCTGGTGATGTCATAATTACCAGTGGAAACCGGAAACCAGTAACGTGAAAGACTATAAAAAGCCGCCATATTCAAACTGTGTAAAGACGCTGCATGAAAGCAGAAGCTGTTAGACTGTGAGCCGTGAGATATATTTTACTTTGAGCCCGAAGATGAGCTGATGTACAGTGTTAACACTTACAAACCTTATCTTTGTAGGTCCTAAGTGAAGCCGATACACGATCCTGAGCATTAGTATCCCTTGAAAAAGCGGTGTGGAGCAAAACAGGCACCTGTCGAGATCACTTGTTCGGGACTACAGGCTTAACAGGAAGACTTGTGAATTGGAGAACAGCGTCATTTATTTATTATTTTATTTTGTTGCATTTGTATCCCACATTTTCCCACCTATTTGCGGGCTCAGTGTGGCTTACAATACATTGTAAATGATGGAAATACGAGTCATTACAGATAAGTGTGGTTTAGCAATTAAAAGGGGCATTTTAAGCTCAGCCACTGTATTGCTACATCACCTAACACCTAGACTCGTATGGGAGTATTGACAAAAGTTAAAATATTAAAATTTATTAGAAAAATTCAAAACTAACAAAAAAATCAAGAGGATAGATTAATTCTCATAATAATTTCAAACATCGGTAGGAGGGGGTCAGTCCATGATTATAAGCGTCACTGAACAGGGGTTCACCTGTATTGGTGTCAAGTATCACCCCAGTGACTGTATGAGACTTTCCCTGACAACAAGCATTGTATTTCACTCCCTAGTTTATCTCTACTAGCTATGTATTGAGTATTGCAGATGATATAGTATAGCATTGCCATTGATATTTGACAGTATTTCTGGGATAAGCATCATATAATGTATTGAGCTTTTCAGGAATCTTGCCAGGTATTTGTGACCTGGATTGGCCACTGTTGGAAACAGGATACTGGGCTTGATGGACCTTTGGTCTGTCCCAGTGTGGCAATGCTTATGTACTTATGGCATCGAGGCACTACACAAGAAGGGAGAAGGTTCACCCCCAAAAACGAAGTAAGCCCAAATGTTGTTAAAGATATTTTTCTAAAATCTGAGCCTTAAAGGAGAACACCCTAGGGACCCCCCCCCCCCCCTAAGCTTTCCCCGAGGCCTTTAGACTAACCCAGACTGTAGAGGTTTACCATGAGGCATATTTTCAAAGCATTTAGACTTACAAAGTTCCATAGCAACCTATGGAACTTTGTAAGTCTAAGCGCTTTGAAAATGAGCCCCCATGTCTACCATGTGCTAGAGACTGAGAAATACTGCTGCACAGGGTAGTTATAGGGTTCTCTGATGTCAGTTTTAGTTAATCTCCATTTGCTGGTAGGAATGCATAACCCATGTGTCTGAACCAGTCTAGACAGATGCTAAGGAATATAAACTTGTTCCTTTTCAGGATCTTTTGTGATGCAATTAATGACATTTCGTTTTGCTATCTTCAATCATCCACTCTTCTTTTTTTTTTTTCCTTTCTTGCCTGACCCAATGCATTCAGGCAGATGTTATGCAGAGCCTCTTTGAACAATTCAACATATTTTCAACATCTAGTTCTCTGTATGAATATTTGTCTGTTAAAGCTTTGAATCAGTTTGACATGAGTGTTTGGAACTCCTCAGCCTTCTGCTTGTCCATCAGCTTATTAATGTTTTATTTCATAACGTCCTTTGATTTTTGCACTCTTGAGCTTAATCTGGATTTTTGCAACCACTAGACGGCAGTCATTGTGTATATCAGCTCCTCTGTAGGGATCTGACATCATGCAGTGATCTGATCCACCTTTCTCTGATTGCTAGGTGATCTATCTGGTTTGTGTATCACTCATCAGGTGACCGCCATATGACTTTACGAAGGTCTTTATGAGGGAATGTTATGCCACCAATGACTAACTATAAAATACACATGGTTAATTAAGCAAATGGAACCAATCATGTTACCTGCTAGGAGACAAGTGTTTACAGTCTGTAAATCGATCATCCAATCCTTTCAGCATCGCCTGGCAATCCTCATATGAAAAGGGGTAGCAGAAAGCAAAATAGGTGGTGGCTCCGCGACAGTCCAGCAAACGATGAGTGAAGGACAGAACAAAGTTGTTGTCCACCATCTGGGAAGAGGATAAGGAGAGTAAGAAAATGACAATGAAAAATTATGCCTTACCTGATCACTTTTTTTCCTTTAGTAGCAGCAGATGAATCCAGAGACCCATGTGGGTTGTGACCATCTACCAGTAGGTGGAGATAGAGAGCGCCAAACTGAACTGTCTTATAGGACAGAATGCTCCATGGTCAGTCAGTATTTCTCATAACAAAACAGAAGGAAACAGAATTATAACATTTCTCTTTCCCCACAGGGAAAAGTAATAAACACTGCAAACACAAACCGATGACAGTCCATTTAAAATGTAAACTACAGCAACACAGACCAACAGAGAAAGCTAACCGACAGGACCCATCGGAAAAAACAGGATGGGCCTCTGGATTCATCTGCTGCGACTAAAGGAAAGAAAATTATTAGGTAAGACAGTTTTTCATTCCTTAGCGTCAGCAGCAGATGAATCCAGAGACTTGTGGGATGTAACAAAGCAGTTCTTAAGTAGGGTGGGAACCTTAAGCCTCCACTAATAGCATCAGCATTCCAAAAGATGCATCCGACCGAGTGGAGACATCCAAACAGTAGTATCTGGAAAAGGTATGCAAGGACGATCATGTCGCTGCCCTACATATTTCCTCCAGGGAGAACAGACATGTTTCCGCCCAGGAAGTCACAACAACTTGGGTAGATTGCGCCCAGAAGTGGTTTACCTGCTAGTAAATACATGGACACAATAGCCTCCTTGACCCAGCGAGCAATCATGGCTTTGGAAGCAAAGCACAAACAAATGATCTGACCAACAAAAACTCAATGATTACTTCCAAATAGTGCTGGAGTACCAGTGAATGTCAAGAAAGTGGGAAGAAATAAAGGTTTATTTAGATGAAAGGCAGAAACCACCTCAGGAAGAAAAGGCTGGATTATATGCACCGCACCACCCCTCCCCAGGAGAAATCTGGAGGATCTCGACAGTACAAAGCCTGGAGGTCCGAAACTCTGCTTGGACTGACACCTGGACCTCTGAATAAAATGAGTCCACCCCAGACGAGAGCACCTGGAAAATGTAAACAAGGGTGATCCTGACCCTACTATAAAGAACAGTTAGACGTCCTCGGGAAGACATTGAGGCGCAAGTCACCCAGATCTTTGACAACTTTGCTAAGCCCTCACCAAACAGCTTGCTCTCAAAAGGGAGCTTAACCAGCCACTATATGAAGCTTCATCCGCTCCCTAATTGCGCTACTATAGCAAAAGACGGGCTGTGCCCACCAAGGACAACCGTTTGGCCGATGCCCAAATCAAGCCACAGGAGGAATTTGCTAAACATGCCACCCCTTCTTCATATCTGGCAAGTTCGTAGGAGACTGACCATCGGACTCCTGGAAAAAATTCAAAAGCTGTTGCACTCAGTAAAGGAATGCACTAGAGGCGCACAAGCTGCAGATAGCCACCTGCAGAGAAAGACAGCACTTCTGAATTGACAGAGGAAGGCTGCAATGAAACCACTAGTTGAGGTTGAGTGTGGCTTGGAGGGCCCGAGAGAGATAGAGAAAGAGAGAGACGAACAGCTGAGAAGGAACCACCAAAGAGGTATGAGTGGAATCTGGCCCATGGAAGAACGCCCAAGACAGAGGCCAATATGTGTAAACAGATTCCCAGACCCCAGGACATGGAAGGGAAAGTAGATCCTGACATAAATGCAAATCTCGTCTTGCGGAGCAACAGGAAGAAATGCCGTCCCTAAGACTCGAATGTCACGCCCAGATACTCCAATATTTGTGTTGGAGAAACAACTGACTCCTGGAAAATGGAATACCAATCCCAAGGATTGAAGAAGAGTATCTATCATGGATGAAATCTGCAGACTCTCTTGGTAGGAAGAATTGTACCTCAGCCGATTGACTAGGTACAGATGAACCAGCCATCCATACTTGCAAAGAAAGGTTGCCACAACTACCAGGATCTTGAAAAAATGTCTGTAGTTATTGGGAAAGGCTGAACAGCATGGTCAGAAATGGATCAACTTCTCCAAGGACAGCAAACCACCAAAATCTACTGTGGAGGGGGTCAAATGGGAATATGAAAGTACACTTCCTGGAGATCCAGGGCTCCTGCTGGATGGAAACACTTACAGACTGTAATGTACCCATTGTGAAATGTGAACTATCCACACTCTATGGACTCCTGAAAGTCCAACCCAGGTGGGAGAAATCTCCCTTCTTTGGAACTACAAAGGACAGTAAATAACTGCCCGTTCCCCAATTGCAACAGGGAGCAATCTACTGTGCCGAAATGAAGACACGATGCCAGATGACTGAACTGCTCGACATTGGGGCTGGAGCATGCATGGAGGTCCATGCCAAAACCTGGTGCCCTCCTATGGGCAGCAGTGATCATCAAACGGTTTGGTTTGATATGACAGCTGAAGTGGAGGGCGGCCACTCAAAACTCAAAGGTGAAATTAGGCTTTACCTGCTAATTTTCTTTCCTCTAGACCCTCCAGACCGGTCAAGACGCTTCAGTTATGCATGCCTACCAGCAGGGGAAGACTGAGAACACTAACTTCAAACTGTACATATAACCTGTGCCTAGCCATCTATCTCCAGTATACGCTTAGCAAAGCAGAGAACAAACAAAACAAACCCCTGGAACAGTAACTCTGAAACTAGAACAACCCCTGTACCTGGAAAACCAACAGTTAAACACCAACCGTGTGCCTAAACAGATGAAACGCCCAGGCGTCCCACTCTGTAGAATATTAGAGTCAAAGAAATCTCTCCGACCATACTGAACATGAAATGAACAGTCATAGCAGAACACGGCTCAAAATACTTCTGATAAGAGACAGGGCAGGCTCTTGACCGGTCTCGAGGGTCTAGAGGAAAGAAAATTAGCAGGTAAGGCCTAATTTCACCTTCCTCAGCAACCCTCCAGACCAGTCAAGATGCTTGGGAAGTACCAAAGCAGTAGACAAATTAAGGGTGGGACCCACGAAAAGCAGAAGACAACACAGCCGCTCCAAACCGAGCATCCTCTTTCGCCTGAACATCAATTCTATAATGCTTCACATAGGAATGAATGGTCGACCACGCTGCCGCCTTACAAATGACTTGCGGAGGAATAAAACTACTTTCTGCCCAGGAAGCGGCTACCCCCCGAGTAGAGTGTGCCTTAAGTACCGAGGGGACTGCCCGACGCTTCAACAAATACGCCGAGGCAATAGTCTCCTTCAACCATCTAGCCAGAGTCGCCTTGGAGGCCGCTTCACCCTTCTTGGGACCTCCAAACAAAACGAACAACCTATCCGATGCTCGAAATTCCTGAGTTCTGCTCAAATATGACCGCAAAATGCGTCGCACATCCAATTTAGCCAAACGACGTTGAGAAAGATCACCAGACCTATCCCCCAACACTGGCAACGAAATCACCTGATTTACATGGAAGGAGGATACCACCTTAGGAACAAAGGAAGGAACCGTCCGTAAAGTCACTTTCTCCTTAGCAAAAGACAGAAAAGGCTCCCTACAAGACAAAGCCTGAAGCTCTAAAATTCTACGCGCCGAAGCAATGGCCACCAGAAACACCGTCTTCAAAGTAAGATCTTTACACGTGATGGATGCCAACAGTTCAAACGGTGATCCTACTAGAGCCTCCAAGACCAAATTCAAATCCCAAGGCGGAACCATCGGACGACGAGGCAGCCGAAGCAACTTGACTGCCTTCAAGAACCGCCCCACGTCCGGCGAAGCCGCCAAGGAAATTCCTTGAATATTTCCTCTGAAACCAGACAAAGCTGAAACCTGCACCTTCAAGGAAAAGAGCGAGGGCCCCCCTTCTAGACCGTCCTGCAGGAACTTCAAAACTTCTACAATCGAAACACGCAGAGGAACATAATCCCGCTCTTGACACCAGTTCTAAAAAATGCGCCACACCCGCACATAAGCCAAAGAAGTAGACCTCTTACGAGACCGCAACATCGTATCAATCACCCTGGCAGAAAAACCTTTCTTCCTTAATCTGAGCCTCTCAAGAGCCAAGCCGTAAGCGAGAATGGAGAGGGATCGGCCATCTCGATCGGCCCCTGAACCAATCTCACACCGGGTCCCAACGGAATCGGAGCCTGCACTAACAACCGGATCAGATCTCCATACCACGGATGCCAAGGCCAATTGGGCACTATCAGAATCACTAGACCTGCATGGCGCCTAATCCGCTGCACCACTCGGCCCACCAGCGGCCACGGCGGAAACACGTACAGCAACTGCTGAGTCGGCCACGGGAGAACCAACGCGTCGATGCCCTCGTCTTGAGGATCTCTTCGACGACTGAAGAATTGAGAGACCTGAGCGTTGTCGGCCAATGCCATGAGATCCAGCACCGGCCGACCCCACTCCAACACCAGCCGATTGAACACTGAGGGATGAAGAGACCACTCTCCAGGATCTAACGTGTGTCTGCTCAGAAAATCCGTGCTCACGTCCACCCCCTGCCACGTGACCCGCCAAGAGAGCCTGAAGATGAGCTTCTGCCCACAACATTAACTCAGCCGCCTCTGCAGCTAACGCTTGGCTCTTCGTTCCCCCCTGTCGATTTACATATGCGACGGCCGTGGCATTGTCGGAAAGAACCCTGACTGCCTTGCCTTCTAGAAGGCTCTGAAAGAACCGAAGAGCCAACCGAATTGCTCGAGTCTCCAGGCGATTGATGGACCAACATGCTTCCTCCAACGTCCAACGGCCTTGGGCTACCTGACCCAGACAATGCACCCCCCAGCCTGAAAGACTCGCATCTGTGGTCAGCACCACCCAATTTGGGGTGTCCAGCGGCATGCCCTTCGCTAGATTCGGAGAGTGAAGCCACCAGCGAAGGCTGCAACGGGTAACCTCCGACAGAGGGAGTCTCTCCTCCAGACACTGGGACTGAGGAGACCAACGAGTCAACAAAGCTCTCTGTAACTCTCTCATATGGGCCCTGGCCCAAGGAACCACCTCTATTGCTGCTGTCATCAGACCCAACACCTGAAGATACGCCCGAGCCGAAGGCGCCTTCTGCGGTCGGAGCTGACAGATCTGTTCCTGCAACTTGGAGATGCGAGGGGCTGTCAAAAACACCCGGCCTTTCTTCGTGTCGAAAAGGACTCCCAGATATTCTAGGGACTGCGACGGCACCAGGTGACTTAGCCAGATTGACAACCCAACCCAGCGATTGCAAGAAGGTCACCACAGGTGGCCTCCTCGCTCTCCGACCTTGATTTGGCTCGAATCAACCAGTCGTCCAGATAAGGATGAACCAAAATGCCCTGTAGGCGTAGCGCTGCCGCCACAACCACCATCACCTTGGAAAAAGTGCGAGGAGCTGTTGCCAGACCGAACAGAAGCGCACAAAACTGAAAATGTCTCCCTAACACCACAAAGCGAAGAAAACACTGATGCGCCTCTAGAATGGGTTTGTGCAAGTAAGCCTCTGTCAGGTCTAAAGAAGTCAGAAACTCTCCTTCTTGAACCGCTACAATGACTGAGCGTAACGTCTCCATCCGAAAGGAAGGAACCTTTAGAGCTGCATTGACCTTCTTGAGGTCTAAAATGGGCCGAAAGGAACCCTCTTCTTTCTTGGGAACCACGAAATAAATGGAATAACAACCTGTTCCTCTTTCCATCGGAAAGGGACAGGCACTACCGCCCCTAAAGCGATCAAACGAGACCGAGTAGCACGCACTGCTCTTGCCTTGCATCTTGAATGACAGGGAAATACGAGGAAGAAATCAGATAGGGGACCGTCGAACTCCAGCGCGTACCCGTCTCTCACTATCTGTAGCACCCACTGGTCTGACGTGATTTGGTCCCACCTCTGGTAAAACAAGCGTAAGCGAGCCCCCATGCGAACCAGAGGCTGGGTCCCCAAACCATCATTGAGACACACGGGACGTGCCGGTCGCTCCCGAAGAGGAACCTCGACCCCTGCGACGGCCACCTCGAAAGGACTGGGTTCTCTGGAAAAACCGACCCCTAGTCCCCCCAGAAGACCTACCGGGCCGATACCGCTGAGCCTCCTGAAACCGGCCGCACCCCGCAGCCCCCTTAGAAGCCTTAGGACGAAGCTCTGGGAGCCGAGGAGCCTTAGCATCACCAAGACCCTTCACCAACTTATCCAATTCCTCCCCGAAAAGCAAAGAGCCTTTAAAAGGTAAGGAACAAAGTTTTGCCTTGGACGCAGCATCGGCAACCCAGCCCCGCAACCACAGGGCCCGCCAAGCCGCCACCGCAAAGGTCATGTTCTTTGCAGACGCCCTCAACAAATCGTACAGCGCATCTGCCAAGAAAGACGACCCCATCTTCAACTTAGCCAAATCTTGAACAAAAGAAGCCCTATCAGCCTGCGGGCTATCTAGGAGCCTCTCAGCCCAGCGAAAACACGTCCCAGCCACCAGACCTCCACAAACAGACGCTTGCAACGCCAAAGCAGACAGATCAAAACTCCGCTTTAGGAAGGTCTCCAATTTCCTATCCTAGGGGGTCCCGCAACGCAGCCCCCCCCCCCCCCCCCAATCCACTGGAATAGCTGTAGCCTTAGTCACTGCTGTCACCACGGTATCCACAGTCGGGGGCTTGAGAGAATCTCTATCCTCCTGAGGAAGAGGATAGAGCTTGGTCATAGCCCGAGCCACTTTACACTGAGCCTCCGGCGAATGCCACTCCTGTGTGATCATGTCTCTCAAGTCTGCATTCATAGGAAACGAACGAGAGACCCGCCTGAACCCCTTAACCAACGGATCCACCTGCTTCCTATCCCCTAGGGCAGTGATGGCGAACCTATGGCACGCGTGCCAGAGAGGGCACGCAGAGCCCTCTCCCTTGGCACGCGCGCCATCGCTGGTCCGCCCACTCTCCCTCCCTCCCAGCACCAGGCCTGCCTCCCGCCCTCCCTCCAACCAAACAAGCAACCATCAACCCGCCCGTCCTCCCTCCCAGCACCAGGAACCCCCCCTTCTCTTAAATTTTAAAAGCGTACCTCCTCGGAGTTCATTCATGCGGCGTGCGTCGGCAGCGGCAGCAAAGCGCGTGTTCTTCGCTCGGCGCGCCTTCCTTTCTGTATCTCAAGCTCTGGAAGGCGCGCCGAGCGAAGAACACGCACTTCGCTGCCGCTGCCGACGCACACCGCCTGAATGAACTCCGAGGAGGTACGCTTTTAAAATTTAAGAGGAGAAGGGGGGGTTCCTGGTGCTGGGAGGGAGGGAAGACGGGCGGGCGGGCGGGTTGATGGTTGCTTGTTTGGCTGGAGGGAGGGCGAGAGGCAGGCCTGGTGCTGGGAGGGAGGGAGGCAGGCCTGGTGCTGGGTGCTGCTGGGTAGGAGGGGGGCCTGATGTTGGGAGCTGGGTGGGAGGGAAGCCTGATGGTGGGTGCTGGGTGGGAGGGAGGCCTGGTGTTGGGTGCTGGGTGGGAGGGAAGCCTGATGGTGGGTGCTGAGAGGGAGGGAGGCCTAATGGTGGGTGCTGGGAGGGAGGGAGGGAGGGAGGCCTAATGGTGGGTGCTGGGAGGGAGGGAGGCCTGGTGTTGGGTGCTGGGTGGGAGGGAAGCCTGATGGTGGGTGCTGGGTGGGAGGGAGGCCTGATGGTGGATGCTGGGTGGAAGGGAAGCCTGGTGCTAGGTGGAAGGGAGGCCTGATGTCGGGTGCTGGGTGGAAGGGAAGCCTGGTGCTAGGTGCTGGGTGGAAGGGAGGCCTGATGTTGGGTGCTGGGTGGAAGGGAAGCCTGGTGCTAGGTGCTGGGTGGAAGGGAGGCCTGATGTTGGGTGCTGGGTGGGAGGGAGGCCTGGTGCTGGGTGCTGCCGGGTGCTGAGGGAAGGCAGGGGGGAGAGGAGGGTGGCTGGACATTTGTGGCTGGAGGGGAGAGGAGGGTTGCTGGACATGGATGGAGGGCAAGAAATGAAGAAGAAAGGAGGGAAGTAAAGAAATAAATGGAAAGGAAGCCCTGGAAACGGAGTTAAGAGAACAGATAGAGAGCAGCAGAATCAGCGACTAGAACCAATATGGATAGAAAAACAAAATCACCAGACAACAAAGGTAGAAAAAATCATTTTATTTTTAGTGTTTGGAATATGTTGAATTTGAAAATTTACATCTGCTGTCTTATTTTGCACTGGGTATACTGGAGCTGTAACAGCTTACAGAAATGATTTATAATGGAAGAAAATCATGTTATTTTTTTCTCCTATACTAGTATAATATTTTCAATGATGTCTGTTTATATGTGCCATGGCTGGTGTAAGGGGTGTATCTATCATAGGGGTGGAGTCATATGTGGTGACCCCGCCCATAATGAGTACCAGCACTTTGCGATAAATAATTCGATTTTGGGTTGCTGTTTGGGCACTCAGTCTCTGAAAGGTTCGCCATCACTGCCCTAGGGGAACTGCTGCAGGATCAAATTTTAAAGTGGCAGACACCTGCTCAATGAGTTCAGCTAATTCATCCCTGTGAAAAATCCGAACCACCGAAGGGTCTTCACCTGACAAAATCAGGTCCTCATCCTGACCTGCAACAGACCCCTCTCCTCCTCCTCCAGTGGGCTAAAATCGCCCTCAGAATCCGGAGGAGAAAAAATCTCTGTATCTTCAGACCACTCCACACGTGGTCTTTTAGCGGTAGCAAGCCACCCCCCCCCCCCCCCCCCCGAGACCAAGGGGCTCCGCACACGACGGTCCCGCCTTCCAAGCCTGAAACAAACTCCAAACAAACTCCGGAGGGAACCCCATGCTGCCCGAGGCCTTCCCCCCAGAGTGACTCGAAATCGGGAGTCCCTGAGGCCCCATGACCGGCTCAGCGCTCAAAGGACTCGAATCCAAGATGGCGGCGGTTCCTGCCAAAATCGGAACCAACGCCAAAGTGCCAACCTGAGCCGCACCAACCTCCTTCGATTCCGCCAAGAGCACCTCCGCCGCCAACACCGGCGGCGCGAGGGACTGGGCCTTAGGCTCCCCACAAAACCGTCAGGAACCGCCAACCGCGTCTACACCCCGACGCGCACACAGCCGGCAACGAAGCAACTTCCCCGACATGTTCGCTCAAAAGAACAGCTGATTACAACAACAAAACCGGCGAAAACAAAAAAAAAGCACTCACCGGCGCTTGAATACAAACTCAGCTCTCCCAGAACGGCTGAACAACTCCGGAACCACCGGAGTGCAGCTCCTGCAGCTCTCTTCACGTGGTGTGCTCTTCCTTTTTTTTTTTTTTTTACATTATTTGAGCCCTGCTGCCATAAACTATTCGGCACTCAAGGCTGCAGGATTAACACTGCAGCCGAGGCACAAAGCTGCCCAAAAAGGAAGAGCCAGTCAGGGGGAGGGACCCGGCCACCCGGGTGTGACACCCCAGAACGGACAATGGCAGGCCCCACCGGACCTACCAGCCCCTTGAACACCACAGAATTCCAGGCACAGGGATTAAACACTGCTCCCAAGGAAAACTGAAAATTAATCTCACAACAAGGAATCTAAATCCTACCAGACCGGACAAGCTGCACAGGCTGCATGTCTACCCTCTGCTGAGACTGAGAAAATACTGGAGCTAGATGGCTAGGCACAGGTTATATGTACACAGTTTGAAGTTAGTGTTCTCAGTGTCCCTCTGCTGGTAGGCATGCATAACCCAAGCGTCTTGACCGGTCTGGAGGGTTGCTGAGGAAGTCCTGGATTTCAAGCATGCTGACTTTAGTAAAATGGAGGAATACCTGAGGAAGGAGCTGATGGGCTGGGAGGGCGAACGAGAAGTGGAAGGACAGTGGTCCAGGCTGAAAGAAGCTATAAATAGGCCCACAAACCTTTATGTAAGGAGAGTAAATAAAAGCAAGAAAAAAAGGAAACCGATATGGTTCTCCAAGCAAGTGGCTGACTATAAAATAAAGGCTAAAGAGTTGGCGTTCCTGAAATACAGAAAAACTCAAAAAGAGGAACACGGAGAGGAATACTGGATGAAACTAAAAGAAGCCAAGAGAGAGATACGTCTGGCGAAAGCGCAAGCGGAAGAACAAATGGCTAAAAAGGTAAGGAGGGGTGACAAAAATGTCTTCAGGTATATTAATAAAAGGAGGAAGACTAAAAAGGGAATTGTGAGACTGAAAGATGCTGTGAACCGCTATGTAGATAATGATGAAGAAAAAGAAAATTTGCTAAATAGATACTTTTGTTCTGTTTTCACAGAAGAAAATCCTGGAGAAGGACCGTGATTGACTGGCAAAGGCACGAATAAGAATGGAGTGGATAGAGTGCCGTTCACTGAAGAGAGTGTGTATGAACAACTTGAAAATCTAAAGGTGGACAAAGCCGTGGGACCGGACGGGATCCACCCCAGGATATTGAGGGAGCTCAGAGAGGTTCTGGCGGGTCCTCTTAAAGGTTTGCTTAATAAATCCTTGGAGATGGGAGAGGTTCCGTGGGATTGGAGAACGGCGGACGTAGTCCCTCTTCACAAAAGTGGTGATAGGGAAGAAGCTGGAAACTACAGGCCGGTAAGCCTCACTTCAGTTATTGGAAAAGTAATGGAAGCGATGCTGAAGGAAATGATAGTGAATTTCCTGGAAGCCAATAAGTTGCAAGATCCAAGACAACATGGTTTTACCAAAGGGAAATCGTGCCAAATAAATCTCATTGAATTCTCTGACTGGGTGACTGGAGAACTGAATCAGGGATGTGCTGTAGACGTAATCTACTAAGATTTCAGCAAAGCTTTCGACACGGTACCCCACAGGACTTTCTTGAATAAACTTGTCAGGCTGAAGATACGACACGACGTGGTGAACTGGATTAGGAACTGGTTGACGGGCAGACATCAGAGGGTGGTGGTTTATGGAATTTGCTCGGATGAGGGAAAGGTGAGTAGTGGAGTGCCTCAGGGATTGGTGCTGGGGCTGATTCTGTTCAATATATTTGTGAGTGACATTGCCGAAGGGTTAGAAGGTAAAGTTTGCCTTTTTGCGGATGATACTAACATTTGTAATAGAGTGGACACCTGGGAGGGAGTGGAAAACATGAAAAAGGATCTGCAGAAGCTAGAAGAATGGTCTAAGGTTTGGCAATTAAAATTCAATGCGAAGAAATGCAAAGTGATGCACATAAGGAGTAGAAATCCAAGGGAGACATATGTGTTAGGCGGTGAGAGTCTGATCTGTACGGACGGGGAGAGGGATCTTGGGGTGATAGTATCTGAGGATCTGAAGGCAACAAAACAGTGTGAGAAGGTGGTGGCCGTAGCTAGAAGGTTGCTAGGCTGTATAGAGAGAGGTGTGACCAGCAGAAGAAGGGAAAATTAGGTTCTTACCTTGGTAATTTTCTTTCCTTTAAACACAGCAGATGAATCCATTAACTGATGGGTTGTATCCGCCTACCAGCAGGTGGAGATAGAGAACACTGAAAAGACACAGTGACCTTGGACGGCAAGCCCCTTCTGCCTTCAGTATATGAAACTTCCAAAGCAGAGTGAATAAGAAAGGTAAAATAACATAAACTTTCCTCACAGTGAACAAAAGCCCCAGAACCGGAGCAATAACCAAACAAAGGAGGGACGATCTCAACCTCCTGCAATAGAACAGCATGTATAAATTCTGAGAACTTGTCTTCAACTCCTCCAAATGAGATACAATAACTGCATGAAAGACCTGAACAAAAAACACAAAAAACAGACAGGGAGGGATCATAGATTCATCTGCTGTGATTAAAGGAAAGAAAATTACCAAGGAAACCCCTCCGAAGGGACACCACCTTGTAGAGGTGGAGGGGCTTGTGTGTTTCAATGACTTAGAGGGCTATGCTGAAGGGTTACTCATATCAGACAGGCCTCTGAGGAGAAACCAGACAAAGAGTGTCCCAATTGGGAGAGTGGTAAGATGGTGACCTGAAGTTCGTATGCCCAACGGCCCAGCTGCCCTCTGAAGTTTCATCTTCTTTACGTAAATTTCCTCTCTGCAATTGCAGTTACCTTAACTGAGAGGAAGGGGACATCCGGCGGTCAGCCGCCGATGGCCAGCATTTTATCCCCTGAGCAGTAAGTGCGGGACCGCTGCGCGATAAACTGCCCACAGATGAAAGGGTTGGCGAGTCCTTTGATTAGCGCCGGCGAAGGAGCGTCGACGCTCTTGGACCTGGAAAAACAACTCCATCGCGCCCGAATTAGTCAACCACCATGTCCAAAGGAGTGGAGGAGTGAGTTAGAGGTGTATGCTGAAACGGAGACGTTTACAGCAGAACCCGAATCGGCGGAACCACTCCTAAACACCTATGAGAAATCAACTTGGAGTTTTTGGCTCCCGTGGAGGTTACATTGAATACCATCTGGAAGGCGCTTCGGGACCTAACGGTGGCAGTAAATAATTTTCTTTCAGATATAATTTTATTAGAGAGTTACATGGACAATTCAACTGAACCCTTTGAGAATAAAAAATTGATATAACAAATGATTCTACATGAGCAAGAAGTGGTTATGATAATAGACCAGAAATTTTGAATAATAAAATGAATATTATTATAGATGATTAATATCGAGATTATTTTTTTATCCCAGAGTTCCGGGTATGACTTCTAAAGTTTTCCTCAGAAATATTTCCTCAAATTATTACTTTAAAAGGAGTGAAGCCTGTGAAAACTGGGATTACTTTAATCAGTGGGATTTGAATTAGAGACAAGTATACGTATTGTTAAATAACTTCTGATTTTTAAAAGAGAAAGAATGTAATCAGATGTATTATTTCTAACTAATATTGGACAATAAGTATGTTTTTTCAATGAAATGATTTGACTATACATCGTATTGGCCTTGAAGAAGCCAACTAGATGATCAATGTGGAATAATGAATTAGACGAGTAATATCTGGGGATAATCAGGTTAATACCACGGCTTTTTTTTCTCTGTTTACTGTTTAATTGAGCTCCTTATCTTGTTTCACTCTCCCTATTTAGTGGTCTAAGGAAGAGAATAGAATTACCTGACTGAAATAATTCCTACATATTATTTTCTCTGTATTTCCAGCAAATTGTTTTATCGCTTGTAAAAATTTAAATGGTTGTAAATAAAAAAATTTTAAAAAAAGAAAATTACCAAGGTAAGAACCTAACTTTCCCTTCCTTGTCATCAGCACCAGATGAATCCATTAACTGATGGGATGTACAAAAGCACTCCCTACATAGGGTGGGAACAGGCAACTCCACGAGCAAGCACCTGCGCACCAAAATGCGCGTCCTACTTCGCTGCAACATCCAGTCTGTAATGCCGTACAAACGAGAGCTGAGAAGCCCAAGTAGCTGCACGACAAATCTCGTGAAGAGAAAGGACACCCATTTCAGCCCACGAGGAGGAAATCGCTCTCGTGGAATTCGCTTTAAACGCTTCAGGTGGAGACCGTCCTGAAAGCAGACAGGCAGAAAAAATGACTTCCCTGAGCCAACGGGCTATAGTGGCCTTAGATGTCGTACACCCGCGTCGAGGACCTGTCAACAATACAAAAAGATGATCAGAAGTCCTGAAGTCATTTGACATCTGGAGATACTGCAACAGAGCCCTGCAGACATCCAAAACACGCAATTGCCCAAAGGACTCCGGAAAGTCCTCCCTAGAAAAGGAAGGTAGAAAAATAGGCTGGTTCAGGTGAAACGCTGAAACCACCTTAGGGACAAAGGAAGGCACTGTACGTACCATTACCCCGGACTCTGAGAACTGTAGGAAAGGATCCCAACAGGAAAGCGCCTGAAGCTCAGATATGTGTCTAACCGATGTCATGGCCACCAAAAAGACTGTCTTGAGAGTCACATCCTTCTCAGAAGCTTGCCTAAGCGGCTCAAAAGGCGAACGCTGAAGGCACTTCAACAGCAGCCCCAGGTTCCAGGCCGGACACGGCGACCGCACGGGAGGACGGAGCCGAAGCGCCCCTTTGAGAAATCGGACAATGTCCGGATGAGCAGCAAGGGACAAGCCAGAGACTTTCCCTCAGAAGCATGCCAACGCTGCCACTTGAACCTGAAGGGAATTGTAAGCCACGCCTTTTTGTAAACCGTCCTGCAAAAAATCCAGTACCGGCGAGACTGTAGCCCGCGCGGGTGTGATCGCTTTTGAAGCACACCACGCCTCAAACTTGCGCCAGATCCAAGCATAAGCCGGAGGTAGATCTCTTGCGGGCCTGTAAGAGAGTGGAAATGACTTTGTTAGAGTAGCCCTTGTCTCTCCATTGCGCCCTTTAAAGAACCAGGCCGTAAGACCAAATCAGCAGGGATCCTCCATAGTCACCGGACCCTGAACCAACAGGTTTGGCACCAGAGGCAAAGGAAGTGGAGCCTCCACCAGCATCTGACGGAGATCCGCGTACCACGGACGGCTTGGCCAATCCGGAGCGATGACAATCACCAATCCTCGGTGCAGTTGAATCCGGAGGACTCGCCCTATCAAGGGCCAAGGAGGGAACACATACAGGAGGGCCCAAGGGCAGGGTTGAGCCAGTGCATCCAACCCCACCGAGCAAGGATCTCTCCTTCTGCTGAAAAAGCGAGGGACTTTGGCATTTGCACTTGACGCCATTAGATCCAATCCGGGAGTCCCCCATTTGGCACAAATCTGAAGAAAAACTTCTTCTGCCAGTTCCCATTCTGCTGGGTCAATTAGATGTCTGCTGATGAAATCGGCTTGCACGTTGCTCTGACCTTCTATGTGAGCTGTGGTCAGCACATGCAAGTGGAGCTCGGCCCAGTGGAAAATCTGAGCAGCCTCCACGGCCAGGGCCCTGCACTGCGTGCAGCCCTGACGATTGATGTAGGCCACCGCTGTCATGTTGTCTGACAGATCTTGGACAGGAAGCCCCTCCAGAGTCTTGTGGAAGGCCAGAAGAGCCTGGAATATCGCTCTCAATTCCAAGCGATTGATGGACCGCCCCGCTTCCACGGGTGTCCACTGACCCTGAGCATAGCTTCCCTGGCAATGAGCTCCCCAGCCCGAAAGGCCGGCATCCGTTATCACCAGGCACCAAGAGGAAGCGCCAGCAGCATTCCCTGTCGCAGCATCCTGTCGGAGAGCCACCAATCCATACTGTGCCGGGCTGCAGGGAGCCACGTTAGTCTGTGTTGGTATTCCTGGGAGATCGGAGACCATTGCTGAAGCAGAGCAATCTGCAGCGGTCTCACGTGAGCTCTTGCCCAGAGAACCACCTCCATGGTGGCCGTCATCAACCCCAGGAGCTGAACAAAGTCCCAAGCTCGAGGGCGAGGAGGCATCCGCAGGAGCAGACGGACCTGATTCTGAAGCTTGCATCGCCTGTGGTCGGGGAGAAAGCCGAACCCGTGTCGAACCAGACCCCCAAATACTCGAGAGATTGAGAGGGGGTCTGGTGATGTTTGGGCAAATTGATCACCCAGCTCAGAGTCTGAAGAACCGTTATAACTCTGGTCGTGGCGAGTCAGCTCTCGTCTGCCGAATCCGCCCTGATGAGCCAGTCGTCGAGATACAGGTGAACTCTGATACCCTCTCACCTGAGAAAGGCAGCTACCACCACCATCACCTTGGAAAAGGTATGGGGAGCTGTGGCTAGGCTGAAAGGCAAGGCCCGAAACTGGAAATGTTGGCCCAAAACCGTAAACCGGAGAAACCGCTGATGCGGACGCCAAATAGGAATGTGTAAGTAAGCTTCCTTGAGGTCCAGAGACGTGAGAAACTCTCCTGGCTGTACCGCCGCAATGATGGAGCGCAGGGTTTCCATGCGAAAGTGTCGCACTCTTAGAGCCTCGTTGACCCTTCGTAAGTCGATGATTGGTTTGAAAGACCCGCCTTTTCGAGGGACCACAAAATAAATAGAGTAGCAACCGCAGCCGCGTTCAGCGGGAAGCACCAGAATCACCACTCCGAGCTGCAGCAAGACTTGCAAGGTCTCCTCTACAGCCGGCCATTTGATGGCAGTGACGCATCGGGACTCCATAAAAGCGTCTCTCACCGGGGCACTGAATTCCAATCGGTAACCTTCTCTGATCAGGTCCAGGACCCACTGATCTGAAGAAATCTTGGTCTACTCCTCAAGGAAGAGGGAAAGATGACCCCCTACTGCAGGAATCAACGAGTGGACCGGCGTCCTGTCATTGTGGAGGACGCCCCTGAACTCCGGAGTTCCTCTGCTGAAAACGGGCACGTTGAAAAAACCCAGCAGAGTGCCCCGAGCAATACCTGCGAGCTTCACGGAAACGTGGCCTGGAAGAAAAGGGAATACAGGACTTTTGGAAGAAGGCCTCGGCCTATCCTCAGGAAACCGTTGGGACTTAGAGTACCCTAGGTCTTTAACAATCTTCTCCAATTCCCCTCCAAATAACAGAAGGCCCCGAAAGGGTAACCTCACCAGCCTTTGCTTAGACGCCATGTCAGCCGCCCAATGCTGCAGCCAAAGAAGGCGGCGGGCAGAAACCTCCACAGACATCTGCTTAGCCAAAGCTCTGACCAGATCATAAAGGCTATCAAAACCTGGAGGGAATCCAGTCCGCAACATAGTGTCAGACGCCTCCGGCACAGCCCTTTTTAACATAAAGGCCTTATGCATCAGCAGCACAAATTCAGGGGAGAAAAACTCACCCTGGCCCTCCGCCCCCGAATTAGGAGAAGCGGAGGAAGGAGCTCCTCTAGCAGCCTCAGAACGAGGCGTCCCCCTGCCCTCAGACTCCTCCACAACAGTGAGGGTCGAGTCACTCGGCGCTTCCAAAATGGCGCCCGCTGCCAGCTCCATCGAGCGGGAAGAATCACCGCTCGCCATGCCCGTACTAACACAAGCATCTAAGGAGCATGTACTGCAAAGCCCCGCTGCTGACCCGCGTTTACCACAGCAGGAGCAGCGCTTAACTCCTTCAGCGGCCATCGCCCAACTGGACGGAAATATAGAAAGAAATGGCGACTTCGCGCCAAAACTTACCCCGCACAGAATGCTGTCCGCGGGAATCTCCCCAGAGAAGCTGGGCACCACTCTCACCTCAGAAGACCGAGTCAACGAGCTCCAGTCAAGCTTCACTTAACCAGAATCTCTGTAGAAAGCCTCAGAACAGCAACGCTGAATAAGCGCGCCTTTTTTTTTTTTTTTTTTTTACACTGTGAGGAAAGTTGGAGGCAGGAAGCAAAAGAGGGACTCTGGGAGGAGAGGGATGGGGTAAGGCAGGGACAGGGAACAAAACCAAGTATGCCTTCAAAATGGGCACCACCAGCCACAACACCCCCGCTCTACTGGCAAAGCACAGGAGCCACCCCAGGCAGAAATCCAGGAGCTGATCCAGTGACATCCACACCTGCTGGGAGACAGAGATATACTGAAGGCAGAAGGGGCTAGCCGTCCAAGGTCACTGTGTCTTTTCAGTGTTCTCTATCTCCACCTGCTGGTAGGCGGATACAACCCATCAGTTAATGGATTCATCTGCTGCTGATGACAAGGAAAAGAGGTTTTAATGCCCCTGTATAAGTCGTTGGTGAGGCCCCACCTGGAGTATTGTGTTCAGTTTTGGAGGCCGTATCTTGCTAAGGATGTAAAAAGAATTGAAGCGGTGCAAAGAAAAGCTACGAGAATGGTATGAGATTTGCGTTACAAGACGTATGAGGACAGACTTGCTGATTAGAACATGTATACCCTGGAGGAAAAGAGAAACAGGGGTGATATGATACAGACGTTGAAATATTTGAAAGGTATTAATCCGCAAACGAACCTTTTCCGTAGATGGGAAGGCGGTAGAACTAGAGGACATGGAATGAGATTGAAGGGGGGCAGACTCAAGAAAAATGTCAGGAAGTATTTTTTCATGGAGAGAGTGATGGATACTTGGAATGCCCTCCCGCGGGAGGTGGTGGAGATGAAAACGGTAACGGAATTCAAACATGCATAGGATAAACATAAACGAATCCTGTACAGAAGGAATGGATCCTCAGAAGCTTAGCCGAGATTGAGTGGCAGCGCCGGTGGTGGGAGGCAGGGCTTGTGATTGGGAGGCGGGGCTAGTGCTGGGCAGACTTCTACAGTCTGTGCCCTGAAAATGGCAGATCCAAATCAAGGTAAGGTATCCACAAAAAGTAGCACATATGAGTTTATCTTGTTGGGCAGACTAGATGGACCGTGCAGGTCTTTTTCTGCCGTCATCTACTATGTTACTATTATGAAACCCAAGGAGAGCACACAGATCACACATCACACTGTGGGAAGGTGCAAGAGGCACTGGCAGACCAGGAATTCAAAGTTGAGGGCTTCCCGACAACATGAAAGGCTTGACTTGATGAAATGGGAATCCAGAAAGTCAGATTGCCTGACCTGTAGAAGTTGGCCTCATGAAACCCAAGACGAGTGAGTGGTGAGCCCTGAGACTTGGGATTCCCTAGGACCTAACCAACTGCTCTAGATCTTCTCCAAAGAAAAGATTACCTCAACAAGGTAGCTTGGCAAATGTGACTTAGAAGCCACAGGAATTGTCCAAGCCTAAGCCAGAGCAACCTGCCTGCGAAGAGTGCAAGAATTTGCTGGTGTGACTGTGCACTAGAACAGGCTGGAATGGCTGTGCATTGGAGCTAAATAGTGGGGCTGAGAGCCAGAACATGATCGTAGTAGAATATGGATGGTTATGCCATTGTGCACAAAGCGAATGCTACATACCTGTAGAAGGTATTCTCCGAGGACAGCAGACTGATTGTTCTCACTGATGGGGTGACGTCCACGGCAGCCCCTCCAATCGGAAACTTCTCTAGCAAAGTCCTTTGCTAGTCCTCGCGCGCATGCGCGGCCGTCTTCCCGCCCGAAACCGGCTCGAGCCGGCCAGTCCAGTATGTAGCAAGACAATACACTTCAAGGGAAGACACAACTCCAAAGGGGAGGCGGGCGGGTTTGTCAGAACAATCAGCCTGCTGTCCTCGGAGAATACCTTCTACAGGTATGTAGCATTCGCTTTCTCCGAGGACAAGCAGGCTGCTTGTTCTCACTGATGGGGTATCCCTAGCCCCCAGGCTCACTCAAAACAACAACCATGGTCAATTGGGCCTTGCAACGGCGAGGACATAACTGAGATTGACCTAAAAAATTTACCAACTAACTGAGAGTGCAGCCTGGAACAGAACAAACAGGGCCCTCGGGGGGTGGAGTTGGATCCTAAAGCCCAAACAGGTTCTGAAGAACTGACTGCCCGAACCGACTGTCGCGTCGGGTATCCTGCTGCAGGCAGTAATGAGATGTGAATGTGTGGACAGATGACCACGTCGCAGCTTTGCAAATTTCTTCAATGGAGGCTGACTTCAAGTGGGCTACCGACGCAGCCATGGCTCTAACATTATGAGCCGTGACATGACCCTCAAGAGCCAGCCCCGCCTGGGCGTAAGTGAAGGAAATGCAATCTGCTAGCCAATTGGATATGGTGCGTTTCCCTACAGCCACTCCCCTCCTATTGGGATCAAAAGAAACAAACAATTGGGCGGACTGTCTGTGGGGCTGTGTCCGCTCCAGATAGAAGGCCAATGCTCTCTTGCAGTCCAATGTGTGCAGCTGACGTTCAGCAGGGCAGGAATGAGGACGGGGAAAGAATGTTGGCAAGACAACTGACTGGTTCAGATGGAACTCCGACACGACCTTTGGCAAGAACTTAGGGTGAGTGCGGAGGACTACTCTGTTATGATGAAATTTGGTGTAAGGGGCCTGGGCTACCAGGGCCTGAAGCTCACTGACTCTACGAGCTGAAGTAACTGCCACCAAGAAAATGACCTTCCAGGTCAAGTACTTCAGATGGCAGGAATTCAGTGGCTCAAAAGGAGGTTTCATCAGCTGGGTGAGAACGACATTGAGATCCCATGACACTGTAGGAGGCTTGACAGGGGGCTTTGACAAAAGCAAACCTCTCATGAAGCGAACAACTAAAGGCTGTCCTGAGATCGGCTTACCTTCCACATGGTAATGGTATGCACTGATTGCGCTAAGGTGAACTCTTACAGAGTTGGTCTTAAGACCAGACTCAGACAAGTGCAGAAGGAATTCAAGCAGGGTCTGTGTAGGACAAGAGCGAGGAGCTAGGGCCTTGCTGTCACACCAGACGGCAAACCTCCTCCACAGAAAGAAGTAACTCCTCTTAGTGGAATCTTTCCTGGAAGCAAGCAAGACGCGGGAGACACCCTCTGACAGACCCAAAGAGGCAAAGTCTACGCTCTCAACATCCAGGCCGTGAGAGCCAGGGACCGGAGGCTGGGATGCAGAAGAGCCCCTTTGTCCTGCGTGATGAGGGTCGGAAAACACTCCAATCTCCACGGTTCTTCTGAGGATAACTCCAGAAGAAGAGGGAACCAGATCTGACGCGGCCAAAAAGGAGCAATCAGAATCATGGTGCCTCGGTCTTGCTTGAGTTTCAACAAAGTCTTCCCCACCAGAGGAATGGGAGGATAAGCATACAGCAGGCCCTCCCCCCAATCCAGGAGGAAGGCATCCGATGCCAGTCTGCCGGGGGCCTGAAGCCTGGAACAGAACTGAGGGACTTTGTGGTTCACTCGAGATGCGAAGAGATCCACCAAGGGGGTGCCCCACGCTTGGAAGATCTGGCGCACCACTCTGGAGTTGAGCAACCACTCGTGAGGTTGCATAATCCGGCTCAGTCTGTCGGCCAGACTGTTGTTTACGCCTACCAGATATGTGGCTTGGAGCACCATGCCCAGACGGCGAGCCCAGAGCCACATGCTGACGGCTTCCTGACACAGGGGGCGAGATCCGGTGCCCCCCTGCTTGTTGACATAGTACATGGCAACCTGGTTGTCTGTCTGAATTTGGATAATTTGATGGGACAGCCGATCTCTGAAAGCCTTCAGAGCGTTCCAGATCGCTCGCAACTCCAGGAGATTGATCTGTAGACCGCGTTCCTGGAGGAACCAGCTTCCTTGGGTGTGAAGCCCATCGACATGAGCTCCCCATCCCAGGAGAGACGCATCCGTTGTCAGCACTTTTTGTGGCTGAGGAATTTGGAAAGGACGTCCCAGAGTCAAATTGGACCAGATTGTCCACCAATACAGGGATTCGAGAAAACTCGTGGACAGGTGGATCACGTCTTCTAGACCCCCAGCAGCCTGATACCACTGGGAGGCTAGGGTCCATTGAGCAGATCTCATGTGAAGACGGGCCATGGGAGTCACATGAACTGTGGAGGCCATGTGGCCCAGCAATCTCAACATCTGCCGAGCTGTGATCTGCTGGGACGCTCGCACCCGCGAGACGAGGGACAACAAGTTGCTGGCCCTCGTCTCTGGGAGATAGGCGCGAGCCGTCCGAGAATCCAGCAGAGCTCCTATGAATTCTAGTTTCTGCACTGGGAGAAGATGGGACTTTGGATAATTTATCACAAACCCCAGTAGCTCCAGGAGGCGAATAGTCATCTGCATGGACTGCAGGGCTCCTGCCTCGGATGTGTTCTTCACCAGCCAATCGTCGAGATATGGGAACACGTGCACCCCCAGCCTGCGAAGTGCCGCTGCTACCACAGCTAGGCACTTTGTGAACACCCTGGGCGCAGAGGCGAGCCCAAAGGGTAGCACACAGTACTGGAAGTGGCGTGTGCCCAACTGAAATCGCAGATACTGTCTGTGAGCTGGCAGTATCGGGATGTGTGTGTAGGCATCCTTCAAGTCCAGAGAGCATAGCCAATCGTTTTGCTGAATCATGGGGAGAAGGGTGCCCAGGGAAAGCATCCTGAACTTTTCTTTTACGAGATATTTGTTCAGGGCCCTTAGGTCTAGGATGGGACGCATCCCCCCTGTTTTCTTTTCCACAAGGAAGTACCTGGAATAGAATCCCAGCCCTTCTTGCCCGGATGGCACGGGCTCGACCGCATTGGCGCTGAGAAGGGCGGAGAGTTCCTCTGCAAGTACCTGCCTGTGCTGGAAGCTGTAAGACTGAGCTCCCGGTGGACAATTTGGAGGTTTTGAGGCCAAATTGAGGGTGTATCCTTGCCGGACTATTTGAAGAACCCACTGGTCGGAGGTTATGAGAGGCCACCTTTGGTGAAAAGCTTTCAACCTCCCCCCGACTGGCAGGTCGCCCGGCACTGACACTTGGATGTCGGCTATGCTCTGCTGGAGCCAGTCAAAAGCTCGCCCCTTGCTTTTGCTGGGGAGCCGCGGGGCCTTGCTGAGGCGCACGCTGCTGACGAGAGCGAGCGCGCTGGGGCTTAGCCTGGGCCGCAGGCTGTCGAGAAGGAGGATTGTACCTACGCTTACCAGAAGCATAGGGAACAGTCTTCCTTCCCCAAAAAAATCTTCTACCTGTAGAGGTAGATGCTGAAGGCTGCCGGCGGGAGAACTTGTCGAATGCGGTGTCCCGCTGGTGGAGATGCTCTACCACCTGTTCGACCTTCTCTCCAAAAATGTTATCCGCACGGCAAGGCGAGTCCGCAATCCGCTGCTGGAGTCTATTCTCCAGGTCGGCGGCACGCAGCCATGAGAGCCTGCGCATCACCACACCTTGAGCAGCGGCCCTGGACGCAACATCAAAGGTGTCATACACCCCTCTGGCCAGGAATTTTCTGCACGCCTTCAGCTGCCTGACCACCTCCTGAAAAGGCTTGGCCTGCTCAGGGGGAAGAGCATCAACCAAGCCCGCCAACTGCCACACATTGTTCCGCATATGTATGCTCGTGTAGAGCTGGTACGACTGAATTTTGGCCACGAGCATAGAAGAATGGTAGGCCTTCCTCCCAAAGGAGTCTAAGGTTCTAGGGTCTTTGCCCGGGGGCGCCGAAGCATGCTCCCTAGAACTCTTAGCCTTCTTTAGGGCCAAATCCACAACTCCAGAGTCATGAGGCAACTGGGTGCGCATCAGCTCTTGGTCCCCATGGATCCGGTACTGGGACTCGATCTTCTTGGGAATGTGGGGATTACTTAGTGGCTTGGTCCAGTTCGCAAGCAATGTCTTTTTTAGGACATGGTGCAAGGGAACAGTGGACGCTTCCTTAGGTGGAGAAGGATAGTCCAGGAGCTCAAACATTTCAGCCCTGGGCTCGTCCTCCACAACCACCGGGAAGGGGATGGCCGTAGACATCTCCCGGACAAAGGAAGCGAAAGACAGACTCTCAGGAGGAGAAAGCTGCCTTTCAGGAGAGGGAGTAGGATCAGAAGGAAGACCCTCAGACTCCTCGTCCGAGAAATATCTGGGGTCTTCCTCTTCCTCCCACGAGGCCTCACCCTCGGTGTCAGACACAAGTTCACGAACCTGTGTCTGCAACCTCGCCCGGCTCGACTCCGTGGAGCCACATCCACGATGGGGGCATCGAGAGGTAGACTCCCTCGCCCGCATCGGCGAAGCTCCCTCCGCCGACGTAGTCGGGGAGCCCTCCTGGGAGGTGGCCGCAGTCGACGTCGGGGACCTCACCCCGGGCGATGGGCCAGCCGGCGCCACGCTCGACGGTACCGGAGGCGCAAGCACCGCCGGTACCGGAGGGGAAGGGCGCAACAGCTCTCCCAGAATCTCTGGGAGAACGGCCCGGAGGCTCTCTTTCAGAGCGGCTGCAGAGAAAGGCAAAGAGGTCGATGCAGGCGTCGACGTCAGAATCTGTTCCGGGCGAGGAGGCTGTTCCGGGCTGTCCAGAGTGGAGCGCATCGACACCTCCTGAACAGAGGGTGAGCGGTCCTCTCGGTGCCGATGCCTGCTGGGTTCCGACTCCCTCGGCGACCCAGAGCTCTCGGTGCCAATGCGGGGAGGTAACTGGTGTCGATGCTTCTTCGACTTCTTCCGAAGCATGTCACCGGAGCTCCCCGGCACCGACGAGGAGGACGTAGAATCCAGCCGTCGCTTCCTCGGGGCCGAGGCCGAAGGAGGTCGGTCTCGGGGGGGCTGTACCGCAGGAGCCCTCAGGGTAGGAGGAGACCCACCCGAAGGCTCACCGCCACCAGCAGGGGAATGGACAGCCCTCACCTGCACTCCTGACGATGCACCACCGTCCGACGACATCAGCAGACGAGGTCCCGGTACCACCGACGTCGATGCAGTCGCCCGATACCTTGGCACCGATGCAGAGGCCCGATGCCTCGATGCACTCGATACAGTGGCGGCCGAGGAAGATGGTCTGGACGCTGACGACGTCGATGCACTTGAAGATCCCGGTGCCGATGCCGACGAAGAGCCCGAGAACAACACGTTCCACTGGGCTAATCTCGCTACCTGAGTCCGCCTTTGAAGCAGGGAACACAGACTACAGTTCTGAGGGCGGTGCTCGGCCCCCAGACACTGAAGACACGACGAGTGTCTATCAGTGAGCGAGATTACCCGGGCGCACTGGGTGCACTTCTTGAAGCCGCTGGAAGGCTTCGATGTCATGGGCGGAAAAATCACGCCGGCGAAATCAAAATCCGAAATGACGGAAAAAGAGCACCAAAAAATTTAGAAGGGAGAAAATCTCGACCGAGGCCGAAAAGAGGCCTACCCCGACGACGAAAGAAAACTTATCGGGGGCAAAAAGCTGGAAGTACGGGAAGGGGTGGTCTGAAACCCGGGGGTTTCCGAAGCACTTCCCGACACTTTAAAGACTTTTTCCGAAGAAAAAACACGTCAAAAATAAATTTGGACGCGCGAGGTCGACTTTCCGGGGCTCGACACGGCGAAACACGACCGTACCGAGTGCGGACAAAAGAAGACTGGCCGGCTCGAGCCGGTTTCGGGCGGGAAGACGGCCGCGCATGCGCGGTGCGCGCGGGCGCGCGAGGACTAGCAAAGGACTTTGCTAGAGAAGTTTCCGATTGGAGGGGCTGCCGTGGACGTCACCCCATCAGTGAGAACAAGCAGCCTGCTTGTCCTCGGAGAATGCATGGTAAGCTGCAGTAGGATCTGATCCAGCCACTTCTGGATCTCTTGTGCACTCTCAAGTGGAGACTTTAACCAATAAGTTATGCCTGTATACTGAAGCAGCTCCAAGAGATCGCCAATTGACCAATACAATGAAAAAGGCGCCAAAAGTGCAACAGAAGACTGCCGCTCAAAGAGCGATGGCTGGGGCTGGTATGAAAGAGGATCAGCCCATGTCAGAGTGCAACACCAGAGAGCAGAGCTGCAGTGGAAAACCAACACTGTTACCTTAACGCACTACAGCGTGGTGTCAGCTGCCCCCAGTCATGCAATGAACTGCCTTGTCAAGACAAGAAATGTGGGAAAGTGAGGTAAAATATATCCCAAGAGATCCTCAGCACAAACCAGCTTGGAACCAGGGGACCTGCAGGTTGAAAGCCAGCTACCTTCCAGAATAGACTATTGTGTTCCTAAAGCACTGCAAACACTGCACTTGAAGAAAAGTCCAGCATGGCAACACTGAGGCGCCAGGAGTACCTGGGAGACCACGGTAGATCTGGAAACAGTGCACTGGCCCCCAAAAACAAAATTCACACAGAAACAGAGTCAACAGTCCCAAGCTTAAGTGTATTCCCCATTCCATAGGAGGATGCCCCGTCAATAAAAAAAGAGTTTGGGAACCAAAGGAGACTCCACAAAGGAAGTGAGGGAATACTGCCAGGGAGCTTAAATTGTATTTATGGAGGCAGAAAACCTGCTTGCGAGCCTTTTCCTTATGTTTTTGTTTTGTTTTTTAGCAACCAACCCTGACAAAAAACAGTAAGGTGATTCCAAGCTCCCCCAAACAAAAGTGCATTACACGAACTAGGGCCTAACAAATGACCTAACATCCCTGGTGCACTTCTCTGACGCCAGATGCTGGCTCCAGAAATGCAGAGAACAAACCCTGGAACCATAAGTAAAAGCAGGAACTCACCCCAGGCACCATGGTCTGCTGGGGACTGCTGCCACCAACTAAGTCACTTTTGGGCAAACAAACTGCCTTGTAGAATGAGGTAGCAAAGGAGGGACAGTGACCCCTCAGCAGAGCCCAACCACCCCTGTCCCCACTGCGAGTAGTCAGGAGCCAGGCAAAGAGGCAGGAAGTCAGAAGCAACCCAGCAGGTTCCCTTGCCTGTGTTTTTTATTTTAAGCCCTGGAGCCAAAGAAACAAGGGAAAAAGCCACCACAGGTGACCCCCCCCCCCCCCCCCCAGGTCAGCTGCACAAAGGAGAGAAGCGCCAAAAATAGAGATGGGTGAAAAATAGTCAAGTCCTGCCAGCCCCAGTTCATGAACTAGCAAGATGGCCGCCAAAGCCCTGCTAGCACCATGAGGAAAAACTACCCTGCACTTCCCTCGAAAGGGAAACAAGTGAGGCCTTTCACAAGTGCTGTCTTGGGACTCCAATGCAAGCCTGCACCATCGGCCGGGGAAAAAGCTGCCGCTGCATGCCACATCCAACCGCAGAAGCAGCATGTAAACATCCCTGCAGCCAACCCTGAGAAACTGAAAGCAAAACCGCGAAAAGCAGCACAGCATATTAAAAAAAAAAGGGAACACTCACCCCAGCGCACCATCAGAAGTCCTACCTGTGTCCCACTGCAATCAGAGACACACAGCCATCCTCTCCTCCAACAGCCCTGATACTGGGGACACCAGTATCTCTCCTGAAGCCAGTTGTGGGCTTAAAGCAGAATGCCTAAAGACATAGCTTTTTTTTTTTTTTTAAAGAAGATGAAGTCCCAAAGCACAGAGGAAGGAGAATGGAGAAGGGCAGGAGATGGCAGAAGGGTGGGGGAGGGACCTGGGGTGACCAGGTGTATCCCCTAAAGGTGGCACCGCTCAGTCACACACTCCATAGTTCTACTTAACTATGAAACCCAGAACAGGAGCTGTAATCAGATGAGGCCAGGAGCTCGTGAAAGATCATCCATCCCCTTGCTGGAGACAGAGAATACTGACTGACCAAGGAGCATTCCGTCCTATAAGAAAATTCAGTTCAGCGCTCTCTATCTCCACCGTCTGGTAGATGGTCACAACCCACAGATCTCTGAAATTCCTCCTGTTGCTGACGCTAAGGAGCATGCATCACCAAGACGAAAGGGAGAAAGGGATAGCCTACAGATTTTTTGGTGGGTCAGTTGGGTGGCAACTACACTGAGCTCATATTGATCCTCCATCAGCCTAAAACCCCAGTTTAGCATACATTTCTTCTGCTGCAGCTATAAGCCTTTTAAAAATGCAAGCTTTGCTTGCAAGAGTAATTCTTCTAAACTACTGTGCCAGAAAAAAAAGTCTCTCTAGAAAAAACAATGTAGTGAACAACAGATTTTTTTTTTTAAGAGTTAAGTAAGACTACAGTACTACACAACACCCTTACATCGACACCCATCATGTGCTATATTTACTACCTAACCCCTTCCCCAAGGCACATCAGTTTCCCAAGCCAATTTTTCTTCATGGAACTCGAAAAATGATTAAATACATTAATATACATCAATACGCTTGTGAATGAGAAAAAAAAAATGCTGTTACAGTTACATCAGAATGGAACTGGCTGAGGCCGGGTTGTGGGGAAGACAGTTTTCAAAACATGAAACATGCCTTTAATGAAATTCCTTAGTTCCATTTTCCCTGCCACCCTAACAGTGGATATGTGCCTCCCTTAATGATGCCCTGCTAAAGGGAATTCTGTTTAATAAATCCAAGAGTTTCAAAGCTAACAATGTAGCCACAAAAAATTAAAAGTGCAAAGAAGGTACCTCAAAGACGGGCCTGTCTCGGATACGCTCCCACCGGGATTTCATGGGGAGAGTCCGGACTAAAGGAGCCATACCCTGGGAATAGAGCTTAGTCTGCTTGTTCATATTCATGATGTTGATTTTGATCAGTTTTCCTGGCATACCTCCTCGCACGCTGAAATAAAACCAGGATCTGAAAGAATGAAGAAGGAGGGAAAGAGAAGATACAGATATACTGTGAGTAAGCAGCAACATTATACAAGTGTTTCTGGCAAGGGATCAGTTTCATTCTTCTTTACTGTGCAAGGCCATGGTACTCACGCCAAAGCATGAAATGTACTCACTTTCAGGCAACTATTCAACCATATATTTTCATCACTCCACTATTCACAAACTTCATTGCAGTCATCAAGGACGTAATTCTATAGGATGAGGTGCTAACATTTATGCGCCAATTATACATTTAAATTTATAGAAGAGCATATATGCACGCAAATGCCAAATATCCACCTAAGTGCTGTTCTGTAAATACTTGTGCATCTTACACAGTGGATAATTCACATATAGGTGTATATATAGGAGTCTGGATAAAGTGGCGGCAGTTATCTGCGTGTCTCTAACATTTAGGAATGAACATTTACACCAGCTTTATGGCTGACATAAGTGCTTGTGCCTAAATTATAGGCAAGAATAATCACCTATTACACTAGTATTCTATAAAAGGAAAGCAGACCCTACTTTCCTTTATACAATAGGCAGACACAGGTGCTCTGTTATAGAATTGCCCCCCCCCCCCCCCCCAAGTGCTTAATATGGAATGAACGTGTCATACTTAAGCCTGCCATTCAGAGAGAAAAGAAAGAATAAAATGCATCTTTTACAAGGTCCCTGCTGCAAGTGCTTTCTGAAGTGAATACCCAGAGAAACAACCTGACTATATTTTTTCCTGAACTGGAATATTTGAACATCTCTCTTGAACTCAAACCAGAAAAAAATGTTACTGGATTCTTTATTCAGGATAAAGGTTCAAAAGAAACTCAGCTGGTGTGGTGTACTCCAGAAATTTGACTAAGGGGCTCATGCACAGTGGCACCCATTAAATATGGGTGGCGCAAAAAATTTACCAGGTCGCAAACAGCGACCAATACCCAAAGGGGATCACATGTAAATGAGATGCACGGATCCCCTTTTCAGCATCGGTCGCTGTTTGTGACTCAGAGCTGTCAAATGCATTTAACAACTTCCTACAGACAGCCTGAGTTTTTTTTTCCTAGATGAATGGGGGGAGGGGCTCAAGAGGGTGTCCACTGGAGTCTAGCAGACCCCCCCCTTGAGCCCTCCCATGCAACTCAAGAAACTCTCTAGTGGTCTACTGACCCCCCCTTGCACTAAATCATCCTGGTGGTCCAGTGGACTCGACCCCATCCCCACACCTCCCACCCCCAGCAAAGATCTAGCCTGGTGGTCTAGTGTTACTCGCCCTTCTCCTCCTCCTCCCCCTCGTACCTTACAAAGTTGGAGGCAAGAGGGCAGAAACAACCAAGGTTTGATAACAGGAGACAGCATGTCACAAGGCTGAAGGTCTCCATCCACTCAACCCAAGAAAGTTTTAATTCTCCTAAATGCAGCTGCCACCATCTTGTTACACCAAAAACAATGCAACTGATAAAGCAACAAGCTCCGCCTACTGGCTTCAGCCCACATCATGGGCCACATAGGCTCATGCCATCTCCGGTTATCAAACCTTCTTGGGAGCAACACCTCCTCCTTGTGAATTGGGGCCTTAAAAAGGAAAAGGACTCAGACCAGTAGCAGTGCAGGTCTGATTACCTGTTGCCAAATTTTTATTGATCTTGACCAGTACTACTTTAGTAAAGCAGAACTCAAATCTGAACCAAAATGTTTAAAGGTTTTGTACCCTTACATTCATAAGCACTTCCTTTTTGGAATGGGAAGAGCTGATCAATCTCAAAGATTCCTAAAGCTGTAGTTCCAACAGTGCAGCTCACAGCAATAGCAGGAGCTGAGGACAATCATTCAGAGTACAGCACAATCAGACAAGGAGCGAGTGAATTTATTCTTATCTGTTAGACTAGTCAGAGCCAACAGTTTGTGTCCTCGAACTAGAAGATAGGAGGCAGAGAAATTCAAATATTCCAGCAACATCAGCACTATAAGGAGTGGTACAGTCTGAATGCCAAAGCATATACAGTGCAATCTGCATAAGTGCAAGAGTCTGGGACCAAAGAAATACATGCAGTTAACCGGAGCGCGCACTTAACCGTTGTGACCCAAAGAAGCTTGACATCTGATAAACATATGTACAGTACTGTTTATTATACATACAGTATACAGTCTCCGTTAACTGACGTTAGGCTTACTTGAAGTAATCAGTCATAGTCCTCTGTACACTATTGTGTCTGTGAGTTCCATAGACTACGTCTGCCAGACGGTAAAAACTGTCATAGCACTGACATCCAGTGGCCACCAGAAAGGCCCGCACAGTGTTGAGACTCTCCAGCGCTCTTGCAAAAGTGACAAGAGGATGTTGAATTTCGTCAGCAAGTGCCTCGCTGCCCATTTCATCATCTGTTTCATCATCAGCCGTTGACTGCGTGTAGGCGCATATCTCGACATCAGTGCTGTCGTCAGCTGTTTGTAGATCGTAATCAATAGCTACATAGTGATGAAACTCCTCTTCAGTAACACCGGCTAGAATGTCAATAGCCTGTTCATCTGACGCGTTTGCAACAGCTGCATCTGTTTCGTCCCTCTCCACATCCTTAACAAAGCTTGCTCGCTTGTAGCAGTTCACAATGGTTGCTTCTGTAACATGATTCCAGGCTTCTTTCTGCATATGTAGGTTATCCAACAGTGATAGATTACGAGCCAGTTCAACAGCACGTTTATCCTTGCCAGTCTGGTCATCCATAACGCTCATCAGACGACATAGCACAAGAGACCGATAATGTTGTTTGAAATTGACTATTATGCCCTGATCCACAGGTTGGATCAGGGGTAGTGTTTGGGGGCAGGAAGACCACCTTGACGTTAGACAGCCTGACATCATCACTGTGTGCAGCACAATTATCACAAAGCAACAAAATCTGACACTTTTGTGCCCGCATTCTAGTGTCTAACTTCTTTAGCCACTGCTTCCAAATTTCCCCAGTGATCCATGAATTTGCGTTAGCCTCGTATGACACAGGAAGTCGCTTAACATTCTTGAAGCAACAGAGCTGTTTGCTCGATCCAATGACAAGTGGTTCCAACTTCTCACTCCCATCCATATTGCAGCAGAGGAGGATCGTCAGTCGGTCCTTCGATGTTTTACTTCCTGTAATTTGGGCTTGTTTGAATGCAAGTGTTCTATCAGGAATCGCTCGCCAGCAGAGACCGTTTTCGTCAGCATTGAAAATGTCACGAGGTGCAAACTCGTTCAAGATGGTAGGAAGAACTGAAAAAACCCAATTTTCAGCACCAAAGTCATCAGCGTCTTGTTTTTCACCATGCTGTTTCTTGAATTTTATGTTGTTCCTCTCCTTCCATCTTTCCAACCATCCAACATTGGCTTTGAATTCAGTTAGTCCAAGACTTTCAGCTAGCTGATTAGCTTTCTCCATAAGCAGTGGACCACTGACAGGAAACTGTCTGCTCCTGACTTGAGAAAACCACCAAAGAAGAGCATCTTCTACATCCTCAGCTTTTCCTGCCCGTTTACATTTCCGTTGTGGATTTGTATTGTTTTGCCAGTCTTCCAGAAGCTGATCTTTCTGCTTCAAGATACATGAAATTTGACTGGGATTGACACCATATTCTTTAGCAATAGATGCTTGACTTTGTTTGTTTTCTAATTTTTTAAGAACTTCTATTCGTTCAGCCAGTGTTAAAGTCTTACAATTGCACGATGACTCCAGTGTACACTCTAACAACTTTGTTTCGCTTATTCTGCCTGTGGCAATTAACCAGTGAGATTTCAAATTTATCGCCCCTTTGTCATGTGCCAATTGGCTTCCATATTCCATGCGTGCACTTATGCGGAGTCTTTCCTGCAGAGGAGCAGTCTTAAACCATGCATATAAGCGAATCTTGCACTTATCAGTGGTGTGCTAAACCGAAGATTGTCCCCATAGAAATTGATGGCGCCAAAAACGGGACCGAAGTACGGCATGCAGTTAAACAGAGCATTGTTGGATTTTTCATTTGTTACAGCATATATGTAGCAGTATACATTGCCTTCTAAAAGACTTTACATCCTCATACTTTTTTTCACATTCTGCTATCTTCAAGGGTCATTCCATGTCAAGTGGTCTGATTTCAGAGAAGTGCCCTGCTCGACCATCACGGATTTTGATAAAATTTCCTGTGAACATTCGTACATGTCCTCAGTGAACATTGGTAAAGTTTTACGTTCGCCGATGCAATACTTGCTGAGATATAGTAATCTGTTTGACCCCATATTACAGCCTTCTATGGTATGAATCCGAGATTTCGGCAACTTTGAGACACTGTATCTCCGGCAATATTTTGTTGTGAGAAACAAAACTTGGCTATCTTGTACAACTTTTTGCGATCTATTAAACGAACTACTACAAAAATCTTCATGAGCCATTTCCATGAAGAAAACTTGGAGCAAACTTGGTCCAAAAAATTTGCAGCTCAAAAAAATTGTAAAGTTTGGCTTTTTATATCTCTGGAATTAAAGGTGTGATAAATGTGAAACTTTGCACACAACAACTTATCAACACAAGGTTTTAGAATATAAAATTTCATTCTCCTAATATTTTCCATTAGTTCACAAATTGAGTGTAAAGTTTGTTCTTACATGGTAGCTGACACTTGGAATCATATTAAAAACTAAACCCTGAAAAACACGTGGAACATAATTCTAAACAAAAAAGAAAGACCCGGAGAGGGAGAAGAAGAAGATGATGTCCTTGAAAACACCAAACAAAAAAAACAGCACCACGGGCCTTTAAAAATGGAACACAGTTCTTTAATGAATGAGCCTTGACAAAAAGACCCGACACGGGCCGTGTTTCGGTGACTAGCACCTGCGAACACAGTTCTTTAATGAATGAGCCTTGACAAAAAGACCCGACACGGGTCACCGAAACACGGCCCGTGTCGGGTCTTTTTGTCAAGGCTCATTCATTAAAGAACTGTGTTCCATTTTTAAAGGCCCGTGGTGCTGTTTTTTTTGTTTGGACTTTAGTTTGTACTTCGTTCCCTCTCTTTTGTTATGTCCTTGAAAACACCACCAGAGATCTTCTACAGGTTCCTGGATGCTCAGATTGTGATGTTGAGAATGTCAGCGAACAGATATGCAGTGATACAAATGATCCAGGGTATAAGATCTTAACAGATGATGAAATTGTGGAATCAGTACAGGACAAAGAAAATGAAGAATCAGAAATTGATGATGGTCACCAGGTTGATGCTGACGCAGGACCAACACATGCAGAAGCCTTTGAATGTTTAAATACAGTGATGGCTTGGCTGAAAAAGCAGGAAGAAAGCAGTGCAATCCAGCTCCTATTTCTGAAAAGACTACGTGATCTTGCAGCAGAGAAACGAAAATCGGCCTTGAAGCAAGAATTACTTACTTTTTTAGTGTACTGTAGTATAGATAAGTATGTACAAGAAATACAGCACTGCACTGTACTTTTTAAAACTGTACTTTTTCATTAGAACTACTTTTTTCTGCAAACATATTGATGAAAATAAAACTAATGTTTAATATGCAATGTAATCTTGTTTTCTTTACAGAAATTTGATGTGTCCGATTATCCGGATTTATGATTATCTGGAGCACCCTCTGAGGAGGATAGTCCGGATAATCAGCGTTCTACTGTATATTAAAAACATATATTTTGATGAATCCTTGGGGGAAAATCATCTCCCAGGGACCCTGCCCCAGACCTTTTCTCATGATAAAGTGGGTAGCATGAGACCACTCCCTTCAGGCACATCCCCATTAGCACACCTGGGCTGCTTGGAGCTGGATCCAACATCCAAGAACCCCACATCACTTCCTTGGGATCCGAGGGGATTGTTTGCCCCACCAGAATCCCTGGAACATTTCCAGGACCACCCAAATGTCCTCAGAATGGGCCTGGAAAAACAAGGTTCAAATTCATACTGAGGCCCTCCTGAGACCCCTGACCCCATTCAATCGTGGTTTCAGTCCCTGTCATTGAAGGAAGTGATGCCAGTGCCAGGGTAGAGAGCATGGGAGCCATACAATCTGGTGCCAAGATAACTACTATTCCCACCAAAACTGAGATATAAGCAGGATGACAATTGGTCTATAATAAAATATTAATAAAAAAAGGAGGTGGGCTAATGGCACAACATTAAGGGGAAAATTCTCACAAACTTTTCATTTGCTTTTTTCTTCATTTTGCTCAATTTTGTTTTAGAATACAATATTTCATACATACTAAATCAAAAGCAATCTCACTGAAATGAAAATCCCTACCCAACAACAGCAAACAATAACCCTTAACCCAGACAAGGGAAAAGGCTGTTCAATTTAAGCTGGTGCTGGAAAAAAAAATTTTGTTGAATAAATGCTCAGGCTGCTACTTGATACATTTCAAAGTAAATATATAGATTTCTTGACAATAGTTATGTACAGCACTTCTGCATATATATGCCAAAGTTAATCAATATATTAATAAGGAAGGGGGAGGGGAGAAGGGAGGGGAAGGTTAGGGGGGAGGGAGGAAACAAAAGCAAATGTTGATGATAGCTGTTTAGCTTTATTAGCATAGGTTTGAAATGTTTATTACCAAAGTTATACCGATTGGCATGCAATTGTTTCACATATGCATTCATCAATAAAAAAAATTGTTAAACATAAGCTGGTGCTGGAAGAGAGGAGGGAAAGAAGACATATGACAAACATTTAAATCTCTCAGGGCATTAATGTACAGGAAGAGAGCCTTTTCAAATGAAGGAAAACTCTGGAATGAGGGGGAATACAATGAAGTTCCGAGGAAACAGGCTTAGGAGGAATCTAAGAAAGTATACATTTACGGAAAGAGTGGTGGAAGCATGGAATGGTCTCCCGGTGTTACAATTTGGCCCATGTTTCATGCTCTCATTCATCTCGCCACCTGGTAGCTAGACCTGGTGGCTGCTATGGATTGAGTGCTGGCTGTTTCCCATGTTCCAGAAGGTACTACGGTCCGGTCCGGATCTTCCAGCCCTCCGGACTGTCTTGGGAGTTTTTGAAACTAAGCAGTACCCGTACCTGGTGACCTCCCTTGTACTTTGCCTTCATTAACCACCTGGATGCTTTCTAGTTCCTCACGCTAACCTCCTCCTTCAACCTCCAACTGAGCTCCACCACCCCTACTCATCAATCTGGCCATTGTCTTGACCTCGTCTTCTACCTGCTCACCCTCCAATTTCTGTGCCTCAGCTCTTCCTCTCTCTGACCATCACCTGATCACCTTCACACTTCATCACCCTCCCCCTCAGTCCCGCCCAACACTAACCACTGCTTCCAGGAATCTCCAGGCCGTCGACCCTCCCACCTTATCCTCTAGTATCTCTGATCTCCTCCCTTCCATCATGTCCTCCGAGTCTGTCGACAAGGCTGTCTCCACTTACAATGCCACTCTCTCCTCTGCTCTGGACGCCCTTGCACCGTCTATCTCCCGTCCCACAAGGCGTACTAATCCCCAGCCCTGGCTGACCCCTTGCACCCGATACCTTTGCTCCTGCGCCCGATCGGCTAAACGCCTCTGGAGGAAATCTTGCACCCATACTGATTTCATTCATTACAAATTCATGCTATCCTCCTTCCAGTCCTCCCTATTCCTCGCCAAACAGGACTATTACACCCAATTGACTAATTCCTTCAGCTCTAACCCTCGTTGTCTCTTCGCCACCCTTAACTCCCTCCTCAAAGTGCCCTCCTCTCCCCCCCCCCCCCCCTCACTCTCTCCTCAATCACTGGCTGACTACTTCCGCGACAAGGTGCAGAAGATCAACCTCAAATTCACCACCAAACTATCTCCTCCTCTTCACCCTATAACCCACTCCCTCAACCAACCAACCCAGGCCTCCTTCTCCTCTTTTCCTGATATCACCGAAGAGGAAACTGCCCATCTTCTCTCCTCCTCAAAATGCACCAACTGCTCCTCAGACCCCATCCCCACCAACTTACTTAACACCATCACTCCTACTGTCACCCCTCCATCTGTCATATCCTCAACCTCTCTCTCTCCACTGCAACTGTCCCTGACACCTTCAAACATGCTGTAGTCACACCACTCCTTACAAAACCATCACTTGACCCTACCTGTCCCTCCAACTACTGCCCCATTTCCCTCCTACCCTTCCTCTCCAAGATACCTGAACGCGCCGTTCACAGCTGCTGCCTCTCTCCTCTCATGCCATCCTCGATCCGCTTCAATCTGGCTTTCGCCCCCTATACTCGACAGAAACGGCACTATCTAAAGTCTGCAATGACCTGTTCCTTGCTAAATCCAAAGGCCACTACTCCATCTTCATCCTCCTCGACCTATCCGCCGCTTTTGACACTGTCAATCACAACTTACTTCTCGCCACACTGTCCTCATTTGGGTTCCAGGGCTCTGTCCTCTCCTGGTTCTCCTCTTATCTCTCCCACCGTACCTTCAGAGTACACTCTCATGGTTCTTCCTCCACCCCAATCCCGCTCTCTGTTGGAGTTCCTCAGGGATCTGTCCTTGGACCCCTTCTTTTTTCAATCTACACCTCTTCCCTGGGCTCCCTAATCTCCTCTCATGGTTTCCAATATCATCTTTATGCTGATGACACCCAGCTTTACCTCTCCACACCAGACATCACTGCGGAAACCCAGGCCAAAGTATCAGCCTGCTTATCCGACATTGCTGCCTGGATGTCCAACCGCCACTTGAAACTGAACATGGCCAAGACCGAGCTTATTATCTTCCCTCCCAAACCCACTTCTCCTCTCCCTCCACTCTCTGTCTCAGTTGATAACACCCTCATCGTCCCTATCTCATCTGCCCGCAACCTCGGAGTCATCTTTGACTCCTCCCTCTCCTTCTCTGCGCATATCCAGCAGATAGCCAAGACCTGTCGCTTCTTCCTCTATAACATTAGCAAAATTCGTCTTTTCCTCTCTGAGCACACCACCCAAACTCTCATCCATTCTCTCATTACCTCTCGCCTTGACTACTGCAACCTACTCCTCACTGGCCTCCCACTTTGCCATCTATCCCCCCCCTTCAGTCCGTTCAGAACTCTGCTGTACACCTTATCTTCCGCCTGGACCGATATACTCATATTACTCCTCTCCTCAAGTCACTTCACTGGCTTCCGATCAGGTACCACATACAGTTCAAGCTTCTCCTATTAACCTACAAATGCACTCGATCTGCAGCCCCTCTTTACCTCTCTACCTCATCTCCCCTTACGTTCCTTCCCGTAACCTCCGCTCTCAAGACAAATCCCTCCTTTCAGTACCCTTCTCCACCACCGCCAACTCCAGGCTCCGCTCTTTCTGCCTCGCCTCACCCCATGCCTGGAATAAACTCCCTGAGCCCATAAGCCAGGCCCCCTCCCTGCCCATCTTCAAAGCCTTGCTCAAAGCCCACCTCTTCAATGTCGCCTTCGGCACCTAACCACCATACTTCTATTCAGGAAATCTAGACTGCTCCAACTTGACATTTCGCCCATTAGATTGTAAGCTCTTTTGAGCAGGGACTGTCCTTTTTTGTTAAACTGTACAGCGCTGTGTAACCCTAGTAGCGCTCTAGAAATGTTAAGTAGTAGTAGTAGTTTGCCTTGCAACAGAGGTCCTCAGAGGAGTTTCCCTCGGCGAAAGTTGTTGCAGTGCGTCTGTGCTATTTTCCGTTTCAGCTTTGGCCCTGCTTATCTCCTGGTTTATTCTACTGTCTGCTGCCTGCCCAAGACCCGGCTTATCTCTTGGTTTATTCTACTGTCTGCTGCCTGCCCATGACCCGGCTTGTCTCTTTGTTGGTATCCTGTTCCTGCCCTGTCTGGTAAGTCCTGCCGGCCGCCTGCACCCTCAACTCCTGGGGAAGGGCAGTCAAGTGCAGGTGAAGTCCAGCAGTTTTCTGTCAGAGGTCTGCCTTGTCTTGTGTTTTGGGTGATTCTCCTACTGCTGCCGCTCCTCGGCAGGGGTCCAAGGACTCACTAACTCAGTGGTTTCACAGGAAGCCTGACACCCGGTGGAGGTTGTGGAGACGAGGACTGTGTCAGAGTTTAAGAAAGCATGGGACAAGTATGTGGGATCCCTTGGGAAAAGAAGTTAAGAGTTATGGAGAATGAGCAGACTGGATGGGCCATTTGACCTTTATATGCCCTCATATTTCTATGCTTCTATGAGATGAAATCCAGAGATAAAACTACATTTTTATGATTGGGTTCTACCGATAACCCAATGAATTGCCAAAATTTCATCACTGGCAGGGATGACTTTTCCTTCAATGCCTCTTCAAGAATTCTTGGAGTTGAGGTTGATTATGAAGGCTTATATAAAATCTACAGTAAAAAAAAAAAAAGTCTTTCTACTTATTTAGGAAACTCAGAATTATCAGAAAATATTTTGAGGAATCAGCATTTAGACTTATAGTGCAAACTTTGATTTTATCAAGGATGGACTATTGTAATACTGTTTTTCTTGAATAATTCCAAGGTATTAATCAGACAGCTTCAAACAATTCAGAATATGGCAGCCAGTTTAATATACTCCCTTCGTAGATTTGAATCAGTCACTCCTGTTCTTCTTGACCTGTACTGGCTTCCAATAGAAGCCAGAGTTCAGTTCAAATTGTGTATAATGGCTTTTAAGAAACTCTATGGAGAAGCGCCGCCATATAGGACTGATTTAATACATCTATTAGCTAGTTGTAATACTTATAGTTTCTGTGATCTATTACGTTTTCCTTCAGTAAGAAAAATTACATCTATGATATCACTGGCATCGTCATTATCATATCAGGCTGTCTTTGTGTGGAACTCCCTGCCATCATCTATTAGAACAATTAGGTCTTATCTAAGATTTAGAATGATTTTTAAAACTTTTTTATTTTGTACATTTTTGCTGAAGGAACTTGGCAAGGATGTCTAAAAACTGGATTCCATTGGGTATTTCTTACTGTCATTTCTAAAAATTTTATTTGCTTTATTTTTTTTTACTATAATTCCTGAAAAATTGACAGTTCAGGCTTCTTGTTTGTGTAATTCACAGTAGGAACTGAGTAGGAATTTGTTAAATATAAGACTTGTATAATGTAATGTAAAAACAATAAAAAAAATTTTATTAAGGTGAAGTATGGACAATATTTTTGAAGATTTTAGTTTCAGAGCTAAACATGTGTAGGGGTACGAGCTCCTGCCACAAATAACAGGTACACTGCAAGAGCTTGCAAACCTGTGCCTGAGGTATTCTGAATACCTATGATCAACTGGGCAGCACCTGGTGCTTCACAAACAGAGATTTTTGATATGAACTGGAGCTCTGCCAAGTCACGTTTATTCTAATTAAAGACATTTTCATGTCCAAGCATTGCCCATATTCCAGTTAGGCAATCCAGCTGATGCAGAATATGATATGTTGTCATGTCGATTCTCAAGACTGTTCAGAGCCAGAGTTTCTAGAGATGCACCAAGAGTAACATCAAAAGACATTCTTGTGGTTTTGCCAGCCATAACAAAGGGCACAACCAATCATCTTGTGTGGAACTATCATTGGAGCCAGTCCCGATGGTACAATTGATATAAAAGGCCATACCCTCTGGACCTTGGGTCTGATTTAGCTATCAAGCCTCTTGACTCTACCTTCCTCAGCTCATCGCATCAGCTGTTTTCTCTCCATCACCCACCAACTGATAGGCATTGCAGCATTCCCCAGGTACTGCCAGCTGTCCCAGCTGTTCCTGAGGGAGTAATCAGCTCTTAGATCCAGGTCATAAGACAAGCTTGGTAATCACTTTGGGGTAACAAGCACATATTGTGTCCAGGGAGTTGTGGATTTGTTTAATCAATGTCTGATTAGTGCACATTCCAGCAGTTATAACACAGACATCTGACTTTTGTTCTATGATTTTCTAAATGTATCACGTTCCTGTTATTACTTCTGTCTTCATTCATTTATGCTTTTCTTCATGTAAATAGTTTTTATGTAAATAAAATCGTTATTATTTCTAGTAGTTTCATATTCTCAGTTTAGTAAGAAATATAGATAAGGAGTTAGAATTCAGAATTGCTCATAAGAGGTGTGATTTTTTTTTTGTACAATTTCTAGAGTGCTACTAAAATATACTATTGCATGTCTCTACCTACACTGTTCCATAGGGACCAGTGTGAATTATTGTCTAACTTCTACATATGGATGGGGTTGATATTCAAAGCGATTTAACCAGCCAGAAACATCTCCTGGCCAGTTAAATTGTCTGTTCGGGGCTAACCACTAGTTTTCAGCGGTACTTAAGCCATTAATGCTGCTGAAAATAGCCAGTTAGCATGAACTGCAAACCGGCTATTTTGGGAAGGCTGAGTCGGCACTTGGCCGGTTCAGTACCAATATTCAGCACTTACAGTTCAAATTAACCACATAAATACGATCACATAAAGTCAGTCCTATCTTTATGCGGTAACCCATAACTGATTAAGTGCCAAATATCTGACTTAACTGCCTATTCACTAGCCAGTTCCGCAAAAACAGATATTCAATGCCAAAGCCCAGACATGGCCCAGCACTGAATATCTGGGTTTAATTGCCGGCTGCTGCATATTACCCCCAGATATTATTCACGGATAACTAGGCCTGAACTAGAGAATGACAAGGGGACAAAGTTTGTCCCCATCCCCACCGGTTCTGTCTCTGTCCCCGTCCTGTCCCCGCAGGCCCTGTCTTCATCCCCACCCCGTCCACGCAGGTTAACATAGTAACATAGTAGATGACGGCAGAAAAAAGACCTGCACGGTCCATCCAGTCTGCCCAACAAGACAACTCATGTGTGCTACTTTTTGTGTATACCCTACTTTGATTTGTACCTGTGCTCCTCAGGGCACAGACCGTATAAGTCTGCCCAGCACTATCCCCGCCTCCCAACCACCGGCTCTGGCAGAGACCGTATAAGTCTGCCCAGCACTATCCCTGCCTCCCAACCTCCAGTCCCACCTCCCACCACCGGCTCTGGCACAGACCGTATAAGTCTGCCCAGCACTATCCCTGCCTCCCAACCTCCAGTCCTGCCTCCCACCACCGGCTCTGGCACAGACCGTATAAGTCTGCCCAGCACTATCCCCGCCTCCCACCACCGGCTCTGGCACAGACCTTATAAGTCTGCCCAGCACTATCCCCGCCTCCCACTACCAGCTCTGCCCCCGTCCCCACTCCATCCCCATGGGCTCTGTCCTCATCTGCAGAAGCCTCGAACAATTATTAAAATCTGTTTATTAAAGAATAAAAAGGAACAATATGCTGTGCAACTATTGTGTATAAATTATAAATAGAAAACAATAACAGTGAGAAGCTATAATAACCCTCCTCACCACTACCCTTCCAACCCCAACAATAGCTGATTTCCACTACCCCAAGAAATCCTAATCCACCCTGTTAAAATTTGCAGGGGTACAAAATACAACCCGTTCTGTATGCCCTAGAGGGAAGAAATATGCCCTATGAAGCACTGTTACGATTTTTTAATCTGTGAATGAATAAGAAGTCATCAACAATCTCAGGATTCAGTCTAGCTCTTCTGTCTTCCACAGTCACAGAAGATGTCTTCTTAGAAGATGTGCTGGTAGCAGGATATACAGGATCCCCCATGCAAATTTTGCTAGTTGTGGCCAGCATGTTTGCTTTTTTCCAAAAAAAAAAATCAAAATATCGTTGTCTGCATCACTCAAACATAAATAACAGTCCAGTTCATTAACAGGCTTCAAAGTAGAAAATGACACAGGGACAAAGTTTGTACCCGTCCTCGTGGCCTCTGTCCCCATCCCTGCCCCGTCCCCGTGGGTTCTGTCCCCGTCCCCATGGTTACTGCGGGTCCCCATCCCCGTGTCATTCTCTAGTCTTAACGCATCATGATGTCTTGGTAAGTTTGCTGTTCTTAATGTATAGGAGCAGCCTGCTCTAGGTGAAGGCAGACTAAGGATATTCTTCATATGAAATCAGTGTTGCTGGCCTCAATACACAAAAACATACATAGAGCTCGGAACTGCAGCACTGTATGGTTTAGAAAAGATCAGCTCTTCGGAGTTCTAAATGTAATATAGGAGTCCTTGAACTCACTGAAAGGCATAAAAATGTATTATGACAATTATGTCTTATTTCTAGGATACTTATGTGTGCCACTAATCTCAATCAGGAGATTTTGATAATTCCAGAATCCCCTGATACAGAGCTTTTCACAATCACCTAAGTAGAGAGGTGTGGTAGCCATGTTAGTCCACTCTTAAAGGTTATCAATAGAAATCAAACAAAATAAAACATGGAAAAGAAAATAAGATGATACCTTTTTTATTGGACATAATACATTTCTTGATTAGCTTTCGAAGGTTGCCCTTCTTCGTCAGATCGGAAATAAGCAAATGTGGTAGCAGATAGTATATATAAGAGAAACATCAAAGCATTACTTTGACAGTCTGACAGAGTCCTTTATGTTGAATATTTTTCCCTTGTGAATGACTGTGGGGTCTTGTGAAATGTTTTGGCATAGCTTGCAGCTGTACGTGTTACAGGGAAACATGCCCTTTTCTTTTTCAGTCTGTGTTGGGAGTTTACTTCTGATCAGCTTGTGTTTTAAGTTTAGTGGCTGTCGGAAGGCCAGCATAAAGGACTATTTTACATGCTCATCTTCCAATGTGGTATATATCATTCAGTGTAAAAAATGTAACGAAGGATGCTATATTGGAGAAACAGGCCAGATGCTTAAGACAAGATTCAATCTGCACAGACATCACATGAAAATAGCCGGTGCCAGTCAAGCCCCCACCCCTGTGGGCCAACACTTTACAAGACCAGAACACTGCACCAGTGATTTCACAGTAAGAATACTGAAAGGTAATTTTAAAACAATACAGGAACGTAAGACCTTTGAAATAAGAATGATTGAATATTTTAACACCCAACAGACAGGACTTAACAAGGATCTGGGTTTTCTAACCCATTATAAACCATAAAGTTGTATTTCTCTGTTTATTACCCTCCTCTCACCTACTAACACCCATCCTGTTAGAATATCAATGAAATGCTTTGATGTCCCCATGCATACCCCCACCCTCCCACTCTGTCATACTGTCAAAGTAATGCTTTGATGTTTCTCTTATATATACTATCTGCTACCACATTTGCTTATTTCCGATCTGACGAAGAAGGGCAACCTTCGAAAGCTAATCAAGAAATGTATTAAGTTATGTCCAATAAAAAAGGTATCATCTTATTTTCTTTTCCATGTTTTATTTTGTTCGATTTCTATTGATAACCTTCACAATCACCAAAAGATGAGTATCTGATAGTAAATGTACGATTGTGAATGGAGACCAGCATAAATGGTGGACACTAAAATAAATAAAAGAAAGAGTTTAAGAAAGAATAGAAAAGAAAAAGTTAATAATTAGAAAATATATCACAGACCAATGAAGAGGTGGATGCGTAAAGCTCACTGATTTGAAGGTTTATTCAGTAGGCACCGCTGAGGTCAGTAATTAAACATACAGTTGACAGGAGATAATATTATTTCTAGGATAAGCAGCATAAAATGTATTGTACTTTTTTGGGATCTAGCCAGGTACTTGTGACCTGGAAGAAACAGGATGGTGGGCTTGATCGACCTTCAGTCTGTCACAGTATGGCAATACTTATGTATTTATGTCAGAGCCCAGAAGGGAAAATATATTCTGACAGATGGAAAAATTAAGTAAACCCATTTACAATAAGAAAGCCAATGTGGGTGACTTCTTACCTGTTCCCATTTTCATGTTCTGTTTCAGCACAATCAGGTTTTGTCCACACATTGAATTCATAGTCAAGAGTGGACAGCAAGCCTCCAGACACTGATGAGCCATTTCCAGCTGCATCCCCATCTCCATCCTGGTGCTGTACTTTCTCTACACGAGCAAGGTTACCAGAGTCAAACTTTGAACTGAACAATAAGCCACCACAACGAATCTCCATGTTTAATCACCCAACAAGAAGGTGGGGTTTCATTCTCTTCTTTGCAATTACATTGCAGGGATAACTTCGAGATCTGCAGGACATGGGAACAGTAAATCAACCGATAAAATGATCAGTAAGAAACAGCAGCAATTGAGAACCACCATTAGTCCAATTTTACTTGATGAGTTATCAAATAATAAATTTAAACATATAAAGTACATGTAAAAGCATTGTTATAATTTAAAAAAAAAGAATTTAGGTTGTCGTTATTAGAACTGTGCATCAAAATGTATGTTTTGAGTAAAGAGTATTATGTAAGAGTTACCTCACAAAGATTCAAACAGAAACTAGAGGAGCCCCAGAGATTATTAGCAGTACTCCAGACATATCAAACACACCAGAAAGTTAACACTGTAGGAAAACCACTAAGAAACATGGCAAAATTAAGAATTTGGAGGTCAATCTTTTCTCCATTCATTATGAGAGGAGAGGATGTGTTCACATCAAGCTCCTACAATCCAGGACAAATAATGCTCTATTTGCTTATTTACTGCTTACTTTTGCTCGTTCTATTTTTTTTTGGGGGGGGGGGGGAGGGGACCATTCCGGAGTGGAGTTTTCTTTCTTCACTCAGTTAAATTTCATTTGTTTGGATAAATACAACTTTTTGCCTCCCTGCATTTCTCATACAAGCACACTCTCTCTCTTTGCTTGAGAAATAAACTGGAACTACAACTGAAAAACCTCCAGAGATCTGCATCAATTGGAACAAAGGACACCAGGATCAGAAACTGCTAACTGAAACCACCACTACAACTTGAGTTAAAGTTCTTATCTATAACTTTTATCATCTACAAATCTCTTGATACCTTGCTGAAGTTTGCTCAGCTTTAAAACTTCCACAGGAGTGAAACACAACCATCTGATGTATGTCTCTAATGAACAGAACTGCCTGTTAAATATTAGATACTGGACTTTAAAAACCAAATTATCTTGCTTCAAGTTTTAAAAGTACAAAAAATAGGTAGAATTAGCTGACTGACTTCATATCTCATTCCAAATAAGAACTCTTTATTGAAGCAACAGAGCTCAGCTTCATAGGAAGCTGATACTTCAAAGGGTCTCAGACCCTATACAAGCACAGTCTACATAATTAACACTCCAATGTTAACTGCTCCCAACAACAAACCATCTTTAGCTATACTCTGAATGATACAAGTCTACATGCAATTTATTCCTAACCAAGAAAAACAGTATTTCAAATGAGACTGTTTAAGTGAAGACCCAAGTTTTGTGGAGATTTAAACCAGTAATGTATTAGCATTTCCTCTGGCTACATTTCAAGGTGTGCTTAAGGTCAATGAAACCCCTTTGTCTTACAAATACCTGAACTGTTCAGACCACCACCTCTGCCCCCCCCCCCCCCCCCCCCCCGTCTGCAGTAATTCCAATCCTGCAACTTGAATAAGAGAATTATCTGGATTTGTAACCATGAGAGCTACACAGCAGCCTGCCGCCAGCCCTGAACTCGCCCTTCAAAGCTGCACGACTCACAATGGAAGAACAGCAGCCTGATAGAGGAACCCAAGGAGTGCTTAAGGTCAGTTCTCTCCATTGTCTTACAAATACCTATCCTGCTCACCTCTGTACTTATAATCACATCTCAAACTGCAAATAAAGGAAATTAACAACTCTATGAGAGCTACACTGTGGCCTCTCGCCTGATCTAAACTCCCCCTACTGTTGCACGATGGACTATGAAAGAACGGCAGCTTAAATGAGGAACCATATCTAATTATAGCAAGTATTAACGTCATTTTGAAGCCTGGCACATCCACACTGCCCCACCTTATGAGTATCTGAGACACTATCCAGCTTATTTTCGAAAGAGATTCCCGGCCATCTTCCGACACAAATCGGGAGATGGCCGGCCATCTCCTGAAGCCAGCCAAATCGGTATAACCGAAAGCCGATTTTGGCCGGCTCCAACAGCTTTCCGTCGCCAGGACGGCCAAAGTTCCCAGGGGCCTGTCGGAAGGGTCGCGAAGGTGGGACAGGGGCGTGCTTAAGAGATGGGCATCCTCGGCCGATAATGGAAAAAAGAAGGGCGTCCCTGGCGAGAATTTGGTCCACTTTATTTGGTCCCTTTTTTTTCAGGTCGAATTCCCAAAACAGTGCCCGAACTGACCAGATGACCACCAGAGGGAATCAGGGATCACCTCCCCTGACTACCCCAGTGGTCACTAACCCCCTCCCACCCTAAAAAAAAGAACAACTTTAAAAGCTTTTTTTGCCAGCCCCAAATGTCATACTCAGGTCCATCGCAGCAGTATACAGGTCCCTGGAGCAATTTTAGTGGGTGCAGTGGACTTCAGGCAGGCGGACCCAGGCCCTTCCCCCCTACCTGTTACACTTGTGGTGGAAAATGGGAGCCCTTCAAAACCCACCCAAAACCCACTGTACCCACATCTAGGTGCCCCCTTCACCCCTTAGGGCTATGGTAGTGGTGTATAGTTGTGGGGAGTGGGTTTGGGGGGGGGGGGGTTGGGGGGCTCAGCACCCAAGGTAAAGGAGCTATGCACCTGGGAGCTTTTTTTTTTTTAATGTTTAGAAGTGCTCCCTAGGGTGCCCGGTTGGTGTCCTGGCATGTCAGGGGGGCCAGTGCACTACAAATACTGGCTACTCCCATGACCAAATGCCTTGGATTTGGCCGGCTTTGAGATCGCCGGCCTCGGTTTCCATTATCAGCGAAAACTGATGCCAGCCATCTCAAACATTTGGCCGGCCCCAACCGTATTATCGAAATGAAGATGGACGCCCATCTTGTTCGAACATATGGTCAGCCCCGCCCCTTCGCGGCACCATCCTCGGAGATGGGCGTCCCCAGTCGAAAATGCCCCTCTGACGTCTGCTCACCATCAGTGGCATCTACCTTCAAGGAGGTCTCCGTTCTGAAGCCTTTAACAGCGCACATTTAGGACTGATAAAAAGCACCAAAAGTGATCGACTTAAACTAGCTCCAAAAGTTATTACCATGTAGTTGCGCACATGGATTTGCTTAGCCCTCTTGAGCATGCTGGGTAGCAACCTACCAGATACCTTAATGCCTAATCCTATCATCGTAATCTATAACCTATCTAGAAAACCCTGTACTAAGAAACACCCTAATTGTAATGTCAGATATGTGATAGACAATGGCAATATATACTGTCAGAACCAAAAGGCTAGCATTTGAAAGCCTAAAAAACCTTGCTACCTTTTGCAATTATCCAAATAATTCTCCACTTTGGAACACAAGTCACAACGCACTCCTGTACCCGCCAGTGCAGGCCATTTTTCAGTGCCCCTTAGTAAAAGGGCCCCTTATTGTGTTTATGTTTATTCTTGGTTATTTTACTATTGTTATGCTGTTAACAAAATTGTAAGTTTTATATTAAACTGTACCTGCTGTACACTGCCTTGGGTGAAATCTCTTCATAAAGGTGGTTAATAAATCCCAATAAAAAAATAAATAAAAATGCCATGTCTGTGGGGAACTAGGCTCTTACTCAGGGATCTGCTAGAATCTTCAGATCTGGGTTTTCTGTTTATCTCAGAAACATGGCTCACAGCAGTTGACAGTCCAATACTGCCCCACATCTACCCACCGCGGTTATGGTATTCTTCATTCTACACAGGGGACAAAAAAAAAAAAAAAGGAGACTTGCTCTTATCTTTAAGAGTTTTTTCCACATGTCTTTAGTTAGTTCTGGGGTTCTCCCTGAACTGGAATATATGCTGTGCAAATTCTGCAATGATTCAAAAGAGGCAAATCAAATCGCTCTACTCCTCATTTACCATCCTCCGGGAGCCTGATCCTTAGCAGACCCTCCACTTGAAGAGATTACTTCCTCTGCCATGTCACAATTTTCAAGGACTGTTTTCCTGGGAGACAAACCTACACTTGGAAAATGATGCAGACACTAATGTCCACAACTTCAAATCAGTCCTGAAGGACTGCGAACTAATTTCATTCTCCAAAGGTAAAACTCATGAAAAAGGCCATATGTTAGACTTCATGACTTCCTATCCTAATAGCTTGATAAGTTCATCCAAATGGAAGCCAATACCATGGTCTGACCAATTCCAACTGGATTTCACCATTGATATCTGTATGTCAAGCTTAACCAGACACAAGTCATCCAAACTCATCTCCATCAGAGGTAAAATCAATGAGGACACTTTCTGGTCTGAGCTAACGGAGTCCCTCACTACAGCATCTCCTACACATAGTTCGATCAAATCCCACTGGGACATCAAGGTGAAAGCCACAAAAGACAAAATTGCTCCATTTACCAGTATAAAGGTCAAGAAATCGTCATGGTTTACAGAGGAACTATCCATCCTAAAAAAGGAATGTTGACGCCTTAAAAAGCAATGGGGAAAGAACAAAGATACTACTGTTAAATCCAAATGGAAGTCAGCCTTCCGATGCTACAAAAAGGTAGGTCAGAATACCCGTACTATAGCAGCCTAACAGGTCAAGATGATCTTAAAAACAAAATACATTTCTCCTTAGTTAAAACATTAGCTTCCACTAATAAAGATGAACATTCAAAGAAAACATGTCCCACCGCCCAAGACATAGCTGATCATTTTGTCAACAAGATCCTCCAAATTAGGTCCAAACTATCTAAAGCTACACCAACAGAGGAAAATAGTCCAACCCGTAGCTCAGCCCCAAATCGTCTGAGATCTTACAACCCAAGGACTCAAAACTGATCAAAATTGGGAATCTTTTCAACCACTAACAGTTGAGGATGTAAGATCAATGCTATTGAAATGCTCTCAAGCCAACTGTTCCCTGGATCAATGCCCAAACCACCTACTCAAACCCATCCCTATGGAAGCAGTAAACTGGTTACTCAATCTCAGTGAGCTTTTAAAAACTGGCTCTCTTCCTCCTGATATGCATGAAATTGTTCTCACTCCACTACTGAAGGGATCTGGCCTAGATGTAACATCGCCTGCAAACTACCACCCAGTGGCAAGCATACCCCTTTTTACTAAAGTATTAGAAACCAATATTAGTAAACTAGTAAAAAAAGGCCCGTTTCTGGAGCCAATGAAACGGGCGCTAGCAAGGCTTTCCTGTGCCCCCCCACCCGTCGTCGATGTTGGTAAATTGCTCCGCCTCCGCCCTCAACGTCATAACGTTTGACGCGAGGGCAGTGAATTGCTCCTCCTCCGCCCTCAACGTCATAACATTTGACGCGAGGGCGGGGCCCAGAGACTGTGATTTTCGAGGCTTCAGAGCTTCGAACATACGAACCTTGGCTTCAGTGACGTCAGAAGCCAATAGAACGTTAAGGGTGAGTTTTATATAATAGATATCTCTCTTTATAGCTATTTTACACTGGTCACAATTTGACTTCAGATCGTCACATAGTACGGAAACACTGAAACTAGTTCTAACTACAAATGTCAAACACCACCTAAGCAAAGAAGACCAAGTATTTCTTCTCCAATCTAATATATCTGCAGCATTTGAAAAGGTTGACCACACACTGCTACTCGAATGCCTGGATCAGATAGGAATAGCAGGGACTGTGTTCAAATGGTTCAGCGAATTCCTTTCAAACTGAAGCTATTCTGTCAAGCAAAACATAGTAAAGTGGAGGGGGATAATCGAACAGGGGCGCCCATCTCTAAGGATGGCCCCGTAAAGGGGCGGGACAACCCGTATTATCGAAACAAGATGGATGTCCATCTTTCGTTTTGATAATACGGTTGGGGACACCCAAATCATGAAATTTAGGTCGACCTTAGAGATGGTCGTCCCCGGTTTTCGACGATAATGGAAAGCGAGGACGCCCATCTCTGAAACGACCAACTCCAAGCCATTTGGTCGTGGGAGGAGCCAGCATTTGTAGTGCACAGGTCCCACTAACTGGATGGAAAAAGCCCTTCCCTTACCAAACCGGAAAGGAACGAGCATGCATGAAGGAAACTGCATGCAAATGAGCTGCTCGCTGTTAGCTCATTTGCACACGATTTCCTTCCTAAGGAGTGGAAGCGACGGCAGTTCAGGATGTCCTTCCCTGCAACGGCAGTTGAGGACGTCCAAAATTTGGATGTTTGTGAGAAGGACATCCGTGCCTGTTATGCCTCCAACACCCCCTTTATTTATTTGGATTTTGGATCACAAGTAGCAGCAGTGGGATTTGAACTGGCCACCTCTAGATTGCAAGACCAGTGCTCTAACCACTAGGCCACTCTGCCACTCCTCCACTCCCTTGAAATTTGGCCATCCCTGTGGGGGGCGGTTGAGGACATCCAAAATGTTTGAAAGAAGGACGTCCACGCCTTCATTATGCCTCTGCTGACACACACATACCCCCCCCCCCAGGGACCTGCATACTGCCACACTCCCCACAGGGATGGCCAAATTTCAAGGCTGTGGAGTGGAGGAGTGGCAGAGTGGCCTAGTGGTTAGAGCACTGGTCTTGCAATCCAGAGGTGGCCAGTTCAAATCCCACTGCTGCTACTTGTGATCCAAAATCCAAATAAGTAAATAAAAAGGGTGTCTGAAGCAAAGCAAAGGCATGGATGTCCTTCTCACAGAAATATCCACATTTTGGACGTCCTCAACTGCCGTCGCAGGGACGGAGGCATAGCGAAGGACATGCTCTAAAAAAAAAAAAAAAAAGACAAAAGTTTTTGAAGTTGTTTTTTTCGGGGTAGGAGGGGGTTAGTGACCACTGAGGAAGTCAGGGGAGGTCATCTGGTCAGTTCGGGCACCTTTTTGATGCTTGGTCGTGAAAAAAAATGGACCAAGTAAAGTCGGCCAAATGCTCGTCAGGGACGCCCTTCTTTTTCCATTATCGGCCAAGGACGCCCCATCTGTTAACCATGCCCCTGTCCCGCCTTCTGTACACTGCCGACACGCCCCCTTCAACTTTGGTCGTCCCCGCGACGGAAAGCGGTTGGGGACGCCCAAAATCGGCTTTCGATTATGCCGATTTGGGCGACCTTAGGAGAAGGATGCCCATCTCCCGATTTGTGTCGGAAGATGGGCACCCTTCTCCTTCGAAAATAAGCAGGAAAGTAATATAGTAGGTGACGGCAGAAAAAGACCTGCACGGTCCATCCAGTCTGCCCAACAAGATAAACTCATATGCGCAACTTTATATGTATACCTGACCTTGATTTGTATCTATCACTTTCAGGTCACAGACCGTAGAAGTCTGCCCAGTACTAGCCCCGCCTCCCAACCACCGGTGCTGCCACCCAATCTCGGCTAAGCTTCTGAGCAGGGCCGTGCCAAGGGTCTCTGGCGCCCCCCCTGCAGACTACCAGTTGGCGCCACCCCCCCCCGCACCTGCCTGGCTCCAAGGCAGCGATTCCCCTCTCTCCCTGAGCCCTACCCTCCCACCCATCCATGCCCATCTGTCCCCTGCCATTCATCCCGATCAAGCAATTCCCCTCTCTCCCTTCCATGAACCCTGCCCTCCCATCTATGCTCCTCTCTCCCCTGCCCTCCCGCTCCCATGTAGGAACTGCCCGCCCTCTTCTCCCCCCCAAGATCCCTTTCCTTTTTTTTTTCTTTTAAATTTACCTTCCTCCGGCAGCGCAGCGTCAGTGAAGGAGGCGGCGCTCCCAGTCCCGACGTCTCTTCTAGCCTTCCATTGGTTCGCTCAGTGTTCCGCCTTCTTCTGACGTCAAGGATGACGTCAGAAGAAGGTGGGACACTGAGCGAACCAATGGAAGGCTAGAGACGTCGGGACTGGGAGCGCCGCCTCCTTCACTGATGCTGCGCTGCCGGAAGAAGGTAAATTTAAAAGAAAAAAAAAAGGAAAGGGATCTTGGGGGGGAGAAGAGGGTGGGCAGTTCCTACATGGGAGCGGGAGGGGCAAGGTAAGCACGCAGCGGCGGCGCCCCCCCAGAGGATGGCGCCCCCCTGCGGCGCTTACCCCGCTTACCACATCGGCACGGCCCTGCTTCTGAGGATCCACTCCTTCTGAACAGGATTCCTTTATGTTTGTTTATCCCATGCATTTTTGAATTCAATTACCGTTTTCATCTCCACCACCTACTGCGGAATGGCATTCCAAGTATCCACCACTCTGTGAAAAAAATACTTCCTGACATTTTTCTTGAATCTGCCCCCCTTCAACCTCATTTCATGTCCTCTAGTTCTACCACCTTCCCGTCTCCGGAACAGGTTCGTTTGCAGATTAATACCTTTCAAATATTTGAACGTCTGTATCATATCACCCCTATTTCTCCTTTCCGCCAAGGTATACATGTTCAGGTCAGCAAGTCTCTCCTCATACATTTTGCAACGCAAATCCCTTTCTTTGCACTGCTTCAATTTTTTTTACATCCTTAGCAAGATACGGCCTCCAAAACTGAACACAATACTCCAAGTGGGACCTCACCAACGACATGTACAGGGACATCAATACCTCCTTTCTTCTGCTGGTCACACTTCTCTCTATACAGCCTAGAAACCTTCTGGCTATGGCCACCGCCCTGTCATACTGTTTCATTGCTTTCAGATCCTCAGATACTATCACCCCAAGATCCCTCTCCCCAGCTGTATATACCAGTCTCTCACCGCCTAACACATACGTCTCCCGTGGATTTCTACTCCTTAAGTGCATCATTTTGCATTTCTTTGCATTGAATTTTAATTGCCAAACATTAGACCATTCTTCTAGCTTCTGCAGATCTTTTTTCATGTTGTCCACTCTGTTACAAACCTTGGTGTCATCCATAAAAAGGCAAACTTTACCTTCTAATCCTTCGGCAATGTCACTCTCAAATATATTGAACAGAATAGGCCCCAGCATCAATCCCTGAGGCAATCCACTACTCACCTTTCCCTCATTCGAGTGAATTACATTTACCACAACCCTCTGGCGTCTGTCCATCAACCAGTTCCTAATCCAGTTCACCACGTTGGGTCCTATCTTCAGCCTGTCAAGTTTATTCAATCATATTTGCTAGATGGGTGACAGCTTCACTACACACCCTAGGGCAAGTATGGGAGGAAGAGGGATTATCACCTTTAGATGATCATAGTGAGGAATATGGGGTGACACAACACAAGACATTCCAGTATAGACTATTAAGAGACATAGGGGGTCATTTTCAAGCACTACTATCGGGCTCATTTTCAAAAGAGAAAGACACCCACCTTGCGACACAAATCGGAAGATAGACGTCCTTCTCACAGAAATGCCCAAATCGGTATAATCGAAAAATGATTCTGGACATCGCAGGGATGGCCAAAGTTCAAGGGGTGGTATCAGTGGCGTAGCAAAGAAGGGACTTGGCCATGCCTAACACTTGGACGTCCTTGACCCATAATGGAAAAAAAAGAAGGACGTCCCTGACGAGCACTTGGACGTTTTCACCCAGACCTGTTTTTTTTTTATGACTAAGGCACAAAAAGGTGCCCAAAATGACCAGATGACCACCAGAGAGAATCAGGGATGACCTCCCCTTACTCCCCCCCAGTGATCACTAACCCCCTCTCACCCTCAAAAAACATCTTTAAAAATATTTTGTGCCAGCCTCTATGCCAGCTTCAGATGTTGTACTCAGGTCAATGACAGCAGTATGCAAGTCCCTGGAGCAGTTTCATGTTTCAACATTTTTTATTGATGATTTTACAACGTCAACAAGCTCCATTCACCATACATTAAAACCGAAACATCCAAATAAGAGCTAGGCATCTTCTTTACATCATATTCTAACATTTTCCTTCATCCCACCCCATCCCCCTCCTCCCCAATGATATATTCTAACCTTTTAGTAATGACATATAACATGACTGCATCTCACACCTGAATCTTCACAATTACAATAGGTTACATATGACCAAAGGTGTAAAAATATACATTTCCACCCAATAAATTGATCCTTCCCTCCCTCCTCCCCTTTCCCCCACCTGCTCCCCCCCGTCCTTTCCTCCTCCCCTGTACCTTCTAGGCTTGTGCCTGGAGCAGTTTTAGTGGATGCAGTGCACTTCAGACAGGCGGACCCAGCCCCATCCCCCCCCCCCCCACACACCTGTTACATTTGTAGAGGAAACAGCGAGCTCTCCAAAACCCACCGTACCCACATCTAGGTGCCCCCCTTCACCCATAAGGGCTATGGTAGTGGTGTACAGTTGGAGGTAGTGGGTTTGGGGGGGGGGGTTGGGCGGCTCAGCACATAAAGTAAGGGAGCTATGTTCCTAGGAGCAATTTATGAAGTCCACTGCAGTGCCCCCTAGGGTGCCCAGTTGGTGTACTGGCATGTCAGGGGGCCAAGTGCACTATAAATGCTGGCTCCTCCCACACCTAAATAGCTTGTATTTGGTCGTTTGAGATGGGCGTCCTTGGTTTCGAAAACCGCCAAAAATCAGGAACGTCCATGTCTAGGGACGACCAAATTTAAGGATTTGGAAGTCCCTGACGGTATTTTAGAAATGAAAGATGGCCATCTTGTTTCAAAAATACGGGTTTCCCCGCCCCTGGATCGGGACGTTTTGCGAGGATGTCCAAAACAAAACTTGGACGTCCCTTTCGAAAATGCTCCTCCTTGTAACTTTATACATCTAAGTGCTTTGAAAATACACCTTCTTATACTTAAAAGGGCCCAAGCTGATTTGCAATTAGATGAAACCGATTTGGAAAAGGTATTACATATAGGCACAGGAAGAGGGGGGATAAGTAGAATATATAAAACTCTATTAGCCCAGCATATGCTGGCATTTTTTTATATTGATAGATGGGAAAAAGAATTAGCTCGAACTTCAGATTTTAAAGATTGGACTATGATATTTATCTGTTTAAAATATCAATGTCTAATAGCATGACTGAAATGGCTTCAAAATTTCTTACCAGTGGTACTATACCCCAGTTTGTTTAGCCAAGATCTATAAAATATGGACAGATGTTGGCAGAACTACGGAGAGTGGGGTACTCTCCTGCACATACGGTGGACCTGTCTAGTAGAGCATGCTTTCTGGACAGCAATCTTTGGACTACTGAATATTATTTTACAGTTATCATATCCCCACAGTCCAGAAGGTACTTTGCTCCACCATAAAGTGGTTGGAATTTTGAAAGGGCTCACAAGTAGGCAACTCACCTCTTTACAACTGCAAAGATTATACTGGCAAGATTTTGAAAACAACCACATATTCCACCTATTGAGATGGTCCTCTTAAAATTGGACTACATATGCTTAATGTCCAAGTTGACTGCTTTAAAGTATGGCAGGATTTTGCAGTATCATAAAGAAGGATTCCTATACTATGTGGTGCTCCCAAAAGGCACTGACAGCTAATAAAGAAATTCAAATATCAATTTGGTGGCAGTAGCTTAGTGATGTGCACCCCACGTTAATTCCTTATGGTGAAGAAAACAGTTAGAGAGGGCTTACCCCTCAGAACCTCGTAAGCATCTTCCCCACTTGCCTCCGGTCCTATGGATTCATTTGTCCTTCCGGGGCTATGCCGGTTGTTTTAGCGGTGTCTCCAAGGGGTGCCTCACCGGTCTTCAGCTAAAAGATCTCTTTTACCCCAGATATGCGCTCTCCTTTTCCCCAGTCTGTGCAAGGAACACTGCTGGAGTTTATTGCCACTGACCTGCACAAGAAGCAGAATACACCGCCCAATGGAGGGGAAGCAACCGGTGAGACAGAGGAAGTGGATCAATCCTCTCCGGGTCATTATGGCATTGCAGCAACTGCAGGAGGGCTCATGACAGTGTCAGTAGGAGTGGCTTCAGGACAAGGTCAGTGCGAGTCGGGCACAATATTTTCTGTTTCACCAATGGTTCTTCAGAAATCAACAATTTTCTTGTTGGAAAATTTGTGGACCTCTATTTCTGAACTGGGGAAGGCTATTTCTTCTCAATTGCTAGAGATGACAGAAGCTCTTCAGAGTAATATTTCTAATATTACTGTTTTTCAGCAATGGTTGTCTCAAGTTAAGTATATCTTGGGAGATCATACAACTCAATTTACAGCTTGTTAACTCCCATCTTATGAAAGATAATATTAACTTAAGAATGAAGGTGGAAAATTGAGAGACCTTGGCAAGTTTTTCTAATCTACACCTTAAAAACTCTCCTAAGGTGCCTTATGTTACTCCTGACATGTTCAAAAGATATTTGGTAGAAATTCTGCAAATTCCAAAGGCAATTTTTCCACCAGTTTCTCAGATATGTTACTTGCCATCGGCTACGAAAAGAGAGTAAAAAAAAATCAAGGCACCCCTGAGTAGGAAATGGATGTCCTCAGTATTTCTGGTATATTGGAATCTTTGACAAATCTGTGACTTTAGCAACTATGATAGCAACTTTTCCACTTCCATTGGACAGAGTCTGGCTTCTTAAACTCTTCTTTAAAAATATTTTGAATATTCCCTTTTTGGGTGCCCTAGTCAGGATTTTTCCAGAAATAACTAAGAATATACAGAAAAGAAATAAGAGTTTTCTTTTATTAAAACCTGGGGTGCTCCAATTAGGGACACACTTTTTCCTAAATTACTCTTGTACATGCATAGTTAAATATGTATTTTATGAGCCACCTCAGAGTAGAGACCATGTAGTGTTGCATAAATAATTAATTTCTGGCATGCTCACCGCTGCCTGTTGACTGTATCTCTTTATTTCTTTTGAATTTTATTTTTTCATTTTGATTTTGGTTATTTTCCAGAATAACTTTTTTTATTATTATTAGCAAGGTTTTGCTATTCTTTTGCATTTCTTCTTGTATAAGTTTTGATTGCTTGTAAATTGTTTTGTATGCAAAATTTTGCCATTTCTTGTTTTTCTCTAAAAGTGTTTAACCGCTTAGAAATTGTTTAAAAAACAAAAATTTATAAATTAGAAAAATAAAAATGCAGTAAACTGACTGGCAAGCTCGATTCCTGGAAGGAAACTGAGAAAGGCGGGTGTAATAAAAGTTAATTTTAAAGATTGTTTTTCAACTCTGTCTTGACCAACTTTGATTGTGTGAAAATAAGTTGGAATGCAGAAGATAAGACACAGCTCTAATTAATTTGATATGTGAATAGGAGGATGGTGCTTGTTTTCGGAGTTCAGCCTGGCCACCTGGACTTGGAAAACATGTGACCACATTCCCACAGTATGGCTTGTTTACCTAAAAAGAGAAGCATTCTGTAATTTCCCTTAGCTCTGAATATGAGTTCTAAGCCTTATAAAAAGGGGGGCTTGTTGCAACAGAGTTTTGAGGCTCATCTGTGGGTAGACGTATCGCGCAGAGGACTTGTTCATGGTCATAAGGAGACTTCGGGCTTTCGCTGCAACGGGCCTCCCTGCTGATGAGATAAGGGCCTTAAATTCCTGACCACTGATTTTGTATGTAGTAATCAGTGTTAGTGAGACAGGCTGTAAATCCATAGCAGTACAGCGTGGAAAGCTAGACAGATGGGTGTCTGGGGTATGACTAGTTGTCTAGCTAGATAGGGGCATCACTGGTGGACAGTCACTGGTGGACAGAAGTGAGAGAGAGAGCGAGATAGTAGGATAGGGGGTTGAAAGACAGTCACTTTTCTGTTCCTTTAGCCACAGAAAGGACAAGTCTATAATCTAGGCAATCCCATTTACAAGCCCCTTGTGTGCATAAGTGCTAGTATTCTAGACATTTACACATGCATGTGTACACCTACCCATATAAATGTTAGCAGAGCGCATAAGCGCTATTCTACAAATACCAAATTAACATAACACATATTTACCCATAGGCAGAAGATTTAAAAAATGTAGGCCTGGGGAGCCTAAAGGGGAGGGAAGGGTCTGGTCTGACTGGCTCGAGGTGGGGATGGGACCCAGGAATCCAGGTCTGGGGCTGACTGGCTTGAGGGGAAGGAGATACAGGAATCCATTGGGCTGCTACCCGGGAGTTAACTAGGCACCAGACGATATTCAAACCAGTGCCCAGTTAGCTCCTAACTTTAACAACTTGCTTAACCAGTTAATGATGTGAATATCACCAGTAACTGGTTAAGTACCGGCTCCACCCAAGGTCCACCCCAGCACTAACCAGACAGTGCAGGGGTGGTTAGAGCCAACATTCAGCCACACTGTCTGGTGACGTGTCACTTAATATCAGCGGATAGGCAGAAAGAAGAAATTTAACTAAGAGGTTCTCCTTCCCCGTTAAATTATTTTGAATATTGGACAATGCAAGTTTTATTTATTACTTATTTATTTATTAGTATAAGTGGAACATACAGACAGATAAGATAGACTAACAGAAATAAGGGTGACTAACTTGCACATTCAACCAGAAAACATGCAAGAAAATAATTTCAGCTACAGTAGGAGTGGGTAAGCAAATCCTGCTACAGTATGTGCAGCCTCTGTTAACCTTTGTGTACGTGTCTAGCTAGTTAGTTGCTTCTTCCATTAAAGGCTTGGACGAAAAGCCAAGCTTCTGCCTACTTCCTGACATACATAATACTGTAAGTTACCTGCCTCCCTGCCACATTTAGGCACCAGCATTTACACCAGCTATTTGGCTGGTGTCAAGTGTGGGTGCCTAGACTTTAGGCACACCGATACTAGGTTACACTAAACTGTGTCTGGAAAAAGGTGAGCCCCCTAAACATTTTGCAATAACAACCTCGAACCTGCACCAAATTACCGTATTTTTCGGACTATAAGACACACCGGACCATAAGATGCACCTAGGTTTTAGAGGAGGGAAATAGGAAAAAAAAAATTTGCTTTTTCCCTCCTCTAAAACCTAGGTGCTCCGGTGCGTCTTGTCCGAATCCCTCCCTCCAAGTTCGGGATCGCCCTCAGGGTTACCTCCTCCCCCCTCCCCGGCCCTGTCACCACTTCTCCCCTTACTCACGCGATCTTCCCTGGTGGTCTAGTGACGTCGGGGCAGGAAAGAGCCCCCTCTTTCCTGCCCAGCGCGCTGCTCTCCATCCTCCTGTATGCATTGCTGCCTGACGGTCTCAGTGAGATTCAAAATGGCCGCTGAGAATTGAAGTCTCGGCGGCCATTTTGAATCTCGCCGAGACCGTCAGGCTGCATACAGGAAGATGGAGAGCAGCGCGCTGGGCAGGAAAGAGGGGGCTCTTTCCTGCCCCGACGTCACTAGACCACCAGGGAAGACCGCGTAAGGGGAGAAGTGGTGACAGGGCCAGGGGGAGGGTGATCCCGAACTCGGAGGGAGGGCGGGCGGCCTGCCAGCCAGCCAGCCAGCCAAATCTCTACCTTCGGACTATAAGACGCACCCCCCATTTTCCTCCCAAATTTGGGGGGGAAAAAGTGCGTCTTATAGTCCGAAAAATACGGTAGTTAAAATTTTACGTGCACAATGTGACATCTATTTGCATCACCATCGCCAAATAAGAGATTTCTAATTTTTACAAACTGCTGTCACACATCTGTTTCCAATATGACTTACTTACATGTTGACGTCACCTCTGACGTCATTGTGCACTGATAAACAAAATGTGAAAAGAAGACCAAGTTTTAATTAAAATACTCAAAGCTGAAAATGGATGCAGCACTAAAAGATCAGATTTAAACATTTGGACTGTTCAGGTTGACATTAACTGCGTTGGAAACTCTAACTTTTGGGTAGTATTATTTACAATTTGACATCTCAGTAATATTAAGGTGGATTTCCATTAAACCATACAATATTGTTTGAAATAAATGTCACTTTGTGCAAGTAAAATTATAATTAATTCAGTGCAGATTTGTGGTTGTTATTGCACAATATTTAGGGAGCTCACTTTTTTCCTGACACAGTGTAGTATTCAATAATGGAACCTAGGTTCTGTTATGGAATAGGCTCCTATCACGCGGTCTCAGGGCATCTAAAGAGAGTCACCCAGTTACAGAGTCACCTCTAGAATGGGAAACAGCCTTAGTAAACCAAGTCCTAAAGAAGCTGTGGTGGACCTAAGTTACCTTTCTCCCTCTCTGCCTTACTCAAGGATGGAAGAGGGTGGGGGAGAAGATAGTTTTCTGGCTCCTACATAAGAAAAGTTTTCAAGGCATGTTGTACTAGCCACTGGATTCTATATAAGGCTTAAAAAGTTGGGCATGCTGTCAAGATGCACATGCAACTTAAAAGCCTAACAAGCCAATAACAATTATTGGGTGCCAACAACCAATTATTGATGTGTGCGCAAATTCTAACTGTAGCCAAATAATGGCTGCATGCTATTCTGTAATACAGACATTCAACTCCCATAGTATGCAACTCAAAAGGTGTGGCTATGGGAGCGGCATGAGCATGTCAAGAGTGTTCCAAAAAAATGTCTCAGCACACCCAACCCGGGTGCCAGCATTTACACTAGGTTTCAGCAGACATAATTCTAGCAGCCAAAGTTAGGCATAAGAGCTGCACTTATGCACACCCTTTGTAGAACGCATAGTGCCAATCTTTTCCAGCGCTCATTTTTAACCACCATTTATAAAATCAAACCCTAAATGTATATGTTTATTTTGAACTGTGATCCACTTCAACACTGAATGCAAGGTGTGGAATAATACATTTACACTTATCAATCAAATGAAAAACAGATTCCTTTCCACTTACCATAATTAGATCCATTTTGCTCAAACATGTTTTTCTGAATAAATAGCATTTTTGTAGAAAGAACAACCTTAAAAACAAAAAGGCAATTCACAGTAAGAATATGAATGGCAACCGAATTTTTCAGATTCAACTCTGAACTGATCAGATTTGCAAACATAATCTCTATTAAATTTTGAATCACTAAGGGCCATGTTTACTAAGGTGCACTAGGGGAGTGTTTGTACATAAGTACATAAGTACATAAGTAGTGCCATACTGGGAAAGACCAAAGGTCCATCTAGCCCAGCATCCTGTCACCGACAGTGGCCAATCCAGGTCAAGGGCACCTGGCACGCTCCCCAAACGTAAAAACATTCCAGACAAGTTATACCTAAAAATGAGGAATTTTTCCAGTCCATTTAATAGCGGTCTATGGACTTGTCCTTTAGGAATCTATCTAACCCCTTTTTAAACTCCGTCAAGCTAACCGCCCGTACCACGTTCTCCGGCAATGAATTCCAGAGTCTAATTACACGTTGGGTGAAGAAAAATTTTCTCCGATTCGTTTTAAATTTACCACACTGTAGCTTCAACTCATGCCCTCTAGTCCTAGTATTTTTGGATAGCGTGAACAGTCGCTTCACATCCACCCGATCCATTCCACTCATTATTTTATACACTTCTATCATATCTCCCCTCAGCCGTCTCTTCTCCAAGCTGAAAAGCCCTAGCCTTCTCAGCCTCTCTTCATAGGAAAGTCGTCCCATCCCCACTATCATTTTCGTCGCCCTTCGCTGTACCTTTTCCAATTCTACTATATCTTTTTTGAGATACGGAGACCAGTACTGAACACAATACTCCAGGTGCGGTCGCACCATGGAGCGATACAACGGCATTATAACATCCGCACACCTGGACTCCATACCCTTCCTAATAACACCCAACATTCTATTCGCTTTCCTAGCCGCAGCAGCACACTGAGCAGAAGGTTTCAGCGTATCATCGACGACGACACCCAGATCCCTTTCTTGATCCGTAACTCCTAACGCGGAACCTTGCAAGACGTAGCTATAATTCGGGTTCCTCTTACCCACATGCATCACTTTGCACTTGTCAACATTGAACTTCATCTGCCACTTGCACGCCCATTCTCCCAGTCTCGCAAGGTCCTCCTGTAATCGTTCACATTCCTCCTGCGACTTGACGACCCTGAATAATTTTGTGTCATCGGCGAATTTAATTACCTCACTAGTTATTCCCATCTCTAGGTCATTTATAAATACATTAAAAAGCAACGGACCCAGCACAGACCCCTGCGGGACCCCACTAACTACCCTCCTCCACTGAGAATACTGGCCACGCAATCCTACTCTCTGCTTCCTATCTTTCAACCAGTTCTTAATCCATAATAATACCCTACCTCCGATTCCATGACTCTGCAATTTCTTCAGGAGTCTTTCGTGCGGCACTTTGTCAAACGCCTTCTGAAAATCCAGATATACAATATCAACCGGCTCCCCATTGTCCACATGTTTGCTTACCCCCTCAAAAAAATGCATTAGATTGGTGAGGCAAGACTTCCCTTCACTAAATCCGTGCTGACTTTGTCTCATCAGTCCATGTTTTTGTATATGCTCTGCAATTTTATTCTTAGTAATAGCCTCCACCATCTTGCCCGGCACCGACGTCAGACTCACCGGTCTATAATTTCCCGGATCTCCTCTGGAACCTTTCTTAAAAATCGGAGTAACATTGGCTACCCTCCAGTCTTCCGGTATTACACTCGATTTTAGGGACAGATTGCATATTTCTAACAGTAGCTCCGCAAGTTCATTTTTTAGTTCTATTAATACTCTGGGATGAATACCATCAGGTCCCGGTGATTTACTACTCTTCAGCTTGCTGAACTGACCCATTACATCCTCCAAGGTTACAGAGAATTTGTTTAGTTTCTCCGACTCCCCCGCTTCAAATATTCTTTCCGGCACCGGTGTCCCCCCCAAATCCTCCTCGGTGAAGACCGAAGCAAAGAATTCATTTAATTTCTCCGCTACGGCTTTGTCCTCCTTGATCGCCCCTTTAACACCATTTTCGTCCAGCGGCCCAACCGACTCTTTGGCCGGTTTCCTGCTTTTAATGTATCTAAAAAAGTTTTTACTATGTATTTTTGCTTCCAACGCTAATTTCTTCTCAAAGTCCTTTTTTGCCCTCCTTATCTCCGCTTTGCATTTGGCTTGGCATTCCTTATGATCTATCCTGTTACTTTCAGTTGGTTCTCTTCTCCACTTTCTGAAGGATTGTTTTTTGGCTCTAATGATTTCCTTTATCTTACTGTTTAGCCACGCCGGCTGACGTTTAGTCTTTTTTCCCTTTTTTCTAATACGTGGAATATATTTGTCCTGAACCTCCAGGATGGTGTTTTTAAACAGCATCCACGCCTGATGCAAGTTTTTTACTCTGCGAGCTGCTCCTTTCAGTCTTTTTTTCACCATTTTTCTCATTTTGTCGTAATCACCTTTTCTATAGTTAAACGCTAGCGTACTTGATTTCCTAGTTTCACTTCCTTCAATGCCAATATCAAAACCGATCATATTATGATCACTGTTATCAAGCGGCCCTCGTATCGTTACCCCCTGCACTAGATCATGAGCACCACTAAGGACTAAGTCTAGTATTTTTCCTTCTCTTGTTGGCTCCTGAACTAGCTGTTCCATGAAGCTGTCCTTGATTTCATCAAGAAATCTTATGTCCCTTGCGTGTACAGATGTTACATTAACCCAGTCTATATGCGGGTAATTGAAATCCCCCATTATTATTGTGTTGCCCAGTTTGTTTGCGTCCCTGATTTCCTTTAACATTTCCGCATCCGTCTGTTCGTCCTGGCCAGGCGGACGGTAGTACACTCCTATCACTATCCTTTTCCCCTTTGCACATGGAATTTCAATCCACAGTGATTCCAAGGAGTGTTTTGCTTCCTGCAGAATTTTCAATCTATTTGATTCAAGGCTCTCGTTAATATACAATGCTACCCCTCCACCAATCCGATTCACCCTATCACTACGATATAATTTGTACCCCGGTATGACAGTGTCCCACTGGTTATCCTCCTTCCACCAGGTCTCAGAGATGCCTATTATATCTAATTTTTCATTTAGTGCAATATATTCTAACTCCCCCATCTTATTTCTTAGGCTCCTGGCATTCGCATATAGACATTTCAAACTATGTTTGTTGTTCCTAAGTACATCATGCTTAGTACTTGACAGTATTAATTGGCAATCTTTTGTCTGATTTTTATTGTTATTTAAAGATACCTCTGAACCACCCCGGACCAGAACACTGATATTCGCAGCTACGCGGTTCCAGATTAAAGAATTAGAATGGATGTTGACTGCGACAGAGACGACTATGCACAGCTAAGTACAAAAGTGTTTGACTTTAAGCGCATGCAAGAGTAAATATAAGAGGAGCATACAAATATATATCTGTTTGAACTGAACACATATTTTGGACACTGTTGAATTTTGTCTAAAATCTAGAAGGTTTTTGCCAATGATGAGGAACAGATCATACTAACCAAAATCTAGGTCATTTTGATCATCATCGGCGCATTAGACCTTCAGGTCTGGAGTGCCTTGAGAGTTTTCTTTCTTCCAAGAGATATACATTTACTCATTTTTCTGTTTGTTTGTTTTTTTGGTGTGGATCACTCCAATTTATTGGGCGAGCAGTTTTTGAGTTATTTAGATTCCACCTCCTCCACTACTTTAATGATATTTGACATTAAGGCACACCTATCGAGGCCATGCAGCACAAGGGCATCAAAATGCATTAGCAAAAAAAGCTGAGTAAGAATATAAACGACAAATCCTTAAAGATCAATAGCAGATTAGATGCAATTTATCTTAATAATCATCAATGGAATATATACATGGAGTCAACGAGGTAACAGAATTTAAGCAAGCCTAAGCCAGACAAAAAGCGACCTTATTGGTAAAAGGAATGGGAAAGACCCACGAAGCGAAACCTGTAACAAAACAGTAGTCATGTACAAATGAGAGACTAGGTGAGCCAAATGGCTCTCCCCTATCGACATCTTTCTGCATGTCTTTGTGGAATTTTACACAACACGAGCTACAGACGAACTGCACAAAGAATGCAAAACAGCAGACACTTATGCCATGTGATGCGTGTACATAAGTCTCCCTGCCCGCAGGTGCCGGGCTAAAGACCGTTGGTCCCGCAGTTGGTGGCTCTAGTGAGGGGGGAGTGAGCAGCAAAGTAGCGGAGCTTTTTGGCTTTAAGTTACTTCTGCTTTACTCTACATGGGTGGCAACTGCTCGCCATCTCCTTGAAACCTTAGCGCTCCATACCTCTATCTCCGTGGCTCCGCGCGGCACTACATGCCAGCAGGTGAAGGAAAGTAGGCAAGAAGCACCGCTTCCCCGCCGCCACAGCAGGCTGCCTTGCGAACCCAAAACAAACCCACCAAGCTCTCCGTCTCTACCGGACAACAACAACGCGCTCTAGGATTGGTCCCCGCGGACTTCCCTTCTTCGATCGAGTAAACTGCTCTGCGATTGGCTCTTTCGAGAAATCCAGAATGGAGCGTCTACGTTTGCGTTTCAAGCCTCCCTCGACCTGTGAGTCACTCACTCACTCCTTGACTGTGGCAGGAAAATCAGAATAGAAACTGGTGTGAAATAGTCGAGCGCTGGTAGTAGTAATTCGAGTTTAAAATATGAAGTCGTAATGGTAGTTTTGGGCAGTATTTTCGCGTGTTTTTTTTTTTTCTTGCCGATTACAACATTCACTCGTATTAATGTATTAGATTAAACTTGGGATGGAGTTATTTTTTCTAGACTGTCAATTTTGTTTAGATTGCAGCAGTCGTTCTCCAAAGGGAGGGAGCCTTCCTGCCTCAGTACTAATTCTCATAACCTTCTAATGTGCTTTATCCAGCAAACTTTGTTCTCTAAATGGTTAGAACAACCTTGGACCAACGCTGGTTCTCTCAGAAGGGCTGGATCCAGCACTTATTCCCCACAGAAGAGCTGCTGCCTCCTGAATCCAGCACTGATTATCTTTAGAAGGGGTTCATTGTCCTGGATCCCACACTGGTTCTGTTTAGAAGGGCTGCACCCACCTAGATCCAGCACTCATTCTTCCCAGAAGGGCTCTCTTTGTTAAATTGTACAGCGCTGCGTAACCCTAGTAGCGCTCTAGAAATGTTAAGTAGTAGTGGTAGTAGTAGTAGTAGATCCAGCATCGTTTTCTCCCAGAAGGGCTGAACCCCCCCCGGATCCAGCCCTCATAATACACCCCCACACACACACACATATACACCAAAGGACTACATACATCCCCCTGGATCTAACACATATCCCCCAGAAGGACCCCTGGATCCAGCACTATTTTCTTCCAGAAGGACTGCATGCACCTGGATCCAACACTTATTCCCCTTAGAAGGGCTGTATCCCCCTGGATCTAGCACTCATTCTCCCCAGAAGGGCTCTACCCACCCCTCAAAACGACACAATGATTTAAAATGTAGAACAAATTAGTACTCTAACCGATGAAACCAGGTCTTCCTTTGTGTGCATCTAAGCCAGCATGTTTAAAAATATGAGAGCAAATAAAAATGCTACCAACAATTTTTATAAAATGACAACTTGGATACAGCAGTTCCTAGATTTGCTTACTTTGTTTTGGGTAAACGAGGATAATGGATGCGTAGAAAAGAGGGAAAAGGAGACCTACTTAATGGTTTCAACTTTTTGGTGTCAAGCTCCTTGTTCGCACCGCTGCTTCCCCAACTTGGCTGCAACAAAAATGAAGCCGTGTGCGGGGCCATTGCCCTATGTGTACGACTGGCACCTCTGCTCTGCTGGTTTCCTTCCTCTGTTCCCTCCCAAACAGGAAGTTACATCTTGGGGGGGAGGGGGTGGAGGAGGGAAATCAGAAGAAGCAGCAGTGGTACACATAGGGCTAAGTCCCGGCTGGCGCATGGCTTCATTTTGTTGCAGCAAAGGAGGCAGCAGCACGAGTCAGTCAGCAAGGGGAAGAGAAGCTTGTGGTTCCTCCAGGCTGCTGCAGACTGAAGAAGGCAGCAGCTGTGAAGAAAAGTTAGTGGCATAGGCACCACTTTCTCCTAAAATCTGTTTGGGGGAGCGACTGCTCTATCACCCTGGATCCAGCATTCATTCCCCCCGGAAAGGCCCTATTCCCCTGAATCCAGCACTGTTTTTTCCAAGCTGGGCTGCATCTACTTGGATCCAGCGCTATTTTCTGTCAAAAGGGCTGCATGTCCCTGGATTGAGCACTGATTCATCCCCAAAGTGCTGCATCTATTTATGTTCAGCAATTATTCCCCACAGCAGGGCTCTATACCCCTTGATCCAGTATTTATATACCCAGAAAAAAGGCTGCATCTACCTGGATCCAGCATGGTTTTCTTTCAGTGGGGCTGCAGCCACCTGGATAACAGCACTTATTCCCCCCCCCCCCCCCCCCCCCAAAAAAAAAAAGAGCTCTATCACCCTGGATTCAGCACTCATTCCCACTTGGAAGGGCTGCATCTACCTGAACCCAGCACTGTTTTCTCTCAGAAGAGTTGCAGGCAACCTGGAGCCAGCATTGTTGTCTCTCAGTGCTGGCTACTTCTCCCCCCCAGAAGGGCTGTATCTATTTGGATCCAACACTGTTTTCTTCCAGAAGGGTTGCATGCCCCTGGATCCAGCAATCATTTCCCCCATAAGGGCTGCCAGGGCCGGTCTTAGACGGGGTGTCGCACAGGGCCTCACACTTCCAGGGGTCCCACGGTGGCCTTGGCATGTCCCTCCCTCTCTTTCTCCCCACCTGAAATCCAGCGGGAGGTGTGGGAGCCCAAGGAGGTTAGATTGAGAACAGGAGACCTGCGTGAAGTGAAGATGTGATTTCACGTGCCCTAATGAAAGGTGAGTTTCATTTTACTTTCATTTCATTTAAATATAGTCCATCTTTATAACACCAGGCTTCCCAAGGCACATTACAATAGCTGTTCAGATGAACCTATAAGGAAAAAGGATATCCTCAGTGAATTTGGACATCCCTATTGTATAGAACAGTGTAGAGAAATTAGCACAAAATACAGTGTATAACTTCTATTTCTACCAGCTACAATATTTTTAAGCTGTTTTAGTGATATCAATTTTTATTTCATGATATTAATATCTATATATGCGAAGCTTTCAAATAAATTAAAAGCTGTCGAGTACTATATATATATATTATTATTATTAGCATTTGTATATATATATATATATATATATATATATATATATATACAAATGCTTGTTTGTATATATATATATATATATATATATATATATATATATATATATATATATATATATACAAACCTATTTTGTCCTCCATCTTTTAAGGCACTGCCTATCCAATTGGAACAGATTTTGACTTTTTACAGATGGACCACGCATAAGCAGTTCCTCATTTCTAACAATCTTTTGCTATTGTTTTCAATAGCATTTGCTATTGTTTTAGGTGAGTGAAAATGGTGGCAAGCTCTGCCTACTGGCTTCAGCCCATATAATGGGCTAGATAGGTTTTCTATGATAGCATTGTGCTTATTTGAATTAGAGAGGCATAATCGAACGCAAACGCCTATCTCCATGGGCGTTTATCTCCGAGAACGGGTCCGTGAAGGGGCGGGCCAAACCGTATTTTCGAAAAAATGGACGTTTTTGAGCTGGGCATTTGTTTTTTTTAGCGATAATGGAAGCTAAAAACGCCCAGCTCAAAAATGTCCTAATCCGAGCCATTTGGTCGTGGGAGGGGCCAGGATTCGTACACTGGCCCCCCTGATATGCCAGGACACCAACTGGGCACCCTAGGTCAGTGCGGTGGACTTCAGAAAAAGCTCCCACATGCATAGCTCATTTACCATGGGTGCTGAGCTCTCAACCCCCCTCCCCCAAAACCCACTACCCACAAATGTACAACACTACCATAGCTCTTAGGGGTGAAGGGGGCACCTACATGTGGGTACAGTGGGTTTTGGAGACCTCCCATTTACCAGCACAAGTGTTACAGGTGGGGGGGATGGGCCTGGGTCCACCTGGCTGAAGTGCATTGCGGTACCCACTAAAAGTGCTCCAGGGACCTGCATACACACAGGCCTCTAGGACTTGTTGCTGCTGTATAACATTGGCACACCAGTTGACACCTGAAGACTAATCTCTCCGAAAACGTCCTTTATTGGAATAACCGCGTTTACTCACAGTTAACTGCAGATCAGAGGTTGTGTCCCACTGGCAACGAGTCTCTCTGGTACTGAGATTAGCAGTAGGTCAGAGCTGGCAGAATGCTGTACAATGCCCTCTTTCAGCCACATTCAAGGTAAGTAACTAAGTTCTCTAACGTGGCTAACACAGAAAAGGGAACTAAAACTGGCTTACAAAAATGGCCACTACCGCATGGACTACAACAGGAAACACAACAGGGCACACTCTGACCCAGTAGGCAGGGGGAAAAGCACCATGGGAGAAGAGCCTACCAACTACCAACATCGTGAGACTGTAACACAAGCTAATGAAATCACGGAGCCCAATACACTACACCCACCACAATGCAATGCTGATCTGACCCTGTACTGCACCCGAGAGCCACATCTGACCCAGGGAAAGGCTGTGACAGGATCGAACACATTCTGCTGTCATGGAGGTGGGTACGGCATTTGAGGCTGGCATACAGGCTGGAAAAAAAGTTTTTAAAGTGGGGTTTTTTTGGGTGGGAGGGGGTTAGTGACCACTGGGGGAGTCTGGGGAGGTCATCCCCAATTCCCTCCAGTGGTCATCTGGGCAGTTGGGGCACTTTTTTGGGACTTGTTCGTGAGAAAAAAGGGTCCAAAAAAAGTGACCCAAAATCGCGGTCAAAACGCCTTTTTTTTTCGATTATCAGCTAAAGACGCCCATCTCTCCTCAGCTGATAGCCACGCCCCAGTCCCGCCTCCACCACGCCTCGTCACGCCCCCATCAACTTTATTCGTTTCCGCGACGGAGTGCAGTTGGAAACGCCCAAAATCGGCTTTCAGTTATACCGATTTGGGCGCCTTTGCGAGAAAAACGCCCATCTCCCGATTTGGGTCTTTTTCGATTATAAGCTGGTTAGTTTTTCAGGACAAGTTTTGCTTGATTTGTCTTTGACATCTAATTTAATAATTTGCTCCTCCAACATTCCAATGTGTCTCACTGGGATTGTAACCACCTGCTGACATCACTCCTCCAACGTTCTCCTTCAACATTCCAATGTATGTCACTGGGATTGTAACTACCTGCTGACGTCACTCCTCCAACGTTCTCCATCCCCCCTCCCTCCCAGTTCCATGGGACCCTGGAACTGGGAGGGAGGGATGGAGGGACAGAGGGAGGGGGGACCCTGGAAATGGGAGGGAGGGAGGGGGACCCTGGAACTCAGGGGGGGAGGGAGGGGGCAGGGGAGAGATGCTGCACATGGATGGATGGAGGGGGCAGGGCACAGAGGACGTTGACTGCACATGGATGAATGCAGGGGAGAAAGCATAATGCAGGGGAGGGAGGGGACCCTGAAACTCGGAGAGAGGCAGGGAGGGGACGACCCTGAAACTCGGAGGCAGGGAGGGAGGGAGGGGACGACCCTGGAACTCAGAGGGAGGGAGGGGGACAATAACCCTGGAACTGGGAGGGAGGGAGGGCGACCCTGGAACTCAGAGGCGGGAAGGAGGAGGGACCCTGGAACTGGGAGGGAGGGGGGCCCTGGCACACACTCTCATGCTCACACACACACTCTCTCTCTCACAGACACACTCACACCCAGTCTCACTCTCTGTCACACACACACACTCGCACGTTCACTCTCTCTCTCTCTCTCTCTCTCACACAGTCACTCTCACACACACTCTTTCAAACATACACACTCCGAGGAAAACCTTGCTAGCGCCCGTTTCATTTGTGTCAGAAACGGGCCTTTTTTACTAGTTTTATAAATAAAACATTTTAAAACACATATTGTCAATAAGGGCAGGGCTAGATGGGGCGGAACATTGGATGTAAAGAACAGACCATTAAAAAACTCCAAACAGCCCAGAACACCGCAGCCCGTCTTATTTTTGGAAAACCCAAATACGAAAGCGCAAAACACCTAAGAGAGAAACTACACTGGCTCCCGCTCAAGGAACGAATTGAGTTCAAGATCTGCACGACCATACACAAAATCATTCACGCAGAGGCCCCAATCTACATGCTGAACCTAATAGACTTACCACCCAGAAATGCCAGAAGATCAACCCGTAAGTTCCTCAACCTGAACTTCCCCAGCTGTAAAGGAACCAAATACAAACAGGCATACGCTACTACCTTCGCGTACAAAAGCACACAGCTATGGAACGCACTACCCAAGACCCTGAAAACCACGGACAACTTAACCAACTTTCGCAAATCTTTGAAGACATTTCTCTTCAACAAAGCCTACAAAAATAATCCTCGATGAATCAAACTACAAATCTTTGAAGACATTTCTCTTCAACATAGCATACAAAAACAATCCTTGAGGAATCATACTACTCTGTACATCACCCAAACGCTCTAAAACACTTCGACACGACCTTACCCACTACCTTCTAATTAACTCCTCTTTTACTTCCAACTTTATTACCGACTGTATCTAATACTAGGTAATGATCATACCAAATTAACACCCTGTAAGCCACATTGAGCCTGCAAAAAGGTGGGATAATGTGGGGTACAAATGCAATAAATAATAATAATGATAGGTGGGGGCAGGGCCCCACCGAACTGGTCTGCACAGGGCCCCGCAATTGCTAAGACTGGTCCTGAGGGCTGCATCCCCCTTGATCCAGCACTCCTTTCCCCCAGAAGGGCTGCATCTCCCTGGATTCAGCACTCAGTCAACCCCAAAATTGCTGCATCTACCAGGATCCAGCACTGTTTTCACTCAGAAGGGCTGCATCCACATGGATCCAGCCCTTATTCACCCCCCCCCCCCCCCCCAGAAGAGCTGCTTCCTCCTGAATCTGAACACCAGGCACCACAACACTAGGACAAGGGTGCATGGTAAAGAGGACAGAGTACTGATTGCAGCACTGAAACTAGGAAGATAGGCACTGGCTTGCAGAGTGAGGAAGTCCCTTAAGTAAGCATTTCTTAAGGTGGTACTAGGAGGATCCGGGATGATCCGTAAATCCGGTTTTTACCTTTTTCCTTCCAAGGGCCAGAGGACAATGATGGAGTGAGGGAGAAAAAGACTGGGGAAGGAGAGGAGGAGAGGAATAGGGAATGTATTGGAGGCACGAACTGATCATTGGCACCATAGTGTAGAGGGACCAGTCTTACAATTACTAGATTATGGGGGGGAGGCTGAATGATGCTGAAAACCTAACACCAGTGTTAAAGGTAATTAGCACCAGACTAGTGCATGCATGCTAATGTGTGCAGAATGTCTAGCACAGGTATCAACGTGCATGACAAAGATGGCTGCAAATTGTGTATAGATGTATTGAAACTGTTGTTAATGAGATTACTCGGCACAGAAAAAAAAGATACAGGCTTTAACGCTGAAAACTTCCAGCTCAGGAGTGGCATTGAAGATTTTGAGGAGAGGATTTCTTCTGAATTTCTGACATTAAACTGCCAGTTTTGTGTTTTGGAAGCGGAAGGAAGTCCATGCAGTAGTGCTGTCCGATTCAGTCAATAAATTTTTGATTCGGTACGATTCGATTCTTTCAAAAAAAATTTTTTTTTTATTCAATTTGATTCGATTTAACTTGATTGAAATGGTGAGGCCCACATGCTAACATTATAACACATGGGGTAAAAAAAAAAAAAACAGGCAGCAGCAACTGAACAAAAACAAACTTTAGTGTGAGCACGCCATCATGCAGTGTTACATCATGTGAAAAGTGAAGTTTGGGCAAATCCTACATCTTCCAGTTTTTATTAAGAAAAATAATTTTGTCCACTTTGGCTGACAACTGCGTCTTGCAGCTATAATTTGTACAGAAGCAGAAAAAATTCTTTCTGAGGCCACAGAGGTGGCTAGCGTACACAGAAACACAGTGTTCTCCAGATGCAATTGTAGTGGCTTCCTCAAAAACCTGCAAAACATTAATGAGTTTTTGAACAAGATCATAGTCACGTTCGGCAGGTGCATCTTTCTTTGTGATTTTATTGTTGCTGCTCCCAATCAAAGAACGAATTGAATTCAAAGTCTGTGTTCTTGTTCACAAGATTGTCTACGGGGAGGCCCCAGCTTACAGTATATGTTTAGCTTTATTGACCTCCCACCCAGGAATTCTGTGAAGTCCTCCCACACCTATCTGACTCTCCACTTTCCTAACTGCAGGAACGTATGGTATAAGCTGCTCTTTGCCTCGTCGTTCAGCTGCACATGCCCCCGTTTCTGGAACGCCCTACCATCAACGTTAAAAGAGACAGCCGAACACAGTCTGTTCAAGAAATCTCTAAAGACTTACCTGTGTGATCGTTCTTACTTCACTCCTACTTGATCCCCTACACTCCCTCATTCCTCTCCCCTGTTGACCCCCTCTCTTCCTCTCCTCTACTCTCTACTTCATCTTGCATATGTATTATTATACTGTTCTCTTCCTACAATATTGTAAGCCACATAGAGCCTGCCTTGGTGGGATTATGTGGGATATAAATGTTCACAATAAATAAATATTCAATTGTTATTTCTTTTCTCCACCTTTTAAGGCATTGCCTATCCAACTGAAACAGCTTTAGACTTGCTACAGATGTGGACTAACAATAAACAACGACAACGTGGAAGCAACAGCTCATAGGTTTGCTTGTTTGTTTTGAGTGTATGGCAATGACGGCTGTGTGGGGGAACTCCACAAGATTTGCATAAATGGGACTTTCAGATTGTGTTTTGGAATTTAGGGCACTCATTTCTGGGCCAGGTATCTAGGGACATTATCATGAATAACTCTAACTGTGATACGTGGAGGGGCATAATCAAAAGGGACGCCCAAGTTCTGTTGAGGATGTCCTCGCAAAACGTCCCGATGGAGAGGTGGGGAAACCCGTATTATCGAAACAAGATGGACAGTCGGGGACGCCCAAATCTTGAAATTTAGGTTGTCCTTAGAGATGGTCATCCCTAGACTTGGTCGTTTCTGATTTTCTGCGATAATGGAAACCAAGGACGCCCATCTCAGAAACGACCAAATACAAGCCCTTTGGTCGTGGGAGGAGCCATCCTAACACATGGACCATAGGGGGCACTGCAGTGGACTTCAGAAATTGCTCCCAGGTACATAGCTCCCTTATCTTGTGTGCTGAGCCCCCCAAAACCCACTACTGTACACCACTACCATAGCCCTTAGGTGTGAAGGGGGGCACCTAGATGTGGGTACAGTGGGTTTCTGGTGGGTTTTGGAGGACTCACATTTACCACCACAAGTGTAACAGGTGGGGGGATGGGTCTGAGTCCGCCTGCCTGAAGTGCACTGCACCCACTAAAACTGCTCCAGGGACCTGCATACTGCTGCGATGGACCCGAGTATGACATTTGAGGCTGGCATAAAAGATTTTTAAAGATATTCTTTGAGGGTAGGAGGGGGTTAGTGACCACTGGGGGAGTAAGGGGAGGTCATCCCCAATTCCCTCCGGTGGTCATCTGGTCAGTTCGGGCAACTTTTTGTGGCATGGTCGTAAGAAAAACAGGACCAGGTAAAGTTGTCCAAGTGCTTGTCAGGAACGCCCTTTTTTTCCATTATGGGTTGAGGATGCCCATGTGTTAGGCACGCCCAAGTCCCGCCTTCGCTACGCCTCTGACACACCCCCATGAACTTTAGTTGTCCCCTCGACGGAAAGTAGTTGGGGACGCCCAAAATCGGCATTCGATTATGCCGATTTGGGCGACCTTTGAAAAGGACACCCATCTTCCGGTTTGTGTCGAAAGATGGACGTCCTCTTTTGAAAATAAGCCTGCTAGTCTGTATTAATGTGCATTTGGCATACTTTATGATATGAAGGAGTTATGTTGGCTGTTTCTGTCACACTATCCCCTGTATGAGCATTTGGTTTTACTCACATTCACTTTTCTTACCTCTACTGTTAACTTTGTGTCTTGACTGACACCCCCCCCCCCCCCCCCCACACACACACACACACACACATCACCTGTATTAACCTGCCATAGGGGCTGGGGCTGGGTGTTAGAACTACGCACTGAACCTCAGTGCACACTTTCCTAGCACCTATGTTTAAAAAACAAACAAACTCCAAAGCAGTAAACAAAAACTGAATGCAAAAGAAATGTTTGAACACAGGAGAGCATGCCGATGCCATAGAAGCACTTAGGACTAGATTCAGTAAATTGCACCAAAAAATCATTGCAGAAAAAATGATGCATTGAGTGCTATTCTATAAAGGGTATTCCCACTTTATAGATTAGCACCTAAGCGCCTAATCCACGCCTAAAAGGCACTTGCATTTTCTCCTGCTTATACCAAGTGTAAATGCTGGCACCTAAAGTAGGTGCAGATTGGGCGTATTCCATAAAAGTGTGTGTAACTCATAGGAACACCCCCTAAATATGCTGTCATGAAACACTTAGAGGCATATTTTCAAAGCACTTAGCCTTCCAAAATTACTACTACTACTACTTATCATTTCTATAGCGCTACTAGACGTACACAACGCTGTACATGTGAACATGAACAGACAGTCCCTGCACTACAGAGCTTACAATCTAATTAGGACAGGCAAACAGGACAAACAAGAGATAAGGGAATATTAAGGTGAGGATGATAAAATAAGGGTTCTGAACAAGTGAATAAGGGTTAGGAGTTAAAAGCAGCATCAAAAAGGTGGGCTTTTAGCTTAGATTTGAAGACGGCCAGATATGGATCTTGACGTACCGGCTCAGGAAGTCTATTCCAGGCATATGGTGCAGCAAGATAAAAGGAACGGAGTCTGGAGTTAGCGGTGGTGGCGGAGAAGGGTGCAGATAAGAGAGATTTACCCAGTGAACGGAGTTCCCGGGGAGGAATGTAGGGAGAGATGAGAGTGGAGAGGTCCTGAGGAGCTGCAGAGTGAATGCACTTATAGGTCAATAAGAGGAGTTTGAACTGTATGCGGAAACGGATAGGAAGCCAGTGAAGTGACTTGAGGAGAGGGCTAATATGAGCATAACGACCCTGGCGGAATATTAGTCATGCAGCAGAATTTTGAACAGATTGAAGAGGAGAGAGATGGCTAAGTGGGAGACCTGTGAGAAGCAAGTTGCAATAGTTTAAGCGAGAGATGATAAGAGCGTGGATGAGGGTTCTGGTTGTGTGCTCAGAAAGGAAAGGGCGAATTTTGCTGATATTATAGAGAAAGAAACGACAGGTTTTAGCAGTCTGTTGAATATGTGCAGAGAAGGAGAGAGATGAGTCGAAGATGACCCCAAGGCTACGAGCTGATGAGACAGGAAGGATGAGAGTGTTATCCACAGAAATAGAGAATGGGGGAGGAGGAGAGGTTGGTTTAGGGGGAAAGATAAGAAGCTCAGTCTTGGTCATGTTTAGTTTCAGATGCCGCTGAGACATCCAGGCAGCAATGTCAGACAGGCAGGCTGATACTTTGGCCTTGGTTTCGGCTGAGATTTCTGGTGTGGAGAGGTAGATCTGGGAGTCATCAGCGTAAAGATGATACTGAAAACCATGGGATGAGATCAGAGTACCAAGGGAAGAAGTATAGATGGAGAACCTATGGAACTTTGGAAGGCTAAGTGCTTTGAAAATATGCCTCTTAGCCACCCGCCTGTGGTTACCCCATGGCAACTTAGAGGGTCTATTCCCAGGACAGCTCAGGTCAGCCTGCACCTGTCACTTGTGCTCTACACTAGCACCCTCCTCCCACCAACTGGGTCACAACCGCCTCTGGGCGAGTCTCCCGCTCTCAAATTATCCCCAGTGATTTCTAGATTACTGGGGCCACACTCCCAGTGGTCCCACATTTCCCAGAAAGCACTCACAGACCCAACACACAAACCAGGATTCTTTATCAGTTCAGACAAGCAGGGCGAACAAACAATTATGTTTATTCTCTTCAAAATATTGAACAGTGGAACAAAATAGTGCAAATAGCAAACAATAACAGCTAACTGAAATATGGATCAATTATAACACTAACTAAACATTTGTATACAGTCTAAACAGTACCTGGGAAGATCAGGACATATATTCACCGGACCTCAGCAAATAGATCTGTCTTCCTTTTCTCCCGGGCTAAAACTGATGAAGCAGGCAGCAACAACTTCTGGGTAATTTCAAACTCCAGGCCAATCAGAGCCCAGTCAACAACTTTTAAAAGTATACTGCTTATAGTGCTGTAGATTCACTTCTTCACTAAGTGAAACTAAAAGAGGGCATGCACATTTCTATAACAGCTTTAACATAAAACATGCACCACCTGCTGGCCAAACTAGAGAAATGCATTTTAAGAGTGAATAAAGGCAATTTTACAGGTTTAAAGCACACTGTTCCGTCACACATGCCCCTTTCAAATTACACGCTATAGGAGTTATGCATACATCATTATAGAATACAATGTAAGCATAACTCCCAATTAATATCACTAATTGGTTGTTAACAGTCAATTATTGGTGCTGATTGGATCATGAATCAGTTCAGTTGCATGGGCAAATCAGCTATGTGCGCTGATTTGCACATGCGATTTTAGTTGATTTACATCTTGTGATTTCTTCCTCCACAGCAGTAACTTTAGTTTTTATAGCAGTCAAGCAAGGAGCTAAGTTGGATTACTGGAGTAATGGTCTTTGCCAAGTCTGAAATCCCAATCCAAATAGTTTCCAAAGTTAGCTCTGCAGGTTTGTTGACCAGTGACTTGAGTATCTCTTGAATCTCTCCACTGGTCCTACATTTCCTGAATCTCCTGGGGCTTGAATTGGGCTCACTCCAGCTAACTGCTGCACTTCTTCCTCTCCTCTACCATGCTGTGCTGCAGGTGCCCCATCAAGTGCCACAAGACAGGGTATGTTTCTACTCTGCCCCACTTCTCCCCACAATACATTTGCCAAGGAATGTGTCTCATTAGCAGGGGAGCTCATAGCCTCTGGCTGGGAAGGCAGTGATCTTGGATCCAGGCTCAGGGAGATCTCATCTCACCCAAAAGAACGCTCCTGGTCTCCATCCACCCAAATAGATTCTGGTAGGGACTGCATCGGGACAACCATTGTTCTCCCGAGCCTCACCAGAAAAGGTTGAATCAGTCAAGGAATAAGTGCAACTGAAATAGGGGGGGTACATTGCACCCCTTTTCTGGCCACCTTTATGTTTACTGGTATATTAAATATTTAATAAACTTGAAACTTTAAACTTTTATTGCATTGGGTGTTTGTTACATTGTATTGGGACATGGAGGAGCATAAACTGCAGATTTTTCATGCATACCTCTTATTGATGTGATACCTCTTAGATGAAGGTGCAATAGCAAACTGATGCAATCTGTAATGGTAACATAGTAGCATAACAAATGATGGCAGATAAAGACCAGCATGGCCCATCCAGTCTGCCTAGGGAAGTGGCCAGTGTTGTACCTGCCGCTCTACGCCCATTTCTAAAGTGTGAAAGTCACTTAAGTATTGCTTTGAGTGGAAATACTATACTTTTAGTCCATCCTCTTGCCATATAGGAATGGAATGGAATAAAATTATATCCCCTGATATTCATTCAGCAACGATCAGCCTTTTTTTAAACGCTGACCATGTCTGACTCCACCTTCCGCAAGAACAGCTCACCCCTCTGGAAGTAATCCCCTCCCCCAAGAACATTTCCTCCCAGATCCTACCCCCCCCCCCCCCCCCCAGGAAGAGTGCCCTCTCTGGAAGCACCAACCCCCTTAAGAACAACACCCACTCCTGGACCCCCCCTCCAAATAACAGTGTCTTCTGGAAGCATCTGCCACCATCTGTAGGCTCCTGGCATAATGTCACATTCCCTGGTGGTCTTTATCCACTGTACTCCAAGACTGCCACTAGAGGTCACAACAGCTACTTTGAGACCGAGGCCAGCATGGGCAGGAGCAACTGGGGATCACTCTTGCCCTGAAGACCTGCTAGATCACCAGGAAATGTAACGGTAGGCCCCAGGGGTTTACAGAGGGTAGGAGGGGATGCTTCCAGAGGAGGTGCTGTAATTGGGAAGGGGGTTTGGAGGATGATGCCAGAAAGGACACTTATGGGAGGTCCAGGAGAAGATACTGTCCCGGGGAAGGGGGTTCAGGATGAAGTGCTGTTTGGGGAGAGCAGTTCCAGGATGAAGGCTGGCTCTTGCTCAGGGGGATGGGAAGGAAGGAGCAACAGTACAATATCCAGGCCACGACTCGGAAGCTATGTGGGTGCCAGCTGATAGTGCAAGCACCCGCATAGCTAAGTGACCAAAGCTGGTCCTATGTGGTCACTTAGCTACAGACCCACTGAGAAGGGGGAGCAAGGTTCCCTGGGCCCGGCCTTGAAGGTGTCCCAGCTGATCCAGTGGCATGGAGGGCCTGGGCCTCTCCACTTTGGGCTCAGGCCCACCCAACTGCAGTACCTTGAATAGCTGGCGGGGATACCCAAGCCTCACCAGCCAAATAGCTCCGAAGCCTGAACCTCCCCTGGTGTAAGAAAATTGGCAGCATGATTTTTAGCAGCTAACACCAACACTCCGCGCATGCTCAGTTTGCACACATGAACTGAGCATGTGTGAGGAGTGCCAGTGTCAGTGGTTAGAAAACATGCTGCCGATTTCCTTACATCAGGGGAGGAGGGGAGGTTCAGGCATGGAACTATTTAGCTGACAGGGCTTAGGCATCCTTGCCAGCAAAGGTAACAATTTTAATGGGGGGGGGGAGGAAATGGAGTCGGGAGAGAGCAAAAAGGAATCGGTGGCCCCAGAGTCCCCCCCCCCCCATGGGCTACTGCTATGCCCCTGTGTTTGGTGTAGCAGGGTGGAGGGGGCCCTAAGAGTGTTTGCCCGGCCCCAGGCCTGCTTTTTTTCTCTCGGCCCTGCTTAGCTAGGTGGGCACCAGTATTGAATATGACCAGTGCCTGACTACTTCCTGACTCCGCCCCATAATGCCACTTTAGTGCCCAGTTGCCACTCTAGTGCCCAGTTTAGAGCCCAGATAATTACCACTGAATATCAGTGGCATACAGTGGTTTAAGCGAGCAGAAGCCTCTGAATATCAACCCCATAGTATTTCCACTCAAAGCAATTCATAAATGGCTTTCACACTATCACATCCGTCACATCTGGCATATCAGCAATATTAAAACAAACAAACAAACAAAATTGAATCTCCTGCTATTTTGCCTGCTGTTCTATATACTAGATGTGCTGGCTGCCTGATTGTAGCTCAACAATCAAAACTCAACAAGGGGAACTCACCAAAACAACTTCAAAATAGAAAAAAAGTAACCCTAAGAGTCCTAGTGAGATTCAATGTGAAAATCAACAAAATATATGAAAAACTAACAATTAAATGATATAGGGCTTCTTTTACAAAGTCACGCTAGCGATTCTCGCATGGCAAATGAGAGGAAACCCAAAGGAATTGAATGGGGTTCCTCTTATTTGCCACACCGACAATCGATAGCATGGCTTTATAAAAGAGGCCCAGGGCTGGTGCTAGGGTCTCTGGCGCCCCCCTGCAAACTATCAGTTGCCCACCCTCCCCGGTCCAGCATCTCCTTTCTCTCTTCTCCCTCCCCCCTTCTCCCACCCTGCACCCTTTTTCAACCCAGTGCCTTAAAAGGTGAAGAATAAAAGTTTTTTTGTTTTACTCTACAGCTTTTTCATTTATTTGAAAGCTTCCCATATGTAGATATAAATATCATGAAATAAAATTGAATATCACTGAAACTGCTTAAAAAATTATTGTAGCTGGTGGAAACAGCACTAATAAAGGCCATATTTTGTGCTCCTTTTTCTATACTGTTCTATACAATACAGTAATAGATGGCCAAATTTCAGTGATGATATCCTGTTTACTATTGAGTTCATCTGAACTGTTGTTGTAATCTGCCTTGGGAAGCCTGGTGTTATAAAGATTGGAAATAAAATTAAACTCTCATTGGGGCACATGGAATCACATCTTCACCTCATCTCCTTTGTACAAATGGATTATTCTGTTTTGAGCATGTTTCAGGGACAAGTGGTTTTCATAAGTCAATATAATAAAAAGTGAAGATAATTAAATGGGCTATAAGCCCCTAATGAGGTCCATTGGTTTTCTTATATTTTGTCCTTGTGATGACTTATACTGTGCCAAAACCTGCCTTCCTACCACCACAGTAATGCTGCCATGTCTATCCCGCATACTACAGTCCTACCTTACCACCCGCCCTGGTTGTGTAGTGGCCTCCGCTACTCCGTCTCCGGCACTCTCCGCTTTGCTCTTTTGTGCTGTGGGCAGCGGTGCTGCTGTGTTTTCCCAAAATGGCAGCCATTTTAAAAATATGGCAGGGCCATCCGCGGCACAGAAGAGCAAAGCGGAGATGGAGTGGTGGCAGAAGGCAAGAAAGACTGGGATTCTTTCCTGCCCCCGTAGCCACAGAGGCCACCACACCACTAGGGCGGCCTTCAAGGATCAAGGTAGGTCTTGTGTATGGTGGCAGTGGCCAGTGGAGCGTAGCGCATAGGTAAGCATGGCAGTTTCTGGCGCCCCTCGAATGTTGCCCCCCCCCACCATGCATACCCTGCTTACCACGTTCAGCTGGCCTTGAAGAGACCCTTAGTGATGGGAGCTCTTAGAATCCCTACCACCTCCCTCTTAAAAGAAGGAAAACCAAGGAACATTACACAATATAGGTCTAAGCTTACCGATGAGAGGGAAACAATATAACCATCAGACAACAAGTGAAATGGGATGGTAAGAAATATGTTGGCCATATTGATTTCGGGACAGAATTGGGCAATGGTACCACAACACTGGGTAAGGAAGCTTTGACATTCATGATTGTTGCAATAAATGATACATTTAAGCTTCCAGTAGGGTATTTCCTGATAGCCGGCCTCGGTGGAATGGAGTGGGCAAAACAAATATTTGCAGAAGGTGCATACCACAGGTGTATCTGTTATATCTTTATCCTTTGATGGGGCTGCTTCAAACCTTGCTATGGCGAAATGCCTAGGAGCTTGTTTAGATGTAGAAAGTCCTGATTATAAGCCATATTTTAAGCACCCTGTAACACATGAGAATGTTTTTATATTTTTGGATCCTTGTCACATGCTCAAGTTTATTAGGAATACGCTAGGAGAGAAGAAGTCATTGGTTGATGGGGAGGGGAGATTAGTACAGTGGGAATACATTGAAAAGCTTCACAAGCTGCAAGAACATGAGGGGTTACACTTAGATAATAAATTGAGAGCTTGGCATGTGTTGTGGTCAAAAAATACAATGAATGCTAGATTAGCAGCATAACTTCTCAGTGAATCTGTTGCTTCTTCTCTTGAGTTTTGCGATAATGAGAAGCTATTGGATTTTGTTGGCTATGAAGCGACTGTTAAATTTATTTGTATGTTTAATTGCATTTTTGATGTGCTGACATCTCTAAATATGAACTGTCAAGGTTCAAAGGCTCCATTGCAATCAGCAAACATAGCTGAAAGTAAGTCAATTTTACACACTGCAAGGTCTTATATAATGTCTTTGAAGGAGTCCAGACACGGCAAGTCTATGTTAGATTCAGTTCAGAAAATTGGATTCCAGGGGTTTATAGTGTGCATTGACAGTTTGCTGATGCTCTATGACTTTCTTTTTGGTAAACCTGCATATCAAATGGGATTCCTGTGTGCTTTTAAAGTAAACTCATTTGGAGTTATTGTTTGGCAAAATTCAGTGGCTCGGGGGCTATAACAACAATCCATCAGCTAGGCAGTTCATTGCTGCTTATAGAAACATGCTTGTGCATAATGATCTACAGGATATTCTCCAAGTTAACTGCCTGCCACTGGAAACTGTTCCCATTTTAACTGTATCAAGCAATTACATAGCCGAAGTAACACCCTCAGCATCAGTCCTTAACAATTCTATGAGTAGATACAGGCTCATTGTTCCTGTTGAAAGTGAAATAGCAGACCATGATTACACCTATATCCTAAGACCTGACCATCTGTCCATGTGTTCAGAAAAAATATTGTATATATTTCTGGATTTGGTGTTTTTAAGTTGCAAACATCTATAAGTACATAAGTACATAAGTATTGCCGTACTGAGACAGACCAAAGGTCCATCAAGTCCAGCATCCTGTTTCCAACAGTGGCCAATCCAGGCCACAAATACCTGGCAAGATCCCAAAAACAAAAGTACAAAACATTTTATGCTGCTTATCCCAGAAATATTTTCCCCCAAGTCCAATTTAATAATGGTCTATGGACTTTTCCTTTAGCAAGCTGTCCAAACCTTTTAAAAACTCTGCTAAGCTAACCGCCTTTACCACATTTTCTCACAACGAATTCCAGAGTTGAATTACATGTTGAGTGAAGAAAAATTTTCTCCAATTCGTTTTAAATTTACTACTTTGTAGCTTCATCGCATGCCCTCTAGTCCTAGTATTTTTGGAACGCGTAAACAGATGCTTCACGTCTACCCATTCCACTCCACTATTTTATAGACCTCTATCATATCTCCCCTCAGCCATCTTTTCTCCAAGCTGAAGAGCCCCAGCTGCTTTAGCCTTTCCTCATAGGGAAGCCATCCTATCTCCTTTATCATTTTTGTCGCCCTTCTCTGCACCTTTTCTAATTCCACTATATCTTTTTTGAGATGCAGCGACCAGAATTGAACACAATATTTGAGGTGCAGTCGTACCATGGAGCGATACAAAGGCATTATAACGTCCTCAGTTTTGTTTTCCATTCCTTTACTAATAATACCTAACATTCTATTTGCTTTCTTAGCCGCCGCAGCACACTGAACAGGAGGTTTCAACGTATCATCAACAACGACAACTAGATTCCTTTCTTGGTCGGTGACTCCTAACGTGGAACCTTGCATGACGTAGTTATAATTCGGGTTCCTCTTTCCCACATGCATCACTTTGCACTTGTTCACATTAAACGTCATCTGCCATTTAGACGCCCAGTCTCCCAGTCTCATAAGGTCCTCTTGTAATTTTTCACAATCCTCCCGCAATTTAACTACTTTGAATAACTTTGTGTGTTGAGCCCCCCAACCCCCACCCACTACCCACAACTGTACAGCACTACCATAGTCCTTACGGGTGAAGGGGGGCACCTAGATGTGGGTACAGTGGGTTTGTGGTGAGTTTTGGAGGGCTCACACTTACCACCACAAGTGTACAGGTAGGGGGGGGTGGGCCTGGGTTCACCTGCCTGAAGTGCACTGCACCCACTAAAACTGCTCCAGCGACCTGCATACTGCTGTGATGAACCTGAGTATGACATTTGAGGCTGGCACAAAATATTTTTAAAGATGTTTTTTTGAGGGTGGGAGGGGGTTAGTGGCCACTGGGGGAGTAAGGGGAAATGATCCCTGATTCTCTCCGGTGGTCTTCTGGTCAGTTCGGGCACTTTTGGTGACTTGGTCATAAGAAAAACAGGACCAGGTAAAGTCGTCCAAGTGCTCATCAAGGACGTCCTTTTTTTCCATTATGGGTCAAGGATGCCCATGTGTTAGGCACGCCCAAGTCCCGCCTTCACTACACCTCCGACACGCCCCCGTGAACTTTGGTCATCCCCGCGATGGAAAGCAGTTGGGGACGCCCAAAATTGGCTTTCAATTATGCCGATTTGTGCGACCCTGTGAGAAGGACGCCCATCTTCTGATTTGTGTCGAAAGATGGGAGACCTTCTCTTTCGAAAATTAGCCTGAAAGTACGGGAGCTATGTACCTGGGAGCAATTTATGAAGTCCACTGCAGTGCCCCCTAGGGTGCCCTGTTGGTGTCCTGGCATGTCAGGGGGACCAGTGTACTATGAATGCTGGCTCCTCCCACGACCAAATGGCTTGCATTTGGTCGTTTCTGAGATGGGCATCCTTGGTTTCCATTATCACCGGAAATCAGAAACGACCAAGTCTAGGGACAACCATCTCTAAGGACAACCTAAATGTCAAGATTTGGGCGCTCCTGACCGTATTACCAAATGAAAGATGGACGTCCATCTTGCGTCCCTTTCGATTATGCCCCTCCACGTGTCATCAGCAAATTTAATAACCTCACTAGTTACCCCCATCTCTAGGTCATTTATAAATATGTTAAAAAGCAGCAGTCCCAGAACCCCACTAGCTACCCTTCTCCATTGAGAATACTGACCATTTAACCCTACCCTTTTTTTTCTATCTTTTAACCAGTTTTTAATCCACAATAGGATACTACCTCCTATCCCATGACTCTCCAATTTCCTCTGGAGTCTTTCATGAGGAACTTTGTCAAAAACTTTCTGAAAATCCCGATACATAATATTGACCGGCTCACCTTTATCCACATGTTTGTTCACCCCTTCAAAGAAATGTAATAGATTGGTGAGGCAAGATTTCCCTTCACTAAATCCATGTTGGCTTTGTCTCATTAATCCATGCTTTTGAATATGCTCTGAATTTTGTTCTTTATAATAGTCTCTACCATTTTGCCCGGCACCGATGTAAGACTCACCAGTCTATAATTTCCCGGATCTCCCCTGGAACCTTTTTTAAAATTCAGCGTTACTGTACTTTATACTTCTCAAAGTTCCTTATATTTTCCCCGTACCTGCATATCCGCAACTACATGCACTGTACTTTCGGAACATGCAGCTATGGGAAATATAAGGAACATGTACATTTTATTGTGTATATATGAAGTTTGCACACTTGATAATGATCCATATAAGGAAGGCTCCACATGTGTGAATACGTACTCATCCAGATAAGGCCCCGCACACGTGACAACGGTCCATGGACGTCCATGCGTGATGACCATCCATGTGTGGAGCCATTATGTATGCCAGGATGTGCACGTACTGACCCATCCATATATGGGATGGTCTTCCATATATGGAACTGTGCATGTAAGGACGTCCATTGCACATGGGCGTCCATATAAGGCGATGCACGTTTTCCAACGCTTATGCACTGAGAAACATTGCTCTCAGATGGGAGCCAAATTTTAGTGAGCAGGAGACTCTGTGCCTAGTGCACCTAAGCTTAAAGCACAGTTCTTTTTTTGCCACCATCACCACCTGCCCCCCAGGACTGTCTCAATCGAAGCCTGGTGTGAGATAAGGGACAGGTTGGAGAGGTATGTGTTTGCTCTCCCCCCCCCCCCCCCGGCTATCAGGGCCCCCTCCTGTAGCTACACATATAAGAGCTCCCTCAGCAGTGTAAGCACAAACTGTAGTCTGCATTCAAGGGTAATCAGTGATATGTGCACATGCACATTCATCAATAGAATCTATGTACTAGAAAGGAAAAACATTCCCACATCCCTACAATACTGCACACAAACGGTACTCTCTGTCCTCATGTCCACCTCAATGACATCATCTGTACCAATGTAATGTCCCCCCCAATCAGTGTTGTGAGTCTCTCCTATTTGATTTCCCAATGAATTTGTGTGCTGAAGGCAAGAAGGGCCATCCCCTGACTCCTGGTGTATAAACTTTTATCTTGCAGAAGATTTGGCATTTGGAGGGATGGAGGAGAGGGAAGGGAAAGAAGAAATGCTGGACATGGATAGAAGGGAGGGAAGAGTGAGGGAAGAGAGGAGAAAAACTGCACATGGATGAAGAAAATAGGCAGAAGCTGGATCCACTGGACAGTCAAGTCTGCGGAGGACCCAGCTTTTACTTATGGATGTAGGGCAAGAAATGAAGAAGAAAGGCAGAAAGTAAAGAAATAAATGGAAAGGAAGCCCTGGAAATGGAGTTAAGAGGACAGATAGCAGCAGAATCGGATACTGGGCCAGCATGATCAGAAAAACAAAGTCACCAGACAACAAAGGTAGAAAAAATAATTTTATTTTCATTATAGTGTTTGGAATATGTCCACTTTGAGAATCAGGTGCTCAACATTAAAAGTTTATATTTATTTACTTATCTATGGCATTTTATCCCACATTAAACATGAATTAGATTGGAACCTGGGATCATTTAATTTTTTTTCCTGGAATAATGCATTGCTCCCCCCCCAGGCTCTCTCCCCGGCTATAGCCAGCTCTGCAATTTGGGGGGGGGGGGGCGCAGAGGTGGATGGGGGGGGGGCGCAGAGGTGGACCGGGGAGATAGCCTGTTGTTAAACATTTACCAGCACACCACTATCTCCTTCCCACACCTCTATGCTGTAGCCACTGTGTCCTCTGCACTCCTTCCACAGTTCTATGTCTACCCACCTGCCTGTATGGCTGTCTTGCACATCAGTCTCTGAAGTACACTGCACTCCTTGTCTCCAGCTCTGTACCATGTACAATGTGGTTTGCCTGCCAATCCCATTCCTCACCATCTCTTTGTTGGGTCTTTGCCTGTGAGGCTATGTATATGAATGCTGAAAAACAAAAGTGGGTTATTTTGACCAACACACTTCCTCCCCATTTGCTATGCAGGTGATGACAACCAGTTGGAGGAAGAAGCTGACCCTAGTGGCCACCAGCCCCAGCACACAGAGCAGCAAACCAGTGGGCCTACACCAGAAACCACACAGGACCATGGGGTGGAACCACAGGACCCAGCAGCAGCAGCAGCAGCACCGGCTCTCCCTCCACCACCTGCAGCAGAGGCTCTCCCTCCATCACTCTCAGCCTTTGCTCATGGTGGCACTGAAGAAGAAACTGAAGATGCAGAAGGGGGGGCACCTCCTCAGCAGAGGCCATCCAGCCAGAGGAGGCAGCTACTGCGCCTCGCCACACAATTACTGGGCCAGAACGTGCAGATGGAAGACTACCAGCGCCAGAAATTGGAGCTGCAACGGGAAGCACTCCAGGTGCAACAGGAAGCGGTGCAGGCCCAACATGAAGTGATACAGCAGATCCAATGGCTGGAGCACAGCATCGAGGACCTATGCCGTGACCTGAGAGCACCTAATACAGCCCTGATGCAGCAACAACAACTGGCGTCGACTTCCACCTCTGCACAGCAACCACCTGCTAAGAAGTGGAGCTTGAGATCCTCAGACTCCCCAGCCACTGGTCCAGCAGCCACCACACCAGCTCCCCTTCTGGGTCCTGTGCCCAGGTTGCAGGGCAAGCCACAGAGCGCTAGGTGGCCGGGCTTCCACAGGGCAGTCGAGACAGCAGGCTGCCTTGTGGACACAGAGGAGGAGAGTGAGAGCTCATCAGAGGACTCTCAACACAGTTCCCCTGCAGCACCAGCTGCAAAGGAACACGGTGGGAGGGGTAGGAGGGGACGGGGCCAGGGGATGGGGCGGGGAAAGTGATGGGACATGCTGGGGGGTGAGGGTTGGAGGGAGGGGAATATGCACAGAACAGGTGATGGTGGTGGGAGGGGGGGTGGTGTTGGTGTATAAATACACAGTGATAGAAATAAATGTCAACTTACTCTCACACAAAACTTGTCTCGATCAGTCTTTGCCTGACTCTGATCCCCAGCTGGTGTGCACTCTGCTCTGCTCTGTGGGCAGGAGGTGGGGCCTGTTGCTGTGGTGGCTGTGGCTCTTCTGGGAGGGCCTGTCCTTGGCGCATTGCCAAATTATGTAGCATGCAGCAGGCCAGGAATATCTTTGCCACCTTTTGAGGGCTGTACAGGAGCTCCCCTACAGAACGGTCCAGACATCGGAACCTGTTCTTAAGTTGTCCAAAGATGCGCGCGATGATGCCACTGGTGGTCCGATGTCTACTGTTGTAGTTCTCCTCTGACCCTGTTTGTGGGTGCACTATGGGGGTCATGAGCCAGCTCCTCTGTGGGTAGCCTCTGTCACTTCTGGGGAGAAGCAGGATGAGAACGATGAGTGTGTATTGTTTGGAGCGGGTACCTTGTGGAGGTGGGGGGGAATAGTGGGTTGTGGAGTGAGCTGGAGGGAGACAGTGCTGAGGGCTGCCTGTTGGACGAGGTATAGTGTGGGCAGATCCATGCTGCACTTACCTAGGAGCCATCCACCGGTGATCTCCCCTCGCTCAAACCTGCGGAAGATTCCTGAGTGCTGCAATATATAGGCTTCATGGGTGGAACCTGGGTATTGGGCACACACGTCTAGAATCTCCCACTGGGTGTCACACACAACTTGCATATTGAGTGAGTGGAATGCTTTCCTGTTCCTATAAGTGGCCTCGCGTGCCTGGGGGGGTCTGAGTGTGACATGTTTGCAGTCAATGGTGCCTTTGACTGAGGGGAAGCGAGCTACAGCGTAGAAGTCAGCCATGTTGTTCTGCAGGGCCTGGGGGGGGGGGGGGGGTGGAGAAGGTGATGTACTCAGAGGTGTGGGTAAGGAAGGCATCAAGGAACTGGGTGAGGCAGTTAGAAATGGAAGCCTGGGTGAGACCCGTGTTCACAGCTAGGACAGACTGGAAACTCCCAGTGGCCAGAAAAGACAGAGAAGCAGTGATCTTTAGGTGCACAGGGATAGGGTTGTTCCTATGGGTCCTGGGCTGCAGGAGGGGTTTGAGCTGATCACAAAGGTGCTGAATGGCAGCCCTATCAATGCGGTACCTAGTGAGACACTGCAGGTCAGTGAGGTCTAGGAAACTGCTACAGGGCCTGAAAGTTCTGGGGCATGAGTACCTCCTGCAGTGCCTCCCCTCTTCCTCCAACATATTAGCCACCTGTGCATTTAGTGCCTTCATTTCCCCACACTACAGGTGCAATGCAGTGCCACCAGTGCTCACCTCTCCCTACCAACTTGGTGAAACACAGCAGCAACAAACAGAAGCTGCCACTCACTCTCCCACCACCGACAAACACCCACTACCAACTCTCCTGCCACACCCTCTAGCCACTCACTCTCCAAGCAGCAAACGACAGTCTTCACAAACACGCTGCAGCAGTACACAGGACAAAGACAAACAGAGACTACAAACAGGTAAGGGAATTAATTATGAACTTGGGGACAATGAATGTAGAGGGATAGGGAGAGGGGATGAGGGAGATAGAGGAAGGAGTAATGGTGTCTGGGTTTGGAGGCTAGAAGGGAAAGCTGAAAAGTTAAAACACAAATGAGGCAGGTGAGGGGGAAAACATTCCGACTACGGCACACAGACAAAGGTAACAGGTACTGAACAAACTCTCAGCTTTCTCTCCCAACAACGCTCTTGCCACTCTGCAACTGCACAAAATCGCTAATGGGTCTAAAGACGACTTCCCCCTTTCTCTGGTCACTTTTATTTCAGGTCTAACTAAGGACGCCAATGTTCCGACCCATGCGAAACCATTTTGCAAGCCGTTATATGCTGGGGGCGCCCATCACGTAACGCCGCCCATAACACACCCCTAACACGCCCCCTGTGGGGACGACCATGGATGGGCCCTTACGGCCCGGTTTTGATTATTGGATTTGGGTGACCTTCTTTCACGGGGACGCCCATGTGCCTTTTGTGTTGCTTTTTGGGCACCTTTTTCTTTCGAAAATGCCCCTGTTATTGTGATTTATTTAGTGTTTCCTTCTTAGATGATAATGAAATGTATTTAAAACTCTGTAAGGGTACGCCTTGCTTGTTACCCTATTTACAATAACTGACTATAAATGAAGAGCTGTCCTAGGGGTGGGCGGGTGTTGGGGAGAGTGAACAGGAAAACTAAACTAGATCCTGCAGTGCCTGCTAGAGGCTATCTATTAATGCTGTGGTACGAAGTTAAAGTTTTAAAACTAAGGGGGAAAGACTATGGAAATTAGTTGATAAAATTTGCTTCTTTATATTTTTATTCCGCCTGTCACTAACCTACAATTCCTCCTTTAAACCCCAATGTTTAAGTTCCCGAAGCAAAATAGTGCTCACTTACCAGAGAAATGTTCTCTTCTCTCAGAACTTCTCAGAAAGTTGTGAGCCCTTCATAAATGAATGAATGAGTGATGAAAGTGGCAGCACACTGTATTCACTGATAACACAGAAAAGTAAAGGTCGCCTTATTTTTCCGTCAACAGATGTTATTGAAATTTGTATGAAGCGTGAACATATTTTTAGATGCTATGTCTTCAATCTAGCTATCCCAGCAGTTTTCCTTTCTTGAGTTTCTTGTTTTGAAATAGTGCAGTCTGTGTTAACAAGCTTCTCAAACAGAACTATCTTCTTTGCTTTGTCAGGTCACATGTACTAACCTATAAATGTATTCACTCTGCTGCTCCCCAGTATCTCTCCACACTCGTCCTTCCCTACACCCCTTCCCGTGCACTCCGCTCCATGGATAAATCCTTCTTATCTGTTCCCTTCTCCACTACTGCCAACTCCAGACTTCGCGCCTTCTGTCTCGCTGCACCCTACACCTGGAATAAACTTCCTGAGCCCCTACGTCTTGCCCCATCCTTGGCCACCTTTAAATCTAGACTGAAAGCCCACCACTTTAACATTGCTTTTGACTCGTAACCACTTGTAACCACTCGCCTCCACCTACCCTCCTCTCTGCCTTCCCGTTCACATTAATTGATTTGATTTGCCTACTTTATTTATTTTTTGTCTATTAGATTATAAGCTCTTTGAGCAGGGACTGTCTTTCTTCTATGTTTGTGCAGCGCTGCGTATGCCTTGTAGCGCTATAGAAATGCTAAATAGTAGTAGTAGTAGTAGTAGTATGAATATGATCCAGTAGAAAATCATGTGCTTTTGTAAATTAAAGCTGTGGCAGAAAAATATTTGCAAGTGCGATTTTATTATGCGGGGAAACAATACACTGCCAAAATACAAAATAGCAAGTAGCACAGGATTAGTCGCCAAGTTTATACAAAGTTGATTATTTTCAGTGGAAAACAAATCTATTGGCTGCCTGCTATGTGAATATTCCATCACTGTTTAATTATTGCTACCAAGTATTACATATTTAGGGTATATGCCTTAAACATAGATTGTTTAAATTTGTTTATCTAGACCTTACATGCACATGGTATTGCTTATTAAACTCGAAGGCAAAACCAAAGTGTGGTTAAACAATTTGCTATAAACTGTGTTGTTTATGACTTTACTTGTTATGAAATGCTTTGAGTCCTACTGATCTGTACTACTACTATTTACTACTATTTAACATTTCTAGAGCGCTACAAAGTGTACGCAGCGCTGTACAAACACAGAAGAAAGACAGTCCCTGCTCAAAGAGCTTACAATCTAATAGACAAAAAGTAAAGCATTTAAATTTAAAATATTTAAGCAGTCAAGCACAAGAGAACAGTCACAGAAGGACAGAAGATGTTGAAGGGTGGTCAGTGTGATTAGGTGTAACTCTGGTTGGAGTAGTGGGAGAAGGTGATAGAAGAATAGAAATGGGTGAGGTAAAGTAATGAGTGGGTTGATAGGGAGGTTATATAAGACATGTCACTCTAGGGGTGGGTGGGTAGAGGGGTAGGGTGGGTGGAAGCAGGAGAAGGTATTCTCTGCAGCCTATCTGTGAGATGGAAAATGCTCTCTGTACATCTGTTGTGTTATTTTGGCGGGTGGAAACAGATGGGCTTATAAGGAGGGAGGGAGGGGAGTACGGGAGGGGAAGAGTTCTTGGGGTATGTTCTCTGTAAAAGTTTTTATTATGCCATGTTGGATGGTTTACTTTTTTTTCTTGTTCTGTATGAAGCTTATCAACCAACATGTTTTGCTTTTAATAAAGATGATTAAAACATAAAAAATAAGTTTTGAATGTTAAAATTCTATTATTCTGTCTCACTGTATTTCCAGTTTTGGCACAGTATGAGCCATCACAAGAACAAAATATAAGAAAGCCAATGGGCTGCATTAGGGGCTTAAAGCCCAATTAGTTAAGTTTCAACAAATGAGAGATCTGTTTGACAGAAAATATTTTTATTATTTTGACTTATAAACCACTTGTCCCTGAAACATGCTCAAATAACAGAATAATCCATTTGTGTATCTAAAAGGTAAACGTCTACAAAACAGATGAAGATGTGATTCCATGTGCCCCAATGAAAGCAGAGTTTAATTCTACTTCAATTTAATGTCAATATATTCCATCATATTTATAACACCAGGCTTCCCAAGGCAGATTACAACATTTAAGATTAACCCATCAGGAAACAGGATATCCTCACAGAAATTTGGCAATCTGTATTGTATACAGTGTATTTATTTAGTTTTTAGTGTAGAAAAATTAGCACAAAATACAGAATTTAAAACTGCTGTTTCTACCAGCTATAATAAATTTTTTAAGCTGTTTTAGTGATATTCAATTGTTATTTAATGATATTTATATCTACACTAGTAAAAAAAGGCATGTTTCTGACACAAATGAAACGGGCACTAGCAAGGTTTTCCTCGAAGTGTGTATGTTTGAGAGAGTGTGTGTGAGAGTGACTGTGTGTGAGAGAGAGAGTGAATGTGTGAGTGTGTGTGTGTGAGAGAGAGTGTGAGTGTGGGTGCGAGTGTGTCTGTGAGAGAGTGTGTGTGTGACAATGAGAGTGTGTGCGAGTGCGCATGTGAGCGAGTGTGAGAGAGTGTGTTTCACACACAGTGTGTGTGAGAGAGTGTGTGTGTGAGACAGAGTGTGAGAGGGTATGTGTGCGATACACAGACTCTGTGAGAGTGAGAGTGTATGAGATCGAGAGAGTGTTTGAGAGTGACTGTGTGACACATAGAGAGTGAATGTGATACAGTGTGAGAGAGTGTGTGGTAGACAGTGTATGAGAGTGAGAGAGACACTGACTGTGAGAGAGAGTGAATGTGTGTGAGAGAGTGTGTGTGTGTGACAGAGATACCTCCCCCCTCCCTCGCTGTGGTCTCAGGACCCCCTCGCTCTCTGGTCCCCCTCCCCCCTCTTCTCAGGTCTCTGGACCCCCTCCCCTCTGCTCAGGAACCCCTCCCCCCTCCTCCCCCCCCTCTGAGGTCTCAGGACCCCTCCCCCTCTGTGGTCTCAGGCCCCACCCCTGCCACCCTCACCGCCAGGCCCCCCCCCCCCGAAGGTCACAGCCACTCACCCCTCCACCCCCCCCAGGGTGCCACTGCTCCTCCCCCCCCCCAGGTCGCCGCCACTCCCCCCCTCCGTCCGACATCAGGTCAGCACTGCTGCTTCTCATGGTGCAAATTATTATATAGGATGGCTCTGTTTTGTGGAAGAAGACTTGCAGCAGTCAAAAATATGGTTTCTGTACCATGGCCCAGATGCAGAGAAGCACATTCACTGCAGTTACTTACTGTGTACTGCATCTTAAAGCTTATGTGATCTTCCATAGAGCACTGCCCATCAGCTTCCATTAGTTAACAGAATGTTGTACCTTTGAGAAGAATTAAAATTAAAAGTGTTTGTGGAGGATGCGGGCATCGATCCCGCTACTTCTCGCATGCTAAGCGAGCGCTCTACCATTTGAGCTAATCCCCCTCTGCTGAATGTAAATTTAAGCCATTGAACACTGATCTTCAATGCACTTACAAGTATGTTAAAAAAATGAATGAATTCCAAAAGTAATGTTGTTTGTGGAGGATGCGGGCATCGATCCCGCTACCTCTCGCATGCTAAGCGAGCGCTCTACCATTTGAGCTAATCCCCCTCTGCTGAATGTAAATTTAAGCCATTGAACACTGATCTTCAAAGCACTTCCACGTATGTTAAAACATGAATGAATTCCAAAAGTAATGGTGTTTGTGGAAGATGCGGGCATCGATCCCGCTACCTCTCGCATGCTAAGCGAGCGCTCTACCATTTGAGCTAATCCCCCTTCGCTGAACGGCACTCTAAGCCATTGAACACTGATCTTCAATGCACTTACACGTATGTTAAAATATGAATTAATTCTAAAAGTAAATAAATGGAGCGCTATACCATAACCCTTCAAATAATACTAGCCATAAAAACCGCAACACCCGCCCCGTTCTTTTCCTATTGTGGTTGTGCTCCCGTGATCCGCTCGTGAGTACTCAAACCCTACATTACTTACAAAGCGCAACACTGTCAAAGGGTTATTATTATTAGCATTTGTATAGCGCTACCAGACGCTTTTATTTTTTATAAGTTTGACCCACTATTCTTATGTATTGTATCCTGTTTCATCCCTCCATCCTTCGTCCTTCTGGAAAAATATGCAAGACTATAGCATGGGAGCATAGGCTATAGCTTTAGGAGTATTACTATGAGACATGTATAGAATGCATTCGACTTGAATTGTGCCCCCCCTCTCCCTTATGGCAAAAATAATGAATACGCAGGTTTACTGGATAGATAATATGACTACAAGCATAGGGAAGCATTAGATTTGCGATGGCTATTTAAAGGGAAAAAGTTTTGAAGTCCTTCGAGCCGGAATCGAACCAGCGACCTAAGGATCTCTGGAAACCACCTACAGTCCTCCGCTCTACCAGCTGAGCTATCGAAGGCTTCTGCCAAAAGAAGTCTGAAATACATCTATTAACCCTGTAGAATACTTAATTAATTAAGTGAACATTAATAATGCGGCATTTGTACTTAACAATTAGTCAAAGATGCATGCTAGATAGGTTACTTGCTTGCCATTTCATGGAAATTTAAAACCGAGGTACTTAAGTCTGCACCTCGATGTGTTAATTGCTGAATCTTTGTGGGGGTACTTGGGCACTCTCCGACTCCTCTCTCCTTGCTGCGCAGTGCCCGACCCCCCCACCCCACCAACAGATTTTTTTTTTTGTGCACTATGTAGCTCTCAATTAATTTCTGTTATGCAATAGCCAGCGCCTGTATTTTATGGGAGTTTGGCCATATTGCAGTTCAAACTCAAGAGAGAATTAGGTAGTATAGGAAGGGATTGAAGCTCCAAGCTAGGAATTACATTTGGGGCATAGGCCTTATGAGCCAGTATTTAGTGGCACTACTGGAAAGTAGTCTTAAGGGAACCTGTAGGACTGGTGCAGCTTGCATAAGGGATTATTTCTACATGTAACCAGAAGCTAAACTTTTTAACCTTTTGGGGGAAGGGGAAGGGGAAGTCTGTCTCCCCCACCCCACCCCAAGGCATGGAGCTTGGAGAGAGGCAGCAGAAAATGCCCCAGTTCCCTCACAAACTGTGGCAGGCTGCTGGCATCACCCACCTTTTTACATGGGGACACAAAGCGTTGTGATGTCAGCTGTGATGTCATCCACATATGCATGGCACTCTTAGGAATGGCAGTGCTGAGCTCTCTGAAGTCCTAGGAAGGGTTTTGGTGGTCCCAGAGCACTGAAATTAAGTGCCGAAGGAGGTCTGGTAGTGCCCAAATCACTGGTGGCATTAAAGATACACATTAGTGGTGCAAATTGCACAAATTATGCATTTGTGCATGTGCAGAAACCATGCCAAAATGCCAGTAACAGTGTCCCAGGGCAGGATGGGAATGCAAGGGGGCTGGAGGAGTCCAAAAATTGTATGAAAGTATGTTTAAAAGAGAAGGGCCCTCACCAGCAACAATATATGTGCTGGAGTCAGACCAGGTGCTGTGTCTGTGCTCAAAAAGCTGATAACTATCAGACATATCAAATCACATGCATTTGGCCCTGTATTCCAGTCTCCAAACCTGCCGAACAATGCCCCGGTGGTCTAGTATAGGACAGTAGCAATGATCTCCCAATCACTGCTTCCCATGCCAGCTCCATCCTTCTAAATGGTGGCCATGAACTCTCACAAGACTATAGTGAGAAGTTGCAGCAACCTAGACCACCAGGGCATCGTGATTGTGGGTGGAGGAGGCAAGGAGGGAGATAGGTGCTAGCTTCATCAGGGGATGGGCAAGAAGGGAGAGGTGCTGGATAGGAGGTCAGGTAGGGAAGGGAGAGATCCAATGAGGAGGGTGAGGAAGAAAGAGGGTGCAGAGATGAAAAGAGGTACTGGACTTGGGGGTGGGGGGGGGGAGGACCTGTGGGGAAAGAAGGAAGAGGGAGAGATGCTGGTCCAACAAAGGGGAGGCAGGAGTGAGGGAAGAGAGAGGAACACCTGCTGGACCCCTGGGGGAAGAGGGAGAGAAGAGCAGAGACGCTAAGGGTGGCCCATCCCAATGCTGGAGATTTACCACCTCAATGCTGAGACTGAAGGACAATGAGTGAGGTTTTTCTCTTGGGCACTAGTTGTGTGTAAAACCAGTTCTGACAGAAGCATATTCCAAAAACTGATATATTCTAATAATAAATAGAAAATAACATTATTTTTCTACCTTTTTCATCTGGTAATAGTAGATGACGGCAGAAAAAGACCTGCATGGTCCATCCAGTCTGCCCAACAAGATAACTCATATTTGCTACTTTTTGTGTATACCCTACTTTGATTTGTACCTGTGCTCTTCAGGGCACAGACCGTATAAGTCTGCCCAGCACTATCCCCGCCTCCCAACCACCGGCTCTGGCATAGACCGTACAAGCCTGCCCAGCACTATCCCCGCCTCCCAACCACCAGTCCCGCTTCCCACCACCAGCTCTGGCACAGACCGTATAAGTCTGCCCAGCACTATCCCTGCCTCCCAACCACCAGCCCCACCTCCCGATCTTGACTAAGCTCCTGAGGATCCATTCCTTCGGCACATGATTCCTTTATGCTTATCCCACGCATGTTTGAATTCATTACCATTTTCATTTCCACCACCTCCCGCGAGGGCATTCCAAGCATCCACTACCACCTATTGTCTAAATCTTAATATGTTGCTTGTTCTTTATACACACTAGAATTTGCATTCACATTATATTGTATAAACTGTATTTACGCTATTAATTATTGTAAGCCACATTGAACTAAATAATTATATTTGGATAATGTGGGATATAAGCATAAAATAAATAAATAAATTTCAGTCACAGGCACAGCTGAGGTGTGGACAAAAGGAGGCTCACATTCCAGCAGGGTACTCATCTGCAAATAAGAACTGCCCACTGCCCTCTTTTGGGAAGGAGAAAACTGTACCTACCAAAAGCAGAATAGAAATGTAAAGTTTTAGGATGATTCCCACTGTATCTCAAGCATACAGACTGCAGTGATTACCACCGAGAGGGCCCTTGTCAGGTGGTATTTGTGATTTTATGCTTTTGAGGGTCTGGCACTAGCACTAGCACCAGCACCACTGGTACAGAGCACTGAGCTGGTTTTGTGAATTCGGGAGCTATTCTCCATTTTTCTAATGGTGTTGGTCCCAAATTCTCTGGTTTCTGTTTTCTTCTGTCTTCTCTTTACTATCTTCTTTTCTCTCTATGTCCACCATTCATCTTCACTCTGTGTCCCTATCTATCCTACCCAAGGAAGTTTAATAGACAGGAGTAGAAGTGAGCCTACCTAGTCCACTGTAAGCAAGGAAGCCAATTTGGTTAATCTCTGTTTCCGCTCCCCCCCCCCCCCCCCCCCCCCTCCCACACACATCCGTCATCTCTAGTACATTCAAAACAAAGCAAGTAAACCTGTGAGCTACTGCATCCACATTGTTGTTCTTTATTGTTGGTCCATCTGTAACAAATCTAAAGCTGTTTCAATTGGATAGGTAAAAGACGGAGGACAAAGGATTTTTTTTTTTAACTTATTGGACAGCTTTTTAATTTATTTGAAAGCTTCCCATATGTAGATATAAATATCATGAAATAACAATTGAGTATCAGAGACTTAGGAGCACAGTTCAGGGGTTCCAACATAGTGAAATGTCTTCCAGGATCTTCAGCTACAAGATGTACAGACCAAATACTGAAAGTGATCCGAGAAGAGAGCGAGGCTTCTAACGCTGATGTTGTAATTCACCTGGGGACAAATGACATGGCCAACAATAGCAAGTTTACAGCACAGAGAGCGTTCCAGTAGTTTGGGGAGGGACTGAAATCTTTGGTTCAGACTGTGGCTTTCTCTGAAGTAATTCCTACATTGGGGAGGGGAGAGGAAAGACTACGCAAAACAGATGAATTCAATAAGTGGCTTGAGTCTTGGTGTAAAGAAGAAGGTTTTAGATACATAGGAGTAGAGAAGTGTGGTAGCCATGTTAATCCACTTTTAAAGGTAATCAACAGAAATAAAATAAAACAAAATAAAACATGGAAAAGAAAATAAGATGATACCTTTTTTATTGGACATAACTTAATACATTTCTTGATTAGCTTTCGAAGGTTGCCCTTCTTCGTCAGATCGGAAATAAGCAAGTGTTGGTAGATGACAGTATCTATAAGTGAAACATCAAAGCATTTCAGTGACAGTCTAACAGGATGGAGGTGGATAGGTGAGAGACCAGGAGATATGCATGGGAACATCAAAGCATTTCAGTGACAGTCTAACAGGATGGGGTGGATATGTGAGAGGAGGGTGACAAACAGAGCAATATAACTTTATGGTTTACAATGGGCTAGAAAACCCAGATCTTTGTTAAGTCCTGTCTGGTGGGTGTCAATATGTAATCATTCTGACTTCAAAGGTCTTACGTTCCTGTATTGTTTTAAAGTTACCTTTCAGGATTCTTACTGTGAAATTACTGGTATAGTGTTCTGGTTTTGTAAAGTGCTGCCCCACAGGAGTGGAATCCTGGCTGGCACTGGCATTTTTCATGTGATGTCTATGTAAATTAAATTTTGTCTTTAGCATCTGGCTTGTTTCTCCAATATAGCATCCTTCATCACATTTTTTACACTGAATGAGATGAGCATGTAAAGGATTCCTTTATGTTTAATATTTTTCCTTTGTGAATGACTGTGGGGTCCTGTGAAATGTTTTGGCATAGCTTGCAGCTGGATATATTGCAAGGATGTGTGCCATACTCTGCTTTTTGAGTCTGTGTTGGGAGCTTACTTCTGATTAGCTCATGTTTTAAGTTGGGTGGCTGTCGGAAAGCCAGCACTGGTGGGGATGGGAATATCTCTTTCAGTAATTCATTCTCCTGGAGTAGAGGCTGAAGATCTTTTATGATTTTTCTTAATTTTTTCAGCTCTGGGTTGTATGTCACTATAAGGGGGATTTTGTCTGTGGCTTTTTTTTTTTCTTTGTATTGTAGCAGATTTTCCCTGGGTTTTTTGAGGGAGGCGGCAAAATTCTTGGAGATTATTTTGGGGTTGTAGCCTTTCTGTTCGAAAGATGCAGTCAGGATTTCAAGGTGTCTGTTTCTGTCCCTTGGGTCAGAGCAGATATGGTGGTATTTTGTGGCTTGGCTGTAAATAATGGATCTCTTTGTATGTGAAGGGTGGAAGCTGGAGTTGTGGAGGTAGCTGCATCTGTCTGTGGGATTCTTGTATATAGATATTTGTATATAGCCATTGCTGATTTGAGAGTAGTCAATTTTGAATCTGATTGTAGGATGGTACGTATTGAAGGAATTGTAAAATTGTTTGAGTTTCTTCCCCCTCAGTCCAAATCATTAAAATGTGATTGATGTACTGGTAGTATTTTAGGGGTTTGGTCTGGTATGTATTCAGAAACGTCTCTTCCAGCTCAGCCATAAAAAAAGTTGGCATATTGAGGAGCATAGGAGAATGGGGTAATATGTGAAAAAATAACAGGCTGTACTGTAATGATGGGCTACATCTTTCCTGGATGATTTATTATTATTTTATTTATTGCATTTGTATCCCACATTTTCCCACCTATTTGCAGGCTCAATGTGGCTTACAGAGTTTATGACATAGTCATTCCATGATAGCAGATACACTTAGTAATGTATAGAGATTAAGTAAGGGAAGAGAGAAGGACGGTGTTAGGCAGGATAGTATGGAAGGTGGACTTTCCATTTATCAATTTTTATTGATGACACATGCCACAACACTCCAAATCACAAACAGTCTTATAAGTTTCATATCATAACATTTAACTAGTGTTTTCCAGCACAAGCCATCATTTTCTCTTCCCTCCCCCTCCCTCTTCTATACCCCCCCCTCCCACTACCCTTCCCTCCCTGAGGTAGTTTTGTGAGGCTATGGGTTCGCTTTGTAGGCCTTGTTGAAGAGATGTGTCTTCAAAGATTTGCGCAAGACGGCAAAATGCTGAACTGAAATGATTTGGGTGGTTTCTTTGGTAGCCTTTTCCTTGCCTTGCATTGCCTCCTCGCAAGCTAACAGCCACACAATCTGTGAAGGGAATTTTGAATGTTTTGCTATTCAACACTTGATAACAGCTTTTGGGATACTAGAGATATTGGACATGGTACTATAAAAACAGTATCGTCAAGTGTGTGACATGATTTACAGCCTTCAGAGAGTATTTTACTCAAGATTAGAACTAAGGAAGCACATTTGATTGGACTTTGAGTATAACAATAATAATAGTTATTGCAAGACAAATGTATATGGTATGATTGTGTATGGGTGGGTTGCCTGAGTGACAGTACATGATTGGCGAGCAGAAGTGAGTTCTGAGGAAACTACTATGTTATTTATGAAATTTGGGCACATGTATTTGTAATAAATACTATAAATAAAACACATACTATTTAGCTTTGGAGTACTGTGATTGTACTGTTGTTGGTTTTGTACTCTGATAATAGACTTTTCCCCTGTGTTTGTAGAATTAGTTAAAAATTAATGCCAAGAAGTATAGAGTGATGCACTTGGGGTGCAGAAACCCAAAAGAGAGATACCGGATAGGAGGGGAGAGATTAGTAAGCTTGACTCAGGAGAGAGACCTTGGGGTGTTGGTGTCGGAGGAGCTGCAGGTGAAGAAATAATGTGACAAGGCGACAGCTGTGGGCAGAAGGATGCAAGGCTGCATAGAGAGGGGCATAACCAGCAGAAGAAAGGAGGTGTTGATGCCCCTCTACAAGTCGTTGGTGAGGCCCCACTTGGAGTATCGTGTTCAGTTTTGGAGGCTGTATCTTGCTAAAGATGTGAAAAGACTGGAAGCGGTGCAAAGAAAAGCTATGAAAATGGTATGGGATTTGTGTTGCAAACTGTACCAGGAGAGTAGCAGATCTGAACATGTATACCTTGGAGGAAAGGAGAAACAGGGGTGATATGATACAGATGTTCAAATATTTGAAAGGTATTAATCCACAAACGAACCTTTTCTGGAGACGGGAAGGCCGTAGAACTAGAGGACATGAATCGAGATTGAAGGGGGGCAGACTCAGGACTAATATCAGGCAGTATTATCCACCATCCTCTCCATGAAAATGTGGAATGTCCTCCGTGGGAGGTGGTGGAGATGAAAACGGTAATGGAATTAAAAAATGCGTGGGATAAACACAAAGGAATCCTGTTTAGAAGGAATGGTTCAGTGGAATCTTAGTGGAGATTGGGTGGCTACGCCGGTAATTGGAAACAAAACAGGAGCTGGGCAGACTTCTACAGTCTACGCCCTGATCATGACTCAATAGATAGGGATGGGCTGCAGTGTAAATTTTAAGGAGCTTCGATGTTAGCTTCAGAACTTAGTACAAGAACAGTACTGGGCAGACTTCTACAGTCTGTGCCCTGAGAAAGGCAAGGACAAATCAAACTCGGGTATATATATCAGGGGCGTATCTGCGTGGGGCCACAGGGGCCTGGGCACCCCCAGATTTTGGCCTGGATCCCCCTACCGCCGCCAACCCGTTGCCAATCTTTGTTAAACCTAGTGGACCTACCACCTAGAAACGCCAGACGATCGGCCCGCAAATTCCTCAATCTGAACTTCCCCAGCTGCAAAGGAATTAAATACAAACAGGCATACGCTACTACTTTTGCGTATAAAAGCACACAGATCTGGAATGCATTACCCATGGCCCTGAAAAATATGGACAATCTAACCAGCTTTCGCAAATCTTTGAAGACACATCTCTTCAACAAAGCCTACTAAAGCATCCTTAATAAATCAGTCCTCAAACTACTCAGGTGCATCAAACACCTCTCACAACACCATACCTAGCACCTTGCATCTAAATCACCTACCTCCAGCCTATTATCGATTGTATTTAAGATCCTTGGAACTCCTGGCTCTTTTGAGAACAGATTCCACCACCATGGAATTGTAAGGCAACTAAGGCTTATCAAAATCAGGTGTACTGTGGATCGAGTACATGGTATCGATTTTCGTGGGCATGACCAGAGGGGACTCCCAATTCCTAACGAGGACTTCCTGGAGTACCTCGTGGAAAGGGACAGTCACAGCTTCCCTAGGAGGAGACGTAGTCCAGGACCTCAAGGATCTAGGCCCCAGGCTTGTCCTCCACTTACAAAGGAAATGGAAAGGTGTCAGCCATTTCCTTAACCAAAGAAGGGAACAAAAGGCTATCCAGAGGAAACTTTCTCCTTTTAGGTGGAGGGTTCAGAGGAAATTCCATAGGTGTCATCAAAGGAAAAGTACCTTGGATCAGCCTCTGAATTCCATGAGCTCTTTGGTGTCAGACAATACCTCCTGGTGGGAGTGTTCAGCCCGAACCTGCCTTGATGTGGATGAGCCATATCCTTGAGAATGGTGTTGACAAATCAATTCCCACCTTGGCTCCAGTGAAGCTTTCTCCACTGATATTGAGCGAGTGCAGGCTTGGGTGGCAGTCGACACCAGAGCAGCATGCAGTGTTGATGTCGGAGGCCACACCGCTGGCTGAGGGCCAAGTGAGGCTGCAAAGGGAGGTGGGGTAGGCGCACACATCCCCCATGTCGATGCACACCGTTACAGGTGGCCATCTAGCAGCTCAGGGAGCAAGGCCCGGATACGCTCATCAAGGGCTGACACCAGGTAAGACTGGGGGTGTCGACTCAGGAGGTTGCAGAGGTGCTGGGGTCAATACAGGAGAAGGCACTTGGCTGCTGGGAGACTGACACATTGGCACCTCCTGTATGGAGGGAGAGCAGTCCTCCCGGCGATGACACTTCTCGGGTGCCGAATCCTTTGACACCTTGGAGCTCCCGGCACCATGCATCGAGGGCAATCAATATCGATACTTATTGGCCTTCTTCACCTGAAGCTTGTCATTGAGGCTCCTCGATGCCATCAAATGAACACATCGCCTTGGGGTGGGTCTGACAATGGCTGGTCCCGGAAGCCCTGCGCAGCAGGAGGCCTCGAGGCAGGTGGAGACCCACTCGATGCTTCACTGCTCCCAGTGTTTAACAGCAGCCATGCTTACTGATGCAGATGTGATACTCAAAGTAAACGCCTCCAAACTCGATGCCAAGGAACTGGACTTGACTCCAAAAATCCTCTCGTTGAGCCTCTCTGGAACCCTGAGTCCTCTTCTTCATACGAAGGCAGAGAACACAGTCTGGCTATGGTTGGGCTCGAGACACTGAAGACACCAAGAATCGGCAACTTTCCCAGAGATCATTCGACTGCATTGGGTACAGTGCTTAAAGCCACTGGGAACCTTTGTGGACATGGAAGGAAAAACTTCCTCTGCTAAATTAAACAAAGCGATTGTGCCTGAAAAAGGGGAAAGGTATGGTAAAATGGAAGGAAACAATCCCGGCTGACCTGAAACAGCTGAATGACAATGAAAAAGAAAGGAAACTTAAAATTGGGCAAAATCAAACTAGAAGATAAAGGAAAAAGGCACACACACACACAAAAAGATTCTATAAGTGGAACACACACACACAAAAGACAGAAAAAAAATCGTAGAAAGGCCTCTTTGGACCAAGTGAAGTGAGAAGGTAAAAAAACCCCCAAACCAACACACCCTCTCCTCACTGCAGTAGAAAAAGAACAGAGGACACAGAGTTCTCGTGGCGGGCAGGCACTCGCACATGCGTGGTGGAGAGTGTCTCATGCTCCACAAAGCTTTACTTATGCTAATCATAAGTACCGGACCAGGCGACATGGGTTCGCGCCACCCACTTGTGAGAATTAATGTCTTTCTTGACCTCGGAGAAAAAAAAATATTACATATGTAACAGTGTATTGCATATTTGTATTTGACAGCACTTTGTTCAGGTTCTTTGTTCAACCTTCAAATATAATTTGTGGTGTAGTAGTCCTAATTTTGTACATAAAGAAATATCCTATGTTTCTGTAATTAATCGAATTTCACTTAGATTTACTATACATTGTAGGAGTTGAAGTCACACAGTAGAAAAATAGAGTAGTTTGTTGTACCGAATCCACAGCCCTGATATTAACTCCCACTGGCTATAAAAGAATCTCTCCAAGAACTCTAATAGCATTCTCAAACTTACTAAAAGAATGCATGTTCCTTTCTTAGTTTTTACTGAATTTGTTTCTTATGATTTGTTTTAGATTATAAATGGCTTCAACCTGCTTGTCAGATGGCAGTATAGTAAAGTGCTTTAAACATAAGGGGAGATAAAAACATGCTCAAATATATAAAACTCACTTGAAGACCAAAAGTATTGTCAACATGTTCTAGAATACTGTGGTTTAAATAAACTTTATTTCTTCTTTGTAATCATGTACAACAGACTAATCTTGTTCACAATTTATTTTTTTTTTTTTACTGTCCAGCTACCTTGCTTTATGTATAACATAAGATTTGCTGTAAGAATACAGGAGAAATCAATCATCAAGAGCATGCATAACCCTATAATGTACTCATCTTGGTCAGAAATAACATGTCGGGCAAAGATTTTATGTTGCTGTGAAGTAAGAGTGTGAAGCTTTGCAAAATTTGTGGAAATAACAGCAAAATGATAAAATGATTCTGTTCTTTTTTGGTTTTTCCATTTGTTTCTCTCTCGGGATCCAAACAAATACAATTTATTACTGTAGATAGTGAAACTATGGCAGCATAGAAAACAGCATCAAAAATTTAAGGGCCAACTTTTCAAAACACTAGCAGAATTCTTACTGCATGGACAGAACAGTCAGCCTGGAGGAAGGAAAAGAACTGGTCCGCAGCAGGAGCTTGTAAACATAAAAGAAAAAAAAAAAAACAACAACATTTTTTTTTGGAGGGGGGGAGGGGGAACAAGAATACTGGACTGGAACACTTAAAACTAATTCTCAATCACCAGCTTTGGGAACTCAGAGGGAGGAAGCAGAACAAACTGTTGTACTTATGACATGATGAAGCCATGTTCTAACATGTGGGGGAATGATTTAATTCTGTTTTATGAATGAAAAGGGTTGTCAGACAGACAGACAGACAGACATTGTCCTTTTACTTTTTTTTTTTTAAAGATTCAATCCCTTGGCAAACCTTAAACCTCCAGTATTTCAAAAATTAAAATGTACTCCAAAATTTTTCATGATTATATTAAAATCATCCATGTTTTATCATATGGACATAATTCAGAAAAAAGTAATTTCTTTCTCCTAATGCATTTCAATTACAAGACACACATTATCCACATTGACTGCAGTATCTAGTAGAACTTAGTAGAGGTTTAATTTGCAGGTCATTACAAGTAGCTTCCAGCTTTGTGCAGTACTAAAAGTTGCAATTCTTTCAGTGCCACAAGTCTCTCTATTTTTATATACTAATAGTGTATTAGTCTGCTTAAAACACACTCCCTTGCTGGTGCTTTGGTCGTTACTTTATCCATTCTCTTTACTGAAGTGTGACATTGCTGTGCATGCTCTGTGTGTGGGAAAGCCCATTAGCAGTCACTTTATTTTCACTGGGCACTGGTCAAGGTGGTCAGTGCCAAGCCTCTACGATCTCTCACAAGAGCAGAAAGATAGTGAATGGTACACCTCTGTAGGTGATAAGGCAGGGGTTCAAAAATTGTTTTTAAAAATTCTGGTACTGTCTCAAATGAATTTAAGGAACAAACTACATCATAGGCAAGGTTAAGTTCATAATTACTGTCCTGTATTGAAGTCACCATTTCTGCATTAAAGTAGTATTTTTACCACTAAGACTAGGACTGTTTTGAAACTGGGTACATCTGTACATATAATGTACATACAGTGACAACAGACCAACTTGCATGGGTGTACAACTGCTTATCAACAGTTTAAAAAAATCACTGATGAATCTATAGATGACTAGAAACTATTAAATGAATAGGCTTCTGATGAAAGGCAACTGAGGTCTTCACAGAAGAAGAAGTTAATTACAAAAATGAAGCTGAAACACAAAATGCTAGTGAAAAGGTGCCTCATGTCAAATTTGACAAACACTTTAAAAGACATCTAAGCAGCACTGGTACATGGTTTAGAAAAATGAACAAATGTCACCTAAGCTGAACTAGTTTAATACAAGTATGTGTGGATCTGTCAGTAGAGATGGGCAGAGGCCATTCATCAAAAACAAATAACAGCCATAATGAACTTATTAGGTACATAAATGTATATACATTTATGTATTGAATGGATAGGGAGAACAGAGGGCATGGGTGGGCAGACTGGATAGGCCATATGGTCTTTATCTGCCTACATTTTTTTCTATGTTTCTATGGATTATTAAGTAGGCACAATCGGAAAACAACTGATCAGATTCAGGGAAGAAAAAAAAAGTAAACGTTTATACACAAAATAACCACATTCTTCTTTTTCTAGCCAGTCATGGGTTTTATAATACAGACTTCTGGTCTGTACCACCAGCGCATCTTCAATTCCCATTCATTCTCTGTTCAATTTGCAGTGTTGTAAGCTTAAATTTAAAATATACTATTGGTTGTTTCCTGGTCTCCACAAATAAGAAAAGGAATCTCTTCTGTCTTCTCCTGTTTGTCACAAAGTCTATCATTAGTGTCTGGAAATTATGGCCAGGGCCCAGTTCTTGACAGCCAGGGTTGTGTTTTGTAGATATATCCAGGAAGCATAAGTAATGCTGGCTAAATGTCTTTTTAGGCAATCCCATGACACCTCACCACTAAAAAGGAACAAAAAGAGGGCAGTCAAAATGAAAACAGGTATCAGAAGAAATATCTAATATCAAATACAATAGATTTACTTATATCAAACAGAAATAGCATGACCACCACATATGCATTTAAGTCTTCCTGCAGCATGTATACGAGGCTCCATTCTTACTAAATTAAAAAGGAGTACCAAGACCTAAGCTTGCTCCAGGAGCAAGGGCCAGAACTCTCTGACTAAAACATTCCAAAGTTTACTCAACAGTTAAGTGTAGCTAAGGAAGCCATTTATCACACGGTTAATAAGCAAACAGGGAAAGAAATCTGGTGAAAGTTACGTGACAAAATAATTTGAGGAAAATGTATTTATGACGACATTATCATAACTTTCAGGTTCATGACACTGCTACAGGGAGCCATGATGGCTTCTTCTGTGGGCAACCTGTATATGCCACAATTTAAAGACAGCTTATACAAACATATTTGGAGGACACTGAAAACTTCTTGTTTTTAAGTATGGGGAACTACTACTACTACTACTTAGCATTTAAGGTATGTAAAGATTTTTTAAAATTGATTTTTGGTATGATTTCTTAAACAGAGATTGCAAACCATCTCAAATGGCATTGCTAAGAAGAGGGCATATTAAAGATTTAATAAATATCTATATATCACTAGTTTGAACACAGAGATCTGGAATCGCCAAATGTATGACATTTAATCTGGTAGCTGATTAGAACAGATATGAACTCTTATCTACTATGGTTGAATTCATTAGATATCAACCTTAAATCTCCTATGGCTTGTGATTTGTATCAATTACTGTTTTTAGATATTATTTTCAGATTGTAACCAGTTGTTGACATTGCATCAAAAACCAATAGACTGTAACAATCTTCTATGGAAGTGGTTCCCAAAACTGGTCCTGGAGGCACCCCAGCCAGTATGTTTTCAGGATATCCACAATAAATATTCATGAGAGATTTGCATGCAATGGAAGCAGTGCATAGAAATCTCTCTCATGAATATTCATTGTAGATATCCTGAAAACCTGACTGGCAGGGGTGCCTTCAGGTTTGGGAACCACTGTTCTATGGTTTGATCAGTGGCGTAGCAAGGGCGGGGCGGTGGGGGCGGTCCGCCCCGGGTGTCAGCGGGTGGGGGGTGCTCCGTCGTCTCCTGCCACCACTCTTCCTGTTTAAAAAAAAAATCCATCGCAGCGACGCAGGCAGGCAGCGCTTCGCGTCTGCCCTGTGTGTGCTGTAAAAGCTGAAAATCGCCTCGCTGGCGTCGGGCCTTCCCTCGCGATGTCCCGCCCTCTTCTGAGGTAACTTCCTATGTCCTCAAGGGCGGGACATCGCGAGGGAAGGCCCGACGCCAGCAAGGCGATTTTCAGCTTTTACAGCACACACAGGGCAGACGTGAAGCGCTGCCTGTATCGCTGCATGGATTTTTAAAAAAAACAGGCAGGGTGGTGGCAGGAAAAGAGGGCCCTATCAGCCTGGACGGAGTGGAGACGATGGGACCGGGTCAGAGGGGGAGGGGCTCAGATGGGAGAGGGGGAGCCCAGAGAGGAGAAGGGGAGCCCAGAGAGGAAGGGGATTGGGGAGCTCAGAGGGGAGAAGGGTCTGAAGCTGGAACTGGGGTCTGACAAGGGGGCAGGAGGGAAAATGGGTCCATGCCTGGGGCAGGTGGGAGAATGGGTCTGGGGCTGAAAAGGGGGATGCAAGGCATGTGGTGGATGAAGGGGGTTGAAAAGGAGGGTAGTTGGGATAAGGGGGCTAGTACTGGAACTGGGGGCTGAAAAGGGGCAGGGGCTGAAACTGTGGGGACTGGGGGCTTTAAAGGGGACAGGGAGAACTGGCTGGGGCTGAAGCTCTGGACTGGTGAGAGAAAAGGGCTGGGGTTGAAACTAGGGGCTGAAAAGGGGACAGTGAGAAGTGGCTGGGGGCTGAAGCTTGGGTCTGATGGGAGAAAAGGGCTGGGGACTGGTGGGATAGTGGGGATGAAAAGGGGGGCAGGTGGGAGATGTGGGCTGGAACTAGGGACAGGTGGAATAAGGGGGCTAAAAAGAGGGGGCAGAGAGAGAGGGGACAGACCCTGGATGGAAGGGGGGAGCATGAGGGAGGGCAGACCCTGGATGGATGGGAGAGGGAGGGGAGACGGATTGAAGGGGCAGAGAGAAAGGGCAGATGGTGGGTGGAAGGGGGAGAGAGAAAGAGGGCAGACTGGGGCAAATGTGGATGGAAAGGGCAGAGATAGAGGGCAGATGTGGATGGAAGGGAGAGAGAGGGCAGAGAGAGAGGGCAGACAGTGGATGGCAGAGAGAGAGTGAAGACAGATGCTGGATGGAAGGAAGACAGTGAAAAGAAGATGAGGAAAGCAGAAACCAGAGACAACAAACTGTAAATAAAATATATATTTTTATTTTTTTGCTTTAGGATATAGTATTGTGTTAATAAATGTTTATAAATAGAACATGTAAATAAGGTAATCTTTTTATTGGACTAATTTTAATACATTTTGACTTAAATTTCAGAGAACAAAACCCCCTTCCTCAGGTCAGGATAGGATACTGTAACAGCACTATACTGTATTGTCCCGAGGAAGGAGATTTTGGCCTCTGGAAGCTAAATGTATTAGTCCAATAAAATGGTATTATTTTAGTTTCTGTATTTCTTTTATTTCTATTTGTTAATTTGTAAAGTGGTGATTAGTATTTGTTAGTTTTTTCAAATTCACATCTGCTGTCTTTATATTTTGCACAGTACTAGGGAACATTTTCTGTTTCTGTGGTGTTGCATTGTATGCAGAGTCTGGCATCGGGGGTTCAGTTTAATTTTTGTCTAAATAGAAAGTTTGTGATTACTTATTCTATAGTGGATTAGGGTGTATCTGTGTTTGTGAAAAAGACGTGGCTTTTGGTTGGCATTGACTGTGCAGGATCGAAGATCTGTACTAATCTGTCTGTTTTCGTTTTACAATAGGTGAATTGATGTTCTAGTGCTCACTGTAGTGTTTAAGATGCTTTCCTTTTCCTTGTGTGACTCGTACAAATTACTGCTTATGGTATGGTAGAATTGCTCTATAGGTCCGAGTGTTTTGTATTCTCGGTATGCCTAGTACTGGATTTGGGGGGGGGGGGGGGGGGGGGGGGGGTGTTAAAAAATGACCGGCCCCGGGTGTCAACTACCCTAGCTACGCCACTGGGTTTGATTCATGTCAATCCCTTACAGCAAAGGAAGACAGGGCCTGAGCTAGCATTCACACTACTACTGTCCTACTGCTAAACCTAGATGAGTGCAGGCCACCATCACTTCTTGCTTCAGACGTAGTCACCATGGTGTCCCACAACTCTGCAGGCAATGTGAAATTTTGTAGCAACAAATTGATTTTGTGGTTCTTGCTGCAGCACTACAGGATACAATGGTCCCTGCTATCAAGACAGAGTAGTTAAGGAATTTCAACCAAATTGTTTTTTTTTCCTAGTGCTTTCACTACAAACATAATTAGAGCTGAGCTGGCATGACATGCACTGCTACTCATGCTTTCTAGGGAAAACATTGTAAAAGGCCAACAGTTTAAAGCTGTAGAGCAATTTAAATGGTGGACTCACTTGCATGAGTTTTCAATCTGTTTCCAGGTTGTTTCCAGAATGTTGTTCAGAGATTCCAAAGTTGGGAGCAAATATTTCTGATACAGGAATAACAGCAGCTCTTTCAGGTATTCAATAAACTCCACTACTGAATCAGGAATGCTGGACTGAAGCTGGGCACAGAAACCAAACAACATGAAATCAGTATCTGAATAAAATACAAGAAAACATCAGGCTGTATATGGAAGTACTTGATCACGAGCTTTGACTTGTACAATATTCAACCATGAACAAACTGCAAGTACTAATCCAAAGTACTACAGTGCAAACTGAAGCAATAATGACACACCTCATTGTCAGGAGACATACTACATATTTCTAAAGTTTTACACTATTAAGTGTATAATCTGCTAATGTACAACTTGACAACTATTATATTCTCTACAAAACAGAATAAAACCCATTATTAACCTCAACAAAAGAAATGTATTTTCTGATTTGAACTCTGGAAAATCTGATTTCTGAGTTTGCTCATATGTTCCACGAGTCCTCAATCTCAGAATGATGAATGGGAAAGGAATAGATCTATCTATTGTCTATTAGAGTGTAAGCTCTTTGAGCAGGGACTGTCTTTCTTCTATGTTTGTGCAGCGCTGCGTACGCCTTGTAGCGCTATAGAAATGCTAAATAGTAGTAGTAGATCTGGCTTCCATAATGAAATATGCAGTGTACAAATTTTCCTTAGCAAGGCAAAGGAGGCTGAAAACTAGTGAAGTGATCTTTATTCTCTTAGTTTCCTGCTGCTGGCAAAGGGGACTCCAGAAGTATTTGTTCCTTGGGTAGAAGGCACACACACTTCTCCAAACTTCATGTTAATGAAAAAGGTTTTTAAAGATAAATTACATGTTAATAGCAGTTCTGCAATTTCATTTTTTAGTTCTATCAGTACTCTATAACATATACCATTCGGGTCCAGGTGATTTACTACTCTTTAGTTTGTCATATCGCCCCATTATATCTTCTAGGTTTACAGAGATTTGTTTCCATTTCCTCTGACTCATAACCATTAAATACCATTTTTGGCATGGGTATCTCCCCCATACCTTCCTCAGTGAAGATCGCAGAAGCAAAGAATTCATTTCGACTCTGTGCCATGGCCTTGTCTTCCCAAGGGCCCTTTTTACCCCTTGGTCATTTAGCGGTTTTTATTATAGCAGCTAGTTTTCAGGGGTTGCTTCTATGTTCATTAAACCCCTCATGAACTATGAAACTAAAGGATGTGTGGCAACAGATTTGCTTTTGACTTCATGACGATAGGCTGCAATAGCATCTAGATGTTAAGTGCACTGGGGATGTCGATGTCTTTAAACTTATTTCTGAAAAGTGAAGGTAAGAAAGAACTTAGTGGTCAGCAAGCAAAGGGATTGTATTTCTCCACTTTAACCCACGCTGTGAAATGGTACCACTTAACTCAGTAGATTCCTACGCTACTGATTTCTTAAATGTTAATACTTCATTTAATGACTGTGACATGAAGACAGTTGATTATACTCCACTAAATCTCCAATCTGTTAATGCTGGATTGTTCAGGTTGGTATGTAAGACCCTGATGTTGTGTCAGGAATGACAGATGCTGTCCCAAGGATATTGGTTGGGATATTGTCAGGGTCAGTAGCAGTGGCGTAGCCAGATCTGACATTTTGTATGGGCCCAGAGCTAATATGGGTGGGCACTATGTATATAGGTATGAGTTGTGTTTCATGGGATATTCTAAATAATGTCTTAGCGTGCATTTGATGACAAAATTATCTGCCCAAAAGATGTCCTGCATCAACATACATACTTTATGGAACACAGAAAATTTTAAATAAAATTTAAAAATGTCAATCCTGCTCTATCCCACAATTCTAGGCAGATTACAACTGTTACATACATAACATTTCACGAGAATAAACCTCTCCCAAAAGTGCCAGCCAAAGCACACACTACCCAACCAACTGCACACCCAAATCTTCAGAGTATATACCACTTTGTGTCTGTAAATGGACAGAAAAGCAGCAGGTAAGTGTACGCATACCTGTGTAACTGGCAGCTTTAAATATGCTATTGACTAAATAGTGTATGTTCTAGCTGGCACCCCTAGGAGAGGTCTCTTCTCATGTGATTTAAATTGGTCTTTTCTACCCTCTGATTAATAAGTGTATAGAACATACATAAAATTTGCATATTAATTACTAGACAAGCAACACAATCTTGAAAAGACATAAGTCTACTATAATGGCAAACATCTAAACACACATCAGAGTACCTTGTAAAAATAATTACAGCAATGGCACATATCCTTCAAACTTTGCTTTATAAGAAACGTAAATGCATGATTAAATTGTGTTAAAAACCACCTTTTCTAAAATGGCAAATTTGACATCGGCCTAAAATTACTTGGCAGATCTGTCATAGTCCACAGCTAAGATGTTTCCTCTTCAAGTTGTCCATAGAAAAAAATGTTTTCAAATTCTGGTAGGACCTCAGTAATGGCAATACAAAATCCCTTCACTGCCAGATTCTTTGTTAAGTAACACCAAATCTTATGAAGATGCTTCTTAGAGCCTATGTAGCAAACCTTAACACCAATTCTGAACACACAAATACCAATAACTGTACCTTAAAAAGGCAGAATAAATATACACTACAGCAATACGGGCCCCATTGGAAAAACCAGACTGATATAGATTCCCACACAAACCACATGCCAGCAGAATCTCTAACCTCAGTCACATGCAGAACACAGACCAACCCTTATCACAATAAAGGATCCAAAATTTGATATTGTTCTGTGGCCTGGCATCAGCCCGCAGAGATGCCAAGTTATCCAGTTCCAGGCTGGAGATTTTGGGTTCATCTTAACTGTTGTAGTAATCTGCCTTGGGAAGTCTGGTATTATAAATAAGGAATATACTGAAATGAAATTGAATTAAAATGAAACTCTTTGGGGGGCGTGTCAAGATGGTGACCTGAGCGTTTGTGTTGATCGCTCGTATCGGATCTGCTGGTGATTCCTTACCGTTTTCGTTCTCCAAAATGCCCCATACAAAAAGAAAGGGGTTAGTGAAAGGCCAAACACCAGTGGCCCGAACCTCCTCTTCATCTCAGCAGTCGATAGAACGATTCACCACGCTCATTCCAACTACTAAGGCGTCCGATTCTGAGCTGAGGATCGAAGAAGGAGCCTCGGTCCTCTCGGACCTAGAAACATCATTATCGCCGCCAAATAATCGACCTCCGTGTCCAGCGTTTCTAGAACAGAGTGAGGAGATTCAGACCCGTACGGAAGTCGTTCAGGGTCAAATCTCTTATGGCGTTGACTCGTTCCAGAACGCTGAGGGAACAACTTTGGAAGGAAACCCTCCCACGGAGATTACTCTCCAGGTGATTTGGCAGGCATTACAGGGATTGAACCAGACCGTTTTGAAATCAGCTCGGGAAACCTCTCAGTTCGTGAGTAAGATTGACTCATTAACTTGTTCTTTTGAAAAGACTAAGCAGGAGTCAGTGTTGCAAATGGAACAAATTCAACAAGAAGTTAAAACTTTAAAAACAACTGAATCTTTGACTGTAGACAAAATTATTATACATAGGAAAATAGAACAATTTGAAAATTTTAATAGACGACTGAATCTGAGACTGTTAAATTTCCCCTGGGTAAAAAATGTGAGCTCTACAGAAATGTTTAAAAAATATTTACAAGATATTTTGCTGTTTCCGGCCTCAGCTATACCCCCTTTAAATAAAACGTATTAGTTACCGATACCTGTGCAAGCTGAACCTGGGGATAGTGATGACAAATTTGATCACCTGAAGAGACTACCTTTAGATCAGCATGCTATACAAGAACCTTTGGATATTTCATTGATATTAGAAACATCATTCTCTGAAATAGAGCAGCGTAGAACTCTTTTGGTATCTTTTGTCTTTGAACAGGACTTAAATTCAGTATTGAAGCTATATTTCAGGAATTCTTTGAAAATCTTTTGTGGTCAAAGAATCTGGGTATATCCCGACGTCTGTAAAACAACTCAAGATCAGAGGAAAAAATTCTTGACTTTTCAAGAGGAAACCCGAGCTTTGGGGGCAACATTTTTGCTTGCATATCCATGTAAATGTCTGATTAAATATATGGGTACAAAATATATATTTTATGACCCAGAACATCTTAAAGCTTTTTTAGAAATGAAAAAGCTAACCACTAAACCTAAAGAGTAATATGAATGTTATCATACTGATTACTACAGAATTAATGGGAATGTTTAGGTCAGGCCATATATAGCCTTTTTTTTTCTTTTCTTTTTTTGGATCTCCTATTGTCCTGATCACTCCCCCCTCTTTGTATAATTTTGGTTGTGGTCTAAAGAATTGTATAATTTGATATATGGAAAAATTTTGTATGTGAAGATTTCCTCAGTAGTATGTATTCAAAGATATGCAATGTGTTACAGAAACATGTTAATCGTGTAAAAATATATGAAAAGTTAAATAAAAAAAATAAAAAAAAATGAAACTCTTTCACTGGGGCACATGGAATCACATCTTCACCTCATCTCTTTTGTACAAATGGATTATTCCGTTTTGAGCATGTTTCAGGGACAAGTGGTTTTCGTAAGTCAAAATAATAAAAATAAACATTTTCTTTCATGCAGATCTCTCATTTGTATAAACAAAACTACATGGGCTATAAGCCCCTAATGCAGTCCATTGGTTTTCTTATATTTTGCCCTTGTGATGACTTATACTGTGCCAAAACTGGAAATACGGTGAGGCAGAACAATAGAGTTGTTCCTCCTTGGTTAATTTTAGGCAAGAAGCTAAGAAATTAATTACTCTGGTCTTACAACAAGGACAACCCATCAAGCTATGCATCATCATTTCGAAAACATAAATGCCATTCAGCTCCAACTGTTTTACTGCTGCCTTCCCTTAGCCATCATTATTCCTGGGACTCATCTATACACAAGCACAGAGTTGGGAGACAAAGATTAACATCTCCGCCCCCCCCCCCCCCCCCAAAAAAAAAAATATGCCTTTCATAACCAGACTTTACAGAACTGGAAAATGTTGGCACACACCCAGACTGATCCTTGACTTCTATATGATGGTAGCTCTGCCCCATCACCCAATATTTCTCTGTTAAATAGCAGCAATAAACAATATTAAGTGCACCTTTATAATATACCACCTCACCCCACAAAACAAAAGGAACAAGTTCCCACAAACCATTCGCCTCCCTTAACCCAGACACAGGAGAAAAAGACTTCAAATGCTCCCATGTATCAACCCAATTCATATCCCTTAGTGCATGTCTTGGTTGTTACATACATAAAAATGTCATAAATTAAGAAATAAATAGATTGATAGAAACTCTGAATGTCGAGCACCTGATTTTCAAAATGTCTGCTTTAGTGGCCCTTCACCAGGAGAAAAATATCTCCACACGAATACATCACGTGCTAGGGTGTCCCCACAAGCAGCCTCTCCAAATGACACACTGATCACAACTCACAATAAATCACAACTCTACCCATGAAGTTATCCCATTATTATAATTCCTCTGTGTATATCTGCATACCGCACAAGCCGGCTTGCGTAAAAACACAAGCGAGATCAAACAAAAATGCCACCAACAACAAAGAACGACAACGTGGATGCTGCAGCCCACAAGCCCGTCTGCCCTGCCCCGAGTGCATGGGGATTATGGCAGTACGAGGGAGGGAAAAACACAGACCAACCTCTGAGTCCGTGGCCTCAACCATTTGACGCCATGCCATCTCCCGCTCTCAATTCAACCCCTTAGGTCCTGGGGGCTCACTGGAGACAAGGAGATGAAACTTGGCCATGCCAGATCAATGCATGCACTGCAGGGCAGACTGCATAAGTGAGCATAGGCTAGAGGAGCTGCAGCAGGCAGCCACAGGGAATGGAGGCAGAGCAGCAGAGAGAAGTAAACCATCCTAAGAAGAGTGCGGAGCCCCCCCCCCCCCCCACCCAATGTTCGACTCCCAAATAGCAGGAAACAAAGCAAGGCAGTAGGAGGTGCTTCACTGCTTTCTGAACATTTACTAATGCGATTGGAATACTGCGTGTAGCTGTGCAGGATTGCTGGCAGCTGATTGGTGATCAATGAGATTGGGTGGACCTGGGCCCACCTGTAGCTATGCCCCTGGTCAGTAGCTGTGGATACCAAATTTGTCTTGACCATTCCAAAGCAAGTTTTGTCATAGCATATTCTGCCATGCTATTATGGTATCATTGGTATTGTATTGGCATTTTTCATATTTCTGTTATGATTGCTCTACAGTGCTATTAAATGTATATATTTCTGGTACCATTTCATTTAGACCTATTACTAAATTTTAATTTGCCATTTCCAATTTTATCTACTACTACTACTATTATTTAGCATTTCTATAGCACTACAAGGCATACGCAGCGCTGCACAAACATAGAAGAAAGACACTCCCTGCTCAAAGAGCTTACAATCTAATAGACAAAAAATAAATAAAGTAAGCAAATCAAATCAATTAATGTGAACGGGAAGGAAGAGAGGAGGGTAGGTGGAGGCGAGTGGTTACGAGTCAAAAGCAATGTTAAAGAGGTGGGCTTTCAGTCTAGATTTAAAGGTGGCCAAGGATGGGGCAAGACGAAGGGGCTCAGGAAGTTTATTCCAGGCGTAGGGTGCAGCGAGACAGAAGGCGCGAAGTCTGGAGTTGGCAGTAGTGGAGAAGGGAACAGATAAGAAGGATTTATCCATGGAGCGGAGTGCACGGGAAGGGGTGTAGGGAAGGACGAGTGTGGAGATACTGGGGAGCAGCAGAGTGAGTACATTTATAGGTTAGTAGAAGAAGTTTGAACAGGATGCGAAAACGGATAGGGAGCCAGTGAAGGGTCTTGAGGAGAGGGGTAGTATGAGTAAAGCGACCCTGGCGGAAGACGAGACGGGCAGCAGAGTCATTTTACTATTGTTTTTTTTTCCAATATATTTTATTGATTTTTTTCCAAACATACAATAAACCAAGAGAAAAGGAAAACCTAAACAAGATGCCTGAATGTTCTTAACTTCATAAGAGACGTATAGGAAAATAAAATTGTTACAACCAGATAATGGTTGGGCTATAATGCAGTCTGAAGAGATTAAAGATAATGTTTCACAGGAGTCCATACTTTTTTCTTAGAGAAAGTTGTCCGAAATTTTTCCACCATTGCATATTCAAATTTTTGGTGTTGTAGAACTGTGTTCCACCAGAAATGGACATTTAATAAGTGAGCGGATTTCCAGTTTTGTAGTATATGCTTCTAAGCAATAGTAAGCAAAATGTCCAATAATTTTGCCTGTGGAGCTGATAAATTCAGTTGTTTAGAAGAAGACTTGTAAATTACTATGGAGGATGAAAGGTCACAATCAATCGACAAGATCTGTTGGATGATGCACCACATTACTTTCCAAAATTTAGAGACTAGGTCACATTCAAATAGCATATGAAGCAAGGTACCCACGTGCTGGGAACAGTGCCAACATTTATCAGAAGATCGAAGCCCTGCAGCAGCAAGTTTATGGGGTGTCCAGTTAGTTTTATGGTATAAAATGAACATTGATTGTAACAGAAGCGGAGGAGAGAGGTTTCACTACTTTTGTCCAAAAATGAGTCTATGCTTCGTCATCTAGAGCATATCCAATGTCAATTTGCCAACTATTTTGAAGAACTAGATTGAAATTGTATGCACTTTTAATAAAAAGTTGATAGATACAAGATGTGTGACCATTCAGAATCAATGTTCGTGCATTAGAAAACAATGAAGGTAATTAATGTGTCAGTGAGATGAGGTTAGACATTGCATAACACTGTGAGATAATTGTAACTATTTAAAGTACACAGAGTATGGCAAAGAAAATTGTTCCATAATTTCTAAAAAAGACCGAATTCTTTTGTCTTCATTTACAATATCTGAGAGAGTCAAAACACCTTTATCTATCTATCCATTCCTTCCAAAAGAAAGGAACCTTATTTACTAATATGAGGGTTATACCATAGTGACATATGAAAAGACAAGGTAAAAGGAATGGTTTGTAACTTATCCAATTCTATCATGCATTTAACCATGGAGATGATTATATCATCTATTTTATGAGATGGAAATGAGGCAAAAAAGACAATAGAAGTGGGTATACCATAGCTTCTTCAAAAAGCAACCATATAGGTTTATAGTCAGAATTGTGATAAAACCAATTACATCCTTGATGAGAAATAAAAGATTTATGATAAGTATGAAAATCAGAAAACAAAACACCTCCTGAGTCTTTAGTACTTTTAAGTTTTTTGAGAGCAATTCTGGGATGTTTGTTCAACCATAAAAAGGAGGTCAATAATTTGTCAATCTGAGAATAAAAAGTGAGAGGAAAAATAATTGGGAGCATACTTAAAGTGTAATTAATTTTAGGAGAAACCATAATTTTAATAGTTTCAAGATGACCCCACCAAGATAAATATAAGGGGTGCCAGGTATGTAGCAACAATTTGAGTGATTTAAGAATTAGGTCAGCATTAAACTGAATAGTATGTCAATGAAGTATATAGATCCAGTCCGAGATACTTTGGTATTGCCCAGACCAAATTGAAAGATTTAGCAATGTCAGGGCGTGCATATTTATTAAGAGGTAATAATTCAGTCTTTTGTTGATTGATTTTATAACCAGAGAATTGAGAAAAAAAAGAGTAATTAGATCAATGAGGTTGGATATTGATTGATGGGGACTAGACAGATATAGCAGGACATCATCCGCATAGACCGAACACTTAATTTCCAAATCCTTGTAAACAATACCCTTTATGCGAGTGTGAGACCTAATTGCAATCAGGAGTGGTTCAAGAGCTATATTAAATAAGTACGGAGAGAGGGGACAGCCTTGTCTACTACCGTGATGGAGGACTATCTTATCCGATAGTAAATTGTTAGTGATTACTCTAGCAGTTGGATTAGCATACAAAGTTTAATTAAAAAAAAAATTCAAGGGGACACCCAAACCAGGATAAGGCTTCAAATAGGTAATTCCATTCAACTCTGTCGAAGGCCTTCTCCGCATGTAAGGAAAGGGCCGCAAATGGCTGGGAATAGGAAGACAATACATGAGATAAGTGCAAAAAAAGCCTTGTGTTGTCACTAATAAACCAGGCATGAAACCTACCTGACCCAGATGAATAATTTTAGAGATGATTTTTTAAATTCTATTTGAAAGAATTTTAACATAAAGTTTATAAATCTACATTTAATAATGAAATGGGATGGTAATTAGATACCAAGAGAGGGTCTTTATTAGGTTTAGGAATCACAGTAATAATTGCCTCAGAGAAACGGCTAGAAGAAATATTTTCAGGAGATAAATCATTAAAGAGATTTAAGAGAATAGGAGAAAGATCTTTTTTAAACAATTTGTAGAACTCAATGGGAATCCCATCAGAACCTGGGGACTTCCCATTCGGGGAGTCTTTGATTGCAGCGATGAGCTCTTGCTCAGTAATTTGAGCCTGCAGAAATCTGATATAATTTTCTGTCCACTTAGGGCTAACTAGTGAGGATAGAAAATTATTCGTTAAATGAGATTCAGATTGGTATAATTCAGAGTAGAAATGAAAAAATGCTTTAAAAATATCCTTTGTGGATACAGCTATGCTGTGATTAGAGAGTTTAATAGCAGAGATCTGAACTTTAGATAGTTTTCTTTTAAGATAATTTGCTAATAATTTACTACTTTTATCTTTTTCAGCATAATGCTTGAAGTGAAACTCAAAAATTTACTGACCAGCTTTAAGACTAAGCAATTTATTTATCTTATACTTTAGATTACATAAAGTATTGAGGAAAATAGTATTCCCTGTCTGAAAATATTTAGATTCTGCCTCTTTAATTTGAGATTCAAGCTGTATTATTTGAGCACTATCCTTTTTAGATTTGTGAGCAGCTAGAGTTATACGTTCACCACAGAGGGCTGCTTTAAAGGCCTCCCAAATCGCTATTGTACCAAGAGTGGAGCAGGAATTATTAATGAAACATTCTTCAATAAAATTTTCAATTGTATACAAATTTCTTCTTCTGTAAGAAGATTTAAAGGGAGTCTCCAAAGTGGGGTTCTTCTAGAAGATAAAGGAGACCAGTTTAGGGCTAATGAGACTGGTACATGATCAGAGACTACAATTGGTGAAATATTGGAGGTGATTATGGTTTCAACAAGACTATTAGAAATTAAAAAATAGTCTGATCTGGAGAAACTTTTATGAGGGGAAGAATAAAAAGTGTATTCTTTAGATGTCGGATTACATAATCTCCATGGATCAAGGAGATGTAATTAGTCTATAAGAGAGTGTAAAGTGATAGACGATTTTGAAGGTGACACCTTACTTTGAGAATGCCTATCCAGATAATAATCTAAAGGAATGTTAAAATCCCCTGATACAATAATGGGAATAGAATCCAGTGACTGTATTGTTTGAAAGAGATTTGCGAAAAATTCAGGACAGTCAGTATTTGGGGCATATAAATTTACCAACAATACTGAAACATTATTTATAGACACCTTGACAATTATCCATCTACCATTTGGGTCAATAATCTGCTCTAAAATAGTTGCATTGACACCTTTATGAAACAATATTGAAACTCCCAAGAGAGGGAGAATCTATAGAGGAAGAAAGTTAATTACATTGCTTAATAAGAGGTAGAGGGACTGTGTTTCTTGTAAAAAAATTATTCCCGGTTTAAGTTTTTTTGAGATAAATATTTTCTTATGTTTTATAGGGTGACTTAAACCATTTACATTCCATGTCATTATGTTAATTGGAGATACAGAATTGGTTTGAACCATCTTAATTTATGGGAAGAAATGGATATTTAGCACATAGCCCATTACAAAGAAAAGCCATAAAGTACAGTGGAGAGAAATTATGCATGACTGACAAAAAACAAAGGAACGGCATAAAGAACTAAGAAATTAGTTCAACCAAAGAGATGAAATAGAGATAAGAGAGACTGAGTAGAGACAAGATGACACTCAAAGAAAACCCTGCATAATCTGAAATAGAGCGAGGAAAGGGTGATTTAGTGCACCATATGGTAAGTATAGTACCAGTAAAAAAGACTATCCTTCTATAATATTAATACACAATGTGTGCTGAAACAAAAGTGTAATAATAGCATACGAGCATAACATGTACTAGAGCAATTAACCATATAATATAGCTAATATCATAATAAAATAACAGAGCCTTCTGAGAAGGCCTATATACATAAAGACAGATATCAATATGTGGTCGAAGTACATAAGTACATAAGTACATAAGTAGTGCCATACTGGGAAAGACCAAAGGTCCATCTAGCCCAGCATCCTGTCACCGACAGTGGCCAATCCAGGTCAAGGGCACCTGGCACGCTCCCCAAACGTAAAAACATTCCAGACAAGTTATACCTAAAAATGCGGAATTTTTCCAAGTCCATTTAATAGCGGTCTATGGACTTGTCCTTTAGGAATCTATCTAACCCCTTTTTAAACTCCGTCAAGCTAACCGCCCGTACCACGTTCTCCGGCAACGAATTCCAGAGTCTAATTACACGTTGGGTGAAGAAAAATTTTCTCCGATTCGTTTTAAATTTACCACACTGTAGCTTCAACTCATGCCCTCTAGTCCTAGTATTTTTGGATAGCGTGAACAGTCGCTTCACATCCACCCGATCCATTCCACTCATTATTTTATACACTTCTATCATATCTCCCCTCAGCCGTCTCTTCTCCAAGCTGAAAAGCCCTAGCCTTCTCAGCCTCTCTTCATAGGAAAGTCGTCCCATCCCCACTATCATTTTCGTCACCCTTCGCTGTACCTTTTCCAATTCTACTATATCTTTTTTGAGATACGGAGACCAGTACTGAACACAATACTCCAGGTGCGGTCGCACCATGGAGCGATACAACGGCATTATAACATCCGCACACCTGGACTCCATACCCTTCCTAATAACACCCAACATTCTATTCGCTTTCCTAGCCGCAGTAGCAGCACACTGAGCAGAAGGTTTCAGCGTATCATCGACGACGACACCCAGATCCCTTTCTTGATCCGTAACTCCTAACGCGGAACCTTGCAAGACGTAGCTATAATTCGGGTTCCTCTTACCCACATGCATCACTTTGCACTTGTCAACATTGAACTTCATCTGCCACTTGCACGCCCATTCTCCCAGTCTCGCAAGGTCCTCCTGTAATCGTTCACATTCCTCCTGCGACTTGACGACCCTGAATAATTTTGTGTCATCGGCGAATTTAATTACCTCACTAGTTATTCCCATCTCTAGGTCATTTATAAATACATTAAAAAGCAACGGACCCAGCACAGACCCCTGCGGGACCCCACTAACTACCCTCCTCCACTAAGAATACTGGCCACGCAATCCTACTCTCTGCTTCCTATCTTTCAACCAGTTCTTAATCCATAATAATACCCTACCTCCGATTCCATGACATGCCATGAGACTGCATTTGATCAAGATATAGCTGCATTTGTTCAGGTGAATCAAATAACTTAGTAGTATTATGTAACTAGTAAAAAAGGCCCGTTTCTGACACAAATGAAATGGGCGCTAGCAAGGTTTTCCTTGGAGTGTGTATGTTTGAGAGTGTGTGTGTGTAAGAGAGAGTGAATGTGCGAGTGTGTGACAGAGAGAGTGAGTCTGGGTGCGAGTGTATCTGTGAGAGAGACAGTGTGTGTGTGAGAATGAGAGTGTGTGCAAGTGCGTATATGAGTCACAGTGAGTGTGAGAGAGTTTGTGCTTCACACAGATACAGTGTGTGTGAGAGAGTGTGTGTGAGAGAGAGAGTGTGGGAGAGTATGTGTGCGATACACAGACTTCCTGTGAGACAGAGAGCGTGTGAGAGTGGCTAAGGCCCCCCTCCCTCTCTGGTCTGAGGACCCCCCCTGGCCCCTTCCCCCTCTGAGGGCTCAGGACTGCCCCTCCCCCTCTGAGGGCTGAGGCCCACCCCTCTCCGTCCCCCTCTCAGGGCTGAGAAACGCCCCTCTCCGTCCCCCTGTCAGAGCTCAGGACCGCCCCTCCCCCTCTGAGAGCTGAGGACCCCTGCCCACTCCCCTCTGGTCTGAGCAGGCTTGTGAAGTCATTGAATAAGAACCAAAGTCATCTTACTGTTTGTTTTTGGGTTTTCCAGCCTTTTCTGCGTTTTTCTTCACCTTCTGTTTCAGTGCTTTAGGTTTAGCCGGGCTGTTACCAACTTTTTTGTGTTTAAGCGCTTTCTGTTTTGTGGGGCTTTTTGTTTTGGTTTTTCTAGGGGCTGCTGACGGTTTCTTGCCTGTCTTCGGCCTCTCTGTAAGTCCCGGCGATGCTGCTTGAAGCAAGGTTTTTTTTTCCTCCACTTCGTAGCCCGACGCCGCCAGAGCCTTCTTCAGGGCAGCCAGGGACATAGCGCTGTGCTCGTGACTTGCGTGCTTTCGCCGCTGCAGCTGGCTTCGTCACGTTTTTATTGGCCGCGCTTGGAGCTATCGCCAGGTGTCTGCCACTGCCAGTACAGAGCCCCGCGAAAATGCAGCATGCGCCCGAGATCCTGTGGGATAAAAGAAAGCGGTGACGTGTGGTGTGAAGCTGGCTCCTTAAATGTTTGGAGGGGGGCGCGCAACAGCATTGCAGAGCGAAGTAACTTTTTTTGTTGTTGTTGTTTTTTCATTACCCGCCCTCAACGTCATGACGGTTTGATGTGAGGGTGGGGCGAGTGAGCGATGCAATTGGGTGAGTGTCAGTGCTCCGCCCTCGTCGATGTCATCACGTTGTGACGCGAGGGCGGGGCAGACACTCATGGGATCTACACAACTACAAATTGTAATTTTGGAGGCTTCATTAGAACGTTGAAGGTGCGTTTTATATAGAGAGATGTTACTTGCATATGAGCGGGATATCGTAGGCCAGTGATGGCGAACCTTTTAGAGACCGAGTGCCCAAACAGCAACCCAAAATCGAATTATTTATCGCAAAGTGCCGGTACTCATTATGGGCGGGGTCACCACATATGACTCCACCCCTATGATAGCCACACCCCTTACACCAGCCATGGCGCATATAAACAGACATCATTGAAAATATTATACTAGTATAGGAGAAAAAAATAACATGATTTTCTTCCATTATAAATCATTTCTGTAAGCTGTTACAGCTCCAGTATACCCAGTGCAAAATAAGACAGCAGATGTAAATTCTCCAATTCAACATATTCCAAACACTAAAATGAAAATAAAATGATTTTTCCTACCTTTGTTGTCTGGTGATTTTGTTTTTCTATCCATATTGGTTCTAGTCGCTGGTTCTGCTGCTCTCTAGCAGCAGACCAGAGCTTGAGAGACAGGGAAGGCCGAAGGCGCTTCGCTGCTGCTACCGACGCACGCCGCATTAACCCCGACTCCGAGGAGGTACGCTTTTTAAATTTTAGGAGGAGGGGGGTTCCTGGTGCTGGGAGGGAGGGAGGGAGGACGGGCGGGCGGCCTGTTGCTCGTTGGGTTGGAGGGAGGGTGGGAGGAAGGCCGAACTGGGAGGGAGAGTGGGCGGACCAGTGATGGCGACAGCGCGCGTGCCCTCTCTGGCACGTGTGCCATAGGTTCGCCATCACTGTTGTAGGCCATATCTAGCTCCAAGAGATTTGAGGCACAATCTCATGTCCAAAAAGGCTTTCTGCTTCCTAGCGGTAGTTTTTGCCAGACTGGGCACAATCAGAAATCTTTTCCCATCAAATTGAAGATCTTTTATTGTACGTGCCGCTGTTAGGATTTGTAACGCCTGTTGAAATCGAAGAAGTTTGGCAATAATCGGTCTTGGGCTTTGAAGGCCTTGTTTTTGATGAGACGGCGATCTATGAGCTCTTTCAAACTGTAACGGGAGGTCCGCCTCAATATGAAAGACTTGCGGGAGCCAAGAGGTAAGAAATTGTGTAACATCAGCTCCTTCTGCACCTTCCTTTAAGCCAATGATCCTGATATTGTTTCTCTGGTTCCTGTTAGAGAGATCTTCTCTCTCTAGCTCTAATTTTCAGAACCACTGATCCGTTTTTCCTGTTGTTGCGCTGTAGTCAGAGCAGTTTGATCCGCACTTGTTTCTAAGGTCTCAACACGGCTTTGAAAAGCTGTTAAGGCAGATGAAAGGGATTGCAAATCCGATTTCAGATCACAGGTTGTTTGAAAGTGTTTAGTCGTGAGTTCTTTTAGAACTTTTATTTCTTCCAAGATGATATCCAACATGGAAGGCAGTAATCTTGCTTGTGAGGCCTTTTCCAGTGTTGGCGGGTCAGTTTTTGTTCGCTTAGAACCAGTCTGAGGCGGACTAAGAGAATCCAGCTTCGACAATTTAGATAAAGACATTATATAAGTAGTTGTTTTAGTCGACGATAGAGGAAAAAGGATTTAAATTGATGTTAATTTGGAACGATATTCTTGCTAGAGCAGGGGAGAGAGATCTTCAAGCATCCATTCTCATCGGTAGCTCCACAGCGCCTCCCCATTTTACTATTGTTATATGTTACTTTTATGTTAAAATTGTAACAGTCAATCAATCTATATCTTCTGTAGCACCTTTAGATTGTAAGCTCTTTGAGCAGGGATTGTCTTTCTATGTTAAATTGTACAGCGCTGCGTAACCCTAGCAGCGCTTTAGAAAAGTCAAGTAGTAGTAGTAGAGTCAAGGGGATGAGAGGAAAAGCAAAGAGAAGGCCTTGAAGCCATTACAAAGGCATTGTGAGCTAATCTGAGCAGGCTAGGCAAATGGAGTAGAAGCACACTGCAGTTTCTGGGCATGTCAAGAGATATAATTCAAATCCCCAATAGTACAATAGGTGCTGTACAATAGAGAATGACACAGGGACAAAGTTTATCCCCATCCCCGCCCCGTGGGTTCTCTGTCCCCGCCCCGTCCGCACAGGCCCAGTCTCCAACCCCACCCCGTCTCATCCCTATGGGCTCTGTCCTCATCTGCAGAAGCCTCAAATAATTATGATTTATATTTAAATCTTATTAAAGTATAAAAAGGAACAATATGATCTGCAACTATTGCGTATATTGTGTACAAATAGAAAACAATAACAGCGAGCAGCTATAATAACCCTCACCACCATCCTCTACCCTTTCCAACCCTAACAATAGCTGATTTCTACTACCCCCAGGAATCCTAATCCGCCCTATTAAAATGTCCAGGGGTACAAAATACAACCTGTTCTGTGTGCCCTAGAGGGAAGTATGCCTATGAAGCATTGTTATAATTTTTTTAAATCTGTGATTAAGTCATCAACAGTCTCAGGATTCAGTCTAGCTCTCCCATCTTCTACAGTCCTTCCAGCAATAGAAGATGTCTTCTTGGATGTGCTAGTAGCAGGATTTTGCTAGTTGTGGCCAGCAAGTTTGCTTGTTTTTCCAAAAAAATCAAAATGTTGTTTGCATCGCTCAAACGTAAATAAAAGTCCAGTTCATTAACGGGCTTCAAAGTAGAAAATGAAATGGGGACAAAGTTTGTCCCTGTGAGCTCTGTCCCCATCCCAGTTGGATTTGTCCCCGTTCCCATAGTTTCTATGGGTCCCCGTCCCTGTGTCACTCTCTATTGTACAATATGTCTGTTTAGAGCCCATCTGTAAGCATCTAATATGCGACATATAGTTGGCCTGGCAGATAAGAAGCCAGCAGTGTGGTCTGGAATGCATATGCAAGTTGCTATATTTGTATAGCCTCTCGACAGAAACAAAGGTACCCCCCCTCCCACCCTTGTTTATGCAAAACATAGTTAACTTGTTAAGAACAAGTTAATCCCAAATGCAGGGTGTGAAGGCTCAGAGTGAATTGTAGATGGCCACGAATATGAAGACATTGATGTACAGTCTCTGCCCATGATTATTCTAAAGTTCTTGAGTTTGCCACCAGAGTAGATGGGCACCCCAACCACATCCAGATGCATCCATGATTAACATTATGCTTTGCAGTGGCAGTTGAAATGGACAACCCTTGGCCAGGTTTGGGAGATAGGTTCACCAACTCAGGAAGGCTGATATGGTCTGTCTCAAAGCTTTCCTTCTAATAAGTTCTGGGAGAAGAGGATATTTCTCTGGTAAGTGAACAAATTTTGCTTGTGCTTTCGGAACTTGAAGATTGGGGTTTAAAGGAGGAACTGTAAGTTAGTGATAGGCTGATATCCTTAATACTTTAGCAAGTTTTAAATTACGGAAAAAACTCAAAAAACACTAAGATGGAGTCAGCAGTCCAGCAGCGAGAGGGGTGCTATCCAGTCTTTTGCATTGAGTGTCACATGTATGATTATCTCCCAATTGGTGAGGTGTCATATGTGTGTGCCCGATGCAAAGAGCTCCTAGCTCTCAGAGAACGTGTCCGTTCTCTTGAGGCTAGAGTAGCAGACTTGATGGAGCTGAGGGAGACAGAGAGGTACATAGAGGAGACCTACAGGGATGTTGTAGAGAAGTCCCACCTCCAGTCAGGTAGCCCCTGTGCTACCTTGGAGGAGGGAGGTCTCCTAGAAGGAGAGCATCACCCTGGTGAAGTAGGAAGTACTCCTGTAGCCAGGACCTGCCCACCAGGGGATGTATTATCCTTTCGCACCGAGGATATACAGTGGGGGAAATAAGTATTTGATCCCTTGCTGATTTGTAAGTTTGCCCACTGACAAAGACATGAGCAGCCCATAATTGAAGGGTAGGTTATTGGTAACAGTGAGAGATAGCACATCACAAATTAAATCCGGAAAATCACATTGTGGAAAGTATATGAATTTATTTGCATTCTGCAGAGGGAAATAAGTATTTAATCCCTCTGGCAAACAAGACCTAATACTTGGTGGCAAAACCCTTGTTGGCAAGCACAGCGGTCAGACGTCTTCTGTAGTTGATGATGAGGTTTGCACACATGTCAGGAGGAATTTTGGTCCACTCCTCTTTGCAGATCATCTCTAAATCATTAAGAGTTCTGGGCTGTCGCTTGGCAACTCGCATCTTCAGCTCCCTCCATAAGTTTTCAATGGGATTAAGGTCTGGTGACTGGCTAGGCCACTCCATGACCCTAATGTGCTTCTTCCTGAGCCACTCCTTTGTTGCCTTGGCTGTATGTTTTGGGTCATTGTCGTGCTGGAAGACCCAGCCACGACCCATTTTTAAGGCCCTGGCGGAGGGAAGGAGGTTGTCACTCAGAATTGTACGGTACATGGCCCCATCCATTCTCCCATTGATGCGGTGAAGTAGTCCTGTGCCCTTAGCAGAGAAACACCCCCAAAACATAACATTTCCACCTCCATGCTTGACAGTGGGGACGGTGTTCTTTGGGTCATAGGCAGCATTTCTCTTCCTCCAAACACGGCGAGTTGAGTTCATGCCAAAGAGCTCAATTTTTGTCTCATCTGACCACAGCACCTTCTCCCAATCACTCTCTGCATCATCCAGGTGTTCACTGGCAAACTTCAGACGGGCCGTCACATGTGCCTTCCGGAGCAGGGGGACCTTGCGGGCACTGCAGGATTGCAATCCATTATGTCGTAATGTGTTACCAATGGTTTTCGTGGTGACAGTGGTCCCAGCTGCCTTGAGATCATTGACAAGTTCCCCCCTTGTAGTTGTAGGCTGATTTCTAACCTTCCTCATGATCAAGGATACCCCACGAGGTGAGATTTTGCGTGGAGCCCCAGATCTTTGTCGATTGACAGTCATTTTGTACTTCTTCCATTTTCTTACTATGGCACCAACAGTTGTCTCCTTCTCGCCCAGCGTCTTACTGATGGTTTTGTAGCCCATTCCAGCCTTGTGCAGGTGTATGATCTTGTCCCTGACATCCTTAGACAGCTCCTTGCTCTTGGCCATTTTGTAGAGGTTAGAGTCTGACTGATTCACTGAGTCTGTGGACAGGTGTCTTTCATACAGGTGACCATTGCCGATAGCTGTCTGTCATGCAGGTAACGAGTTGATTTGGAGCATCTACCTGGTCTGTAGGGGCCAGATCTCTTACTGGTTGGTGGGGGATCAAATACTTATTTCCCTCTGCAGAATGCAAATAAATTCATATACTTTCCACAATGTGATTTTCCGGATTTAATTTGTGATGTGCTATCTCTCACTGTTACCAATAACCTACCCTTCAATTATGGGCTGCTCATGTCTTTGTCAGTGGGCAAACTTACAAAAACAGCAAGGGATCAAATACTTATTTCCCCCACTGTATCTCCAAATGTTGCCCGGGAGGGAAAGGTTAGGACAGCTGTTGTACTTGGTGATTCGATCATTAGGCATATAGATAGCTGGGTGGCTGGTGGACGTGAGGATCGCCTGGTGACTTGCCTGCCTGGTGCGAAGGTGGCGGACCTCACGCGTCACCTAGATAGGATTTTATATAGTGCTGGGGAGGAGACGGCTGTCTTGGTACATGTGGGTACTAATGACATAGGAAAATGTGGGAGAGAGGTTCTGGAAGCAAAATTTAGGCTCTTAGGTAGAAAGCTGAAATCCAGATCCTCCAGGGTAGCATTTTCTGAAATGCTACCTGTGCCACGCGCAGGGCCCAAGAGACAGGCAGAGCTCCAGAGTCTCAATGCGTGGATGAGACGATGGTGCAGGGAGGAGGGCTTTAGATTTGTTAGGAACTGGGCAACATTCTGGGGAAGGGGGAGCCTATTCCGAAAGGATGGGCTCCATCTTAACCAGAGTGGGACCAGGCTGCTGGCATCGGCGTTTAAGAAGGAGATAGAGCAGCTTTTAAACTAGAAATGGGGGGAAGGCCGACAGTCGCTCAAAAGAGCATGGTTCGGGATAAGGTATCTTTCAAAGATATCACCATAACAGGGAAGATATAGTATCCTGATAGTGAGGTTGCAAAAGAGATTGTAGTAGATCGGGTATCTTTAAACAACAATGAAAATCAGACAAAAGATTGCCAATTAATACTGTCAAGTACTAAGCATGATGTACTTAGGAACAACAAACATAGTTTGAAATGTCTATATGCGAATGCCAGGAGCCTAAGAAATAAGATGGGGGAGTTAGAATATATTGCACTAAATGAAAAATTAGATATAATAGGCATCTCTGAGACCTGGTGGAAGGAGGATAACCAGTGGGACACTGTCATACCGGGGTACAAATTATATCGTAGTGATAGGGTGAATCGGATTGGTGGAGGGGTAGCATTGTATATTAACGAGAGCCTTGAATCAAATAGATTGAAAATTCTGCAGGAAACAAAACACTCCTTGGAATCACTGTGGATTGAAATTCCATGTGCAAAGGGGAAAAGGATAGTGATAGGAGTGTACTACCGTCCGCCTGGCCAGGACGAACAGACGGATGCGGAAATGTTAAAGGAAATCAGGGACGCAAACAAACTGGGCAACACAATAATAATGGGGGATTTCAATTACCCGCATATAGACTGGGTTAATGTAACATCTGTACACGCAAGGGACATAAGATTTCTTGATGAAATCAAGGACAGCTTCATGGAACAGCTAGTTCAGGAGCCAACAAGAGAAGGAAAAATACTAGACTTAGTCCTTAGTGGTGCTCATGATCTAGTGCAGGGGGTAACGATACGAGGGCCGCTTGATAACAGTGATCATAATATGATCGGTTTTGATATTGGCATTGAAGTGAAACTAGGAAATCAAGTACGCTAGCGTTTAACTATAGAAAAGGTGATTACGACAAAATGATAAAAATGGTGAAAAAAAGACTGAAAGGAGCAGCTCGCAGAGTAAAAAACTTGCATCAGGCGTGGATGCTGTTTAAAAACACCACCCTGGAGGTTCAGGACAAATATATTCCACGTATTAGAAAAAAGGGAAAAAAGACTAAACGTCAGCCGGCGTGGCTAAACAGTAAGATAAAGGAAATCATTAGAGCCAAAAAACAATCCTTCAGAAAGTGGAGAAGAGAACCAACTGAAAGTAACAGGATAGATCATAAGGAATGCCAAGCCAAATGCAAAGCGGAGATAAGGAGGGCAAAAAAGGACTTTGAGAAGAAATTAGCGTTGGAAGCAAAAATACATAGTAAAAATTTTTTTAGATACATTAAAAGCAGGAAACCGGCCAAAGAGTCGGTTGGGCCGCTGGACAAAAATGGTGTTAAAGGGGCGATCAAGGAGGACAAAGCCGTAGCGGAGAAATTAAATGAATTCTTTGCTTCGGTCTTCACCGAGGAGAATTTGGGGGGGGACACCGGTGCCGGAAAGAATATTTGAAGCGGGGGAGTCGGAGAAACTAAACAAATTCTCTGTAACCTTGGAGGATGTAATGGGTCAGTTCAGCAAGCTGAAGAGTAGTAAATCACCGGGACCTGATGGTATTCATCCCAGAGTATTAATAGAACTAAAAAATGAACTTGCGGAGCTACTGTTAGAAATATGCAATCTGTCCCTAAAATCGAGTGTAATACCGGAAGACTGGAGGGTAGCCAATGTTACTCCGATTTTTAAGAAGGGTTCCAGAGGAGATCCGGGAAATTATAGACCGGTGAGTCTGACGTCGGTGCCGGGCAAGATGGTGGAGGCTATTATTAAGAATAAAATTGCAGAGCATATACAAAAACATGGACTGATGAGACAAAGTCAGCACGGATTTAGTGAAGGGAAGTCTTGCCTCACCAATCTAATGCATTTTTTTGAGGGGGTAAGCAAACATGTGGACAATGGGGAGCCGGTTGATATTGTATATCTGGATTTTCAGAAGGCGTTTGACAAAGTGCCGCACGAAAGACTCCTGAAGAAATTGCAGAGTCATGGAATCGGAGGTAGGGTATTATTATGGATTAAGAACTGGTTGAAAGATAGGAAGCAGAGAGTAGGATTGCGTGGCCAGTATTCTCAGTGGAGGAGGGTAGTTAGTGGGGTCCCGCAGGGGTCTGTGCTGGGTCCGTTGCTTTTTAATGTATTTATAAATGACCTAGAGATGGGAATAACTAGTGAGGTAATTAAATTCGCCGATGACACAAAATTATTCAGGGTCAAGTCAAGTCGCAGGAGGAATGTGAACGATTACAGGAGGACCTTGCGAGACTGGGAGAATGGGCGTGCAAGTGGCAGATGAAGTTCAATGTTGACAAGTGCAAAGTGATGCATGTGGGTAAGAGGAACCCGAATTATAGCTACGTCTTGCAAGGTTCCACGTTAGGAGTTACGGATCAAGAAAGGGATCTGGGTGTCGTCGTCGATGATACGCTGAAACCTTCTGCTCAGTGTGCTGCTGCTGCGGCTAGGAAAGCGAATAGAATGTTGGGTGTTATTAGGAAGGGTATGGAGTCCAGGTGTGCGGATGTTATAATGCCGTTGTATCGCTCCATGGTGCGACCGCACCTGGAGTATTGTGTTCAGTACTGGTCTCCGTATCTCAAAAAAGATATAGTAGAATTGGAAAAGGTACAGCGAAGGGCGACGAAAATGATAGTGGGGATGGGACGACTTTCCTATGAAGAGAGGCTGAGAAGGCTAGGGCTTTTCAGCTTGGAGAAGAGACGGCTGAGGGGAGATATGATAGAAGTGTATAAAATAATGAGTGGAATGGATCGGGTGGATGTGAAGCGACTGTTCACGCTATCCAAAAATACTAGGACTAGAGGGCATGAGTTGAAGCTACAGTGTGGTAAATTTAAAACGAATCGGAGAAAATTTTTCTTCACCCAACGTGTAATTAGACTCTGGAATTCATTGCCGGAGAACGTGGTACAGGCGGTTAGCTTGACGGAGTTTAAAAAGGGGTTAGATAGATTCCTAAAGGACAAGTCCATAGACCGCTATTAAATGGACTTGGAAAAATTCCGCATTTTTAGGTATAACTTGTCTGGAATGTTTTTACGTTTGGGGAGCGTGCCAGGTGCCCTTGACCTGGATTGGCCACTGTCGGTGACAGGATGGTGGGCTAGATGGACCTTTGGTCTTTCCCAGTATGGCACTACTTATGTACTTATGTACTTATTCTCTTGTTGAGGGACTGAGAATGTTGATCCCAATGCATCTTAGGATGCCACTGGAGTGGTCACACATGTGTATGGCTATAGACACATGTTCCAAGACTTGGCGGATATTGCAAGCTGATGTTGACTGCAGGTGGTTTCGATATATACTAGAAGTAACATATGGGCTCTGTCCTCTGGAAGGAACGCTGATGCTACCATGGTGTCCAGATTTGCACCAATGAAATGCAAGGTCTGCATGGCGATTAGTGTAGATTTTTTTTCTGTTGATTAAGAACATAAGAGATTGCAGTGTGCTTTGCACTGGCTTGGAAAGTAGCTGGTTGTCTAGATGAAGGTAAACACAGTGACGCTTCTTGCTAAAGAAGGAAGCAACAACTTCTCATTTTATAAAAATACTTGGTGCTGAAGAAAGGCTCAACAGAAGTACTTGTATTTGAAATGTTGACTTAGGAAAGTGAAACTTAGATAACGCCAGTGGTTTGGATGTACTGGGATGTGGATGTAGGCATCCTTTAAATGCAGAAAAGCCAGCCAGTCAGTAAGCCTTGGATAAATAGATCTCTGCACAAAGAATCCTACTGCTTTCAATTTGTTTTGCAGGAGAGTGAAATATCCTATAGACCATGGGTGATGGTCTTTAAGACAGCTGTATGAAGGAATAGTTCCCACTACGTGGAAAGTAGGTTTTGCTTCTTTCCAAATGCTTCTAAGTGGAAATAAAAATAGATGTTCTACTCCAAGCTGAAATATTGAGAATGGATCCATAAAGGCTTTCTCTAAGTGTATCCAACTCACAATAGGGTGCTGTACATAAAGCTCTCACAAGCCCTTTAACACCGCTGCTTGATATCTTTGAAGGTTAAGAAAACCCAACCCGCCCCTCTCTTTTCCATACTGCAACTGGTGTAAGGTTGTTTAAGGTTTTTTCCCCCTTACCAGAAACTCTCTCAGCATTTTATGTATTTATTTGCTGCTTTTATATCCCACATTTTCCTATCTATTTGCAGGCTCAATGTGGCTTACAATATTCCATCATAGCTATCGCCATTCAGGAGTAAAGAAACAAATGGTTTATCCCAGATTTTGAACTGTTTTCCTGTAATTCTGTATGGAGAGTTGGGCAAATAAAAACAGGAATTTAGGCAAAATCATAATTTGAATAGTTGATATCCTTTCCTCACTAATGTCAATGCTAAATCCTTCCATGCTTCTAAATCATATTGGATTTGCTTTGTAAGGAATTCATAATTAAGCTTATATAATAAATATGTAAGGCTATGGGATATAAGAATTCCTAAATATCTTGATCCCTGCATTGCCACTTGAAAAGGAAAATTCTGAAACTAGAGATGTGTACATTAAATAAAAGTGATTCTGTTTTGTCAACGTTTACTTTAAAACCCAATACTGTCCAAAGTAGGAAAGCTCAGAAAGCAAGTGATTGATATGGATTGGACACGAAAATTGGCATGTTATCCGCATATAACAAAATTTTATGTTTTCCCCTCAAACCACTATGGGTTGAATGAGTCTTATGCATATTGCCAGTTCAACAGTGATAGCAAATAAAGGAGGGCACATAGGGCACACCTGTCTAGTACATCTTGAGAGGAAGAACCCCTCCTAACAAATGCCAATTATCATAATTGCACATTTGGTTGGACATTTAGTGACTGGAACCCATTTCCCATAATTACCCCACAATCTCATCTCACCACTAACTTCAAATAGGTATGGCCATTCAACCCCGATGAATGCTTTCTCTGCTTCTATGTCTACCTGTGGCCTTTTCCCTGTGCCTGGTATCTCAGAACCAAGGTTCTGCAGACACTGTCTCCCAGTTGCCTATCTTGTACAAAACCCATTTGGTCCCAATGGATTAATTTTAGGGAGAACGCCTTCCAATCGGTTAGCTAGAATTCTTGCAAATATCTTCATGTCATTATTCAGAGCTATTGGCCTCTAACTGGTGAAGTGTAAAGTTCTGTGTGGCTGTTGCTTTTCATGGGCAAACGAAAGGCGAAAATGAGGGACTATCCCTTGGAGACCCCCTGACTTACAGCTTCTGGGTCTTATGGATAAATTCATAACACCCGGGAACCTCCAGATTCAGAAAGTTGAAGACAGGACGTTTGGTGTAAGGGCAAGGGAGGATCCCTGAGCCACGCATTGGCTGCAGAGGCATCGTTGAGTACGGTCTATTGAACTCCATCACACCAATTGGGGTCTTCTTCCTGATTGGAGGCGAGTCCAGAGCAGCTGCAAACCAATTTGTTGGCACTTGTACTGTGCCAAGGAGAAGAGGGGAAAAACTGCTTCATGGAGCTGGTGGCTCCTCTTGCTGTGTCTTCTCCATCTCAGATGCCTGAAGTTTTGTTGGTATCGGCTGCAGGTAATCAGGATCCAGGTTGGTCTAAAGTCGTTCCTGAGTTTTCTTTTCATCCTCAACGCTCTGAGCATTTCTCCTTAGAATCTATTTGGACTGCTGTAACACAGCATGGTCAGGCACTATCAGTGCCTGTTAATGCTCTTGGGGGCCAATTGCATGAACAAGAGGCTAAGATTATTAAACAGAAGAAATAGTTTCCAACTATACAGGAAATAAATTCAACTATTAGAGACAATTCTAACTTGCGGTTTAAGGTAGAAATGCTGGAAATATCAGGTCAGGATTTTGAACCTACGCCTGATAAATTTTCCAAAGTTCCCTTTGAGATCCCCAGGTGAAATTTTGAGACTTCTGAAAGAATCAATCCCTTCAATGACAAGTTATATTTGCCTGTATCTAAAAGGAGGATGGTGATGTACAAGATAATTTAAGAACTAAGGCTCCAATTGTTTCTGAGCTTATTAGAGACCTCGGATTCTGAAGAAAGACTCTACAATACTAATTGCGACTTTTGCCTTAATATGTTCTGCATTACTGAATTGAGTAACTGCTTTCCCTCTTGTTTTTCAGGCTCCAGTTTATTTTGCTGGTTCTCTCTTGAACCGCTGCTTTCACAGAAGTTCCTGTGACCAGAATCTCCGTGCCCCGGAAGTGATGCCATTCAATATCGCTGTCAGTACTCTTCATAAGTCACATATTTTAGTGGCACACACATAACATAAAGAGCAAGTTTTGCTCCTTTGGATGTGCCAAGGATGTAAAATTATTTTTTCTTTTTCTTCAATCTGCCATGTTGTTTTTCTACCTTCAGAAGGTGTTAGCAATCTAATTTTCATGTGCCTCTCCACTCCAATTCCAGTTCACTGGGGCCATCACCCTTTCTCTGCATTTCCACCTCAGATCATCTACCCCTACGTAAGCCAACTTACGTACCAGGTAATTGTTCTCTTCTCTCTGCATTATCCATCGGGTTACTTAAGTGTCACTCTGTACAACAAACACTTTTAGGGAAAGGATCTTATCTTGACCCACACAATGTCTATTTTGTGCTTAAGAGAAACCTGGCTTAAAGATACTGATGCCTCTTATTTAAATCAAGCCACTCCAAGGCTACGCCTACTTTTCACATAGTCACTCTGTGGGCCTGAGTGGCGGTGTAGCTGTTATCTTTACAGATCTTTCAGTCTCCCTCTGTGATTCTGACTCACTCTCTCTAGCTGATTCTCTGCACTTTCAGGTTAAATTACCTCACTCCATTAGATTTTATTTACCCCCCCCCCCTCCAAACTTCATTCAGCCTGCTATTCTCTGAGATTTTAAAATGTTCACCTAGATGATCCTTCTGCTCATTTCACTCAAGATTGTTCTATCTTCTTCTCTGATTTAAACCTGACCCAATATGTGATAAGCCCTACACATCGTGATGGACACTTATTAGACCTGGTGCCCTCCTCAAGTGTAGCAAACCATTCTCTACAATTTGTCAGTTTGTTCCCTCTCCCTTAGTCAGACCACTTTCTTATTCTAGTCCATTACACTAGGACTTACTTCTCAACAACTGCTACCAAGTTAATCCTTCACCAAGACCTATCCAAGGTCACGGCCTCTACACTTCTGCCCTATTCTACTTTTAAGGTTGATTTTTTCATTGCCAAGTCACTCAATGAACAGGTAAGCCTACTGGAATACCTCTCTTAAGCATACATTTTTGATGTTAATTGTACCGTAACGGCAGTACCAAAGCTCCTGCATTTCAGATAATGTTGCAATAATAGAAAACTATAATATATTTAATACATTTATAATCCATTCCATCCACATATATATGCTGATAGCTTTGCACTGTATTGCACAATTGAACACACATTTTCATTATAATCAAGAGTATTATTTTCAAAGCCATTTACATGAGTAAAAACCTACTGACTTGGGTAGAATGTCAGATTTTCAATATTTGCCACCAAAATGCAGCTAAAAGTATGTGTGCTGTTTGACAATGTGCATACTTTTAGCAATGTGCGTAGACTTTTCCCCAATCAAGCTGTCTGAAAATTGTCCTTTATCCCTCTAAAATAACCTTTGTAATTGAGTAGTACATTTTAGTGCTCTACTTTTTTTTTTTTTGTACATGCCCATTGTTCCCCATAGTTAAAAGAAAAATTTGGATTACCTACATCATATAAGTAGGTTTTATCTATATCTATGCACATATCTGTTTCTCTATGCATATCTACATCTATAGATACATAGGAAATTAAGAAACCACACTTTGCTCTGGAGATTGTTAAAAGAATGATTTACATTGCTGTTGGGAAGAGGTGCTTTTGGTCTGTCTTACCCATTCAATGAACCATGGCAAATTGTCCCTGACCCAGGCAATCTGGGAAGAACACAGATGTGAGATATATGCAGTTGCCTCCTTTGTCTTTGACCAGGCAAGTTCTAGGTTTGGTCCCAATATACGCATCATATGGGAATAGTAAATGGGAGCATTTCTCTCTATCCAACTGGAAAACAAGAAGAAAAGTATGGCACTCTTATCTGTAAAGAATAATCAAGACTCCTGAAAAAGCAGACCATAAACTGGTGTTGGCTCAAACACATAACAGACACTACATTTTCTTCTATATTTAGACCTATATATGACCTTAGGTTAGACAAGTTTACTAGCTATTAAATAGCTCCAGGCAATATTCACTCACGTTGGTTTTCACAAGCTATCACAATGTTGAATTATTTTACATTTGAGCTAGATGTGCCAGTACATCCAAACATTCAACAACGTTTTTCAAACTAACAAAAAATGCCTTTAAAATGATGCACACCACTTACCACAACATATCAATATAAAGGGATAATGTGAGTTAGTCAAGATACAAACCTTGACTTTGACGCTATATTAAAACTTTATTTTAAAAATACACAGCAACAATTTTGTGGACAGAAATTGTGGATATTTCCCGACGTGACTAAAATCACTCAAGAAAGAAGAAAAGAGTTTCTGGAAATGAGAGAGGAAACCAGGTCTTTAGGGGCAACTTTCTTACTTGCTTATTCTTGCAAGTGCGTTATAAAATATCTAAATATAAAGTATGTGTTTTTTGTACCAACACAATTGAGAGAATTTATAAATATGAAAAAGCTTGTCAAATGATAAAACCAACATAAAGTATTGTGAATGGTGGTATTTAGGGCTAGGCCTTTCCTTATGTTTTTCTTTTTTTTATGTTCCCCTGAACTATTTGGATTCCTTCCTCCTTTATTTGTGGTCAAAGGAAGATATGGTGAAATAATAATGCTTTTCTTTAGTTAATTATGTTTCCACTTGAATAGTATGTATCACTTGTATCTGTATTTCTTGTAGCAAGTATAATGCTTGTAAAGTTATGAAAATTTTCAATAAATAAATTAAAAAAAAAAAAAAAAGTCAAGATACAAACCTTGATTTAAGATCAAGGCAAACTAACCAAGGAGGGAGGCAAAAAATGTCAACAAGAGTGAGGAGAAAAGCAGGTCACTAACACTAGCCATTATTGCAGTAGCTCCCAAACCTGGTCCTGGATGCACCCCCGTCAGTTTTTTTAGGAAATCCACAATGAATATTCATGAGAGATTTGTATACAGTGGAGGCAGTATATGCAAATATCTCTCATGAATATTCAATGTGGATATCCTGAAAACCTGAGTGGCTGAGGGTGCCCTCCAGGACAAGGTTTGGGAACCACTGCACTGAGAAAAAAAATGCAACAGTGGAGAATCTGTGCAAAGTTCCTCCACTAAACAAAATTGACTTTTGGGTCCAACAGAAAATGTGGTGGCAGCAAGATCCTGGGGACAAGAAGAGGAAGAGCCAAAGATCATCTAATGGCAGCATAAACATAGACCTTGAAAGAGTTGGTTCAGATAGATCACCAGAAAAGGAGAGCAAGAGCTTCTGGGAGGAGGAGGAGGATGGGCAGCACCAGTTGTGATTGAAAGTAGAGGCATCTTCTTCCCTCTCTGACATGGGAAAGGAAAGAGCTTGTGCTGCTGATTGGCTCCTCTACTGACAATCACAGCTGCATGTCAAGGAAGGAAGGAAAAAGGAACCAGTGCTGCTTTTTGATAAAGTAGCAGGGCCGCTGAGAGGGGAAAGATTCCCCGGGCCCAGCCTCCAAGGGGGACACGGTGCTGGGATCTGTCTCTCTCCCGTTCCTGTGTGTCAGGACCTGGGTGACTGAGCCATGAAATCCAAGTGATACTGACTGGAAAAGGTATGCAAAGAAGACCATGTATTCAATCTACAGATTTCTCTAAGGGACTAAGCCCTTGACTCTGCCAAGTCATCAAAATGGCTCTGGTAGAATGAGCTCAGAGCAAAGATGGGGGCTGTTTGCCGGAAAGAATATAAGTTGAAGCAATAGCCTCCTTAATCCAGTGGGCAATGGTTGCTTTGGATATAGTACCTTTATGTGAAATGCAGACACCACTTTAAGGAGAAAAGGAACCATGCGAATAGTCACTCCTGCTTCAGAGAAATAGAGGAAAGGCATGGGTGGTTTTTTTGCTAAAGCACTCTTGCCAATCTACTTAGCTTCTTTCTGCCTCACAACCTAAACAAATGGGGCTTATGGGGTCTGTGCAAGCTTCTCAACCTGTGCAGATGGGCCCTTCCTCCAAAAGGAGAAGTTTGTAATCAGGTTGTTAATGCTGCACAGTGCCATGCATCTATGAATCCATATATTTTGCCATATAGGTATATACAGGGCTGTGCATAGTGCTTGCATTGCTTCTATAGAGACCTTGCGTTCCATCATGGCAGCAGTTCAGCAAGAGTTCTTTAACTTATCTAGGCCTCAAGGAGGCTTACTTGCATATTCCCATTTGGCTGCCTCATCATTTTCTTCAGTTTCATTTTTGGTCAACATTGTTTCAGTTCCAAGCAATTCCATTCGGACTAGCTTAAGCTCCCAGGACCTTTTCCAAGATCATGGTAGTGGCTGCAACATTTCTGAGTAAAGAAGGTATAAGAGTACATCCATATCTAGATGACTGGCTGATCAGAGCCTCCTTGGCTAAGGAGAGTTGTGAAGTCACCTCAAGAGTTATCTGTTCTTTTTTGCAGTCATTGGGCCAGATATTGTCTTCCCAAGAGTCATCTAGTACCCAGGCAAGCTCTGGAATATCTGGGAGTTTGTTTGGACACAGCCCAAGGCAAGGTGTTTTCACCGGATCAGAGACAGGTCAAGCTTCAGTCTCAAATGCTTCTGTTGATGAAATTGCTGAGTCCTTGAGCCACTGGTCGCAGATACCTCAGGATTACGAACTTCGTCTGCCTTGGACTCCTCAAGCAAAGAACAGCCTTTCATGGTGGCTGCAGTCCAGCAATCTCATCCAAGGCACGTCTCTAGCCTCTTCATCTTGTCCAGTGGTGGTAACATACCAGTCTGGTTGGGGGGGGGGGGGGGGTGCACTTTCTCTATCACAACGTCCAAGATCTCTGGAACAGAACCACGATGGCCAATAAATCGCCTAAACTTCAGAGCAGTTTGCAAGGCTGTTTTGGCTCCTGCTGGAGGGCAGACCAGTCAGCATTCTGTCAGACAATATCGCAGCAGTGGCTTACATAAACTGGCAAGGAGACACTTGCAGTGCCCCCCTAGCAATAGAAGCTCATCACCTTATTCACTGGGTGGAAAGCCACTTGAAGCAGATTTTGGCAGCACACATTGCAGGAACACTGAATGTGCAGGTGAACTACCTCAGTAGGAATTCTTGGACCCGGGGGAATCGAAACTGTTGCTGGAGGCCTTCTGGTTTGTCACTTAGAAACGGAGCATCCTGATTCTGGATCTCATGGTGTCTTGTTGCAATGCCAACGTCTCCAGGTTTTTCAACAGAAGAGTACGGTTCAGAGGATCTGGATGCTCTTCTCCAACCTTGGCCAGAGTCAGATCATCATAAGTACATAAGTAATGACGCTGGGAAAAGACCAAGAGTCCATCGAGCCCAGCATCCTGTCCACGACAGTGGCCAATCCAGGCCATTGGCACCTGGCAAGCTTCCCAAACGTACAAACATTCTATACATGTTATTCCTGGAATTGTGGATTTTTCCCAAGTCCATTTAGTAGCGGTTTATGGACTTGTCCTTTAGGAAACAGTCTAACCCCTTTTTAAACTCTGCCAAGCTAACCGCCTTCACCACGTTCTCCGGCAACGAATTCCAGAGTTTAATTATGTATTGGGTGAAGAAAAGGTTTCTCTGATTTGTTTTAAATTTACTACACTGTAGTTTCGTCGCATGCCCCCTAGTCCTAGTATTTTTGGAAAGCGTGAACAGATGCTTCACATCCACCTGTTCCACTCCACTCATTATTTTATATACCTCTATCATGTCTCCCCTCAGCCGTCTCTTCTCCAAGCTGAAAAGCCCTAGCCTCCTTAGTCTTTCTTCATAGGAAAGTCGTCCCATCCCTGCTATCATTTTAGTCGCACTTCGCTGCACCTTTTCCCAATTCTACTATATCTTTCTTGAGATGCGGCGACCAGAACTGAACACAATACTCAAGGTGCGGTCGCACCATGGAGCGATACAACAGCATTATAACATCCTCACACCTGTTTTCCATACCTTTCCTAATAATACCCAACATTCTATTCGCTTTCCTAGCTGCAGCAGCACACTGAGCAGAAGGTTCCAGTGTATTATCGACGACGACACCCAGATCCTTTTCTTGGTCCGTAACTCCTAACGTGGAACCTTGCATGACGTAGCTATAATTCGGGTTCTTTTTTCCCACATGCATCACCTTGCACTTGCTCACATTAAACGTCATCTGCCATTTAGCCGTCCAGTCTCCTAGTCTAGTAGGGTCTTGCTGTAATTTTTCACAATCCTGTCGCGAGTTAACGACTTTGAATAACTTTGTCATCAGCAAATTTAATTACCTCGCTAGTTACTCCCATCTCTAAATCATTTATAAATATATTAAAAAGCAGCGGTTATCTTTGTTTTTCTGCGGCCAATGATAAGAACATAAGCGTTGCCACACTGGGACAGACCGAAGATCCACCAAGCCCAGCATCCTGTTTTCAACAAGTTACAAGTACCTGGGAAGATCCCAACACAGTAAAATACATTTTATGTTGCTTATCCTAGAAATAAGCAGTAGATTTTCCCAAGTCCATGGACTTTTCTTTTAGGAAGTTATCCAAACCTTTTTCAAATCCCGCTAACTGCTTTTACTACATTCTCTGGCAATTAATTCCAGAGTTTAATGACACGTTGATTGAAGAAATATGTTCCCAGATTTGTTTTAAATTTACTACTTTGTAGTGCCCCCTAGTCCTAGTATTTTTGGAAAATGTAAACAAGTGATTCACATCTACCCATTCCACTCCATTATTTTATAGACCTCTATCATATCTCCTCTTAGCTGTCTTTTCTCCAAGCTGAAGAGCTCTATCCGCTTTAGCCTTTCCTCATAGGGAAGTCATCCCATCCCCTTTACCATTTTTGTTGCCCTTCTCTGCACATTGTTTGTGAAACTCTGGCTCTTAGTCAAGGTGCCCCTGAATGTGATGCCAGTGAGACAATCGTGTGGCCCCTAAAGTCACAACAATGAGGAATAACAATGTCTGCCACAAGGCAAGTATCTGCATCATCAGTACAGCAGCAGTCTGCGAGCAGACTCTAATGTGGAATCTTGCATCATGTAGCTACAGTCTTGCATTATGTAGCTATAGTTCGGGTTCTTCTTTCCCATATGCATCACCTTGCACTTGCTCACTTTATTTATGACATTTGTATCCTGCATTATCCCAATCAGAGTTCAAGTTCAATGTGGCTTACAATCCCTAGAGGGCTCATTTTTGTACCTGAGGAGGGTTAAGTGACTTGTCCAGGTTCACAAAGAGCTGCAGTGGGAATTGAACCCAAGATGCTGGGATCAAAGTCTGCTGCACTAACCATTAGGCCACTCTTCCACTCGTCACTGCACTTACTCACATTAAATGTCATCTGCCGTTTGGATGCCCAGTCTCATAAGGTCCTCTTGTAATTTTTCAGAGTTTTCCCACAGGATTCTTCGTCGTCAAGGTCTCATAATTCTGATTGCCCAAGACTGGCCCAGAAGGCCATGGTACGCAGATTCATTTCATCTCTATGTGGATGAGCCGTTGCGTCTCCCTCCTCTTCAGGGCTCTGTCCAGACAGAGGATCCTTCCCCTCTTCGGTCTTGCAGCCTGGATCTTGAGAGGTCAGAGTCGAGGAAGAAAGTTTACTCAACATATTACCACCATACTTCAGGCTACAAAGCATTCTACCTCACGTTCTACCTCCTCTGCTTATACTTGAGTGTGGCAGGTTTTGAAGCATGGTGTTCCAAATGGTCCTTATCTCCCTTTCTTTCTACTTTGTCCTAGATTCTAGCCTTCTTGCAAGAAGGATTTAAAAAGGGGCTGGCCTACAGTTCTCTAAGAGTGCAAGTGGCAACCCAAGCCTGTTGTCAGGGTCAAATTCTTAATTCCTCCTTAGCCGCTTTTCCAGATGTGGTTCATTATCTTTGGCCTTCTCTTAAATATCTTTGCCCTGAGTGGAATCTTAACCTGGTGCTATGGTCCCTGCAGAAGGCACCTGATTCTCAGATCTATTTTCCTTGGTGCAATCTTATCCGCTCGCAAGATTTCTGAGCTATAGGCATTATTCTGGTGCTATGGTCCCTGCAGAAGGCAGCTGATTCTCAGATCTGTTTTCCTTGGTGCAATCTTGTCCGCGCACAATATTTCTGAGCTATAGGCATTCTATAGAGATCCTTTCCTCATGGACATAGTTTGGGGGTGGCGAAGAGGGGCAGTGCCCCCCCACCCAAACGAGCCGTTCCTACCTGGCAGGCTGGAGGAACCGCAAACTTACATGTTCTTCCCTTTCCTTCTCTGCCTCTCGCGCGCTCACTCCCTCCCTGGCAAAGCATAATGCAAATGTGCGCGGGGCCGTACTCCCTCCTCCCTCCCTCATAATATAAGTTCCTTCCTGTTTCCGGAGAAAGGAGGGAAGCTGGCAGTGGCACACGCAGCAGGAGCACGGCTCCACGCACGTTTGCATTATGCTTCGCCAGGGAGGGGGAGGGAGTCAGCGAGCGAGAGGCAGGGAAGGAAAGGGAAGAGCATGTAAGTTCGGGGATTCCTCCTGGCTGCCATAGCAGCAGCTGGGAGGAGTAGCTAGTGGTTTGGCACAATGATGCTTATGTCCCTAACCTTGCTGGGGGGAGTGGGAGATAGAGTGAGTGAGAGGACAGGTGAGGCAAGGAAGGGGAGTGAGGCAGAGATGTTTGATGGAGGAATAAAGGGGAGACGTTGGATGGAAAGGAATGAGATGGAAGATCCTGCAAAGGGGAGAGAGAGAAGGGGAGATGCTGAATGGAACATAAAGATAGGACCAGGCGGACTTCTATGGTCTATGTCCCAGAAATGCCACAGAAAGACCATAATCAAGTATATTGTTGATTTAATCATGAATTGATAATGATTGTGACTATTGGGCAGACTGGATGGACCGTTCTGGTTTTTATCTGCTGTCATTTACTATGTTACTATTAATCCTCTCTGCTCCCGGGCTGATGTTCAGACCTCAGCTCTGACACAGGCATTAGATGTCACCTGACCTACTGGCGCAATTGCATGTGGTGATCTCTTAGCACACAGTGTCAGTGAATCAGAGAAGTCTTACATGTGCGCACCAGAGTGTTCCAACTTCCATTCCTTCCTTGTCTGCAGTGCTGTGGCTCGAACCCAGAGAGAGACAGAGAGCCAACAGAAATTTTTAAAAATGTACCATTAAATTCTTGCTGGACTGGCTGGGGAAATGTTAATTCTTGCAGGTATGGGCGGGTTAGATTCCCTGCAGCGACAGGTTAGATTTCTGTCCCCGTGCAACTTTCTAGTTTACAGGGAATCCAAAAACAAAACAGAATCCTAAAAGAGCTAGGAGGATTGCATAGCGATATCTATACGATACAGGAGTCTCACCTTAGAGTAACAGATAAGAACTATCTTAGGGCCCCCTTGGGTGGACAAGATATTTCACTCCTCCAATAATGCAGTAGTTTATTTTATTGCACCCTCTAACAACCCTTTAACGAACGAAATTCCCAACCGTTGCATGCATTAAAGGCCTTTTTCCAAAGAAGCAAGCAGCTAACGAAAACGGAGTAACTACCATTGTAATGTGGGCGATTCGGGATGCACTAACAATACCGACGATTACACCGAATCATTTTCCGCAACATATTTAATGTGTGGTCAGACCAGTCGTAAAGGCCTGAGCTGTCATCTCCCCGCTGCCCCCTGTACCAGAAAAATCAAAGCTGGCATGTTTAAACATGAAAAGTGAGAAAAAAAAATAAAAACACCACAAACACTGGCTCCCCGCTTTCCCCTGCATTACTAAAAAAAATTAACATACCTTAAAAAAGGATCGGGAGGGGGCAAAGGCGCTCTTCAGAAGAGTCCTGTATGGACGGCCTTGCCCCCCCCCCCCCAGATCGCTGCTGTTCCACGCTTCCGCCCTTCACTAAATTAAAAACTGAAAATAAAAAGTTAAACTTTAGCAGCGCCGGGCCCCCTCCCTTCCTGTGTTCATCATCTTCTTTTCCCAACACTGCTCCGCCTCCTGCCATCCTCCGCCCCCCCGAGTTCATCGCCGCCGTTCCCCCCCCTCCAAAGGACCCCCCTCCGCCTTACCGGCCTCTCACCTTTGTGTGAAGGCGCTGCACGAGATGAAACAATGGATCGTCGCTCCCTTCTGCCTCCACTGACGTCTCTCTCCATCTTCCTCATGTGCACGCCCTCCTCTGACGTAGGAAACTTACGTCAGAGGAGGGCGTGCACATGAGGAAGATGGAGAGAGACGTTGGTGGAGGCAGAAGGGAGCGATGATCCGTTGTTTCATCTCGTGCAGCGCCTTCACACAAAGGTGAGAGGCGCTGCACGGCCGGTAAGGCGGAGGGGGGTCCTTTGGAGGGGGGGGGAACGGCGGCGATGAACTCGGGGGGGGGGGGGGGCGGAGCAGTGTTGGGAAAAGAAGAAGATGAACACAGGAAGGGAGGGGGGCCCGGCGCTGCTAAAGTTTAACTTTTTATTTTCAGTTTTTAATTTAGTGAAGGGCGGAAGCGTGGAACAGCGGCGATCTGGGGGGGGGGGGGGGGGGGGCAAGGCCGTCCATACAGGACACTTCTGAAGAGCACCTTTGCCCCCTCCCGATCCTTTTTTAAGGTATGTTTATTTTTCAGGGATGCAGCGGGGAGCGGGGAGCCACGTGTTTGTGGGGGTTTTGTTGTTGTTGTTCTGACGGTTCTGGCATGTGCAGAGCAGCCAGCATAATGCTTGGCTGCTCTGCGCATGATTTAAGGGCCGATTACCGAACAGCATTGATACATTGTACTTTTTAAATCCGCACCGAACTTGTGCAAATTGTTTTTTTTGAGCATCGTTCGTTTTTTAAAATTCGGTTCGGACTTTAAAGTTTGTAATTTTTTTTACGTATGGTTGATGCATCTGGGACAGAGTGAGCAGACTGTGGCAGTAGAACTAGCATGGGCTGCACTTCAGTTCTGTCTCATTACTATCTATGCTCCCAATAAGGACCAGTTAGATTTTTTGAAGGGAATTCTAGCCCATTTGACAGCTTGGACTTCTTTCTGAACTGTCTTGTATTAGGAGGCGACCTGAACATGGTGGCCTCAGATAATTGGGACAGCTCCTCTGCGGGAAGCTCCACAAGTAAATGTCAAATTTGCTGATTTGTTGAAACAATACTCATTGATTGATGTTTGGAAGGTACAGAACCCAGAAATTATACCTATGTGGCGGGTGTCGATTCTTATTATAGAATTTACTATTTCTTGGTAACTCCTAAGATTTATCTGTCTTTAAATATCTGCACTATTCATCCAATTACATGCTCAGATCATGCTCCACTGTAGATCTAAATTGTGGCTTATGAACAACTTGGCCATACTAATACAGTTGTAGGACTGCATCACTGAATACTTACAACTAAATGACAATGACACAGTTGATGTCTTTATTGTATGGGAAGCCCTGAAGGCAGGGGTAAGAGGTAAATTTATACAATATGGTAATATTTTAAATAAATAAATAAAACAGAGCGAGTAGAGAGCCATTCACGCTAGACTAAGGGCAGCTGAGGCCAAGCATTAGGAGCTAAAAATAGAGAATGCCACCCTTGTGGATAATACGGGCTATATATAATGATCTCTCCATGAGTATTAGGATCAATGGCATACAACAGAAATTTACCCTCAGACATGGGACCAAACAAGGGTGTCCATCATCCATTATCCTCTTTAATGTTTTGCTATTGCTCTGGAGCCCTTTGCTCAGGTGATCAGACAAACAGAAGACATCAAGGTTTTTACCACTGGATCCACACACCAAAATTAGTATTTTATGCATTATTGATGCTTATAGACTTGACACACTCTTTGCCTGCTTTTATGTTAGCCTGTAACGAGTACAGCAGGGTATCTGGCTACAAGCTAAATGAAACAAAATCTATAGTAAAGCCAATTAATATGTCAGATTCTCAGTTGCGAGGTACCACAGAGGTGAATTACGCCTCTAAGGGTGGACAAGTTTCTCAATCAGAGCTTCTCTTGAATATTTTATATTTATATACATTTTTAATAAATATTAAAATATATATATTTATATACATTTTTAATAAATATTAAAATATACATATATACTTCTCTCATAAATCTCAGAACAGAGTGAGTCAATCCTGTCACTCTCCAAAAAGCCTCATGCACATCAATAATAACTAATGTGCTCAAATCATCTAATACTAATCCTCTAAAAATATTTTGTCATCTCTATAGCAATCATGCATTAATTTTATCTCTATGATTGAGAAACTTGTCAACCCTTAGAGGCGTAATTCACCTTGGTGGTGCCTCGCTTGGGTGAGTTTATAACTCTGAGAACTTCCCTATCATCTATTAGATATTTTAATTGGTCACCTAGAACCATACTAAGTCAATCCTCTAACTTATTTGTCTCCTTTATTGATTATACTCTGTTTTTTCTACCATTTGTTTAATACTCTAGCCAGAGACAGATTTGGGATTTTTTTTGATTAGTTAGATTCTCAGTTGCAACAGTTGAAACCAATGGTACCATTCATTTGGCAAGCTAAAGGGATAAAATATTTGGGAAGTATCCTTCTGTCTCATATTTCTTAACTTTATAATGTTCATATCTCATAATGCTAGACAAGATAAAAATAAGATGAATTCATGGAAATTTCTTGCAAAGCCTCTGTTAGAATTGATGCGATAAAGATGAATGTGGTTCCAAGATTATTTCATTTTTTTTTTTTTTTTAACAAGAGAACACATTTTATTTTCATTTAAATGACTGAAAAATGTTAGCTCTTGAAATTTGCAACCCAGGCAACTTTATATTTAGACAGTACAGAACAATGGCATAGCCATGGGTGGACGTGGACCCACCCAGTTTGAGTTTAGGCCTGCCCAACTCTGCCATGACTGATAAGGGATTCCCAAGCCCTGTCAGCTGAATAGGTCCTCCTCGGATGGCCAGAGCACTTCCCTACTCTTGGCAGTCAGCGGCACCATCTATGAGCCACCACCGCACCAGCTCCCCAGGCATGCTCAGTTTTATTTTACAACATTTTTATTAGTGACACTTCAATAAAATACATACTTGACCATATATATACAGCCTCACAGGTACAAATGTTCATAAAGAAACTTTTTTGTTAAGCTAATACAGAGTGCCAACCAATTATCACATTTTATCCCCTTCCCCTTCTTTGATAGGAGGGATGTCCCCATGTCATGTACGCATTGCTTTAGTAATAACTGTATATGGAATTCTCATACAGATGATGGATCTGAACCTCAGGTAAATATTTGAAATTTTCGTGCAGTCAATACAAGAGGCTCCATACAATCAGCAATTGTGTGGCTATTATCTTCATCTGCTCGCTGTTGGATGGACAGTATGTAATCCATATACCCTGATATCTATGAAACTGTGTCCTATATAGTCTTTAAACCTTATTTAGTAGGTCTATTGCGAATCTATAATTAAACAAACAGGTTTTCCAATAGCCAGTTGTTCATCAGTCTGTGCATTGTGTTGTTTCTACCTGTATGCCATCAGATTACATGCAGTTTGAGTATACATTAACCATTGGCCTTATTGATTGTGGCAACAAAGATTGTCAGCCTTAATGAACGTGGTATACAACCAGCAGCTTAGTGTTCTCATCATCCAATTAAACCAACACTCAAAGGAACTTTTATAACAAACTAGCAAGTGAACACTCCTTATAATGCTCTTACCCCCCCATCCCTTTATCCCCCCCTTACCCCCTCCCTCCTTGAATCTCATCGAATGTGTGTTTCTAAAAATAAGGTCATACATATGTATTCTTGACTGCTTCTCGGTTATAGTGTTAAGTACAAGACTCCGTCCTCTTTGGGTTAATATGTCTAACAATGGCCCCCAAAGCTTTAGAAAACGCGCCTTACGGCGGCATGAACCTTTAGCCTCCCTTGCTTCCCATGTCATCAGTTGATGTGTCTGGTTTCGCCAATGCCAATAGTCAAGAGGTTTATCTGAAGTCCAAGATTGTAATATGCATTTTTTTGCCACCAGACATAACTTTCGACATAGAAGTGTCTCATCTGCTGTTAAACCCCGGAATGCACCTGGGCAGTCCAATATCAATTGCTGAGGAGTACCCACTATTCTACGTGATATCGGTGAAGTCATAAAGTTTACTATCTTCCGCCAATAGCTCTGAATCATTAAACATTCCCAAAATGCGTGGTAAAAAGTGTTCTCCACAAGATTACATTTCAAGCATTTTGGTGTAAGGATTCCTCCCATTCGGGACAATTGAGCTTGTGTGATATAGGCTCTGTGTAACACCCTGAATGCACATTCCCTATAATTAGCTCCACTGACTAGCCGGGGAATACTTTTTATGTAGGCTTCAACATCCCAGTTAGATAAATCCTCTCCTATATCTGCCTCCCACCGCCGACGGAGCTAAGTCAACCCCACTCGCGGTGTCAGGGTCCACAATGTCCTCTGAAGCTGCGAGATTGATGGGGCTTCATCAGAGATATCATCAAAAATTTTTGGATTTTCTCCCCTAAATGAAGTTTTAACGCCTCCCTATCCAAGGATTGAATATAATGCTTCATCTGACCATAGCTAAAAATGTACCTCCAATTTCCCTCTAGTGTGAGTTGTCCTAGGGATTTCAAACTTCCTTCTCCATCTAATATTGTTTCCAAACGTATAAGGCCTTTTTCCTCCCATTGTATAAAGACCAGATTTTCCAACCCTGGTGGGAACATCGGATTTCCCCTTATAGACAACAATTCTGATATACTCGGGTTATCCCCCAGCTTCTTTGCCAAGCCTCTCCACGCTGCTTGTAGAGGCAATAAAAGTATACAATGTTTCAACCTTTGTGGCAATGAAATGTTTTCTATATGTAATAGGGTGATCAAGTCGTAGGGGCTAAAATAAGCTTTCTCCAACTCCAGAGGTGTATGTGTGTGTGAAGAGAAAACCCAATCTCTCACCACCCGCATCAAACTAGCAAGGTTGTAATATTGCAAATTAGGGAGGCCCAATCCTCCGTGCTGCCAGGCTCCCAGCAAAAAGTGCATCTTGAGCTTAGCTTTCTTTCTTGCCCAACAGAACCGCCCCACTAATTGATAGAATTGTTTAATGTCTTTTTGAAGTAATTTCAGCGGCAAAACCTGCAGGACATATAACCACCTGGGTAGAATTACCTTTCGAATAAGGCTAACCCGACCTATCAACGGCAAAGGTAGGGCCCTCCAGGTGTCCAGCTGTTGCGCGGTATGATTAAGCAACAGAGTGACATTCAGCTTGTATATATCCTCCATCTGATCTGTCAGAAGAACTCCCAAGTACCGAAATGAGCCCTCTGCCCATCTCAAAGGAAAATTTTCTTTCCAAAAAAGTCGGGTAGTCATAGGGATAGCCAGAGCTTCCGATTTCTCTAGATTAAGCTTAAAACCGGAGTAATCTCCAAATTCTGCAAAAACTTCTAAAAGATCCGCAAGAGACTTATGAGGACTGGTAAGAGTCATTAATAAATCATCGGCGAATGCCGCGATCTTAAATTCCGCCTGTCCAATTGTTACTCTTCTAATAGTCCTATTCGAAATTACATCCCGGATTAAAGGGTCTAGATAAAGAGCGAAAAGCAACGGTGACAGTGGGCACCCTTGTCTAGTTCCTCGACTAATCTCAAAATTCTATGACCATGTTCCATTTACCAGGACCCGTGCTCGAGGAGAGGTATACAAGGCTTGAATTGCTTGCACAAACCAACCAGTAAATCCGTATTTAGTGAGGACAGAAAACAAAAAGGGCCATTCTACACGATCAAACGCCTTTTCAGCGTCGAAACTGATCAATAATGCATGCTCTGCAGAGTTCCTTAACTTTTCCAGTGCCATCAAGATACTACGCAAATTTTTTGTAACCGAACGGCCTTGAACAAAGCCCACCTGTGCTTCATGAACGAGATTTGGTAATACTCTTACCAACCTATTAGCCAGTATTTTTGCACATAATTTTACCTCGAAATTTAACAGGGATATAGGTCGGTAGGAAGATAACATTCCATTTCTGTTCGGTTTAGGTAATACCACTATCTGGGCTAAATTGAGGCCGTCCGGTAGCTCTCCCCTTGTCACCGATTCATTAAATACCTTGGTCAGTGTGGGGACAATTTGATCACCCATCAATTTATAGAATTCAGGTTTAAAGCCATCTGCCCCAGGAGTCTTTCCTAATCTACTTTGACTGATTGCCCAAGCCACTTCGTCACAATTTATAGGGTCATTTAAATATTGAATGTCTGCTTGTGTTAACAAGGGGGTTTCTATATTTTGTAAGTACATATCGCTTTGCAGGTCTTGACTGCCTCCTGCTCTATAAAGTTGTTTATAATAACTATGAAAGGCCTCCCTTATCTCCCCATCTGTATGTAGTACCTTCCCATCTTTATCTTTAATAGCCACTATATGCCTAGAAGCATACTGTGAGGCTATTACTTTAGCTAGCAGTTTACCCCCTTTACTGCCATGTTTATACAGCTGAAACCGATAATATACCTGCGACTTTACCGCCCTCTCGTGTATCAGGGAGTTCACCGCTGCTTGAACTGACATTCACTCTTTTCGCACCCCAGGGGACGGAGTCTTACCATATTGTTTTCTCAGCCCTAGTAATTGCTTTTCCAAGCGCAGTATTTCTCGGTCCCGAGCTTTTTTGTAGTGACTGACATAGCTAATAACCTCCCCTCTTAGGACTGCCTTTGCTGCTTCCCAGAATATCGCCGAGTCTTCCACTGATCCCTCATTAAGATGTCTGTAATCTTCCCATTTGGCAATAAGAAATTCCCGAAATTTAGAGTCTTTATAAAGATAACTGGGAAACGCCCAACCCCTATTTTTTTGCGCAGTATTATCTCCCACTTGCCACGTCATCCAAACTGTGGCGTGATCTGAGATCACACAAGGTCCAATAGTAGCGTCAGTGATGTCTGTAAAAGTGTGTCGTGATATCAGCAAATAATCAATCCTTGACTGGGTTTGATGGGCCCTAGACAGGTGGGTATATTCCCTGTCGGGTGTAATGTACGCCAAACATCTATAAGATCTAATGTATCACACATATCGGGCAGCCCTCTAGTGCTGATTGCCCCCTTTTTTGGATGTGGATGGGATTTATCAATTTGCGGGTTCCACGTCATATTAAAATCACCCCCCAACATCATGGGGAGTGGTGCCCTCTTAGTGAGGGTTTGGAGAAGTCGTTTATAAAATTTAAGATCTAGCGTGTTTGGGGCATATATGCTGCCTAAAGTTATCTGCCGCCTAGCAATGGTAACATTACAGAGAATAAAGCGCCCTTCTGGATCTTTGTGCACATTTTGAATCTGGGATGCCACCCCTTTCCTGAGAAGAATAGCTACTCCTCCTTTATTGCCTATCGCAGATGAAGCAATACAGTCTCCCACCCACCATTTAGCTAACTTTGTGTGTTCCTGATCACTGAGATGTGTCTCCTGCAAAAGGGCCACATCAGCTCCTATTCTTTGGAGGTACTGCAGGATTTTAGATCTTTTAATAGGTGAGTGTATGCCTCCCACATTCCATGTTACCAGCTTAATCATCTTTCTTAAGAGAAGCAGTCATGATCAACCAATAGTGAACCATATTAATTGAGAGGTGCCATCCCAGCCTTTGGCACCCCCCTTTCTTACCAAACACCTGTTTTATTGGCAAAAATAAAAAATGCAGTCTGAAATACCAGTCACATTCAACGCCATCATCCACACACATTCCATTTGACCTCGCTGTTTTACTTTGCTTTCTTTCTTTTCCTCTAAACCTTCCCCTAATCCCTCCCCCATTTGCTTCCCCTTCTATACCCTCCCGGCATGTGCTTCCCCTAAGGAAACCGTCACTTTTTAACGCTTACCCTTCTACTCTTCTATCATACAGTTCTACATTCTCCTAATTCCCTTTATCCCCCCACTACTACCATTAAACTCTCTAGATTCCTTGTCTCCTTTCATTATGCAGGATCTCCACCTTAACATATTTTATTTTATATGTCTGGAATCCCCATCATTAACTCACCCACGGTGCTCCCAAAACAGAACTCTTAACAGTGTTCATAACATAAGTGAACGTCCATCAGTAACTTTAAAGATTTCTTCCTTGTTCCTGTAACTGTTCAAGTTATCCTTAACTTGTTCTTCCCCAATCCACACGCTGTGCTGCCTGAAGTGTAACCCCATTAAGGAGTATTGAGGTGAACTTTATCAGATCTTTTTTAATTCCTTGCTGGTTCATGCAGGCACTGTATCCGCTGATGTGGATGGCTCTAGCTGTTCCAGTCCGTCCACAAAATTTTTTGCTTCCTTTTCAGACGTGAAGGATCTCATTTTGCCCTGATGCGTTATTCTCAAGGTAGCAGGATATTGTAGGGTAAAACGAACTTTCAGATCAAAGAGTTTTGAGCATACTGGTGAAAATGCCCTCCTTTTTGCTGCTATTCCCGCAGAATAATCTTGAAAACAGAGAACTTTTTTATTCTCATAAGTCAAGGAATTAGTGGACCGTGCTGCTTGTAATATATGTTGCTTGTGCATAAAGTTTAACACCCGGCATATTATCACCCGTGGTTTAGCAGTTTCCATCTGTCTTACCCCCAGCCGGTGGGCTCGCTCTATTCTTAGAGGGCCGAGTGCTGCAGGGAACTCAATGTTGTCTGTCAGCCATTGTTCAAGGACTCTCTCTAATTGCCTTCCCCCCAGGGCTTCAGGCAGACCCACCAGACTGATATTATTCCGTCTGGAGCGATTCTCCAAATCTTCCTGCTTGGATTCCAGGTCAGACAATTTTTTCTTTAAGTCCTGTTGATTGTTTTCTACACCCGCCATTCTTTCCTCCACCTCGCTAGTTTTATTCTGGAACGCTGCACATTCTTTAGTTAAATCTTCTAACTTAGCGTTTAACTGTTCCAGCTTTTGATCAAGTTTTTGATCCAGCGGGGCAAGGCGTCGGTCTAAAGGTTCTTCCATTACCACTGTCAGTTCGGATGTAATCTCCGCTACCCAAGCCGATGATACCGAGGAAGCTGTATCGGGAGGGGACGCCGCCATCTTGTACTCCGGCGTCTTTCCCCGTTGTCGTTCTTTCTGGGCCGATTTCGTTGCCATGATCGGGGTTCCCGCTATTCCAGCTCACCGGGTACACTCGCGCAGTCTTCCTCTTTATTTTTTTGCGATATGGGGGAGATTGATTCTTTTGCAGACGCTAGAAAGAGCAGGCAGGCAGCGGAGAGAAGATCACTCACGTCCTCTCTCCACCATAGCGTCACGTGACCTCTCAAGATTATTTCATTTATGTCTGTACCACACATATTACCTGATGTATTTTGGTGAAACTACATTATATTAACCTCGCAATTTTTATGGGCTGGGAAGAACCACAAATAGCACTAAAAACTTTGATGCTGCCTTTGGCACTGGGGGGTTTGGCTCTCCCCAATATGAAGTATTATTGGGCAGCCAATCTGCATATTTTCTTCTGGAGGCATGCCCATCCAGATCAACAACGGATAGATTTAGAACAGACTCTACTGCTTCCAAAGGACATCTGGTTGAGCTCAACCTCCAAGACTGACTGTATAAATTTGGTATTAAAGTCCCACCCTATTTCCTGGTCTACATGGTGGGTGTGGAATCAAGTGTTGGATTTTGTCATTTGAATGTTGAACTCTCTCCCTTAACGAATATACAAAGGAATACACTGTTTCCTCCAAATCTTGAGCATTATAAGAGGTTTTATTGGCTGACCCATAATAATATGCTGTGTTTCATTCATTTTGTTTGAGAAATATTATTTTTTTAAAATAAATTTTTTATTGACGGGAGAGATGCATGAATAAACAGGCAAGAAGAGAACCACATCTCTTATCCAAACTGTACATACAGTGATAAAATGTGAAACAATGAGATGATGAGCGTCTATTACAAATACCAAGCTATCCGTGCCACGCAGAACTCCAACAAAATATAACAGTCATGACAAACTCTCCCCCTCTTTTTCCTTTTTTTAAAGCGACTTACAAACCCCCTCACCTTTGCACCCTCCCTCCCTTCCCCTGAGCCACAACTATCAATGAAGCCACACCTTACTTATTAGCCAGCTGCGACAAGCATTCCTGACATCTCCGCCAGATGCTGATATAACCTTGGACGCGTTTTCGAGTAGTATCCAGGGACCCATCCCTCTCCCACATCCCCATTTGTAACATACTTGCATGCCACTTAGCATTCCCGTCCACCCAATGCTGCAGGATAACTTTCTTAGCCACCACCAAAGCTAACAGAATGAACCAACACTGCATTTCGGAGCGGTCCTGTGCCGCAAGCTCTGAATCCGACCCCATAAGCAAGACCCCGTAGGACCATTCCAACGAGGTGCCCAGGACCTCTTCCAAAAGAGCCTGGACTCCCCGTCAAATTCCCGCAAGAGATGGAATTCTAAAAAATACTGTACCAGTGTACCCCTCCAACGCTTACATGTCATAATCCTCAGAGTCCCATAGACCTAGCTTTGCCTCTACTCCTAGTGAGATACGCATTATGTAGGATTTTAAATTGAATTTCATGAAGACATGCATTAGGAGTGATTTTAAACGCTAATAAAAAACAGCACGCAAGTTCCTGCACTGTTACCTCCACCCCCAACATCGCACCCTATTGTCTCGTGAGCTGCTCAAAGAAAAGGGGAGGGATGCCACTCTTTTCCCATACAATACCATTTGGAAAGCTTATTGTGCTCGCTGGGCATCTGGTTGAAGATCCCATCCAACGCTGTGAAAGAAGAGGGCTTCTGATCAGGTCCCCTCAATGTGAGGATATAATGTCTAAGTTGCATGTAGGAAATGGAGGAGTTCTGGGGAAGGTACCAAAAATTCCGGCACTGTGCAAAGGTTGGACATTGACCTCCCATCACCTCTGACAACTGCCCTACATACCGGCACCCCTGGCGTGATCATGATATAAAATGCGATCTACCCTGACCTGCAGGAAAGCTTGGATTGTCTCGAATTTCCAAAAAAGGGGAGAAGCCCACCGTGCCCCCCCAAGCAGGCCCTTCACCACTCCCAGGCCAACTTGAACTGTCCCCACTCCTGCGACCTCTTAACTCGTGCACCCTTAGAATGGATGGCATTAAAAGCTGAATAAGGGGAGGCAGCTGTCTCCCATATACCCGATGGGGCAAATACAAAATGCCCAGTGTGGAGTTCATGGATCCAGCTTAGAATCGCTGCAACATTATAGAGGATGAGATCAGGTAAGTTTATTTTATTTATGTTACATTTGTACCCCGCGTTTTCCCACTCATGGCAGGCTCAATGTGGCTTACATATTGTATACAGGTACTTATTTGTACCTGGGGCAATGGAGGGTTAAGTGACTTGCCCAGAGTCACAAGGAGCTGCCTGTGCCTGAAGTGGGAATCGAACTCAGTTCCTCAGTTCCCCAGGACCAAAGTCCACCACCCTAACCACTAGGTCACTCCTCCACTCCCTCTTCCCCTATCCCTAGTCAGTTTGTTTTGACCAATTCGCACATGTCTTGCCCTCCATATAAATGAAGATATTATCCCCCTATGTGTTTTTTCACCCTTACTGGTAACCCAGAGCTGCATCATTTGGAGGGGGTACAAAATTTAGGCAGCAGAACCATTTTAACTAACGACACCCGTCCTAGAAACGAAATAGGAAAATCTTTCCACCGATGACAAAGATCCTGTATAGCCTCTAGTTTCTCCCAAACATTCTTTCTATATATGGCATTTTGGTTCAAGTGTAGAAACATGCCTAAATATTTCAGAGGGCCTGGGGTCCAAGCTAAGGGAAAATCGGGTAGTTGCTTACATGCACAATTGATAGCCATTGCCACCGACTTTTCCAAGTTAATCTTAAGCCCAGAAAAAGCCCCAAACTTCTGAATAAGATCAATAAGCACAGGGATCCCCTCTAACGCCTGGCCCAAGAATATCAGCATGTCATCTGCAAATAGATTAATTTTATACTCAAATACCCTTTAATGCGCTAAACTGTCTAATTTTACTCGCCAGCGGGTCAAGGGACAGAACAAATAACATGGGGGATAGAGGGCACCCCTGTCTCGTTCCCCGCTCCATTGCGAAAGAGTCAATTCACCAATAACAAGAATTTACGCTGTGGGTTTACTATACAAGGCTCTTACCCCTGCAAAAAACTCCCCAAAGATATCAAACTGCGGTAGCACCCAAAAAAGATGTTCCTACAAAATTTTGTTGAAAGCTTTTTCCGCGTCCAAACTCACAATAATATCTCCCGGTTTGCTCCCTAACTGGTCTGAAGTGCGCTCAGAACTCGAAGAACGTTTGTGGAGGCATATCTTCCTGGCACAAAACCAGTCTGGTCATATTGTATCAAATTAGGGAGAACTTTCCCCAATCTGGAGGCCAAAACTCCACCAAATAACTTAATATCTTAATTTAACAGTGAGATAGGGTGGTAAGAACCTTTTAGGGTTGCGCCTGGGCTTGGGCAATACTATTATTTAGGCATTAGTCAGAGAGCCCGTGGATTGACATGGAGTACATAAAGTTTGACATAAGTCACAAAATGGGCCAATGACCTGAGCCCCCAGCACCTGTAAAATTCAGGGCCCAACCCATCTGGTCCCGGTGCTTTAGCCAGTTTAAGGTTTTTTTAATAGTAGCTTGAATCTCTTCCCCCAAAAAGGTGTGTTTAAAAAGTCTAACTGTTCCTGTGTCAGAGATGGGAGGTGGAGTCCCCGAAAGAAGGCCTCACGCTGGGCCACATCGCAGTGACCCGAGTTGTTTAAAGATCTATAAAATTCTACAAATGCAGCTTGAATCTCTCTCTCTTTCATGAACAGCTGCCCTGTCGCAGACTTAATACGTGAGATCACCTGTCTTGTCAGTCGGTTGCGGACTAGTGTTGACAACAGTCTGCCTGCCTTATTTCCCCACCTATGAAATTTATATTTATATAATTGGATATCCCTCAGGGTGTGCTGGTTCAAAATTTCATTAATGTGGCCCTTCAGTTTGCTATAGGTTTCTCTATCACCCAGATCCCTGCGAGACACATTCCCCCTAGCAGCTTGGAGTTGCTTAAGCAGGGATAACAGCTTCTCATCCTCTTTCTTGCGCATGCGAGCGGTGTACTCTATAATTTTCCCTCTCACGGTAATGAGAGGGAAAATTAAACAGTATACCTGAATGTGGTTAAATATCATGATATGAGGCACAAGGGAGTCCACTTGTTGGAACTGGCTCACAAGGGCATATCCCAAGGTCAGTTTCTGGGACCTTTAGTTAGGGTTTGAAGACTGGTATAGAGACACAGGGGGACAGAAAGGCAATGGCATTCCTTGGTTGGCTGACACCCGGGGCGGTCGCCGCTGCGCTCCCCCCCCCCCCCAGGTGAAGCACCTCCAAGCCCCCTCCTAACCTGTATATTCTTCTTGCCTGCTGGGGTTCTGGGAGCAGCCGCACGGCTGTCTGCTCCACTGGTTCCCTGCTTCCTCTGCCCTGGAACAGGAAGTAACAGCAGAGGGAGCAGGGAACCAGCGGAGCCGATAGCTGCTCCCTGCACCTCTCCTGCAGCGTGCACCCGGGGCGGACCACCCTGCCCTCGGTACGCCACTGCAGAAAGGAGCTGTGCATGTTAAAATTCTTTTTCAGTACAGAAATATAAGTTATTTTAAAAATATTAACCTGCATCCTTCCAAGATGAAGTAAGAAACTTTATTCCAGGCTTGTTGAGAAACTGTCAAGAGTCCGGAGTGTTGAAGGATATGAGCAGAGGAAGAAGCTAAAAATGAAAGAATTGTGAGACAATTTTAAGAGCAAAATTCAACTCATATTAAATTAAAGAACTTCAATAGAACAACATACAATTAGGCACACTAATCTAAAAAAACAATCCTATACGGCTTAAAGTTGGAGTGGATTACTAAGGTTCTTTAAATAGTAAATGAAGAGTACTTTGGAGCAACTCTTCTTGGCCAACTGGATGGATGGAAAAAGCACTAGAAACCTCTTCTGGATATCTTGGACACCTTTACTCTCTTGAGCAGGTGTGGCCTAAGGTAATCTGCTATCTGAGGTAGGCCTGCTCTGGGGGCCTTCCCTCTGCTGGGTCCCGCCTTCTGATGCGGTGGGGAGGAAGACAGATGCTGGACCACTGGCGCGGTAATTGCAGATTTTTTTTTTTTAAACCGTGGGAGAAAGGTTTTTTTACTGTTCTCGCAGAGCAGTAAAAGCTTTGCTTCCCATGGGTCCCCATCCCATGTTATTCTCTAGTTGGGATCCCTGTGATTAAAGGAAAAGGGTCACATGTAGAAAGCTAACCTATTAGAGTGCTTAAAGTTTAAACATTTGGATTCAGGTGCTGTATCAGAAAGGGACCATCATATAACAACTAAAACAGACTACAAAGCTGCCATTTGAGTTTCAGGTATAACTTTAAAACCCTAAATTTTAGATGGTGCTCCAAAGAATTAAATTACTGAATTATCAGATTAGGTTCATGCAGTGTACCTGACCCTAAAAAAAGGTGTTGTCTATATCTGCACCACAAAAAACCCTCAAAACAAACAAACCTCCTCAAAATTTAAATTGGCAATGCTGGGAAACCCTATCATCCCACTGCTGTATTTGTAAACAATATTGATGCTGAAAAGCAAAACATTTGTTACCTAACCCAATATTAACTAACTCACCATGGAATAGGATCATCAGAGGATATCTTTTCTTAATTTGCATATTTTTACACATGATACTCACCTGGCTACTTCCTCTTACATAAACTTATAAAGAGAATAACTATCATATCTCAACAAATTATTTCATGAAACTGCATATAGTACTGAAATCCAATTCCTGAGAATATGTTGAATATGTTGCACAGCTCAAGATTATAACACACAAGCCAGGACCGTGGATTAACAATTTATCCTGAAGGATATCATTAAGTACTTGTACTGCTTATTACAGAGTACTGTTCATCCATTCATTCATGATTATATTCCAACAATAAGTCCTAAATTGCAAACATTTGTGTTTATGATTTACAAATTTATCATCCTCTACTGCAGTGAATATTCATAAAGATAAAAATGTGTCATTGTTCATCAACGATTTTCCAATTTGGACAATGTACATCTTCTGCCCTCATATTATACTCAGCACTTGTTAGTACTCATCAGGAGACTTTGAACCTTAGTTCCAATTGTTTTTAAAGCAAATAAACAAAACAGTCACAGAATTGAAGATGTAGTTGAACCAAGAATTCTGACAAGCAGGGAAGATCTTTTTGAACTGATTCAGCTCAACCCCTCTCAGAGATGCCAAGTTGCTCAGTTCCAGGCTGGAGAATTTGTGACCACTCCATCCTATTGAAGGTGAAATTAGATCTTACCTGCTAATTTTCTTTCCTCTAGACCCTCCAGACCGGTCAAGACGCGTGGGTTATGTCCTCCTACCAGCAGAGGGAGACTGAGAAAACACTAAGCTTTTGAAGCCTGTATATATAACCTGTGCAGAACCTCCACTAGCCAGTATAACCCTGACAAAGCAGAGAAACAAAAACACTAACAACAACTAGCAACCCTGTACGTGGTCACAGTAAACTGCAAAAACAAGAAACATCTTCCGCTTGCTCTTACGGAAACATGTTCCTTTGCCTTTGATAAAACAGTTGGGCTTCTACAGGTGGACTATCAAAGAAGAGCCCCACCTGTCCCGGACTCCTATCACAAAACAGAAATAAACAGTCTGCAATTAGAGAAACAACAATCTACAGCAGCCAAGAATTATCCAACCAACACACCTCCTGGCCTCCAATACAGACAGGGCGGGCTCTTGACCGGTCTGGAGGGTCTAGAGGAAAGAAAATTAGCAGGTAAGATCTAATTTCACCTTCCTCAGCGACCCTCCAGACCGGTCAAGACGCGTGGGACGTACCAGAGCAGTAACTAACTTACGGGAGGGACCTACTAAGGCCAGAGGTCAAAACTGCTGCCCCAAAGCGCACCTCGTCCTTTGCATGCACAGGAATCCTATAATGCTTCACAAAGGAATGCAACGAAAACCAAACCGCAGCCCAACAAATATCTAACAGAGAAATCATACTATTCTCCGCCCACGAGGCTGCCATTCCCCTAGTGGAATGAGCAGACCAGCCCCTAGGCACCACAGGACCCTTCACCAAGTAAGCAGATGCAACCGCCTCCTTCAACCACCGTGCTATGGTCACCTTAGGAGCCGCTGCACCCTTCTTTGGGCCACCATGAAGAACGAACAAACGGTCAGAGGCTCTGAAGTCCTGAGTTCCAGAGAGATAACAACTCAAAACTCTCCTGACATCCAGCTTGGCAATACCACGCTGCTCCGAATCTCCAGCCATATCACCCAACACTGGCAGAGAGATGACCTGATTAACATGGAACTCGGAAACCACCTTGGGCAAAAAAAAAGGAAAGCACCGTCCGCAACGAAACCTTTCCCTCAGAAAGGACAAAAATGGTTCCCTACAAGACAAAGCCTGAAGCTCTGAAACACTCCGTGCTGAAGTAATCGCCACCAACAAGACCGTCTTTAAAGATAAATCCTTACAAGATGCCGATACCAGCGGCACAAACGGAGGCCTGATCAAAGCATCCAAAACTAGCTTCAAATCCCACGGAGGCACCATCCGTCACTGAGGTGGACGCAGCAACTTAACACCCTTCAAAAAACGCACTACCTCAGGCACAGACGCGAAGGACTTTCACTGAAGCTTCCCACGAAAACATGACAAAGCTGCCACCTGAACCTTCAGTGTAGACAAGGCCAGACCCCTATCAACACCATCGTGCAAAAATTCCAAAACTTCCGCCACCGAAGAGCGAAACGGCCGAACTCGATGGTCTTCACACCAGTGCTCAAAGATTCTCCAAACCCGGACATACGCCAAGGAAGTGGATCGTCTACGGCAACTCAACATCGTAGCAAAGCCACTGGACGAAAGCCCCTTCTTCTTCAACTTGTGCCGCTCAAGAGCCAAGCCATAAGCGAAAACCGAGCCGGAACCGGCATGATTATCGGGCTTTGACACAGAACTGATCCCAACAAAGGCAGGGCCGCCGCCCCTGCCAACCGCACCAGGTCTCCGTACCATGGTCGATGCTGCCAATCCGGAGCTACCAGAATCACCCGACCGAAGTGATGTTCGATGCGCTATATTACTCGACCGACTAACAGCCACGGAGGAAACACATACAGTCACTCCCGAGGCCAAGGCAACAGAAGAGCGTCGATTCCCTCCGCTCAAGGGTCTCTTCAGCGACTGAAAAAACAAAAAATCTCTGAACTTGCGCATAGCGAGCCGTTGCCCTAAGATCACCGAAAGTCCCCAGACCGACACAACTCACTGGAACACTGACCGAAGAAAAGACCACTCTCTGGGATCTAGAGTGTGCCTGCTGAGATAATCTGCATCTATGTGACCTACCCCGGCCACATGCGCTGCCAAGAGAGCCTGAAGATGAGTTCAACTGCGCCGCCAAGGCTCTTCGTCCCCCCTTGACGGTTGACATATGCTACTGCTACTGTCACAGAGCACTCGGACTGCCTTGTGGCGAACCACCGACGTCAAGGCCTGGAGCACCGCCCGAATGGCCCGAGTTTCCAGCCGGTTGATGGACCACTCTGCTTCTGCCCGAGACCACCGGCCTTGAGCTACCTGACCGAGACAATGTGCCCCCCAACCTTGCAGACTGGCATCCGTGACCATTACCAGCCCCTGTGGGGACTCCAACGGCATTCCTGTTCCCAAATTGCGCGGGTTGAGCCACCAGCGGAGACTGAGACGAGGGGCCACCGACAGCGGACAACACATTTCCAAGTCCTGCGACAGAGGGGACCAACGACTGAACAGAGCTGACTGTACCTGACGCATGTGCGCCCTGGCCCACGGAACTACCTCTATGGTCGCCGCCATCAGGCCCAGGACCTGACGATAAGTACGGGCCGTCGGCGCCTTCTCTGCAAGGAACCGACAAATCGGACCCTGTAACTTGGAACCAAAAGGCTGCACGAAGGAAAGTGAAGATAAGCTTCCGTCAAATCCAGGGAAGTGAGAAACTCTCCTTTCCGGACCGCACCAGTGACCGACCGCAACGTCTCCATCCAGAAAGAGGGCACCTTGAGTGCCGCATTGACCCTTTTGAGATCTAAAATGGGACGAAAAGTGTCCTCTTTCTTGTGGACCACAAAATAGATCAAATAGCACCCTGAGCGTTGCTGATCTGAAGGAACAGGAACCACGGCTCCCAATGCGAGCAGCCACCGCAGAGTGTCCCTCACTGCTGCCCTCTTGCTCCAAGACCGACAGAGGGATTCCAGAAACACTTCGGGAGAACAGCGCATATCCGCCTCAAAACACCTTGAGAACCCACTGATCTGACCTGATTTGGGCCCAGCTCTGGTAAAACAGACTCAGCCGAGCCCCAACATGCACCAGAGCCTGAGCCCGCACACCTTCATTGGGAATTGCGGCGTGAATACTAACCTCCTACGGAAAAGCCACGCCCTCCGCGACGATTCTCACAAAAGAACTGTGCGCGCTGGAAAAACCGACCCCTAGAGGTCCTACTACTATTAAACATTTCTATAGCACTACTAGACTTATACAGCGCTGTCCAAATTAACATGAAAAGACAGTCCCTGCTCAACAGAGCTCACAATCTAAATTGGACAGACAAACAGACAGCTAGGGGTAGGTCCCACTCGATCTGCCCGGCCTATACCGCTGAGCCTCCCTAAACCGTCCCCGAGAGGAACTAGTTCTGGCCCCTGCCTTGAACCGAAAATCTGGAAGCCATAGAACCTTGGTATCACTAAGACCTCACACTAACTTGTCCAAATCTTCTCCAAAGAGCATAGCTCCCTTAAGTGGCAGAGACCCACAACCATAGCCATATTTTTTGTCTGAAGTAGGCAACAAATCATAAAAGCCTCAGACAAAAAGGATGAACCCATGTCCAAGTCGGCTAACTCCTGACCCCCAGAAGAACCAACATCTACCGAATCATCCAGGAGCTTCTCGGCCCAACGAAAACATGCCCGAGCTACCAGACCCCCACAAACCGAGGCCTGCAGGGCTAGAGCCGACAAAATAAAACTACGCTTGAGAAAAGATCCCAACTTCCTATCCTGAGGAACACGGAGGGCCGTTCCTCCATCAACCGGGATAGCCGTAGCTATAATTACTGCCGTCACTACTGCATCTACCGTGGGAGCCTTAAAGGAATCCCTATCGTCCTGAGGGAGGGGATAAAGCCTCGCCATTGCCTTTGCCACCTTACACGGCAAATCCCATTCCTGACAAATCATCTCCCGGAGATCCTTGTTCATAGGGAAGGATCACGCCTGACGCTGAATGCCCTTCACCAACGGATCCTGGACAGTTTCCCCCAAAGCCACCTCAGGACCAAACTGAAGGGTGGACGACACCTGATCTATGAGTTCTGACAGCTCATCTCTATGGAAAATCCGCACTATTGAAGGATCCTCTCCAGGAATCCACCAATCCTGCTCCTGAGAGCCGTCAATTCCATCTGACTCCCCCAGATCACTAAGCACAGCTTCTGCAGCTACAGGAGAAAAACATTGCCTGTCCTCTGACCACTCTAACCGTGGTCTCTCAGCCAAGACGGAAATAGCCCCCTCTTCCAATTAGGGGGGGGGGGGGCCCGATCTCCAGGCCTGATACCGCGTCCAGACAAAATCTGGAGGAAAGCCCACCATTCCTGGACCGTCATTAGGCCCTTTTGTGCCAAAAACGGAGGCCGCAGGCCCAAAAACAGCTGGCTCCACGGGCCGCGTCAGACTCAAGGTGGCGGCTGTTCCCGCCGAAACTGTTCCCGCTGACAGCCGCCCTGCCTACGCTCCCGCTGACCCGGAGACTCCCGACACCATCGATCCCTCCGCGGTCAAGTCGGGGGGTGCCGCAGCCACCTTTATAGGTGCACCGCAAAGCTACACTGAGCACCCGGCGCCTCTACCCCTCGCCACGAGCACGCGCGACATCAGAGGAGCTGGGCCGCCATAAACCACGAGGGAAGGAAAAAGCTGTTCCGCAAACGCGCCAAACCAAAAACTCCCTCACACTGCAAAAGCACTGAAGAAAGCGCTGCTCTCTCGTTCCAGCAAGGAATCGAAACCCCCGTTCGGTCCGCTGAAAATAAAGAAATAAATGCCCTTAAAGGCACAGTACTCCAACTCTGGCAGCTGGAAATTGTAAGGCACTCAAGGCTACAATACTGAGAAAGCAGCCGAGGCACAAAGCTGCCAAGCAAAACGAAATAGAATAACTGACCTTAAAGGCACAGTACTCTAATTCTGGCAGCTGGAAATTGTAAGGCACTCAAGGCTACAATACTGAGAAAGCAGCCGAGGCACAAAGCTGCCAAGCAAAACGAAATAGAATAACTGACCTTAAAGGCACAGTACTCTAATTCTGGCATCTGGAAATTGTAAGGCACTCAAGGCTACAATACTGAGAAAGCAGCCGAGGCACAAAGCTGCCAAGCAAAACGAAATAGAATAACTGACCTTAAAGGCACAGTACTCTAATTCTGGCATCTGGAAATTGTAAGGCACTCAAGGCTACAATACTGAGAAAGCAGCCGAGGCACAAAGCTGGCAAGCAAAATGAAATAGAATAACTGACCTTAAAGGCACAGTACTCTAATTCTGGCATCTGGAAATTGTAAGGCACTCAAGGCTACAATACTGAGAAAGCAGCCGAGGCACAAAACTGCCAAGCAAACAGAAATTGAGAGCAGCACAGGGGGAGGGACCCAAACATAGGTGTAACACCCCAGGGGGAAAAACTGGGCCCCACCAGACCCAGGGCCCCAAAGCACTTTTTTTTTTTTTTTTTTTACACACACGTACAGGGTACTGCAACAGAATAAAGTTTGGAAGGAAAAAATCCTACGACCCAATGACAAACTACCTCACCAGATTATTGGAGACTGCACAGGCTGTCAACTGCTACCTCTGCTGAGACTGAGAAAATACTGGCTAGTGGAGGTTCTGCACAGGTTATATATACAGGCTTCAAAAGCTTAGTGTTTTCTCAGTCTCCCTCTGCTGGTAGGAGGACATAACCCACGCGTCTTGACCGGTCTGGAGGGTCGCTGAGGAATTATGGGACTTGCAGCACTGATTTCAGCAGGAAAGATCAAGAACTACAAATCCCACCATAGGAGCCAACTTTTCAAAATGATTTCAGAAAACACCTCTCCCTGGACACAAAGACTCTTCAATATTGGAGGTGCTCAACCACCCACAACACCCACAGAGCTGGCTATGAATACCACACTGCTTTGGGATGCAAGTTCAAAATCAGGATTGTCCCAATCTCCAGCATGGAACCAGGTAAAAAGGCATGTTTTCTTTTCTCACAGCACATGAAATGAGAAGAAGCTTGCATATCCAGTGGGCAATGGGGCAGAGGCCAAGACCAATGAGAAAAAGGCATGTATGACAAGAAAATGAAGCAGGCCAATATGATTGGTGCATGTTAATAAAGGCAAAGTGAGATTACTAAAGCCAACTGAAACAAGTCTCTGCCAGTACTTCAAGTGACTGGAATAAATGGGACACATTTAGGAAACTAACAGTGCACATAGCTGGGACTAGAGAATGACACGGGGACAAAGTTTGTCCCTGCAAGCTCTGTCTGATCCCATTCACAGAAGCCTTGAACAGTTTATTCTATACCATTTTATTAGAATTTAAAAAGAAACTATACAATTATCATTTTATAAATCACAAATGATACAGAACAAGGAACAACAAAACCCCCATCTCCCCTCCACCCTCACAAATATCCTCTCCACTATCAGAAAAACTGAAAAAGTCAAAATTACTACAGAATGCTACATAGAAAATGTATTCAACAGAATACCTCAGTCACACACAGAGAACACAAATGCCAAATACGTAATAGCTACCCAAAAATGATAAATATAAATTAAACCAAAATCTCAAGAAGCTACACCCTGCATGTAGTACAACACCAAAGAAATAGAAAGAGGTGCATTCCCTCCTATACTGTGCAAAATAGAAAGATCACACATTTCAGGGATGTTGTTAGGGGAGTGCAGCTAGGGCAACTGCTCTGTGGCCAAAGAAAGGCCTAAACCTTGCTGGAAGCTGACGGAGGCACAGCCTGATAGTGGGCTTTGGGATCTCCTCCCAAATTTCTGCCCTGGGTCCCAGCTGTGTTTAACACCAGCTCTGGCAGGATACACATTTCAAATCTGATATTCTAATCACAAAATAGAAAACACATTTTTTTTTCTACCTTTTGTTTTCGGGTCGTTTTATTTTTCAAAACATGTTGGCCCCAGGCTCTAGTTTCTCTCTGTCTTCTCTTAACTCACTCGCCAGGGTCTCCTGCCCATTTGACATTTCTTCTTTCTCCATTATCACCATCCATCTTTATGTATGTACTTTTCCCCATGTTCTTCATCTCCCTTCTCCGTCTCTCCTTTACTTCCCTGTCTAGCATCTCCCCGCATTCATCATCACCACTCTCTGCCCCTATCCCCTCCTGTGTCCAGCATCACTCCTCTGTGTCCCTATGCCCCCCCGTCCACTCCATTCTGTGTTCCCACTCTCCCCCATGTCTAACATCTGTCCTGTGTCCATATACCCCTCCCATGTCCAGCATTGCTCTTCTTTGTCCATATACCATCTGCATGCATCTCCTCTTTGTGTTCCTGTCCCTATGCTCTCCTCCATGCCCATCTCCCCTTTTTCTGTGTACTTCCCTGTGTCCAGTTTCTCCACTCTTCCTCCCCTTCACCCAAATGTATGTCTCTCTCTCTCTCCCTCCACTGGGTGTTCAGTATTTCACTCCCTCTTGCTTCATCCCCTTGGTTCGGCATCTCTCCCTCCCTTTTCTCCAGTCACCCTCCAACGGGTCCAGTGCCTCTCTCCCTTCCCTCCAGCCCCCCCTCCCCCCCACGGTACAGCACCTCTCCCTTCCCTCCAGGTCCAGCACACTCCCTTTTGTGGATCAGCACCTCTCTCTCTCATCCCCAGCCCCTTCTCCCCCTATGGGTCCAGAGCCTGTCTCTTCCCTTCAGCTTCTGCGCTCCCCATGGGTGTGGCACTTTGTCTTCCTCCCCACCCCTACCAGTGGCAGTGATCACCACAGGCCTGCTCTGGGGCCTTCCCTCTGCTGGGTCCTGCCTTCTGATGCGGCAAGACACAGATGCCAGATAGCGGGAGCGGTAGTTGCAGGTTTTTTTTCTTTTTACCATGAAATCAAGGCTTTTTACTGATCCCGCAGAGCAGCAAAATGTTTTGCTCACAAACCTGCAGTAAACGTGTCAATTTTTTTTCTGTTACAACGGATTTATCATGGGACCCCCATCCCAATGTCATTCTCTAGTTGAGAGCCCTGTGGTTGGAGGAAAGGGGTCATATGTAAAAAGCTAACCTATTAAGAGTGCAGGTTACAGGACCAAGCAGAAAGTATCTTACATAATTGCAGAATAAGTATAATACAACCCTGCTCTGCTGAGGAGGGGGACTCAGTCCTACAGTTACCAATCCTTGAGTCTTAAACTCGGCACCCTGACATGGAAGGAAAAACAGCCAATGCAAGGTCAAAAGGCTCAATGGCACGGAAAGCTCAAGTAGTTCTGTATCCAAAAATGGTCGAAGCTTCTCGGCCAGAAAGGGCACAGATGCCTCAAAGGCTGAAAATTTAAAAAAATGGTTAAAATTATAGAAAAAAATATGAGAAAACTATCCCAAAAACAAATCAAAATGGGAAAAAACCCAACCTCTCTGCTCCCTGGAAAACGCTAGACTGCTGGTCCTGCACTTGTAGTTAGGTAGGAAGGCACCTGCGCACTAATGGTGGGGGCACTGCTTCAAAGTTTTAAGTGACAGTGTACTATGGCAGTGTTTGCACTGGGCTCCGTGGACAATGTCACCCACGTGAGAATATCATGCCTGTTTGTCCTTGGAGAAATTCTAAGTCTCCCATCTTATTTCTTAGGCTTCTGGCATTGTATACAGACATTTCAAACAATGTTTGTTGTTCCTATTTACAACTTGCTCAGCAGTTGACAATGATAATTTGCAATCTTTTGAAAATCTGTCTGCTCTTTATTTAAAGACAACTGTTCTACTATGGTCTCTATTGCAACCTTGCTATTGGGATGCCCTATCATCCTTGTGTTAGTGACATCTTTAAAAGATGCACTGCTTCAAAACAATGCACTTTTGAGCGACTGTCAGCCTTCCCCCAGTTTCTAGTTCAAACGCTGCTCTATCTCCTTCCTTCTTAAATGTTGATGCCTACAATCTGATTCCACCCTGGTTAAAGTGGAGCCCATCTTACATTACATTATAAAAATACTTATATTCCGCAAACACCCATTAGAGTTATATGTGGATCACAGTGTCAGAAATAACACAATGAAACAATAAATGCAAGTCCTCATCCTGTAGTGGAGTAAAATCAAGTCAACATCAACAGGGAGAGCATCTTTCCAGAATAGGCTCCCCATTCCCCAGAATGTCGTCTAGTTCCTAACAAATCTAAAGCCCTCCATTGCCTCATCCACGCATTGAGACTCCGGAGCTCTGCCTGTCTCTTGAGTCCTGTGTGTGGAACAGGAAGCACTTCCAGAAATGCTACCCTAGAAGATCTGGATTTGAGCTTTCTACTTAAGTCTAAATTTGGCTTCCAGAACCTCAGTCCCACATTTTCCTATGTCATTGGTACCCACATACACCAAGACACCATGAAAGACTCCAGAGGAAACTGGAGAGTCATGGGATTGGAAGTAAGGTATTACTATGGATTAGGAACTGGTTGAAAGATAGGAAGAAGAGAGTAGGATTGAATGTTCAGTATTCTCAATGGAGAAGGGTAGTTAGTGGGGTCCCTCAGGGGTCTGTACTGGGACCGCTGCTTTTTAACATATTTATAAATGACCTAGAGAAGGGAGTAACTAGTGAGGCAATTAAATTTGCAGGTGACACTAAATTATTCAGGGTCATCAAGTCGCAGGAGGAGTGTGAAAGATTACAGGAGGACCTCGCGAGACAAGATGAAGCTAGAATATGGCAGATTTAAAACAAACAGGGGAAAGTTTTTCTTTACTCAGCATGTAGTTGGACTCTGGAACTCATTGCCGTAAAATGTAGTGACAGCAGCTGGCCTTACGGAGTTTAAAGGGGGTTTGGACAGATTCCTGAGGGAAAACTCCATTGAACATTGTTAAAAATTAAAAAAAAAATTTTTTAATGGGTTTTGCAGGGTTCTTGAAGCCTGGATTGGCCACTGTTGGAGACAGGATGCTGGGCTTGATGGACCCTTGGTCTTTTTCCAGTATGGCAGTGCTTATGTTCTTAATGGAGGTCATAATGGGATATTAAAATGTGACCAACTATATAAGAGCAGAAAATTGGGCGGGGAGAGGTCAGGCAGGAATGAAGGGGAGAGGTCAGGCAGGAATGAAGGGGAGGGTGGAAAAGATGGACCTAGGTCACCTATTTTAGAAGCAAAATATAATGGCAAAGTCAATGGCTAAAAGGGAAGCAGGGTAAGAAAATGAAGGGGTGTGAGAAGAGAGTTGGAACACTAAATTATAAAGCTTTTCAGGGCTGTTAGAAGTATTGATGAATAATGGGTTTTCCTGGAAGACCTAAACTGGGTGCGATACATAAGGAGAATCTGCTGGTAACAAGGGTGGTCTTCTACTGAATGGGAACTATGCCAAATATGTTCCGCACTACGCAATTACATAATGTAAGTCAGCTACAGATCCTGAAACTAAAATAATGTAACTTCTGCCAACGCGCCTTCTCCAGAGTAGCCCCCACACTCTGGAACACACGCCCTGACAATCATCACTTAACATAAGACTATTTTTACTTCAGGAAGCAGATGAAAGCTTGGCTCTTCTCCCAAGACTTTAACGAAAAAAGCAACACATACACACATACACCCCCTAGTGGTTAGGGTGGTGGACTTTGGTCCTGGGGAACTGAGGAACTGAGTTCGCTTCCCACTTCAGGCACAGGCAGCTCCTTGTGACTCTGGGCAAGTCACTTAACCCTCCATTGCCCCATGTAAGCCGCATTGAGCCTGCCATGAGTGAAAAAGCGCGGGGTACAAATGTAACAAAAATAAAAATAATGCCAGCTGTACAGAATTTGCCTATCAACTCCAACTCTAGCTGATGCTTTCATGGACCTTTTTCTGACTTCAAATGCAATTTTCTTTAAGTTAGTCACCCTTATTTTCTATGAATTTCAGTTACTCTGTCTATATGTTCCACCTATACTTACACCCTAAGATATTTTAATATGTAATGTGTTGATATTATTGTAAGTAGTATACTGTCACGGATTCAGGGAAAACGCGAGCTCTTGGGCCGCTGCCGACAAATGGCAACCAGGACTGGACTAAACAGACTAGAAGTGCAATAAGCACAAAGACAGGAACAGGGAACACAGGAACTGAGCTTGACTAGGCAGGACTGGAACAGACTAGAAGTGCAAGAAGCACACAGACACGAACAGGGTACACAGGAACTGAGCTTGGCTAGGCAGGAATACAGGAGCAGAGCTTGGCTAGGCAAGAATAGAGTACACAGAAGCAGAGCCAAGTAAAGCTAGAGGAAAGGCACTCAAATGGGCCGCAAGGACAAACTGGAACGCGTGCACACCAGAGCCCTCTCCTACGGGTCGCGAGGCTGAACCGGAACCCAAGCACAACGGCAGAAGGCAAAAGAGAAGACACGTACACACAGGCAGAAGCAGACTAGGCAGAGCACTAGGCAAAGTAGACTAGGCAGAGCACCAGGCTGAGCCACACGGCCACAAGGGAAGCCACACAGCCACTCAGATTCAAAGAACAGAACTAATAGGCAATAACCAAGACAGAAGTGCTAACCCTTGCACACAGACAATAACCAAGACAGAAGTGCTAACCCTAGCACACAGGCAAACTGATAAGAACCAAGGCAGAAGTGGCACACAAGCACACTAACAAAACAAACTAGACAGAAGTGCCCACACCAGCACACAGGCTAGGAAACTAGGCAGAAGTGCTACACCAGCACACCGACAAGGAACAAGAAAAAAGTGCTACAAGCACACAGGAAAACCTGGAGACCTTTAGTGTCTCAAAGGCTCTGAATGAATGTCCTCACCTTCCTTATGAAGGCCCTCAAGGATGATGTCATGACTACAGGAAAGAGGCTTGAAACACACACCACCAGAGTGAGGCTTGAAACACAGAAGTGGTAGCGGAGGCAACAATGCAAGGAAAAAACAGACTGGAGTCACCTCTGAAGCTGACCATCGGAAGACAAGGTGAATCCGGAAGTGGAGTCACGACCACAGTTGTGACATACTGTGCCATAATGTGTAATGTTATTAGAATATTTTCTTGTCCTGTAATTGACTATTGCTGATGTCCAAATTATTCTTGCTGTACACTGCCATGGGTAAATATTTCTTCAAAAAAGGTGGTAAATAAATCTTAATAAATAACTAAATAATATGCTGTATAAGCTTGTTAACTATGTATGTATAAATACTACAACAGATATGTAATTATTAGTACTCACCTTGAAAGGATCCATGGGCTCTGATATCATGAATGATGAAACCCGCTGTGAACACCAGCACCACAAGCAGGAGACGAGACCAAGGGATGCCTCTACCCTTCATCTTATGTAGTAAAGTCTTATAAAAAAAGATAAGAATATGTATCATTGCTTAACGGTGCACTTTACTGAAATCCAAGCAAGGAAGGATATCTAAAATGTATTCTTCACTAACATGAACAAGTGAGAAAAGCATGCAAAGTTTGGCTCATGGAATTCTTTCCAATTCTGCTGTGCCCTTGTGTGTGCAGCTGTGCTGTCTGTGTGTGTCTGACTTGGAGGAGAGAAGGAGCGGTGGCTTCAAAGATATGGCAGCCAAACATTTAGTTAGCTTGGAAACCAATTTCAAAAGGACAGATTTTAAGGTTTTTGCCATAGGGTGCCATTGGCACAATCAGGATCAGAGTAACACCATATTGGGCCCTAAAGCCAACAAATTTGGGTAACCCTACAATAGCCTCACCCCAAATATATTTTCTCACCAGCCACAGAGTCTCATTCACTTTGTTCATAGCTGCCCACCCCCACACACATTTTACCTCTCTATTGGCAGATTAGGAAAAACTGCAGAGCCTAGTTCTGCACGTGGAAGCAGGAAGTTGTGAGTGAATATTGGGTCTGTGTAAGCATGTGCTTCAAATGGAGTGGCCTAGTTAGAGCAGTGGACTGTGAACGAGGAAAGCTGGCCAAATCATGTTCATTTTCCATTGTCTTTTGAGACGCCAAGGGTAGACTGCCTCACAGAATGAGATTTACAGGCGATGTGCTTAGAGATATAAATCTAAAAATATTTAAGTATCAAAAAGCTTACACAATTGGAAAAAATATGTAGCTTGCTTTGGTGCTTCTAAAAGGATATAGACAGAATGAACAGTTTTCAAAGGAATTTATCCAAGAAATCAAATAGTTACCTGGGTAAATTCTCCAGACGGAAAAAGTCGTGTGGACTTCTCCAGCTCAAATTTTTTTTTTTAAGGGAAACCATATGATATGGCCCAAACACAAAAAAGAGAAACAAATATGCCATTCTCCCTTGTTCAGAAGATACAAAACATCATTTATACATACATTAGATTTCAACTTGTACTTTCTCTTTTTTTGCTCTTCACACATACACTCCTCGTACTGTGCTGCTGACTGCTGCTCACATGGTCATGAGTGACTTCTACATAATGGTGTGCTGGTAAATTTTTAACAACAGGCTCTCTCCCTCCCTCCCTCCAAATTGCAGAGCTGGCTATACCCAGGGAGAGAGCCGGGGGGGTGGGGGTCACGCATTACTCTCTCCGGGAATTTTTTTTTTTTTTTTTTAATGCTTCCAGGTTCCAATCTAATTCAAGTTTAACGTGGGATAAAATGCTGTAAATAAATAGATAGAAACTCTGAACATTGAGAACCTGATTCCCATAACATGATGTCTGTTTTAGAAGCCCATTACCAGGAGAAAAAAAAATCTCTGCACCAATAACAGGATTAAATGTCATAAATAAGTAACTAAATAAATAACATAGATAGATAGATAGAAACTCTGAATGTTGAGCATCTGATCCTTATAATACGACATCTGTTTTAATGGCCCTTTACCAGGAGAAAAAAAAAGATCTGTGCACAAATATAATACATGCTAGGGTGTCCCTATAACCAGCCCCTCTAAATGACACACTGATTATGATTTATAACAAATTACTACTCTATGAAAAGTTATTCCATTACTATACTTCTCTGACCTCTATGTACATCTGTATGCTGCCAAAGCTGGCATGTTTGAAAATATAAGTGAGATGAAATTAAAATGCTACCAACAATAAATAACAACAACGTAGATGCACCAGCTCATAAGTTTGCTTGATTTTGTTTTGGGTTTAACGGCAGCGTGGGAAGGGGAAACAGACTAACCTAAATAGCTTCAATTTCTTTATTTCATGCTGTCTCCGTCCTCATCCAAACCCAGCATCATCTCCCTCCTGCTCCTCTGCGAGTCCTACCTCTCTCAGCTTCCATTCCCTCTCTGGCCACTCTTCAAACCTTACTCTTCCAGCAGCTGTAGTGGTAACACGTGATGCTGCTTGGTCCACCCGGAGCCTTGTCTCTGCCGAGTAGTGTACAGCCCAGCTGATGCAACTTCCTGTGGGTGGGATCTGGCAGAGAAAAGGCTCCGGGTTGGTCAGGCAGTGGTGAGGGTTGGGGATGATGAACCTAAGGGACGACATGATAAGGTATGCTGGGGGAGGAGGAAGAGAGGAGGAAAAAAAAAAAAACAGATGCTTGTGTGTTTGCTGCGTGACTCCAACAACCGGCTCAAAAAATTCAGTAAAATTTAACAACCGGCTCATGCAAGCCGGTGCGAGTCGGCTCCAGCACACCACTGCTGCCACATTATCACCTTAGCCCATCACCATATAAAGTTCCTGCAGTCTGTGACAGCTCTTCCTCAGTCTGCAGCAGCCCCTCCTTCCCATCATCTCACTCCTACATTCTCAGCACCCTTCTGACCCAGGGCTCACTAGCTCTTGCCAAAGTCAGCCCAATGCCCTTTAAAGAGCTTAATGCTCCCCCTCCCACACTTGAAAGCTCACACACTCTATCCCCTCCTCCTGTGACAAGAGCTGCCCTCCATTGCTCCCAATCCTTTTGAACAAAGGTACATTCTCATTCACTCTTGTCCTTCAGTGTACAAGGGAATTCACAGCTGAAAAATAAAACATGCCTCAGGAAATGGGCTTATATTTTAAATATTTTCTCTCATTTCTTATATTATCTTAATACTGATAAAGTCACGATAATCCAGACGCCCTTCCGAAGGCCTGACTTGCATGCCATCATGGGGTGCACTCATGCAAACAGCAATATTCAGTATCAAATTTTATACAAAAAATATACAATTGTAACAACCCAGATTACCTTATTGTACACCAAAAGTGATAGGAAAGTGTATTTTTTTAATTTTTTGTTACATTTGTACCCCACGCTTTCCCATTCATGGTAGGCTCAATGCGGCTTACATGGGGCAATGGAGGGTTAAGTGACTTGCCCAGAGTCACAAGGAGCTGCCTGTGCCTGAAGTGGGAATCTAACTCAGTTCCTCAGGACCAAAGTCCACCACCCTAACCACTAGGCCACACAGCTATCCACCCTGTTCCTAAAGTAACCACCAGTTTTTCCTAAATTTATGCTGTTCATACTAACTTGAAAGATTACCTTGCAAGTAATATCACAGCTTTCAATATCTTGAGCATTATTGGTCCCTTTCAAGGAAAATTCTTCATTTGTGACTTTGAAAGAATGAACTGTTTCTCGTAGCGATTTCCTCATCTAGAATGAACAAAACATGTTTCTAATACATCTCATTGCAAAGACTAACATGTTTTGTATCTCAAACAAATCAATAACCCCACACTGATCACCCGCCCGAAATAATTTTATCTTGCAGTACTTCAGCAGCATACACACATGGTCTGAAGCTCTGCAAAGTATGTTCAGGAGGTGGGAAAGGGGTGGGGGGGGGGGGGGGGGGAGAGGAAGAGAGGTTAGTTTAAAATGGATTTATAATATGTTCATTCGCATCAAAGTGAGTTCTCCATCTATAGTATAGAAAAGAGGTAATCAAACAGTCAATTATCTAGGAAGTAACAAAGTTTTTGTTCACCACCCTATTCAATACTTACCTGCTGCCAGTGTTGGGAATTATTCACGAATGTAACTTTCAAATGCAATATTATGTAGAATATTTACAAATCTATTAGCTGTGTTAGAAAAGACTCAAGACAATTTTAGCATTAGTGGTCAACAGCTGTCTAAAAGTGGATGAGGCATAACATACTTTCCATGATCCATTAAAATGTGAGGTCATGTTGATCAGCTGGGGCCATGTGTGATTTCTAGCATTGAATATCCAGGTATGTCTGCTGACCTGGAAGTTAACCAGGCACCAACTGATATAAAGACTGGTGCCCAGTTAACTTGGCAGAAAGACAAGACAGCTGTTAAGCTGTACTGTATGCTTACTTAGCTACTAATTGGTTAAGTTGCTGCTCTGCCTTAACTGTACCTCTAACCTAACCTAGTTGTATGGATATATTTATTTGATGCATTTTTACCCCACATTTTACCACATGAGCAGGCGCAATGTGGCTTACATTAAAATCAAGAGGATATAATACAATACATTGATGGCACAGAATCGGAATGTGACAGGAGGGGAAGGTACATGAGATGACACGGGGTAAATGTCAGGGGTGAAGAGCCAACAAGCGAGAGAGGTTAAACACTGGAGTTGCCAGTGGAATAAGCCTTGTCGAATAAGAATGTTTTTAAGGACTTCTTAAACAGTTGGTGGTCGACAAGCTCTTTAAGTGGTTTTGGCAGAACATTCCAGGATTTTGGACTGATGTAGGGGAAGGACGAAGCATAAAGGGTCTTGTATTTAACATTCCGGCAGGTGGGGTAATGTAGATTGAGGTAGGTCCTTGCAGTTCTTAGGGCATTTCTAGATGGTAGATCGATTAGATTGAACATGTAATCAGGTGCTTCTCCATACATTATCTTGTGTGAAAGTGAGCAGATTTTAAATGTATTACGTCTTTGACAGGGAGCCAGGGTGGTTGAAAATGTAGTGGTTGTGCTGGAACAATGTGGGATTTCCCCAGTGTTAATCTTGCAGCCGTGTTTTGAGCTGTATGAAGCAGTTTCAGAATATAGTCCTGGCAACCAGCATAGATCCCGCTAAAGTAGTCGATATGGGTTATATACTGAGTAATGGCTCAAACTGTTTTATAATTTAATTTTAGTATGGTTATGCCCTTCAGTTTGTAATAAATACTATTAAGATATGAATTAAAATTTACCTTCATTATGTTAATTGTAGCTGATTAAATAAAATGACACCTTGACAGCAAAACACAATTACAATGCAATCCGCTTAAGTGCAAGGGTCTGGCACCAAAGAAATACATGCAGTTAAACGGAGCGTGCACAACTATTGTGACCCAAAGAAGCTTGACATCTGATAAACATATGTACAGTACTATTATACGTACAGTATACAGTCTCCATTAACTGACGTTAGGCTTACTTGAAGTAATCAGTCATAGTCCTCTGTACACTCTTCTGTGAGTTCCATAGACTGTCTGCCAAACAGTAAAAACTGTCATAGCACTGACATCCAGTGGCCTCCAGATAGGCCCGCACGGTGTTGAGACTCTCCAGCGCTCTTGCAAAAGTGACAGGAGGAGGTTGTTGAATTTCATCAGCATGTGCCTTGCTGCTCATTTCATCATCTGTTTCATCATCAGCCGTTGTTGCCTGCATGTAGGCGCATATCTCGAAATCAGTGCTGTCATCAGCTGTTTGTAGATCGTAATCAACAGCTACATAGTGATGAAACTCCTCTTCAATAACACTGGCTGGAATGTCAATAGCCTGTTCATCTGAAGCGTTTGCAACACTTGCATCTGTTTCGTCCCTCTCCACATCTCTAACAAAGCTTGCCCGCTTGTAGCAGTTCACAATGGTTGCCTGTGTAACATGATTCCAGGCTTCTTTCTGCATATGTAGGGAATCCAACAGTGATAGATTACGAGCCAGTTCAACAGCACGTTTATCCTTGCCAGTCTGGTCATCCATAACGCTCATCAGACGACGTAGCACAAGAGCCCGATAATGTTGTTTGAAATTGGCTATTATGCCCTGATCCATAGTTTGGATCAGAGAGGTAGTGTTTGGTGGAAGGAAGACCACCTTGACGTTAGACAACCTGACATCATCACTGTGTGCAGCACAATCATCACAAAGCAACAAAATCTGACGCTTTTGTGCCCGCATTCTAGTGTCTAACTTCTTTAGCCACTGCTTCCAAATTTCTCCAGTCATCCATGAATTTGCGTTAGCCTCATATAACACAGGAAGTCGCTTAACATTCTTGAAGCAACGGGGCTGTTTGCTCTTTCCAATGATGAGTGGTTCCAACTTCTCACTCCCATCCATATTGCAGCAAAGGAGGATAGTTGGTCCTTTGACGTTTTACTTCCTGTAGTTTCGGCTTGTTTGAATGCAAGTGTTCCATCAGGAATCGCTCGCCAGTAGAGACCGTTTTCGTCAGCACTGAAAATGTCATGAGGTGCACACTCGTTCAAGATGGTAGGAAGAACTGAAACCACCTAATTTTCAGCACCAAAGTCATCAGCGTCTTGTTTTTCACCATGCTATTTCTTGAATTTTATGTTGTTCCTCTCCTTCCATCTTTCCAAACATCCAACAGTGGCTTTGAATTCAGTTAGTCCAAGACTTTCAGCTAGCTGATTAGCTTTCTCCATAAGCAGTGGACCACTGACAGGAAACTGTCTGCTCCTGACTTGAGAAAACCACCGAAGAAGAGCATCTTCTACATCCTCAGCTTTTCCTGCCCGTTTACGTTTCCGGTGTGGAATTGTATTGTTTTGCCAGTCTTCCAGAAGCTGATCTTTCTGCTTCAAGATACATGAAATTTGACTGGGATTGACACCATATTCTTTAGCAATAGATACTCGACTTTGTTTTCTAATTTAAGAACTTCTATTCGTTCAGCCAGTGTTAAAGTCTTACAGTTGTGCGACACGACGACTCCAGTGTACACTCTACAACATTCTTTCGCTTATTCTGCCTGTGGCAGTTAACCAACGAGACTTCAAATTTACCGCCCCTTTGTCACACGCCAATTGGCTTCCATATTCCATGCATGCGCTTATGCGGAGTCTTTCCTGCAGAGGAGCGGTCTTAAACCATGTATTTAAGCGAAACTTGCACTTATCAGTGGTGCGCTAAACCGGTTTGTCCCCATAGAAATTGATGGTGCCAAAAACGGGACCGAAGTACGGCATGCAGTTAAACAGAGCATGCGCTTATCTGATGTGCACTTAAATGGAGTGCACTGTACAAAAACCACCTAAGCACTCTAAATCAATGTATGTTAACCAGAAAAAGTCTAATTAAAATAAATATACAAATAGAGCTGTCAAAAGAAGCAAAGTAGGTGACAAATATAGAGGAGTAAACACCACATGCTTTTTTATTCACATTTTAGCTTGTACTGTTGAATGCTAACTTACATATTTACCCCGTTTACTAAGCCACACTAGAGGCTGCCACGCAACAATGCTGACACAGCCCATTCAAAGTGAATGGGCCATGTTGACATTAGCGCACAGCAGCCACTAGCGTGGCTTAGTAAACAGGGGGTTAAGAATGGACTTACATTCAAAAAACATGCATTAAAAAGGTATTTTAGGCTTAGCACATGATCTATGCAAATGCATACAAAAGATCTGCATAGGGCATTATCTGTAATGCAGCAGTGCAGTATCAATAGATGAGGAGAGGGGGAGATACTAATAATGTGGAATACATGAAGAGAAAGGGAAAGACATCTGGGGACTAGCTTGGAAGGTAGGGAGCAAGAAGCTGATAAGGACTGGCTGTGGTGGTGGAGGGGGGAAGAGAGAGAAACTGCTGGGGACAAAGGAACTGGCAGATACTAGCTGGGTGGAGGTAGAAAGACAGGTAGAGACAGGAAGGGGAAGAGATAAAGAGGGCTAGGTGCTGAGGGGATAGGACTGGGAAGAGTGGTGGGGATGGTCTGGGGGGGGGGGGGGGTCCCTGAACTTTTTGGGAGGTTAATAAAGGGTGTATACAACCAAAAAGATTGGGAACCTCTGCAAAAAATAATCAAGGGGTAAAATGGATGCTCATGAAGGACAAGGTGACAGCAGAGTTACAATTATTTGCTTCAGTCTTTACTGAGAACTTAGGAGAAATTACTCATATCAGAAATGGTATTTAATGGCGAAAATGCAAAGGAACTGTAGGCTTATGAAACAGGGCCTCTGTTGGGAAATCTGAAGTAGCCCTTCTAAAGATGCGAAACCTACAATTACTGTTTAGATATTTGGCATGATTAAATGGCAATCTCAGAACTGTGATTATTATGGGTTATGGACTACAATTGAAAAGTTCTTTTTAAAAAAATACTTACGGGCTTCATAGCTTTTAGCGTGTGCTAAGCTTTAGTTAAAAGGACCATAAATGAGCTGTGTCTGATTTCTTTTGATATGTATTTCACTGTTTATTATATATAATTTTGAGAAATTTCTGTGATGTTTTGAAAGTTTATCTGGTGATTAAAATGGAAGTTTTTTTTTTTTTTTAAACAATGATTGACCATGCTCCTGCCCAGTGTATGTTGGATACTAGATGGGAATGCAAGGTCTTTCTCCACTTTATTTACTACATTTTCAAAAGACACAAACAGTATTCTCTTTGGGCTGTGTTTTGTTTGATGTTCTGGATTTCAATTACCTCAGTACTCACTGGATAAATATCATGTCAAAAAATGCTAGGGAGATAATGTTCCTAGATTGAACAACTGCTTCATAGAACAGATGGTTAAAGGAATAGGCAAGAGTGGGCAGCAGGTCTTGCTGAAAAATTTAACAGTTTGACAATAGTGATCAAAACATGATCAAATTTGGGATAACTGGAGTGAGGACACTAAAGAAATCTACTGTAACAGCATTTAACTTTCAAAAGGGCAACTATGATAAAATGAAGAAAATAGTTAAAAAAATGAAAGGAGCAACTACAAAGGTTAAGAGTTTCAATCAGGCACATATGTTTAAAAATGCAATCCTGGAAGCCCAGACCAGATGTATTCCACATATCAAAAATGAAGGAGGAAAGGCAGGCCAAATGACATCCAGTATGGATAAATGGTGAAGGAGGCTATTAGAGCCAAAAGAACATTTTTGAAAAGGAAGAAAAAGATCTGAATGAAGAAAACAGGTAGCGGCATAACCGCTGGCAAGTTAGATGTAAGGCACCAATAAAGAAAACTAAAAGAGAACTTGAAAAGAAGTTTGCTGTAGAGATAAAAACTTTTTCAGGTACATTAGAAGCAGAAAGTCTGTGAGGAAGTCAGTTGGACTGTTAGATCAGCAAGGAGGTAAGAGGAGCACAAGGTCATAGTAGAGAAACTAATTCTTTGCTTCGGTCTTCACAAGGATGTAAGAGAGCTACATGTGACAGAAATGGTATTTAAGGGCAATAATATGGAAGAACAAAAAAATATCAGTGAATCTGGAAAATGTAAGTAAGTCAAATCAACAAGTTAGAAAGTATAAAATCACCGGGACCAGATGGTATACACCCCAGGATACTGAAGAATCTCAAAAATGAAACTGCATGTCTCCTATTGGTAATATGTAACCTGTCATTCAACTGTGGGACCTGAAAATTGGAAGGTGGTCAATGTAATACCAGTTTTTAAAAGGGTTCAGGGGTGATCTGGAAAATTACGAACTGGTAATCCTGGACAAAATAGTGAAAACTATTATAAAGAACAAAATTACTGAATACACATACAACATGGTTTAATGGGATAATGTTAACATGGATTCAGCCAAGGGAGGTCTTGCCTCGTCAATCTGCTACATTTCTTTGAAGGTGTGAACAAATATGTGGATAAAGGGGAGCCAGTTGATGCAGTGTATTTAGATTTTCAGAAAGTTTTTGGCAAAGCCTCTCAAGAAAGACTCTTGTGAAAATTAAAATGCCATGGGATAAGGAGGAAATTATCTGCTGTGGACTGGGAACTGGTTAAATGACAGAAAACCGGGTAGGGTTAAATGGACAGTTCTCTCAATGGAGGAAGGTGAATAGTGGCGTGCTACATGGATCTGTATTGGGACTGATGCTTTTTAACATTTATAAGGTAATGAGAGCAATGAGCAAAGTGATCAAATTTGCAAATGACACAAAACTAGTCAAAGTTGTGAAACTGAATATGAGCTGTGTGAAATTGCAGGAGGACCATTTAAATGGCCATTTAACCCTATCCTGTTTTCTGACCAATAATCAATTCCTAATCCACAGAAGGACATTGCCTCCTATCCCATGACTTTTTAATTTTCTTAGGAGTCTCTCATAAGGAACTTTGTCAAAAGATTTCTGAAAATCCAGATAAACTACATTAACTGGCTCACCTTTATCCACATGTTTACTTATGCCTTCAAACAAATGAAGCAAATTGGTGAGGCAAGCCTTCCTTAGGCTGAAGCCATGCTGACTCTGTCCCATTAAACCATGTTTCTCTGTGTGTTCTGTAACTTTATTCTTTATAATAGTTTCCACTATTTTCCCTGGCACTATCAGGCTTACTGGTCTGTAATTTCCTGGATCACCCCTGGAACTCTTCGGTGTTACATTGACCACCCTTCAATCTTTAGGTACTACGGATGATTTTTAACACTTAAGTGCATAGTGATGTACTTGTGAAATAGAAATCCAAAGGAGTTGAACGTAGTAGGGGACAAGAGGCTGATATCCACACACTGGGAGATGTACAGTTTCGGCTGGAGTATTACCAGGTATAAGAGCAGAGGTGGCAAAACACATAACCAAGCACGTTCAACAGCTTTTCAGCTAACTCTGGGCTCAGAGAACCATTCTAACGTCATCCTGCTTGTCAACAGAGAAATATTTAATAAAGTCACCGATTTAACTACAAGACATTCCTGGCTATAAAGTTCTATACATTCTCACTTTCACATAGAAGACAGATACATTACACACACATGTATGTGGGTGTCAGTTTTCATACAGTAAGGTTAAAGACCACCAGGTAAATGAACCTTCATCTCTGACTGGAAATGCATCCCTCTTTCCAAGCTACGTATGACTGAATATCTATGTGGGACCCCACAATTTATGCATTCAGATTTAGGCCTTCTTTTTAAGCATAGTTGCCCAGCTAAATTTAGCCAAGTAGCTTTTAAAATATCATGTTTTCCAGTTAAATTTACAAACTCTGCCCCAGGAATTCCCCTTTTATAACCAGCTAAATCTATGCTGGTAGCACTTTCATGTGAATAAATTTAATTGGGTAAATGTGAAATTTTGAAATGCTAAGGTTTACCTGGTTTAAAACAGTTTTTAAAAAAATCTTTTGATATTGATGCCAAATGGCTTATACAAGGAACCTCATCCCTGAACCAACTCAATCCAACCAAGTGATCTATAGTTTTATTTAAACAAATTCAGAACCCAAGACAATCTCATCCTATCAAAGCACCGCTGCCTAGTTAACCCAGCATATGCTCCTAACCTACTACCCAGACTTCTTTACCTTTTTTGACGTATTATCCCAGGAGTCCAAGATATGATTCAACAGCAAACTGTAAACAGATGTACACATTTTTAAAATTTACATTTTCTTTTGCATACTTACAATAATTTTAAATCTGTTGATTTTATAATCACCTCAGAATTAATATTTAACTTTTTTTGTTTAAATTAAAACAGAGGGGATTTATCTAGGGCAGGAGTTCTCAACCCAGTCCTCAGGACACACCCAGCCAGTCAGATTTTCAGGGTACCCTCAATGAATATGCACAAGATAGACTTGCATACAATGGAGATAGTGGATGCAAATTTATTTCATACATATTCACTGTGGGTACCCTTAAAACCCGAATGGCTAGGTGTGTCCCGAGGATTGGGTTAACAACCACTGATCTAGGGTATTCAGTTCAATACAAGAAATGTTTAATTTTGATTGAAACTAATCTACAGTTCTGTGCCCAAAGTCTTCCTACCCTTCAATGTTTTTCACATTTTGCTGTCAAAAAGCATTAAAATAGGAGTTTGTTTCACTGATCTATATAACATACACTTTACTTTCAATGTGAAATAAGAATTATAGAAATATTCCAAAAGTAATTAAGAATAAAAAAACCCAAAAATTCCTAATTACAGAAGTCTTCACATCCTTTGATTCAGTCAGTATTGGAGAAAGCTCTTTTTGCATCAGCAACAGCCATGAATCATTTAGAAAAAGAGATTACTAACTTTGCATTGTGGGATAGTGCTGCTTTTGTTCATTCTTTTTGACACAATAGCTTGCGCTCTTTCAAGATGACACAATCAACTATGGGCTGCAATCTTCCTTTCTTTTCAGTCTGGACTTTGACTAGGCCACTTGGTGACATTCACTTTCAGATAATCCTGCTGAAAGATGACTCATCTCCCTAGTCACAGGTCGATGGCAGACGAACAGGAGTTCCACCAGGATCTACCTGTACCATTTATCTTTTCATACATCTCCACAAGCTTCTACCCCCACTGCTGCAAAGTATAACCACATCATGCAGCTACCACCATGCTTTTTACAACACACACACATTGCTTAGCATTGAGACCAAATGTTCCACTCATCACAACACAAAACCTCCTTCCACATGTGCAGTGTTGCCTACGTATTTGCAAAAGCAAAGCTGCATATCACATGGCTTCCCTTCAGCAGTGATACGAACTGAACATTACTGGTATATGTGACAATAGCCAAACAGGGACCACCAGGCCTCAATCTAATTAATAATTACGTTGAAAAGGACCGTCAGTAATATGCACTGAACACTATCAGTATATGACTGGCAACATCCAAAAAGGGACCTCCAGACCTCAATCTAACTAATTATGTTGAAAGGAGCATCAGTCAATAGTTATAGTTGGGTGGTATTGGCTTGTGACCATAAACTGTCAATCCACTATTCCATAAAAAGGACATCACTTGGTCTTTATGTCCCCAAATTGTCAATGTTTCATCAAAAAATGGCAGTAGCGTGCTTGGCCTATTATCTGGTCGGAAGTCAGTAGGCAAAGCTTGTCACATACAAAGTAATGTATTTTGAGTGTCAAGACGGTGGCAGATACATAAGGAAGCAATTAAACCTCTTTTGATGTAGACAGCTTCAGCTTTGTCACATTCAAACCTCCTTTGGGTACACCAAATATTAAGCTGAGTTTGAGACCACCACTTTAACATCAGGTGCAACTAGAGTGGAGTGATATCAAAGAAAAAGACTGGAAGCGTTGATTACACTGGAATTTGAGAAATTACTATGGATACCATTCTTAAACTGGTAAGGCAACATCAACAGCCACTGTCTTGTGTACCAGCATCTGTATGTACGCATTAGCTGTAACACCGAACAATGAATGAATGGCAAAAACATGTGCCATCATGTCTTGTTTCTGTCTTCTGGAAGAAAGGCTTTGGATTTACAAGTGTCTCAGACTATTGTTCAGGCAGCAACTTATTCGAAGCATAGCAACAAAGATTCTCCAGGAGGTCTAAATTTGAAAGAGACCCCACCGTTGAAGACACTGAATTGGCTTCCTGAGGCAGCTAGCAGGCAGTTGTAAAATGTTGTGCACTGCCTTTAAATTCTTTTTAGGTATGGAAATGGTAGGTGCCTGGTTTTTAAGAAGCAGATTGGTTTAAAATGTGTCAGAGTTGGCTGTATTTTGGGCATATAAATTGGCATGACGACCTTACAGGTGGTGGTAGCAGATAAAGATTTGCTGCAAGTCCCTTCGAAAGTGTTGAAAGTTTCCATAGTAGCAAGTTAATTATATGCTTAACAATGCTATATTAAAGATTTATTTAGAGCCAGTACAGTTTAGATCTGTGGTACAAGATGTTATAAATTCTTTAGATTATTGTAACCTGGGATTAGTACATAAATTAATCAAGACAATGCAGAATGCGCAGAATATGATAGCTAGATACTTGATGGGACATGAATAAATGATAAAATGGTAGTGTGGCCCCTTTAAGAGAGTTACACTGTTTGCCTACTTGAGAATGCTGTGTTTTAAAATTATTAGTACAAACTTTTACGGTGTTGCAAAACCAAACACGGCAAGTATATGAATGCCTCCATCAGTATAACCCTAACAATCCTCTGAGGTCAATAAAAGACAATAGGCTAATGTACCTTGATAAATGTGTGATGAAAAAATAAATCTAGAGGAAAATAATTTTAAAGATGTGGCGGACAGACTGGTGAAAAACTGAGGAGCTAAAGAATATACCTTTACTAATGTGCAATTCCTTTTTCCCACTATTAGTTTTTTTTCATAGATATGTGATTTTATATTATGCTTTTACATTATTCTATAAGACATTGTATACTATCGACTGGGGTTTCCCAAGAAAAGGTGAAGTTATTATGCTATATAAGCCTGTCATCAAGATGTTTGTTGCAAATTAGCTTCTACTTCTAGCAGACTCTCATTTGACTTCCTCTAATAAGAATCTTTTTAGCAGAGCAGCTCCAGTTTAATAGAATTCTTTACCTGTCAAAAATAATTCAGCACCTGATTACTTCACAGCACCTACACAATAGGTATTTTATTGCTAATTTTTAATAGTTTATTATTTTAATTTTGGAAAGCATGTTTATAATCACTCTTGAAATTATTTTAAACAATCCTAACTACAGGCTGATGTATGGTATATAAAAATTCTGATTGTGGCCTAGAGGTTAAGGTGGTGGACTTTGGTCCTGGGGAACTGAGGAACTGAGTTTGATTCCCACTTCAGGCACAGGCAGCTCCTTGTGACTCTGGGCAAGTCACTTAACCCTCCATTGCCCCATGTAAGCCGCATTGAGCGGGAAAGCGCGGGGTAGAAATGTAACAAAAATATAATTGTTATTCTTCCTATAAATGAAATAAGGTTGGTTGGATGGATGTATGGTGGACTTTTGAAAGTTTTAAGAATCTGCGGAGAATAAGAGTGATTGTTTTGTTCAGAAGAGTTATAGGCTATAACTAACTCCACCACTAGAAGTCAGTCATCCTGGCATGGGAATAATAGCTAACCTGGTTTGTAAATGTAAACCCAGAGATTGCTGATAAACTGAAGGGAAGGACTTTGGTGTAGTGGAAACAATCAAAGGGTAAATGTGAAGTTCTTTGAGAAACGAGGAATATATATATACTAGTAAAAAAAGGCCCGTTTCTGACACAAATGAAACGGGCACTAGCAAGGTTTTCCTCGGAGTGTGTATGTTTGGGAGAGTGTATGTGAGAGTGACTGTGTGAGAGACAGAGTGAAAGTGTAAGTGTAAGTGTGTGTGTGTGAGAGAGTGAGTCTGGGTGTGAGTGTGTTTGTGAGAATGAGAGTGTGTGCAAGTGTGTATGTGAGACACAGTGTGAGAGAGTGTGTGTGTGTGTGCGAGAGAGTGTGTGAGAGACACAGATTCTCTGTGAGTGTATGAGACCAAGCGAGTGTGTGAGTGACTGTGTGGCACATAGAGAGTGAATGTGATACAGTGTGAGACAGAGTGTGTGAGAGTGAGAGTCAGAAAGACATTGTATATGAGAGAGAGAGTGTGTGTGTGTGTGACAGAGATACCTCCCTTCCTGTGTCTCTCTGGTGTCAGGCCCCCTCCCCTCTGTCTGTGGTGTCAGATTCCCGCCACTGCACCCAAGCAATTGGTGTGCTGGAGGAGGGGGAGGGGGGATGTGTTGGGGGGGGGGGGGGGGTTCAGGTTGGAAGAAGAGGGGTGTGGGGGGTTCAGGAAGCGCTACCAGATGCGAGTGAGAGAGTGTGTGTGTGTGGGGGGGGGGAGGGCAGTGGGTTCAGGAAGCGCTGGCAGATGAGAGAGAGAGTGAGTGTGTGTGTATGGGGTTTCAGGAAGCGCTGCGAGATGAGTGAGTGTGTGTGTGTGTGTGTGTGTGGGGGGGGGGGGGGGGGGTTCAGGAAGCGCTGCCAGATGAGAGAGAGAGAGTGTATGTGGGGGGAGGGGGGTTCAGGAAGCGCTGGCAGATGAGAGTGAGAAAGAGTGTGTGTGTGTTGGAGGGGTGTGTGTGGGGGGTTTCAGCTTGGAAGAGGAGGGGTGTGTGGGGGTGTCTGTAAGTGCTGCGAGATGAGTGAGTGAGTGTGTGGGGGGGCGGTTTATCAAGTGTTTCCACATGAGAGTGTGTGTGTGTGTGGTGGGGGGGCTTCAGGAAGCGCTGCCAGATGAGTGAGAGTATGTGTGTGTGTGTGTGGGGGGGGGTTCAGGAAGCGGTGCAATATGAGAGACTGAGTGTGTGCGTGTGTGTGTGTGTGTGTGTGGGGGGGGGGGGGTTGCCACATGAGTGAGTGAGTGTGTATGTGGGGGGCAGGGATTTCAGGAAGCGCTGCCAGATGAGAGAGAGAGAGAGACTGAGTGTGTGTGTGTTTGGGGGGGGGGGGCGTTGAAGTGTGGCCAAATGAGAGTGTGTGTGTTTGGGGGGGGGGGTGGTCAGGAAACACAGCCAGATGAGTGAGTGGGGGGGGGGGGGGGGGGGGGGTAAAATTGCGACAATTAAAGTACAGTGGGGCCCTTTTACTAAGCTGCGTAGGGGCCTACGTGCGCCCAACGCATGCCAAATTGGAGTTACCGCCTAGTTACTGCGTAACCCTTGCGGTAATTTCAATTTTGGCATGCGTCTGCTACGCACGTCCGAAAAATATTTTTTATTTTCTGATTTGGGGCAGCTAAACACGTCAAGTGGCATTTGACGCACATAGACCATTACCGCCCGGTTACCACGCGAAACCTTACCGCTAGGTCAATGGCTTACGGTAAGGTCTCAGACCCAAAATGGACCCGTGGCAATTTTCATTTTGCCGCACGTCCATTTTCGGCAAAATATAAAAAGACAATTTTTTTGTAGGTGCACTGAAAAATAATTCCCCTGCGCCCAAAACACACATCTACACTACCGCAGGCCATTTTTCAGTGCACCTTAGTAAAAGGACCCCATATAGGCTACTGTCGAAATGGTTTAATCTATCCTGCCCAAACGCGTAGCACTTTCAATAATCATACATCCTCTTTCACAGATCCTGCAAAACTTCAAGAATATCTGGATTCCTTGAAAATGTCATAGCCTTCAAGCTCATTGTATAAAAGGAATTCATTTCATTTGTAGAATGTGTGTGTATCGTTCTATTCACAATAATCGCATCAAGTTGCAGTTATGAAAACCAAACCTGATCAGACTACACAACTATGAGTATGTCTGAAGATAGTGGAATACCTTAATTAAATGATAATATACTGCTTTGACAAAAATTTTGAAAGCACAGTACTTTTGGCGATATCCTGCAAGGCTGCATAACGCAAGCTATACATTATCCCAGCACTTGATGACAAAAATAATCAACCTTTGTCTACCTCAACGTTTACTGTCAAGCTGTAACTTAAACAATTGTCTTGTGTTTCTGATGAAAATAACTTTGAAATTCAAGATAAACATATTGGTATTGGAGAAAATACATATGATTAAGATGTTTGTGATTCTACCAGCCCCATGCCACCTTGATAAGCAGAAGTTGTGCCTCTGAAATTTATTCGAACAGTCAAAAATGACTAATATCTTCCAAATTATTACTCATTTGTGCTCATTGAGCACTCTTCATATAAAAACTACTTTGACTTAATCACGTAGCTCCTTCTGTGCCAAACTCACATATTTTTGCTGCACAGACTATGTTGTTATATTATTTAATGCTATGGTCATGTCAATCTCTTCTACAGTATGTGGGTGGGGCTTCCAGTTTTTGAGGTTTGGCGTGTGGGCGGGGGGGGGGGGGGGGGGGGGGGGGGGTGTTGGATGTCGGAACTGTGGACTCCGGACCTTTGGAGGTGTTTTCCCTTTCCGCGGGTGGCTCGGCAGGGGGAGGAGTAGGGAAACTACTCCTCCCCTTGCGTGGGTGCGATCAGTTTGGTTTTTTTTTTCCGCCCTCGACGTCATGACGTTTGACGCGAGGGCGGGGCAGAGACGGCTGGCTGGCTTCACCACATGAATCCACGAATCCTTCAGGGAGTGTTTGAGTGACTTCAGAACGTTCACGGTGCGTTTTATTATATTAGAAGATTCCCTTTATGTTAAGGTTGTAAATTTTTTAAGTCTTATCAGGTTTTCAGAACTTCACCGTTAAGGCTGAGGTACGATAATTGTTAATCATCCTAATTTCTAACTCCCGTTGCTCTATATATGTTTCACCTCTGTTGACACTCTATTCATGTCTATTATGTACTGTATTGACATTTATATGTGGCATATTATGCTATAATGTGTACTGTTTGAATATTTTTTTTCTGCTGAAATCATATATTGCCTATGTCCAGATTATTTTTGCTTTTATTTTATTATTTATTTGGATTTTGCTCACACCTTTTTCAGTAGTAGCTCACGGTGAGTTACATTCAGGTACGCTGGGTAGTCCTCTGTCCCTGGAGAGCTCACAATCTAATTTTGTACCTATGGCAATGGAGGGTTAAGTGACTTGCCCAAGATCACAAGGAGTAGCAGTGGGATTTGAATTGGCTACCTCTGGATGTCAAGACTGGTGCTCTAACCAGTAGGCTACTCCTCTGGCTTTATGCTGCCAGGTGAATTTCTCCAAAAAGGCAGTACATTTCTAATAAAATAAATGAATTTAAAAAACATTTCCCAAGGCAAGGAGTTCCACAGTTCTGAGCCTTGCCCATTAACGCTCTATTACTTGTTATTACTTACCTGCACAAGTTCTTAGATGGAATGGTCAATCTTATTGCCTGATTGGATCATAATTAGCCAGGGCATAGTTCAGATACAAAATTAAATTCTATTTTAGCTTTTAATGGAAGCTAGTGTAGCTGACCCAAAATTGGTATAACATGTTCAAACTACCTGCCCCCAGTATTAAATTTGGCTGCTAAATTTTGCACTATTTTAAGTTTTTGCAATTATTTATCAGTAAGACGGATATTACAATAGTTCATCTGCGATAGTATCAGAAATTGAATTACTTCTTGCAGGTGTTTAGTCACAAACATAACATAGTAACATAGTAGATGACGGCAGAAAAAGATCTGCATGGTCCATCCAGTCTGCCCAACAAGATAAACTCATATGTGCTACTTTTTGTGTATACCTTACCTTGATTTGTACCTGTCCTTTTCAGGGCACGGTCCTTTTCAGACCGTGTAAGTCTGCCCAGCACTATCCCCGCCTCCCAACCACCAGCCCCTCCTCCTACCACCGGCTCTGGCACAGACCGTATACGTCTGCCCAGCACTATCCCCGCCTCCGGCTCTGCCAGCCAATCTCGGCTAAGCTCCTTAGGATCCATTCCTTCTGAACAGGATTCCTTTGTTTGTCCCACGCGTGTTTGAATTCTGTTACCGTTTTCATTTCCACCACCTCCCGCGGGAGGGTATTCCAAGCATCCACTACTCTCTCTGTGAAAAAATACTTCCTGACATTTTTCTTGAGTCTGCCCCCCTTCAATCTCATATCATGTCCTCTCGTTCTACCTCCTTCGCATCTCCGGAAAAGGTTCGTTTGCGGATTAATACTTGTCAAATATTTGAACGTCTGTATCATATCACCCCTGTTTCTCCTTTCTTCCAGAGTATACATGTTCAGGTCATCAAGTCTCTCCTCATAGTCTTGTAACGCAAATCCCTTACCATTCTTGTAGCTTTTCTTTGCACCGCTTCAATTCTTTTTACATCCTTCGCAAGGTACAGCCTCCAAAATTGAACACAATACTCTAGGGCCCAGATGCATCAACCAAACGTTAAAAAATAAGAATAGTAAAAGTGCTTAACGATTTAAAAAAAAAAAAAAAACGAGGCATGCACTACAAACACACTCCAGAAATGTTCGGATCGGTATTGCAAAGTAGGATGTATCACAGAATCGTTAAACCCATCGTTAATCAGCGCCTAAAGTATGCGCAGAGCAGCCCAAGCATTATGCTGGCTGCTCTGCGCATGCCACATAGGCCCAGCTGTCAAAACAAAAATAAAAACCCCACAAACACGTGTGTTTTGGGAGGGGGCAAAGGCACTCGTCATGAGCGTCCTGTATGGATGCCTTGCCCCCCCCCCCCGCTGCTTCCCGCTTCCCCACCCCCCCCCCCCCGCACGAAAAATCTCCAATTTTAGCAGCCCCGGGCCAGCCCTCCTCCCCTCCTGCATTCTCCCACACTAGCTCCGCCTCCTGCCATGCTCCGGTCCCGTGCCCCGCCCCGCCGCCCCCCCTTTGGTCGTGGCTGCCGCTCCCCCCCTCCAACGACCCCCCCCCCCTTTGCCTTACCGGCTCGTGCAGCACCTGTCACCTCTGCTGCACGGGCAAGAACAGTGCCGATCAGCTGTTCTTGCCCGTGCAGCAGAGGTGACAGGTGCTGCACGGGCCGGTAAGGCAAAAGGGGGGGGGGGGTCGTTGGAGGGGGGGAGCGGCAGCCACGACCAAAGGGGGGGCGGCGGGGGCGGGGCACGGGACCGGAGCATGGCAGGAGGCGGAGCTAGTGTGGGAGAATGCAGGAGGGGAGGAGGGCTGGCCCGGGGGAGGGGGGGGGGGCAAGGCATCCATACAGGACGCTCATTACGAGTGCCTTTGCCCCCTCCCGATCCTTTTTTTTTTTTTTTTCTTTTTTGGTGCTGAGGGAGAGGGGAGCAGCGGCGACCTGGGGCGTCAATAAAGGACGCCCCTGACGCGTTTTCGCCCCCCCCCAGTTATTTTTTTTATTGGATTTTGTAAACTTCTAGCAGACAGACAGCCCTAACGAGAGGTACAGACTCTCGTTAGATTTCACGGTGTTCTCCTGCGTTAAACGAATAGGAAAAGGTTAGTGCATGTCATTTCAATGGGATTTGTAGAAGAATTGCTCATCTGCATTCAGTTTTCGTTAGCTGCTACTGTCGTTGGAAAATAGGCTTTAGTGCATGGAAAGGATAGGAAATTCTTCCTTGAGGGCTCATTTAACGATGAAAAACGTTTAGTGCATCTGGGCCTAGGTGGGGCCTCACAAACGACTTATACAAGGGCATCAACACCCCCTTTCTTCTGCTGGTTACACCTCTCTCTATACAGCCTAACAACCTTCTAGCTACGGCCACCGCCTTGTCACACTGTTTCGTTGCCTTCAGATCCTCAGATACTATCACCCCAAGATCCCTCTACCTATCTGTACCTATCAGATTCTCCCCGCCTAACACATACGTCTCCCGAGGATTTCTATTCCCTAAGTGCATCACTTTGCATTTCTTCGTGTTTAGTCACAAATAAGGCTTTATTCGACAAAGCCATTTAAGATTAAAGATGCTTTCTTTATAATAAAATTAATATGATGTCCTAGTATTAAGAATTAAACTGTGGTTAACATATGAAATGTTTAAGCTGTGTTGTCATTTCTTGTGATTATGAGAACCTATACTTTGAGAAACCAAGCCATTTTCAGACATTTCCACATGAAGATCCATCTGTGATCCAATCTAAACAGCTTCTTGAAAAACAGAGCTCCAACTACTAAAATTGATGAGGTAAGGGAATTCAACACACCTGCTTGAACACTGATAGCTAGAATGTTTTGTGGAGTTGGTGACAGGCCAAAACTTAAGTCAGCAATTTCTTCATCCACCTTTTTGTGTTTCATAGGGAAATTCACTACAAGCAGGAGGGGAAGGTTCACTTGAATATTTTCTTTCCTCTAAAGAAGATTCCAGTGAACAAAATGAATATCTGGGTAATAGCCAGTTCAAATTGGGATACTTCTGCTCTGAAGAAATAGTGTTCCTGCCTTGTGGTTCAGAATCTGAACACAGACAACAGATAAACCTATTGGATCTTGAGATAAATGGTGTGTGTTTCTGCACAGCACCCATGGATTGAGATACTTGCAAAGTGGCAGTTTCCTGATACTGGACCAGTGGAAGATCTTTATAGTAGCCTTTAACAAAATTATAGAAGTGAATGCAGATGCTCTGATAGGGACAGCAAAATTGAAGGAACTTGTCAGCCACTGTGACCAGTACCAGAGTGGACACCAGCTGAGGCTGGACTGAAGATTACTGCACAGCAGATGTCTGTGCTGTACAGATTAATGCCAATGATTTTTGTGTTGCTTGCACCACTGTTTTATCTGTACTGGACGACAACAAAGTTCTCTGTGCTGAGGGTACAAAACGTTTAGTATTGCCTTGGAGACTTTTAGATGGTGCAGATAGGACAGGAGATACCTGTAGGTGTTTGCACTTAGAGGTCTATGCTGAGGTACTAGCACTTTTCCACTGCTTTAAAGGGAGAGTTTGATGTTGCGTTAAAGGTACATGCACTATTGCATTATGTGCATACTTTCACCTTAATGTAGGGTGGACAACTTTCAGAAAGCCTACTTCCACCCCTAAAGCACTTTAACCTATGAAAATGCTTTTGAAAATGACCCTTGTAAAGAGGTAAATCTGAAAATAATATTTAGGCCATTTTAAAGGCTGGCAAGAAAAGGTATTACTCCATAAAACATTAAAATACAATGGGAGTGGGGGAGATGGCACTTTTTTTTCAGCAACTCTGAACTGACCTCATGGACCTTTTTTTGTGTAGGTTCCCTCTATTTTATAACCACCAGCTAAGGCAGTCATAGTGACAAGTCAATAGCTCCCCCTAGAACTCAGTACGTTTTTCCTAAGCTCAGATAGTGATACCACTAAGCAATGGAAGAGACTCCCATCACCTTAGATCTGCCAACAGTACACTTAGCCAGCCAAAGTCTGAATTTTCTGCAAGAGAGCCTCATATGAACTATAAAGTGAACATACTTACCTGTAGCAGGTATTCTCCAAGGACAGCAGGCCATTCATTCTCACATGTGTGTGACATCATCCACATTGCCCAGTGTGCTTTTAAAGTATATTTGATTTTAAGAGCACACACTAGCATCCCCACTGCACATGCGCTGAGTGTCTTCCCCCCACTCGACAGCACAGGACCAGAAGTACAGTACAACAGCAATGAAAAAACTCCAAGGAAGGAGGGAGGGTATGTGAGAATGAATGGCCTGCTGTCCTCAGAGAATACCTGCTACAGGCATGTATCTTCACTTTCTCTGAGGACAAGCAGCTATATTCTCACATGTGGGAATCCCTAGCTACCAGGCTCATCAAAAACAATACATCAATTGGAACTCACAAATGTGAGATCAAAATAATTAACCTGAAACTATATACACACTGTGTTAGGGCGCAGCCTGGAACAGAACAAAATCAGCCTAGGATGGTGGAGTTGGACTCTAGACCCCAAATAAATTCTGCAGAACTGTCTGTCCAAAGTGACTATCGTGTCAGGTATCCTTCTGAAGACAATACCGAGATGTGAATGCGTGGACTGAAGACCACAGAGTCAGCCCAGCCTGGGTGCAAGTGAAAGAAATGCAATCTGCCAGCCAATTAGAGATTGTGTGTCTCCTGATGGTGACCCCCATCCTGTTGGGATCAAAAGAATTAAAAGGCTGGGTGGACTGACTGAAGGACCTAGTCCACGCCAAGTAAAAGGCCAATGCTTGCTTGCAGTCCAAGGTGTGCAGTGTAAATTTCCAAGAGGCTTGGGAAAGAATGTTGGAACTGGTTTAGATGGAACTCTGGCACAACCTTACGTAGGAACTTAAGGTGTAAGCGGAGAACTACTCTAATGATGAAATTTAGTGTAAACTGGATCTGCTACTAGGGCTTGAAGCTCACTGACCCTGTGAGCTGAAGTAACAGCCATCAAAAATAAGACCGTCCCAGGTCAAGTACTACATATGACAAGAATTCAGCGGCTCAAAAAAGAGATTTCATCAGCTGGCTAAGGATGACATTGAGGCCCCATAGCACAGCGGAAGTTTTACAGAGGGCTTTGTCAAAAGCAAACCTCTCAAGAAGCAAACTAGAGGCTGTCCAGAGATGGGCCTGCCTTCCACACAGTGATGGTAAACACTAATTACACTGAGGTGAACCATTATAGAGTTGGTCTTAAGACCAGCCTCAGAAAGGTGTAGAAGGTATTCAAGCAGGGCCTGTGTAGGGCAAGGAACAGGATCTAGGGCCCTGCCCTTACATCAGACAGCAAGCCTCCTCCATTTGAAAGAGTAACAACTATTCATGGAATCTTTCCTGGAATCCAGCAAGACCTTGGAGACACTCTCAGGAAGATGCAAGGAAAAACATTCTAAGCCCTCAACATCCAGGTTGTGGGGGCCATGTACTGGAGTTTGGGATGCAGAAGACATCCCTCATTCTGCATGATGAGTAGGAAAACAGTCCAGTCCAATTTCCAGGGTTCTTTGGAGGATAACTCCAGAAGAAGAGGGAACCAGATCTGTCTGGGCCAATAGGGGGTGATCAGGATCATGGTTCTGCAGGCTTGCTTGAGTTTCAGCAAAGTCTTCCCCATAAGAAGTATAGGAGGATACGCTTGAAGAAGGCATCCAACTCTTGTTGGTCATGTGCCCTGACCCTGGAACAATGGAGTGGCAAGAGATCCACTGAGGGGGTGCCCTTCTCTTGGAAAATCTTGCAGGTAACACTTGTGTGGTTGCACTACCTTGCTCAGTCTGTCAACCAGGGTTTAGGATTTGCCCACCAGGTATGTGGCCCTGAGAACTACCCTGTTCCGGACCACCCATTCCACATCCTTACAGTCTCCTGACCGAGGGTATGATCCGGTACCCCTTTTGTTGGTGTAATACATTGCAATCTGATTGTCCGTTTGAATGAGTACAATTTGATTGAATCAACTTCTATGAAAGCCTTTAGAGCATTCCAGATTGCCCATAGCTCCAGGAGGTTGATCTGAAGATCTGCTTCCTGAGCTGATCAAACACCCTGGGTGCGAAGCCCATCCAGATGAGCCCCCCCACCACAGGTGGGATGCATCAGTCATCAGCACTTTCTGGGGCTGTGCAATTTAGAATGGAAGTCCCATGGTCAAATTGGCCCAAATCATGTAACAGAGGAGGGAGTGAACCAACTCCGGCGTTACATGAATGACATCGACTAGGTTTCCAAAGGCCTGGCACCGTTGGGAACCTAGAGTCCACTAGGAGGTCTCATGTGAAGACATGCCATGGGTGTGTGTTACATGCACTGTGGAGGCCATGTGGGCCAGCAACCTCAACATTTGCCAAGCTGTGACCTGCTGGCTAGCTTGAATCCGAGTGGCGAATGCGACTAGACCGTCCACCCTCAGCAAGGGGAAAAAGGCTCGTGCCTGCTGTGTATGTAGAAGGGCTCCAATGAACTCCAACTGTTGAACTGCGAGCAGATAGGACTTGGAGGAAATTAAAATGAACTCTAGTAGCTGTAGCACCCAAAGAGTTCTCTGCATGGACTCCTGAGCACTGTCCCTCAACGTACTCTTCACCAGCCAATTGTCCATGTAGGAAAACACAGGACTCCTAGTCTGCATAGTAACACCGACTACCACTACACACTTGGTGAAAATCCTGGAAGCTGATGCAAGGCTAAATGGCAACATGCCGTACTGGAAGTGGTGTGTTCCCACCCAAAATCCGAGATACCTCCTGTGGCTTGGAAGTATCAGGATGTGGGTGTAGGCATCCTGTAAGTCCGGAGAAAAACCCTGAAGGTAAGGCACAAAAAAGCTTGAAAAATCAACTCATGCACCAAATGCTACGAGGAGCGCAGGACAGGGCGTTGATCATGGTGGAAAAAGGTAGACTGCTGGTCTTGCACTCTTATGGTGGGTGGATAGGCACTTGCGTATGCGTGGTGGGGACACTAGTGTGTGCTCTTAGGCTTTAAAAGCACTCTGCACTGGGCAGTGTGGATGATGTCACCCACATGTGAGAATATGGCCTGCTTGTTCTTGGAGAAAAAATTTATTTGATTATTCCTTTAAAACAAAATACATGCTGATAAGTTGGAATCTGTTTCTAATCCAATGAAGTAGAGAAGTTAACTCCTAAACAAAGTCAAGAACATGCAAGGTGACATCTGTCAACTAAGACCCAATCTAGGGTTCATATTTGTAAATATATATCTGTTACCTGGACTGTGACAAATGCTTAGTGTAAAGTTGTCGCCAAACACTGAAGCTGAGAGGATCCATATTCAAGCACTCGTTCATGCAGGTCAGAAGCTAAATAAATAATTGAAGCCATTAGAACACATCTGCTAGCACTTTACATTTATAAAATTAGAGCAAATCCTCCATTCTGTAAGAGGCATCGACTCAGTCCAAAAAATGTATACGTCATTAACGTGTGTAATTAAACACCGCAAGATGCTTTGTATTCCTTACACATGCACTTCTACTAACAGAATATCAGCATAGTTTTAATAGGTTGATCACTTGTTTGTATCAGCTGTTGAAAAGGCATTAATGGTACAAAATATATTCAAAATAGAAATCAACAGCAACCCATTCAGGAGCAGCCAACCTCCTTCTCCAAACCAAGAGTCATTTCTCTTTTGCTTCAGTGAAGCGCAATTGCTTTTAATAATAATGCCCTCCTGAGCAGACTTTTGAAATACAAAGAAATTGATGTATGTACAAGTTAACTATGCCTGTGAACACTAATAACACTAATAATATTAAGTATGTCAAAAGACTCTGCAAATACTTTTGAATGTTTGTAAGGGTCTCTCACCTCCTTTTTCATGTCGGGAGGACAGTGTGGTGTAGCTCTGGACAGGAAGGAGGGGAAATATGTGTGTAGGGTAGTTTCAGGTTTAGCTCCAAATGCCAGCACTTTAAGCCTGGGATACAACTGCTGCAACTGATCCTGTAGGCTTTTAAACAAAGTTAAATATATACATAAAATATTCAAATAACTGTTGCTTCATTCTATCTTTTATGCAAAATTTATAAATACTCATTTCAGAAACATGCAAGGTAGTTATAATGGATGTTAAGTACTAGATCACACTTCCTCTGAAGTGATGAGCAGTTAAAGCCTCATTATGGAAATGAAATAGTGAGGCAGTGGTTACTCAGGATTATCCAACATCTAATATTATTACCCTATGTAATAAGGTTTTTAGCATAGAAAATATCTTGGTAAAACTACCACACTACAGGGGCAGCAGGGTTGGCATGCAAATTGGGAAAGGAGGAATTTGCTCCCAATGATGTGACAAGTACATTTGCAATTTTTGATACCATCTTTTCATAGTAGATTTGTTGTAATACTCATCCCTATCTTTACACTCTCTTCATGCATCCTCACTCACTGTATTCCACATGCACCGGAGTATAATCCAATGGGATGTCCAATTCTGTGATTCCTTGTATCCCCAAAATGACCAGATGAAAGGGCAGTTCTACCATGTGTGTCTGAAGTCACCTCTCTGACCATAACTTCATCAGCAAAGATTTGATGTCTCTGGGGCTATTTTATGCAGCTTATCTGGGGTCATATGTGTCTGAAATAGTATTCTATATTGTGTGTCCAAACATACTGCACACATGGATGTTTTGTATGTGTTGTCCCATTTCTTTCCACTGTTCCTGTGTCCATGAGCCTCCTTTATCTCTTTACTACTTACTTTGATAGAGAAGTATTACCTTAAGGCTCCAACACTTGCGTACTTTATACAACTTTCTATCATCTTTTTGCGACTATGGCAGCTCTTAAACAATTCCCCCATTGATTTGTTTTCATACACGATCCTTTGTGTATTAAAATAGTGTAAAACCTGTAAAATCAAGAATACCATTGGGGCCTTCCCACAGGTCTCCTATCTCTTGCCTAATTAGGAATTACCATTGTGGTTTCATACAATCAAGTGGCAGTGAAGGACTGCTTCACTTTTGCTACCCAAGGCTGATCATGTCAATGTAAAGATTATTGTGACTTTGTGTTTGTCTCCTGGATGAGCTGAGTTTGCAGGGCTGAGGCTGGATAGGGTTCTTCCCAGTACTGCCTTAGTCTGGCTGTACAGTCCTAACAATAGACATGAGGCATTATAATTATAATCTTATTCCAGCATGATTTTGCTATTTTTCAATGCATTGTTTGAGGAGGAACAATCTGTGCAGCAGACTCTGGGATCTTAGTATATGTCTTTCTAGAGCTCCCACAGGCATTTTATCTTAGGGGTTAAAAGTGGATCTTGGGTGGTGGAAGAGGGAGAGATGGGCGATAATTGCTTTGTATTGTGCTTCTTCTCAACTCAAGCATTTACTTTGCTAGGGACATTTACTTTTGCCCTACCATCACCCCTCCTTTGGATAAAATGTGAACCTTCATTCTACTTCTATATGGTTGGTAGTTGTGTGGTTACTTGTTGTACCAAAGATGCTTTTGTTGCGTGTTCTGAATGTATGGGAAAACATTTTAAAAAATGTATTTGTGGAAGTTTGCCTTGGCATCTGGTTTCCCACCTTATTGGATTTTCTTCTCTCTGCCTTTGGTATTATCCATGCTATTGCTATGTAAACCAGAGGGCAACAGCAACATAGAAGAATATGGAGAATAGTGTAGAGGGCCACAGATGAAACAAGGCAGAGCCAGGATAGGAAGGAAGTAACTTTATCAAAGGAGCCGACGCGGCCTGTGTTTCAATGAACATCTGCATCAGGGGTCTACATATATAAAAGCATGACAATTGAGTAAAAACGCATGCTACATACAAAGAAACATTAACATCATAATAAATGAATAGGGAGACATTAAAATATATAAATACCAGGATGATGTTAGGATAATGAAAGGTCTTCCAGTATAGGTTCCACAATCACAATGGTAAAAAGTCAATACACTGTTAAAATACATAAAATGATAATTATCAACTATATAGAATCTGGCCTTCTATTTTTTTTTTGGGGGGGGGGGGGGGGGGTCAAGGTGACTGCGGCACGGCAAGGGATTGGCGGGCCTGGAGCTGGGGTGGAGGAGATTACTTGGGGCAGGGACGGGCTACATTCCCAATGGGGACGGGTTAGAATCTAGCGAGGACAGGTTGGATTTCAGTCCCTGTGCAACTCTCTATATTGGGGAAGCCCTTTGTAAGACGTAGCAGCTGAAAATAATTGAATATATTCAAGAGTTCATCGTGGATTATAGAAAACCTGCTACTAGATAAATCTGTTGGGCTTTTTTCTTTTTTTGGAACATTTTTTTTTGATAGATTATGAGATGAATGGGTAAAAAAGGACACTCCCTACGTTTACTAATTTTAATACATATATGTGATATGTGACAGGTTTTTTTTCAGTAGTGTTTTTTTTTCTCCCCTTTGTTTTTTTAGGGGAGTTGTTTTCCCACTATTGTGTTTACTGTTGAACACACGAGTCAATGAGAGAAGCCCAAGAGGGGTTATTCAAAGTTAAAAGTGAGGCCTGCCCTGGGCAGTTGAGGCTCATTTGTTGAAATTCATTCAAAAGTGAAAGTGTTCTTTTTTTCTATAGGTAAAATATATTTTAATGTGTCATTCATTATGCTCTTAATATTTTTTTGTATTTACAATACGTTATTTGTCGTGTTTTTATGCTTGTAGACCCAACGCAGGCATTCGCCAACACGTGGGCCAGTCAGGTCCTTGAATAAAGTTGTCTCCTTGGTATCCTGGCTCCACCTCGTCGTTTCATCTGTGGTCCTCTACACTATTATTGCTCCATGCTATTGCCATGGACAAGTGTTTACACTGATCTGTACCAACACAGAAAAATGAAGGCAGATAAGGACCATATGGCCTAACCAGTCTGTCCACCCATGCCATCTACTCTCCCCATCACTCCCACAGAGATCCTATGGTACTTGTCCCAAGCGCTCTTGAATTCAGATACTGTTTTATCTCCACCACTTCCACCAGGAGGCCATTCCACGAATTTATCACCCTTTCCGTGAAGTAGTATTTCCTCAGGTTACTTCCAAGTCTATCCCCTTTCACCTTCATCCTATACCTCCTCATTCTAAAATCTTGTTAAGATCCTAGTAGCAGAGTTTCATAAACTGTGTAGCAAGATATCTGATATTACATGGTGTGGTAAGATTCCTGGAATTAAGATGATACTCTCCACTTGTCTTGCCAAGATAGAGTGTTAGCTCTGCCCAATTTGTGTTATGTATTATTGGGCCTCATGATTGGTGGCCCTGAGGGGTTGGTATGGGATAGATCCAACCTTACAGCAGGTCTCACCTGAAAAAGCAGCAGGCTAGTACAGTTTAACTTCTCTACTAGACCCACCTTAAACTGCTAGGAGAATCAAACCACCCTATTTTAACACAAACTTTAGCTATCTGGAGATTCCCCTGCAAACCTCTTGGTGTCTTGCTCAAGGCATCAGCAGCTAATTCACCTTTATACCATAATCCATATCTTTCTCTGATTACTTATCTGGATACCATGGTCTGGTATAATTGTGGCCTCTGCACAGTGGTGCAACTTATTAACCATTTAGTTTTTAAGAGCTTAGACGTATTACTGTATTAAAGCACTAATAAGTCCAACTGCATAAAAACAAACATGCCGTAAACAACATGCAATAATATGGATTAGCATGCACAGACATGGTATCATACTATTGTAAATCCAACCCTTTATGAACAGTTTTTTTATTACATCAGAATTCATTATAAATGAGCTATACCTGGGTGATAAAGAATTATTTGGCATAAAGGCAAAGTCCAGGAGAGGAAAAAAGTCCTTTGGTCCTATCATTCCAAATCCTTTGGTCAGGTTTGAGTGCATCCTATAAAAACAAACATGTTCTTGTCTTTAGTTTTTGCTTTCACTTCTATGGATCAGCTTCAGCAGAGATTCTAGGTATTCACAATTATCATGATGAGTTGAACTTGAAAGAGCAAGCCTTAGCAACATTTCAAGCACACTGGAATGTTACACTGTAAAGAGAAATAAATATTTATCTATACACAGATTGTGTGTGCCGGTCAGAGCATGATATAAAATACAAAGGTCTTATATAGCCCTTTGACCAAGGCTCCTTACAGTGAGGGATTTATGATGTTTTATATAAATAACATGGAAATGAGATGAAGTCATTGCAGTTACATGCTGCTGGGTATCCAGGTGAGAGTGTTTGTTGCTCAGAACAATACCATCATGCCATTTGTACACCTCTAAATCGATTTTAGCTCAAACTTTCTGCCAGGCAATTACAGGCATCTACGAAACATCTCCAAGGCCCGGGGTTAGTCTAATAGCAACATTTGTTCTTTTGGATTTCACTACATATACCTAATTAGCTAGAATGAACCAAATCTTAGGTAGGTGGAGATCAAATTTCTCTATGCTTAGCAAATCTTATGCCCTTCATGGTGATGCAGAGGAAGAAGAAAAAACACTGCAGCTATAGTCAACTTTGCAGCACTAAAACATTCCATCTTGATCAAGTAACCATTTTTAAGAGTGCATTGTTAACTTCTCTTTACCAAGCCTATAGAAACAAGGCTTCTTTAAACAGATTTCTTAAACAACTTTTCTGAGATACAGAAATCCACCTCAGAACCTAGGTTAAGAATATTTTGTTTAGGGCAGCTGTGGGCAATCACAGTCCTCGAGGGCTACAACTCAGTCAAGTTTTTGAGATAGCCACAATAAACATGCATGAGATCTATTTGCATAAAGTGGAAGTAGTACATGTAAATCAAGCTCATGCATATTCATTGTGGATATCTCAAAAGCCTGACAGGGTTGTGGCCTTTGAGAACCATACCTGCCCATCCCAGCTTTGGGGAAAGATCTCTTCCAGTCTTGCCATTTAAAAACCCGACCGGGTTGTGGCTTTTGAGGACTGTACCCTGCCCATCCCTGGTTTAGGGAATTATCTCCAGTTGTGCCATTCACCAACAGTGAATGTCTTCTCTGGAAGAGGTGGTAAAATTTTAAACCAGGACAGCATGTACTACTGAAAGGCCAACACTTGAAAGTTAATATCTTCAAGTGCTACATAAGCTATAATTTGTTATAGGATTTTTCCCACTTTGACATCACAGCCCTGGTTATAGTTTAGAGTCAGAAGCAATTTTGGGTGCAGCTGGAGGCAGTGTCATTAAAAATGTACTAAGACTCCAGCTTCAAAATAAAAAAAAAAAAAATAAAGATGGACACATATGGTAAATTTGTCATTATATATATATATATATATTGTGATATGCAGAGCCTGTCAGCTCTCCTTGATGGGGAGAAAATGCAGGGAAGTGCCATATATCGGTATATCTATCTATATAGTCCTGTATCTAAAAGTTAAATTTACCAGTATATTAGATCCTGAACAAAAAATGTAAGCCTAATATTAGTAGAAGTCAGAATCAGACAGCAGAAAAATAGAAGAGTCAGCTGAAGGGACTCCATAGCCCTGACAACAAGATACAAATATATGAAAATATTAAGCCGGTCTACCTGGAAATTAAGGTTGTGTTCAAATCAGTTCAAACATCAGTCTTAAGAACATAATCCAGCTTATTTTCAAAAGAGAAAGATGCCCATATTTCGACCCAAATCGGGAGATGGGCGTCTTTCTACCGTGGGCGTCCAAATCGGTATAATCGAAAGCCGATTTTGGGCGTCTTCAACTGCAATCTGTCGAGGAAATGGCCAAAGTTGACGGGGGCATGTTGGAGGCTGGACTGGGGCATATTTCTCGGCCGAGAGATGGGCTTCCTCGGCCGATAATCAAAAAAAAGAAAGGCGTTTTTAGCATGAATTTGGGTCACTTTTTTTGGACCCCTTTTTTTCATGAAGTCCCAAAAAGTGCCTTAAATGACCAGATGACCACCGAAGGGAATCAGGGATGACCACCCATGACTCCCCCAGTGGTCACTAACCCCCTCGCACCCAAAAAAAACAACTTTAAAAACTTTTTTTCCCCAGTCTGTATGCCAGCCTCAAATGTCATACCCAGCTCCATCACAGCAGTATGCAGGTCCCTGGAACAGTTGTTAGTGGGTGCAGTGGACTTCAGGCAGGTGGACCCAGGCCCATCCCCCCTACCTGTTACACTTGTGGTGGTAAATGGGAGCTCTCCAAACCACCCCCAAAACCCACCGTACCCAAATCTAGGTGCTCCCCTTCATCCATAAGTGCTATGGTAATGGTGTAGAGTTGTGGGGAGTGGGTTTTGGGGAGGATTTGGGGGGCTCAGCACCCAAGGGAAGGGAGCTATGGACTTCAGAGGTAGTTTGCTTTGTTTTTTTTTTAATTGTTACAAGTGCCCCCCCCCCCCCCTAGGGTGCCTGGTTGGTGTCCTGGCATGTGAGGGGGACCAGTGCACTACGAATCCTGGCTCCTCCCACAATCCAATGCCTTGGATTTGGTCATTGTTGAGCTCAAATCCACACAAATCCGATGCATTTGGCTGGCACAAATCGTATTATCTTGGCTGGCACAAACCGTATTATCGGAAAAAAGATGGACGCCCATTTTTTTCCCCCACCAATGCAGGAGGAAGGCATCCGATGCTAGCCTGTCATGGGCCTGAAGTATGGAACAGAACTGAGGGACCTTGTGATTGAGTTGAGTGGCAAAGAGCTGCACCGAGGGGGTGCCCACGCCCGGAAGATCTCGCGGCCAACACCCATGTTGAAAGACCATTTATGCAGTTGCTTGACCCTGCTCAGTCTGTTGGCCAGACTGTTGCTTTTGCCCGTCATATAAGTGGCCCGAAGGAACATGCCGTGCCTATGAGCCCAGTGGCACATCCAAACGGCCTCCTGACATGGAGAGTGAAATCTGGTGCCCCCCTGCTTGTTGGTGTAATATATTGCAACCTGGCTGTCTGTTTGAAGGAGCACAACTTGATGAGTCTGACATCTCTGAAAATCTTTAGAGCGTTCTAGATTGCCCGGAGCACCAGGAGGTTGATCTGAAGACCTGTTTCCTGCAGGGACCAAGCTCCTTGAGTGTGAAGTCTATCCACATGAGCTCCCCAATATAGGAGAAATGCATCTGATATCAGCACCTTTTAAAGCTGAGGAATTTGGAATGGAAGTCCCAGAGTCAAATTGGACACTCCGATAACACAGTCTAGATCCCCTGTAGCGTGGCACCACTGTGGATAGGGTCCCTTGAGCATCTCTCATATGAAGAAGTGTCATGGAGTCACAAACTGTGGAAGCCATTTGGCTTAACAGCCCCAACATCTGCCATGCTGTGACCTGCTGAGAGGCTCAAACCTGAGAAGCCATAGTGACTAGAGTGTCTGCTCTCAGTTCGTGAAGAAAGGCTCAAACCTTCTGCATATTGAGCAGGGCTCCAATGAACTCCAAAATTGTTGGGCAGGGTGAAGATGGGACTTGGGGTAGTTTAAAACGAACCTCAGTAGCTCCAGCACCTTAACAGTCTACCACATGGACTCCCAAGCATCGCCCTGCGACGTGCTCTTCATGAGCCAATCATCGAGGTAAGGGAACACATGGACCCCCCAGCCTACGCAGTGACGCTGCAACTACTGCTAGGTATTTGGTAAAGACCCTGGGTGCTGACGCAAGGCTAAAAGGCAACACGTGGTACTGGAAGTGATGTGTTCCCAGCCGAAAACGAAGATAATTCCAGTGAGCAGAAAGTATTGGAATGTGTGTGTATGCGTCTTTCAAGTCCAGAGAGCATAGTCAATTGTTTTCCTGAATCATAAGGAGAAGGGTGCCCAGGGAAACCATCCTGAACTTTTCTTTGACCAGGAACTTGTTCAGGGTCCTTAGGTCTAGAATGGGATGCATCCCCCCCCCCCCCCCCCCCCGTTTTCTTCTGCAAGAGGAAGTACCTGGAATAGAATCCCAGCACTTCCTTCCTTGGTGGAACGGGCCTCCAAGAAGGGCGGAGAGTTCCTCTGCAAGTACCTGCTCTGCAAATGCTGAAGTAATGAGCTCTCAGTGGGCAATTTGGAAGTTTTTAAAGTCAACTGAGGGTGTATTCGAGGCGGACTATTTGGAAAATCCCCCGGTCGGAGGTTATAAGGGGCCATCTTTTGTATAAAAATTTCAGCTTCTCTACTGACTGCCAGGTTGGACACTTGACAGCGGCTATGCTCTCCTGGAGCCAGTCAAAAGCTTGTCCCATGCTGTGACTGGGGAGAACAGCAGGGGCCTTAGGCTCACGCTGGGGCTGAGTCTGAGTAGGCTGGTGAGAAGAGGTGACATGCCTACATTTCTGGGAGTAGTAGGCACCCCTTCTAGGCTTGCCAAAATTCCTCCTAGATGAAGGGGCTGACACAGAAGGCTTCCAGCGGGAGAGAGAAGAGATGGTATCAGTATATTTGGTCAGCAACCTCCTCAACCTTCTTTCCAAAAAGGTTATAACTCCGGCATGGGGCATCCGCCAACCTCTGTTGGACAGAATGTTCCAAGTCAGAAACACATAGCCTTGAGAGTCTACACATTGCTATACTCTGAGTAAACATTGCAGACACCCCTGGCCAAGAACTTCTGCTGCTTGGCCAACTGGCATACTGACTTGACCTGCTCCGGTGGGAGAAAATCTGTCAAGTCCCAACAGCTTGCGCACAGAGTCCCGCAAGTACACACATGTAAAGAGCTGGTAGGACTGGATACAGGACACGAGCATTGAAGCCTGAAACATCTCTCCCCCAAAAGAGTGCAAGGTCATAGCTTCTCTGTCTGGGGGCACCGAGGCATAGTCTCCAGAGCTCTTAGCTCTCTTGAGAGCTGATTCCACCACCATGGAATTGTGAGGCAACTGGGGCCTATTAAAACCAGGTATACTGTGGATCCGATAGATGATGTTGATCTTCTTGGGTGGAACAAGGACCGACAGAGGAGACAAGTTCCTATTAAGGACTTCCTGGAGTACCTCATGGAGAGGGACAGTCAGCAGCCTCTCTAGGAGGAGATGTGTAGTACAGGACCTCAAGCATCTTAGCCCTGCGCTTGTCTTCTACTTCCAAACAAAATGGAATAGCCGCAGCTATTTCCTTCACAAAAGAAGAGAACGAAAGGCTCTCCAGAGGACACTTTCTCCTTTCAAGTGGAGGAGAGGGTTCAGAGAGGATTCCATAGGACTCATCTGAGGAAAAGTACCTTGGATCCTCCTCGGACTCTCGCGGGAGGGCAGAGACCGAACCTGCCTGGATGTAGAAGCACCATCTTCCCGAGAGGAGCGTTGAGTAGACAGTTCCCGCCTCAACTCCGGCGAAGCCTCCTCCACCGACATTGAGGGGGTACTAGCTTGGGTGGCAGTTGACACCGGGGCCGCACAGAGCACCAGAGTAGGAGGCCGCAACGCAGGCTGAGTGCCAAATGGAGCTGCAACAGTAGGTACAAACGCCCCCGGTATTGATGCACACCATTGAGTAAAGCCATCCAGCAGTTCAGGTAACAGGGCCCAGATATGCTCGAGGGCTGACACTGGGAAAAGCTGCAGTTCCAGCTGAGACAGGTTGCAGAACTGCAGAGGTCAAGATGAGAGCCGGGCTGTTGCTGCTCGAAGACCGATGCATCAGCATCTCCTGAGTGGAGGGGGAGCGGTCCTCCCAGCGCCAATACTTCTTGGGTGCTGAATCCCTTGACAACCCAGAGCTCCTGGCACCACGTGTCAAGGACGACCGATGCTTCTTAGCCTTCACTCGAAATTGAGACTGCTCGGTACTGATGAAGATAGCATCAAATATTCACGTCGCCTTGGAGTCGGGTCTGACACTGGCCAGTCCAAGAGGCCCTGCGCCCAGCAATCTGCATCGAGAAAGATGGAAACCCACTCGACGTACTACTGCTCCCAGTGTCTACGTTCAAAGCAGTCATGTGGACCGATGCAGTCTTTAACGTCGATGTCGAGAACTCGGACCGGCTCCAAAAATCTTCTCTCTGAGCCTTTCTGGACACTAGAGTCCTTCTCTTCATCCGAAGACAAAGGACACAATTAGCAGGTCTATGGTCAGGCCCTAAACACTGAAGTCACCAAGAATGGGTGTCTTTTCCAGATATTGTCCAACTGCACTGGGTACAGCGCTTAAACCCACTGGGAACTTTAGTGGACATGCATGGAAAAATGTCCGCAGCCAAATCAAATGAAGCGATGGTGGTGAAAAAGGGGCAAGGCACCAGAAAAAAGAAAGTGAAAAAATCCCGGCCGAAGTCAAGGCCTAAATGCAACCCAGTGACGTCGGAAAAGAAAGAAAACTTAACTGGCAAAATAAACAAAAATATAAGGGAAGAGGGACCCAAACATGGGTACACAAAAAGAATCTTCAAGAGAAAACCTATCGGCACAAAAAAAGCTCTACCAAACCGGACGTGTGAAGACACCCCGAAAAAACAGCCTCTCCACCATGGTTAAAAAAAAGCAAACAAAAAAAAAAAACCTAACTATAGTACCACATGCTTATGGTGAAGCAAGCAATACTCCGCTATCAAGGGATATGAGAGCTGCAATATCCCCAATAGGGCTGAATAACAGGACAAGTCCATCAAATGTGAAACATATCCCCAGGCATGCCAGTTATGCCAACACATACCAGTATCAAATTTAAACAGCTTGAGAAGTCTCTGAGGCATATAGTACCATCGGTAATAGCATTTTATATCCATTTTCGATCAACACACTGCTCACAGAAGGCATGAAAGGCTACTTAAAAGTAAGTTCCCATTTTCTCCATTCACAAGCAATCCCCAAGTCCTTTCCACAATGCTGTATATAATAATCTATGGAGGAAAAAGCCAAGATTTAATGCCAAATAAAGGCAGGAAATAGAACCTCTATCTCCCTCCCCCCTCATTGTCTGTTCTAATAAAGTCTCCTCAAGGCTAATTTCCGTGCACGCTATCCGGGAAATATAATTTCTAAGTTGTAAATAATGAAAGTGCTGATGGGGTGGCAGATCATATTCCTCTATGAAAAGAAACTCCCCATCTTCCCAAACCCTTAGCTGCCCATTGATGAAATATAGCACTTGTCATCCCAGGCATGAATCCCGGTGCATACTGTATTGCTGTTTGGAAAAAAAACAAAACAAAACAAAACAACACATGTCCTCTCCAGACACCATACCAGGTTTCAAGGGGGCCTCCTATATTTACCGGTACTCATGATACACTCAAGGATCTGGGAGAAAGGACGCCAAGGAGCTGCCCTCAGTAGTAACGATCCCACCCAGCCAGTGCCATGCGTACCCAAACCTTGGGAGAGAATGACAGCCAATCTGCCAAAATTTACAGTTGTGCTGTTTGATAGAATAATAATAATTTAAAAAAATAAGTTACTGTCATTCCACCCTTTTTCCTGAAATGATATAAGGCCCCAGGCCTGACTCGAGGAGGGTGTTTGTTCCAAATATAGTAGAGGAGTGTGGTAGCCGTGTTGATCATCACCCCACCCCTCACCTATCCACACCCATCCTGTTAGAATATCAATGATATGCTTTGATGTCCCCATGCATACCTCCTACCCACCCCCATCCTCCCAACCCTGTCAGACTGTCATAGTAATGCTTGAATGTTTTCACTTATATACACTGTCAGCTAGCACATTTGCTTATTTCCGATCTGACGAAGGACAACATTCGAAAGCTAATCAAGAAATGTATTAAGTTATGCCCAATAAAAAAGGTATCATCTTATTTTCTTTTCCATGTTTTATTTTGTTTGATTCCAAATATAGTGAAATACCTTTCTGTGTAATCTAAGAAAAAAAGCATTTGAGATTGGAAGGGACAAGGTCATAAACATGTACAGCAACTTCGGCAAAATCATTATTTTGATGGGACTAATTCGTCCCAAAATGTGAAAAATTATTTCTACAATTGTCTTAAGTATCTCAAGGTATATCTTGTCTCATTTAATGAAAAGAAGTGGAGAAAAAAAGACCTCAGTATCTCTCGGAGAACACCTTAGTTTGAACAATAAACTTTCATGAACATAGAGGGCTCCTTTTAATACTGGTCGAAAAAAAAAAACTCCACTAATATCAGTAATAGTCGTATAACAAAAACAAGATAACCTTTTTCAAGATACCAAATTGACTGGTGACTATGAAAATGCTGTTCACAAGCACACAGTACTTCTCTTGGATGATAAATCATGTTCTTTTGTTGTTCATATTCTTCAGGTAAATTATCCACAAATATCCCAACAGGGGTTCCCTGTTGCACCTTGACCAGGCTGCTTAAGGGGAAAAAATTCTTTTAAGTATAGTCCATCCAAAAACACGAAAATTACAGCTGTCAACAACCGTCTTTACTGGCTCTAAACAAAATGGCATATAACTTTTCAAGGACGCAGAGATTTAAACCCCACCTATGAAACATTTAAGCCCTCCTACCTAAGTCCCCATAAAGTTCTTTTGGCTTGGGGAGCAGATTCTGCGCATAGAGATCCTCTACCTTCCACGTTAAATTGACTCCTAAATAATGAATGGAGTGAGGAGCTCAGCAGTAAGGGAACTGAGACTTCAAAACAGGGACTGCCTCTGTGACCAAGGAAATATTCAAAATTTCAGATTTGGTTATATTTTATTTTGAGCCTAGATAAGGTCCCATAGCGCCCAACCTCCTCCCCTAAGTTCAGCAGTTGGATTCGTAACAGTCAGCAACATAGCAGCAAAAAGTTGTAATTTATAATGCGCCCCATTCCACTTAAGCCCAATTATAATGGGATATTGACTGTGCCAACGGCTCAATCACCAAAGCAAACAGCAATGGAGAAAGGGAACAGCCCTGTCTTGTTCCCCTATGCAGACGAAAGAAGGTGAAATTAGATCTTACCTGCTAATTTTCTTTCCTCTAGACCCTCCAGACCGGTCAAGACGCGTGGGTTATGTCCTCCTACCAGCAGAGGGAGACTGAGAAACACTGAGCTTTTGAATACTGTATATATAACCTGTGCAGTACATCCACTAGCCAGTATAACCCTGACAAAGCAGAGAAAACAAAAACACCAACTACAACGAATAACCCTGTACGTGGTCACTGCCAACTGGACACTTTCTTCATATCTTTCACTGTGCCCTTTTATTGAGTGTGCTTCCACAGGTGGACTACCAAACACGGTCACACCTGACCAGACTCATACCAACAAAAGTCTTAAACCATAGAAACCACACTCACAGCTGCCAAGAGAGAACAACAGACAAAACAGACCTCCTGGCCTAAAGTACAGACAGGGCGGGCCTTGACCGGTCTGGAGGGTCTAGAGGAAAGAAAATTAGCAGGTAAGATCTAGTTTCACCTTCCTCCACGACCCTCCAGACCGGTCAAGACGCGTGGGACGTACCAAAGCAGTAAACATCCTAAGGGCGGGATCCACGAAGGCCAGAGGTCAACACTGCAGCCCCAAAGCCTGCCGCGTCCTTGGCATGCACATCAATCCTGTAATGTTTAACAAAGGAATGCAATGACGACCAAACCGCCGCTCGACAAATATCTAACGGAGGAATCATACTACTCTCCGCCCAGGAGGTCGCCATTCCCCTGGTAGAATGAGCCGAAAACTCCTTAGGGACCACGCGGCCCTTCAGCAAATATGCAGAAGCAATTGACTCCTTCAACCATCTGGCTAGCGTAGCTTTGGAAGCTGCCGCGCCCTTTCTTGCACCACCATGAAGAACGAACAAACGATCAGAAAGTCTATAGTGCCGAGTTCTGGAAATATAACAGCGCAAGACTCTTCACACATCTAACTTGGCCAGTCGATGCTGCTCCGCATCCCCCGCCAAGTCACCCAAAACTGGCAAGGAAATAACTTGATTCACATGGAACTCTGAAACCACCTTGGGCAAAAAGGACGGCACTGGGCGCAACGAAACCTTCTCCTTGGAAAAAAACAAAAAGGGTTCTCTACAAGGCAAAGCCTGAAGTTCCGACACCCTCCGAGCTGAAGTAATAGCCACCAAGAACACTGTCATTAGGGAAAGATCCTTATCCAAAACAGAAACCAAGGGCTCAAACGGCGGCCTCACCAAAGCATCCAGAACGAGATTCAAATCCCACGGAGGCACCATCTGCCGCCGGGGCGGTCGCAGTAACTTAACACCCTTCAAAAAATGAACAACATCAGGACTAGAATCTAACGACTTCCCCTGGATCTTCCCACGAAAACACGACAAAGCCGCCACCTGTACCTTCAAGGAAGACAAGGCCAGACCCCTTTCCATACCATCCTGCAAAAACTCCAAGACATCCGTCACCGACGCTCGAAAGGGAAGAACCTGTCTACCTGCGCACCAATGCTCAAAGACTCTCCAGACCCGGACATACGCCAACGAAGTGGACTGCCTACGCGAACTCAACATCGTATCGATAACTCTAGACGAAAAACCTTTCTTCCTTAACCTGTGCCTCTCAAGAGCCAGGCCGTAAGCGAGAACCGATCCGGATCTGGCATAACTATCGGTCCCTGACACAACACCACTGAATCTGACAACGGCAGAGGATCCGCTACTGCCAGCCGAACCAGATCCCCGTACCACGGCCGACGCGGCCAATTCTGGGCTATCAAAATCACTTGTCCGGGGTGCCGAGCGATGCGCTGAACCACGCGACCGACCAACGGCCATGGAGGAAACACATACAGCAACTCCTGAGGCCAAGGCAGCAGAAGCGCATCTATGCCTTCCGCTCGAGGATCCCTCCGTCGACTGAAAAACCTCTGAACCTGAGTATTGCGGGCCGTTGCCGTGAGATCCATCACGGGAATTCCCCAGACTGACACAATGCGATTGAACACCGACCGATGAAGAGACCACTCTCTGGGGTATAGAGAATGCCTGCTTAGGTAATCTGCCTCCACGTTGTCTACTCCAGCCACATGTGCCGCGGAGAGCGCTAGAAGATGAACCTCCGCCCATTGGCACAACAGCGCCGCCTCCTCCGCGACCGCCTCTTTGTGCCCCCATGACGGTTGACATAAGCCACGGCGGTGGCGTTGTCGCAGAACACCCGGACTGCTTTCCGCAACAGAAGACTCAAACGCCTGAAGCGCTAACCGAATGGCCCGAGTTTCCAAACGATTGATGGACCACTGAGCTTCTGAGACCAGCGACCTTGAGCTACCTGACCGAGACAATGAGCTCTCCAGCCCTGGAGACTGGCGTCTGACGAGGACCACCCACTGCGGGGCCTCCAACGGCATTCCCTTTTCCAGATTGCATGGGTCTAGCCACCACCGGAGACTGAGGCGCGGTATTACCGGCAGCTGAAGGCGCATGTCCAACTCCTGAGACAGAGGTGACCACCGACTGAGAAGAGCTGACTGCAACTGCCGCATGTGCGCCCGGGCCCATGGAACTACCTCTATGGTGGCCGCCATCAACCCCAGGACTTGCAGATACTCCCGGGCCGTCGGAGCCGACTCTGCCAGAAAAAGACGAATCTGACCCTGCAACTTGCGAATCCGGGGGCCCGGCAAGAAGACTCGACCGTTCCTGGTATCGAAAAGAACCCCCAGATACTCCAGCGACGGCACCAGGTGACTCTTGCCGAAGTTCACTACCCAGCCCAGAGACTGAAGAAACTGAACCACTCGAGCAGTAGACACCTCGCTCTCCGACTGGGACTTGGCCCGAATCAACCAATCGTCCAGGTACGGGTGCACCAGAATACCCTGCTTCCGCAAGGCCGCCGCTACTACAACCATGATCTTGGAAAATGTTCGAGGAGCCGTTGCAAATCCGAAAGGCAGAGCACAAAACTGAAAATACTTCCCTAAAACCGCAAAGCGCAGAAATCGCTGATGAGCGGCCCGAATGGGGATGTGCAGATAAGCCTCCGTCAAATCCAAAGACGTGAGAAACTCCCCTTCCTGCACCGCGACAATGACCGACCTCAACGTTTCCACGCGAAAAGAGGGAACCCTGAGAACTGCATTGACTGTCTTCAGATCTAGGATAGGCCGAAAGGCATCCTCCTTCTTTGGGACCACAAAATAGATCGAATAGCAGCCCAAGCGGTGCTGAGCGGCGGGCACAGGTACCACCACCCCCAGACTGATCAGGCGAGCCAAAGTGTCCCGCACTGCTGCCCGCTTGAGCCTCGAATGACAAAGGGACGCCAGGAACCTTTCGGGAGGCGAGCTGACGAACTCCAGTGCATATCCGTCTCGCACCACCTCGAGAACCCACTAATCCGATGTGATTTGGGCCCAGTTCTGGTAAAACAGACTCAGCCGAGCCCCTACCCGAACCAGAGCCTGGGCCCGCACACCTTCATTGCGAATTACGCCCTGAAACCTGTCCTCCCGCGGAGAAATCCCGTCCTCCGCGCCAATTCCCATGAAAGGACTGGGTGCGCTGGAAAAACCGACCTCTACAGGACCCGCTAGTCCTCCCGGGCCTATACCGACGAGCCTCCTTAAACCGACCTCGGGAGGAAGTACCCCTGGTAGCCGCCTTGGGACGAAAATCCGGAAGGCAAGGGGTCTTGGCATCGCTGAGACCGCGCACCAACTTATCCAAATCCTCACCAAAAAGCATGGACCCCTTAAAGGGAAGCGAACACAACTTAGCTTTAGAGGCCGCGTCCGCGACCCAACCTCGCAACCAAAGGGCCCTACGTGCCCCCACCAGCAGAGTCATATTCTTGGCCGAGGCACGGAGCAAATCATAAAGCGCATCAGACAAAAAGGACGATCCCATCTTCAATTTGGCTAACTCCTGCACCCCCGAGGTCCCAACCTCCACCGAATCATCAAGAAGCTTCTCGGCCCAACAGAAACACTCCCGCGCAACCAGCCCCCCACAAACTGAGGCCTGCAGAGCCAGGGCCGACAAATCGAAACTGCGCTTGAGAAAGGACTCAAGCCTCCTATCCTGGGGATCACGGAGGGCGGTCCCACAGTCTACCGGAATAGCCGTGGCTTTTGTAACTGCTGTCACCACAGCATCAACTGTGGGTGCCTTAAAGGAATCTCTATCTTCCTGTGGAAGCGGATAAAGTCTTGTCATCGCTTTAGAAACTTTACAGGGAGAGTCCGGCGAATGCCACTCTTGAAACACCATATCCCGGAGATCCTTATTCATGGGAAAGGACCTAGCCTGCCGCTGAATCCCCTTAACCAAGGGATCCACCTGTCTAGCCTCCCCCAAAGCCGCCTCTGGCTGTTCAAACTTAAGGGTGGAAGAGACCTGCTCAATGAGATCCGCAAGCTCCTCCCTATGAAAAATCCTCACTACAGAAGGATCCTCTCCAGGCACCACCAAATCCGGATCCTGAGAGCCCTCAAACCCCTCAGAATCTCCTATTTCACTAAGAGCCCCTTCGGACCCTCCAGGAGAGAATCCCTCCTCGTCGTCCCACTCAAACCGAGGCCTCTTAGCCAGTGCTGGACTAGACCCCTCCCCTAAAAACGGGGGTCCCGACCTCCAGGCTTGATAGAGGGTCCAAACAAACTCTGGAGGAAAAGCCACGCCTCCTGGACCCTCCGGTACCACTTTTGGAGCCGACCCAGGGGCAGCAGAGCCCAAAACAGCTGATTCCGCGGGACGTGCAGAATCCAAAATGGCGGGTGTTCCCGCCAAAACTAAACTCGCTGACGCCGTCCTTGCCGGAGCTCCCGCCACCCCCGAACTAGCTGGAACCTCCGCAATTAACACCGGGGGCGCCGCCATCGACGAGGCCTGCTTCGGTTCGCCGCAGAGCCGGCACTGTCCTCCCGGAGATTGTACTCCTAGGCGTGAACACGCGCAACACCAGAGGAGTTTGCCTGCCATAACACTGAAGCTCACCACACGCTGAGCGAAGCGGCGCCAAAATTCTCACTCACCGCTTTCCCACAACAATCACTCGCACTGCTCTCTCGCTATACACAGGAATCGAACCTGCCGTCCGTTCCTAGTCAGATACAGGCCCAGATAGCTCTTAAAGAGACATCAACACAAATTGGCAGCTGACAAGTGGGAGGCACTCAAGACTACAATATTATAAAAGCAGCCGAGGCACAAAGCTGCCAGAATCTCCATAGAGAGCAGCACAGGGGGAGGGACATGAAAACAGGTGTGACACCCCAGGGGGAAAAACTGGGCCCCACCAGACCCAGGGCCCCGAAGCACTTTTTTCTGTTGTTTTTTTTTTTTTCAACACACGTACAGGGAATAGTCAAAAACCAATAAACTGGCAAGAAGAGTAAAATCCCCTTAACCGAATAGTCAAACTACCTCACCAGACTATTGAAGACTGCACAGGCTGTCCTTCTACCTCTGCTGAGACTGAGAAAATACTGGCTAGTGGATGTACTGCACAGGTTATATATACAGTATTCAAAAGCTCAGTGTTTCTCAGTCTCCCTCTGCTGGTAGGAGGACATAACCCATGCGTCTTGACTGGTCTGGAGGGTCGTGGAGGAACCTGTATAGGTGCCATTGATTTTAATACAGGCCTCAGGGGTGGCACAGATCTGATGTACCAGGTAACATCGGCCTGAAAAGCCCAAGGTGTCTAACAGGGTGAATATAAAGGGCCAGTGCACCCTGTCAAAGACCTTCTCTACATCCAGGGACAAGAGTGGGGGGACTTTAGTCTGGGGAGACCGCTGTATAACATGAATCGCCTTACACACATCATAAGGTTGCCTCCTTGCCACAAAACCTATTGGTCAACATGTATCAGCTGAGGCAAAATAAGTTGTAAGCGTTTTGCTACAATTTTGTAAAGATTTTATAAATTAAAGAGTAGTAAATCACCTGGACCAGATGGCATACATCTAAGGGTACTCAAAGAACTGAAGCATGAAATTGCTGGTCTTCTGTTAGTAATATGTAACCTGATGTTAAAATCAACAGTAGCACCTGAAGACTGGAGGGTGGCCAATGTAACGCCAATTTTTAAAACGAGTTCTAGGGGTGATCCGGGAAATTACAGACTGCCGGGAAAAATAGTGGAAACTATTATAAAGAATAAAATTACAGAACACATAGACAAACATGGTTTAATAAGTCAGAGGCAGCATGGGTTCAGCCAAGGGAAGTCTTGCCTCACCAATTTGCTTCATTTCTTTAAAGGTGTGAATAAACATGTGGATAAAGGTGAGCCGGCTGATGTAGTGTGTCTACATTTTCAGAAAGCTTTTGACAAAGTTCCCCATAAGAGACTCCTGCGAAAATTAAAGTGTCATGGGATAGGAGGCAAGGTGTGGATTAGTAATTGGCGAAAACAGAGGGTAGAGTTAAATGGTCATTTCTCTCAATGGAGGAGGGTGAATAATAGAGTGCCACAGGGATCAGTGCCTGGACCGGTGCAATTTAAGTTATTTATAAATGATATGGAAATCAGGACGACGAGTGAGGTGATTAAATTTGCAGATGACACAAAACTATTTGAGGTTAAAACACGTGTGGACTGTGAAATATTGCAGGAAAATCTTAGGAAATTGAAAGGCTGAGCATCCAAATGGCAGATGAAATTTAATGTGGCCAAATGCAAGGTGATGCACATTGGAAAGAATAATCTGAATCATAGTTACCCGATGCTAGGGTCCACCTTGGGGGTCACCAACCAAAAAAAAAAAAAAAAGATCTAGGTGCTGTTGTAGATAATGCGCTGAAATCTTATGCTCAATGTGTGTGGCAGCAGCCAAAAAAAAAGCAAACAGGATGCTAGGAATTATTAGGAAAGGGATGGTGAATAAGACTGAAAATACTATAATGCCTTTGTATTGCTCCATGGTGCGACCTCACCTTGAGTACTGCACTCAGTTCTAATTGCCATATCTCAAAAAATATATAGCAGAAATAGAAAATGTTCAAAGAAAAGCGACCAAAATGATAAAAGGGATGGACCTCCTCTCATATGAGGAAAGGCTAAAGAGGTTAGGGCTCTTCAGCTTGGAAAAGAGATGGATCAGGGGAGATATGATTGAGGTCTACAAAATCCTAAGTGGTGTAGAATAAGTAGAAGTAAATTGATCTTTTACTCATTCCACAAGTACAAGGACTAGGGGACATACTTTTAAAATAAATAAGGAGGACTTCCGGTTGGGCTATGGAGGAGTGAGGACGCGTGGCCACGCTGCTCCGAAGCGCCCGTTAGAGCCAATTGCTCAGAACCTGCTGAAATACCCCCGAAAAGGAAAATATATTCATTGTAGTGTGCAGTAGCGAACAAGAGCTGCGAAAAAACCGAAGAATCGAAAGGCATGACGTCTAAAGCTGTAAAAAAAAGACAGCCGCGAGAAGGGGCGAGGAGCGGAGGCCAAGATGGCGGACAAGAGCCAGCCGCCGTCTCCGACTCCGAGCTCGCAATGGGCGGCGGAGATTATACGGGAAGTATCGGATGCTGTTGAACAAACGGTGGACGGTAAATTTCAACAAATCCTGGACAAATTAGACGGCATGGAGGAGAGGTATGCGGCTATGGCGACAGATTTAAAAGAGGTGCAGCAAAGAATAAGCAGTGTGGAAGACGAGGTACAAAAAATTTCAGGAGAGGCCCCAGCGCTGCAAAAGCGAGTAACAGAACTGGAGGAGAAGTTGGAGGATATTGAGAACCGCTCGCGGCGGAATAATATCCGGCTGGTGGGCCTCCCCGAATCCCTGGGAGAGAGAGACCTAAGGGGCTTCTTAGAAAAATGGCTGCCGGAGGCCGCAGAGTTATCAGAATTGGAGGGAGAGCTCCGCGTGGAGCGTGCACACAGACTGGGGCCGCGAAGGGTGGAGGAATCGCGCCCCAGGATGACAATTCTAAAGATACTCAACGATGTCCACAAGCAACAGCTCCTGCAGGCGCTCCGAGGCGGCAAGCATCTGCGCTACCAAAACAACAAAATCCTCTGCTTTCAGGACTACTCTACTAAGGTAGCAGCAGCGCGGAGGGCGTTTGTACCGATATGCTCCAAACTTTTTGCTCAGAAGATTCGATTTAGCCTTCTGTATCCAGCAAAATTGAAAATAACAGCTAATGGCAAGGCGCACACGTTTGAGCAGGTGGAGGACGCTAAGGCATTCTTGGATGAGTTGGCAAAACAGGAGAGCAGCGGATGAGGTAGGTGAGGCTGCTTAGGGACGAATGTCTACATGGCTGGTAATATTGTTATAACTAAATGGATGGACTTGTCAATTAAAACTATAAGGCTCACAGAGGCTACGTGCTGTAACTCGGGCACAAATAAGATTAGTTAAAGCAAGTTGACATCGTTGAATATTTTGCTGGACTTAAAGGAGGGCGCCTTTGCCTCGTTGGGAATATGGCGACCTCCTATGTTTGATTAAGTGGGAGACATGGACTGCAGATGCCACAAGTCACAAAGCTGGAATACTTGCAGCATGCTACTGGAGGCAGGTGAATCTACCCGGGGGACGCCAAGACCCTGAGAGGGAGCGAGATGCATAAGCTGCGGCCCATAAGAAATACTGAACCTTGGAAGATGGCGATATGGCACAGAGTTCGGTTGGCTGGACATTCGTTGGAGGAAAGTTTATGCAGCTGCGGCTTGTTGGAAGCGTACAGTTTGAAGTATGCCTGTGGTAGGAGATGTGTCAGCCTATAAGAGAAGGAAAACCTTAGGGTGTGGACAGCTACGGCTGAGTAGGATAGTTACCTCCTTCTCAATAAAATGGAAGAACTAGATCTTGATAAACTTACTGTAAGTTTGGTAAGAAGGATTGGAGCAAGGGTAGGCGGCTACCGAATATGGTCCTGCAAAGACTGGAACAACATAAGAGGAAGACATCTGATAGGATATATGTGGGTTTGTGGGGCAATGAGTGGGGGGTAACAAGTATATTATCTGTGTTGTTTATAGACGACTTCTGTATGGGACGGGGTATAAGGGGGATTGAAGCTATTTACATATACCGGGTATTAGGGGGCTTCAAGCCTAGAATGGAAGGGAGCCGGATATATTCCGGACAAGTTTTGGGATTTCGGGGAAGGGAGAGGGAGGGGGGGTGGGAGGGGGGTTTTGGGGGTTTATTGTTATGTTATCCTTATTATGCTGGAAGCTATTGGACTGCTGGCTGTGCGCGTTGGAGGGGGGCTGTGGGAGATACAGCGTGTACGAGGGGAGGTACCTAAGGGCTGGGGGGTACACTCTCCACAGAATAGAACTCTGTTCAAGCTGCGATATGCAATAAATTGGAAGACTGGGGCAGGTTAAGGTGTTGTCCTGGAATGTGGGGGGGGGGGGGGGGGGGGGGGTTTCATCGCCTATAAAGCGGAAAAAACTTCTACAAGTTTTGCAGCGCCATGCAGTAGACGTAGCGTTCCTCCAGGAAACGCATTTGACCTCTTCAGAACATGAAAAATTCAAGGGAGGATGGGTGGAGGCAGTGGTGGGTTCCCCTGCTCAAAAAAAGAAGGCGGGGGTATTGATCCTATTTAGAAAGGGGCTGCAGTTGATTGTAACTTCGATTAAAAGAAGCACAGAGGGTAGATACGTATTGGTAGAGGTGGAGTTGGGGGGGATTCCATACATATTCTGCAATATATATGCACCTAACATATATAATAAGAAATTCCATAAAGAACTTGTGACACTGTTAACTCCATATCAGAGGAGCAATGTAATATTAGGGGGGGATTTTAACATGGTTTACGACCCGCAGATAGATAAGACTAGCCAAGGGGGTCTGGGGGCCAGACACTATTTGAGGGGGCTACCGTTCCTATGTGATACTTTAGAATTGCTTGATGTGTGGAGGGTATTACATCCGGGATGTAGGGATTATACGCACCTCTCCCGGGCCCATTCTTCTTTGTCCCGGATCGATTACATATTTATCTCAAAGCCTCTGTTTTCCAAAACGATCGGGGCGGAGATTGGGCCTGGTGAGATTTCAGACCACTCCCCAATTTGGGTGACGCTAGAGGTGGTGGGCGGCAAAAGAGGGTCAGGGGGATGGACATTTCCGTTTGAATTGTACCGAGATGCAAAATTCCAGGAACTCTTGCAGGCAAAATGGAGAGATTATGAGCATTATAATAGCGGCCATAAAGAACAATATGGGTTGTTTTGGGAGACAGCAAAAGCGGTCATGAGAGGAGAAATAATCGCATATAGGGCATGGAAGAGGAAACGGAGGGATAACGAGATATTACGGCTGGAAAGAGAAACTAGAACTCACAGGTTGAAATATGGGGCTGCCCAGACAGAAGAGCAGAAGTTTGCCCTTTTGCAGTCTCAGAGGGAACTAAATGAACTTTTACAGGAGAGGGCAAATAAATCTATCTTATATTATAAACACCAGTTATTTATGTATGGGAATAAGGCGGGGGCCTTGCTGGGCCGTTTAGTTAAGGGGAAGAAAGGGATAACTCAAATCCTACAAGTGAGAAACCACTCTGGAAAACTAGTCAGACTGGAAAAGGATATAGTAGAAAGTTTTAGGCATTATTATGCAAGACTCTATAGGGAGGACACGGGAATAATATCTGATAGCGCACTGTTCCTAGACAACATTAAGTTTCCGGTGTTGTCGGAGTCACAGAAAACACAACTTAACGCCCCTATAGGGGAAGGGGAATTAATTCTAGCATTGCAACAGAGTGATATTCACAAGGCACCAGGGCCAGACGGTTATAGTATGGCCTTTTACAAATTGTTGCAGGAACAGGTGACCCCACCTTTATTGAACCTATACAACTCTATGGCGACCTCAGGCTCAGCCCCAGAGACTTTCAGGATGGCTAAAATGATAGTGCTGTTAAAACCAGGCAAAGACCCGGAAGATATAAGCTCCTATAGACCAATATCATTGTTAAACTGCGATGCTAAATTATATGCAAAAATACTGGCAAATAGGCTGGCCCGGGTGCTGCCGGACTTGGTGGCATCACCACAGGTGGGGTTTGTAAAGGGCAGATCAGTGGTAAGCAATATGAGGGCCCTTATAGCCTCGTTGGAGAGAGTGGAAGAAAAAGGACAACCTTCTCTGCTAGTAAGTTTCGACGCAGAGAAGGCCTTTGATCGGGTGGCATGGAACTTCATGTTTGCTGTACTGGAAAGAGTAGGTATTGAGGGCCTCTTTCAAAGGGCGGTCGGAGCTCTGTATTGTAGCCCCCAAGCTTTTCTATGGGTCAATGGGGCACGGTCATCGAGTTTAGAAATACGGAGAGGCGTGAGACAGGGATGCCCTCTCTCCCCGCTGTTGTTCGCTCTGACGTTGGACCCCCTAGTCCGAGAGATAGTGACACACCCAGAAATCACTGGAGTAGACATGGGTAAACTGGGTTTTAAGATATCCGCATTTGCGGACGATATATTGGTGCATCTTACTAACCCTGGGAAGTCGCTTGAGGCTTTACTTGAATTATTCAGGGAGTATGGGGATTTTGCGGGCTTCCAAATTAATTTTTCAAAATCTTTAGCATTAACAGCCACAGATGCAGTGAGAAGGGAATGGGGGGAGGAATTTCCATTGAAATGGGCAAAGGACAGTCTCACTTACTTAGGGGTACAGGTGGCCATGAAAACGACGGCCTTTTACAGCCTTAACTATACAAAATTGCTGGACAATATGAAACACAGGTTGCAAAAATGGGCCATACTACCGTTGACGTTGCATGGGAGGGTGCAGCTCTTCAGAATGACAGAGTTCCCCAGGTGGTTATACACCTTACAAGTTCTACCGCTGTACTTGAGTAATAAAGATGTTAAGCTATTCCATAAATATTTGAGACGCTTTGTCTGGGGAGGGAAAAAGTCTAAAATGCCATTGGACTTGTTGGCAGGCTCATGGAAAGAGGGGGGTATAGGGCTCCCTGATATAAAGAAATATAACCAAGCGTGCTTGTTAAGACACTTGGGAGACTGGCTACTAGACAAGCAGGACTTTACCCCGCAAAAGTTAGAACAGGCTTTCTTTGCACCTTTTCACTTGCATTATCTACTTCATGGACCGCGGACCTTGGTGCCAAACCAATTTAAGAGCAGTTTACTCTTAGGCCCAATGCGGGCAGTCTGGAAAGATTTAACTAGAATATGGGGCGTGACAGCAGACATATCGGATATTATGCCGCTGCAAGGTAATCCTATGTTCTCGCCGGGCTCAGAAAATAGGGTGTTCCAAAGATGGGCATGTTCAGGCATTACAAGATTGGAACATGTTATGGGGTTGAGAGGAGGCCTGTTGAACCTGGGTGCACTGGGAGTAGGCATTAACGCAAGCCATGAGTTTGCTTACCAGCAATTGGCACATTATGTTCGGTCGCTTGACATGGCACATCTGAATGAGGGGCATGGGAGGAAAATGAGAGAATTATTTAAGGCAATACCTGGGGAAAGACTCTCCATATCGAGTCTATATAAGTTACTCTGGGCTAGATGTCCGCAAAAAGACACAACAGCAATTACTAAATGCTGGGCACGGGACATGCAGAAACCTGATTTGGTGTTAGATTATACAAAGTTGGTATCCCGTATACCTGGGATGTCTGTAAATGCAAGTTTGCGGGAATGTCAATTTCGCATTTTACACAGAGCCTATATGGCTAAACCACAGGTGTTTAAGATGGGAGGGGCGCCAGATCCCCTGTGTTCCAAATGTCAACGGAGTGAAGGCACACTCTACCATTGTCTATGGGAATGCCCCTTCATAAATCGGTATTGGGACAAGATTATGAAGTATTTGGAGGGCTTATTACAAGCCCGCATTAGCTGCACTCCCTTGGGGGTTATATTTGATAAGTACGAACTTTTTGCCTATCAAAGGGGGGGCCCGCGACAGTTGATCCGCAAGGCCTGCCTGATGGGGAAAAAAGTGATCATGAATGGGTGGGTAGGAACAGACCCACCAGATTTTTGGCACTGGAGGAATAGGTTCCATGATCTATTACTGCATGAGCGAAGGGCGGTGGGACCCTCCCCAAAGAAAAGAACCCGCTTCCTGGAAGTCTGGGGCCCTTATATTCAGTCGCTGTCTCCAAGAGCGCGCAGTTCAGTGTTAAATGGCTTATAGGATTTTTTTTTTTTTTGGGGGGGGGAGTAGGGGAATAGAGAATGGATAGGATGATGGAGGGGGAGGGAGTCGGAGAGTGGGAACAACACACAAGTTCCAATTATCGAGTTGATGGTAGGTATTTAGTAAAGGTGTACTGACCTCGTGCTTGCTCCTACCTCTTCTATAGGCACAATATACAATGTTAGCCTGTGCTATCCTGTTCATTAAACATTGAAAGAGTACAAAGAGGGGGAGCTGGGAAGGAACTTACGAAAGGTCGAGACTAGAGGGCTATAAATGACTCAAGGAGCACTCGCTTATCTTGGTATGTATATGTAAGTGAGCTATTGATGTCATTTCTCGGTATAGTCACTTATGAACATTGATATTAGCAAAGGATAGGGGGAAGGTCTGAGGGGAGGGCACGGGAATACTTATCATGTAAGCCACAACAAAAGGGGGGGCTGGGTAGTGGGAGGAGGGTGGGGAGGGGGGGGGAAAACCATATAAAAAACTTACGCCTTCTGTTAAAAGGCATTTGTGTGGTGTAAACCAGTCTTTTGGTCATGCTTGTACTTAATACATGTTATATGTGGTTTGCACTGTTAACTTTAATAAAAAACGTTGAAACATAAAATAAATAAGGAGGAAATATTATTTCACTCAATGAATAGTTAAGCTTTGGAACTCTTTACCAGAGGATATAGTAACAATGGTTAGCATATCTGGTATTAAAAAAGGTTTGGACAAGTTCCTGGAGGAAAAGTCCATAGTCTGCTATTGAGACAGACATGGGGAAGCAACTGCTTACCCTGGGATTGGCAGCATGGAGTGTTGCCACAATTTGGGTTTATGCCAGGTACCTGCCACATAGCTTGGCCACTGTTGGAAACAGGATACTGGGATGGACCACTGGTCTGACCCAGTATGGCTACTCTTATGTTCTTATGAAACGTTCTTGGAGAATGTTTTGAGGAGTTGCTGCTAAAGTCCAAAGAGAATACACCGTTAACCAAAAAGAAATATGGCAGCTCAAAAGAAACAAGTACAAAAGCCTTGAGTTACAAGGCTGCTAAAATTATCTCAGCCACATGGCTGTTATTACTGAACAAGGTTCAAATTTTGAAATAATAGGAGTATATTCCAATTCTCCAGATAACTCTGGAAGCAGTTTCAGGGATCCTCAATCTAAAAGGATTTGTAGCCTAGCTGCCATCATGACAGGAGCACAATGGCCATAGACAGAGAGTGGCCGCCCGTACATTCTTAAGAGGAGTGAAGCCTCGAGGCATTCTTTTAACTTCAAGAGACTCAAGTTCAACTGCCTGCTGTACTACCGTTCTGAGATAATGGCTGGCATGACTGCAAACCAGAAACGGTGGTAATTAGGGCTGAATTTTGATTATAATGTTAATCATGATTAAAGGTATGCTATTTATTTAATTCCCTAGGGTTTCCAGCTCTTCTTTGAAGAGCAGTTTCCTTTCAAAGAAATCTACTAAGATGGGTGTTGAGAAAGGAAACAACTGCAAGTTCCCTTTTCCAAGTCACAAAAGGGAAATGGCTAAGCTATTAGTGGTCCACTTCCTGCAGAAGGCTCAAGAAATGAGAGGCCACCTGGCGTATCAATTGCTCAGAATCTGCCTATTCCTCAAATTATCCAAGAATGCTGTGCTCAGACCCAGCAGAAGCAGGCATTACATCATTAGTGCTGCACCCGTCCTTAAAAGTCTGCTGTTTCCAGAAGGATTCCAGCTAGGAATATTAATAGTCGCTGGGAGGAAGACCCCTTTCTGCTGGAATTGTGGTCTCTATGAAAACTGTTGGAACCTAATCAACTGCCTCAGGCAGAATAGCTGTTCCCAGATTACTTGGGTAGCAAAAACAGTGCAGGCCTGTGTGTGTGGAAGCTCATTACATTTAAATCAGAGCCTGAATAGTTTAATAAAGGGAAGGTCTCGCAGGCTCTCAGATCTTTTCCATGGTGGGCTCTTTAAAGGTAGGGTCTAGAGAGAACCCTCCATCATGCTCAAGGACCCCAGAGTATAGAAATTAACCAAAGGAAGCTCTACTCTCCATAAAAGAGCGAGACCAGTGAAGGGTCAATATTTATGGACATCAGGTGCACATGCTCTTCCAGCAGTGATCCAATTCTAGGTGCTAGACACTGCATAGCCTGCAAATCCAGTGGTGCTCTGGATTTCTGCTTACTATGTCAGCAAAACAAGAGAGACTAGTATACAAACACTTTAAAATAAATAATATACAATTTATATATCATACAAATAACAGATATAAAACATGATTGCACAGCAAAGCATGCATACTAGTATGTGTGAAAAGCATAGCTGGATTTGACTGGAACAGAAATAAATAGATAGTGTAGTGATCTAGTTACTGCTGCCAGAATTCTGTGCAAAAAATTTCTAAATTATGCGTACAAAATTTGCAAATTCTGCAAAATTCTGTACACAAAGTTTACAAACACCAAGTTTATTTGGCATAATTTAACTAATATTATTACCAATACTTTTTGCAGCCCCCTACCATCCACCCACAGCATCCCCCTTTTTTTTGCCCCTCCCTCTCCCACACACAGCATTCCCCTTTTTTGCATCCCCCTCCCTCCCTAACAGCATCCTTTTTTTTTTTTTTTTTTTAACAGCCCCCTCCCACCAACTTTTTTTTACAACCACCCACAGCATTCCCTTTTTTTATTTTTACAGCCTCTCCCTCCCCCACACATAGCATCGCCCTTTTTTTGCATCCCCGTCCCACTCACCCTTTTATTTTTACAGTCCCCTCCCACCCTTGTCGCCTACAGTACCCTTTTCCAAAGCCCCTCCCCTACACATAGAATTTCCCTTTTTTTGCAGCCCCTCCCACCCTGCCCCTTTTTTTGCAGCTCCCTCCCTCACAGCAGGCCTGTTTTTTTGCAGCTCACTCCCACAGAATGCCTCCCCAGCATCCCTTTTTTTTTTTTTCTTTTTTAAATAGCCCCTCCTCCAGCCACCCCCTTAGATGTAGAAGGTCCAAGTTTTCCTGAGGACGTCCCGGCGAAGGGGCATTATCGAAACAAGATGGGTGTCTATCTTTCGTTTTGATAATACGGTCAGGGATGCCCAAATCGCGAAATTTAGGTTGACCTCAGAGATGGTTGTCATTAAGATTTTTGGCGATTTAGGAAACGAGGATGCCCATCTCAGAAACGACCAAATGCAAGCCATTTGGTCACCGGAGGAGCCAGCATTTGTACTGCACTGGTCCCCCTGATATGCCAAGACACCAACCGGGCACCCTAGAGGGCACTGCAGTGGACTTTAGAAATTGCTCCCAGGTGCATAGATCCCTTACCTTGTGTCCTGAGCCCCCAACCCCCCCCCCCCCACAGCTGTACACCACTACCATAGTCCTTAGGGGTGAAGGGGGCACCTACATGTGGGTACAGTTGGTTTCTGGTGGGTTTTGAAGGGTTCCCATTTACCACCACAAGTGTAACAGGTAGGGGAGGAAGGGCCTGGGTCCGCCTGCCTGAAGTGCACTGCACCCACTAAAATTGCTCCAGGGACCTGCATACTGTTGTCATGGAGCTGGGTATGATATCTGAGGCTGGAAAAAATATTTTTAAAAATTTTGAGGGTGGGAGGGGGGTTGGTGACCACTGGGGGGAGTCAGGGGAGGTCATCCCCGATTCCCTCCGGTGGTCATCTGGTTATTTAGGGCACATTTTTGTGGCTTGGTCGTAAGAAAAAAAAAAAAAAAAAAAGGACCAGGTAAAGTCGGCCAAGTGTTCATCAGGGACACCCTTCTTTTTTCCATTATCGGTCGAGGACGCCCATGTGTTAGGCACACCCCAGACCTGTCTTCGCTACACCTCCGACACGCCCCCGTGAACTTTGGTCATCCCCGCAACAGAAATCAGTTGAGGATGCCCAAAATCAGCTTTCGATTATGCCGATTTGGGCGACCCTATGAGAAGGACGCCCATCTTCCGATTTGTGTCAAAAGATGGGCGCCCTTCTCTTTCGAAAATAAGCCTGTAAGTGTTCCAATGATATCATGTGTGATGTGTCTAATGAGGCAGCGTTAAAAATAATTTAAAAACACAGGGTGAATGCTCAAAACACCGATTAAGAAATATGCTGATAAAAAAAAAGGGGGATACGACCATAAGAAAGGAAGAAAAAAAATCACAAGCTTAAAGAAGTGCAAAAGATAACTTAAAATGAAATTCATATTTGGACAAAATTTATAAATACTGATCAAGCTGTAGCTAAAACACAAAAGCTAAGATACACAGGAGCATATTCAGAACAAAATTATATGAAACATTCTAATAGCATTTAATAATGTAAAGGAGGATGAATCATAAGAAGGAAAAAAAAGGAGGTAAAACAAAAACACCAAATTGTCAAGAGATACAAGAGGAAACTTAGATTTAAAAATATTCTAGTACAAGACCAAGCATTTATTCATGTTGATCACATAAGAGTGTCACATATAGTCTGTGTTCTACCAAGTAACAAGAAAGCAGCAAATTCCAATTCTTGGTTCAAACCTCTGGGACCGATACTACTGAACTGAAAGATGAGCTGCATTCCCAGAACCAAGTCAAAAACTAAGTAGAAACTAATCAGGAGAAAAAAAAAGGAGAAAAATAAAAACAAGGTCCCTCATACTCACGGAAAAACAATAAGAAAGGAAGGCACACAAGAAAAAAAAAAAAGGGCCACACTCAGGGGAGCCAAAACCAAATGTGACTACCCTGCTCCATGTTAAACAATAGACTGCTGGTTCCATATGATTCAGTCAGGTGGGAAAGAATCTGAGCATGCCCAGTACGGGGCTGACAAAGGCTTCTGAAGAGTCCAGAATGCTGAGCAGCATTTGTGCCAGGCTCCATCAGAAGATATCACCCACACATGGTAAGTGTAGTTCTGCTTCTCCTTGGAGAAAAAGCATTGCACGCAGCACCTTTTAGGCACAATACAGATAACCTACTTTCGGGGTGTTACTGGAGTACCTTACAGTCTAAATTCCAACAGAAATAGGTCTCTGGTGATACCAGCCTTACTGAGTGAAATGTCAGAAGCAAATATGTTCCCTCTTACCCTTAGATCCAAGCTCACTATGCCCTAAACAATAGAATAACTCCATACCAAGATTATTATGAAATTAAGGCAATTATTTTATTTACAATAGAAGCAAAGATAACATGCAACGAAAGCAAAATAGAGAGAGAAACAGCTTAGAATAAATGTCCATAAACTCCTAACTAGACTCCTAACAGAGTCACCCTAAACCCCCAGCATGTATAGCGAATGCTACATACCTGTAGAAGGTATTCTCCGAGGACAGCAGGCTGATTATTCTCACTGATGGTGACGTCCACGGCATTCCCCTCCAATCGGAATCTTCACTAGCAAAGACGTTTGCTAGCCCTCGCGCGCCCATGCGCGACCGTCTTCCCGCCCGAACCGGCTCGTATTCGTCAGTCCCGTATGTAGCAAGACAAAGACAAGGGAAGACAACTCCAAAGGGGAGGCGGGCGGGTTTGTGAGAACAATCAGGCTGCTGTCTTCGGACAATACCTTCTACAGGTAAGCGAATGCTACATACCTGTAGAAGGTTTTCTCCGAGGACAGCAGGCTGATTGTTCTCACTGATGGGTGACGTCCATGGCAGCCCCTCCAATCGGAACTTCACTAGCAAAGGCCTTTGCTAGTCCTCGCGCGGCCGTCTTCCCGCCCGAACCGGCTCATGTATGTCAGTCTCATATGTAGCAAGACAAAGACAAGGGAAGACACAACTCCAAAGGGGAGGCGGGCGGGTTTGAGAGAACAATCAGCCTGCTGTCCTCGGAGAATAGCTTCTACAGGTATGTAGCATTCGCTTTCTCCGAGGACAAGCAGGCTGCTTGTTCTCACTGATGGGGTATCCCTAGCCCCCAGGCTCACTCAAAACAACAAACATGGTCAATTGGGCCTCGCAACGGCGAGGACATAACTGAGATTGGCCTAACAACTTATCCAACTAACAGAGAGTGTAGCCTGGAACAGAATAAAACATGGGCCTAGGGGGGTGGAGTTGGATCCTAAAGCCCAAACAGATTCTGAAGCACTGACTGCCCGAACCGACTGTCGCGTTGGGTATCCTGCTGCAGGCAGTAATGAGATGTGAATGTGTGGACAGATGACCACGTCGCAGCTTTGCAAATCTCTTCAATAGTGGCTGACTTCAAGTGGGCTACCGACGCTGCCATGGCTCTAACATTATGAGCCGTGACATGACCCTCAAGAGCCAGCCCCGCCTGGGCGTAAGTGAAGGAAATGCAATCTGCTAGCCAATTGGATATGGTGCGTTTCCCCACAGCCACTCCCCTCCTGTTGGGATCAAAAGAAACAAACAATTGGGCGGACTGTCTGTGGGGCTGTGTCCGCTCCAGATAGAAGGCCAATGCTCTCTTGCAGTCCAATGTGTGCAGCTGACGTTCAGCAGGGCAGGAATGAGGACGGGGAAAGAATGTTGGCAAGACAATCGACTGGTTCAGATGGAACTCCGACACAACCTTTGGCAAGAACTTAGGGTGAGTGCGGAGGACTACTCTGTTATGATGAAATTTGGTGTAAGGGGCCTGGGCTACCAGGGCATGAAGCTCACTGACTCTACGAGCTGAAGTAACTGCCACCAAGAAAATGACCTTCCAGGTCAAGTACTTCAGATGGCAGGAATTCAGTGGCTCAAAAGGAGGTTTCATCAGCTGGGTAAGAACGACATTGAGATCCCATGACACTGTAGGAGGTTTGACAGGGGGCTTTGACAAAAGCAAACCTCTCATGAAGCAAACTAAAGGCTGTCCTGAGATCGGCTTCCCTTCCACACGGTAATGGTATGCACTGATTGCGCTAAGGTGAACCCTTACAGAGTTGGTCTTGAGACCAGACTCAGACAAGTGCAGAAGGTATTCAAGCAGGGTCTGTGTAGGACAAGAGCGAGGATCTAGGGCCTTGCTGTCACACCAGACGGCAAACCTCCCCCACAGAAAGAAGTAACTCCTCTTAGTGGAATCTTTCCTGGAAGCAAGCAAGATGCGGGAGACACCCTCTGACAGGCCCAAAGAGGCAAAGTCTACGCTCTCAACATCCAGGCCGTGAGAGCCAGAGACCGGAGGTTGGGATGCAGAAGCGCCCCTTCGTCCTGTGTGATGAGGGTCGGAAAACACTCCAATCTCCACGGTTCTTCGGAAGACAACTCCAGAAGAAGAGGGAACCAGATCTGATGCGGCCAAAAAGGAGCAATCAGAATCATGGTGCCTCGGTCTTGCTTGAGTTTCAACAAAGTCTTCCCCACCAGAGGTATGGGAGGATAAGCATACAGCAGACCTTCCCCCCAATCTAGGAGGAAGGCATCCGATGCCAGTCGGCCGTGGGTCTGAAGTCTGGAACAGAATTGAGGGACCTTGTGGTTTGCTCGAGATGCGAAGAGATCTACCAAGGGGGTGCCCCACACTTGGAAGATCCGGCGCACTACTCTGGAGTTGAGCGACCACTCGTGAGGTTGCATAATCCTGCTCAACCTGTCGGCTAGACTGTTGTTTACGCCTGCCAGATATGTGGCTTGGAGACGCATGCCGTAACGGGCAAACCCACAGCCACATGCTGACGGCCTCCTGACACAAGGGGCGAGATCCGGTGCCCCCCTGCTTGTTGATGTAATACATGGCAACCTGGTTGTCTGTCTGAATTTGGATAATTTGGTGGGACAGCAGATCTCTGAAAGCCTTCAGAGCGTTCCAGGCTGCTCGTAACTCCAGGAGATTGATCTGTAGACCTTGTTCCTGGAGGGACCAGCTTCCCTGGGTGTGAAGCCCATCGACACGAGCTCCCCACCCCAGGAGAGACGCATCCGTAGTCAGCACTTTTTGCGGCTGAGGAATTTGGAAAGGGCGTCCCAGTGTCAAATTGGACCAAATCGTCCACCAGTGCAGGGATTCGAAAAAAAACTCGTGGACAGGTGGATTACGTCCTCTAGATCCCCAGCAGCCTGAAACCACTGGGAGGCTAGGGTCCATTGAGCAGATCGCATGCGAAGACGAGCCATGGGAGTCACATGAACTATGGAGGCCATGTGGCCGAGCAATCTCAACATCTGCCGAGCTGTGATCTGCTGGGACGCTCGCACCCGGGAGACGAGGGACAACAGATTGTTGGCTCTTGTCTCCGGAAGATAGGTACGAGCCGTCCGAGAATCCAGCAGAGCTCCTATGAATTCGAGTCTCTGTACTGGGAGAAGATGGGACTTTGGATAATTTATCACAAACCCCAGTAGCTCCAGGAGTCGAATAGTCATCTGCATGTACTGTAGAGCTCCTGCCTCGGATGTGTTCTTCACCAGCCAATCGTCGAGATAAGGGAACACGTGCACTCCAAGTCTGCGGAGCGCTGCTGCTACCACAAGCCAGGCACTTCGTGAGCACCCTGGGCGCAGAGGCGAGCCCAAAGGGTAGCACACAGTACTGGAAGTGACGTGTTCCCAGACGGAATCGGAGATACTGTCTGTGAGCTGGCAGTATCGGAATATGCGTGTAAGCATCCTTTAAGTCCAGAGAGCATAGCCAATCTTTTTCCTGAATCATGGGAAGAAGGGTGCCCAGGGAAAGCATCCTGAACTTTTCCTTGACCAGATATTTGTTCAGGGCCCTTAGGTCTAGGATAGGACGCATCCCCCCCCGTTTTCTTTTCCACAAGGAAGTACCTGGAATAGAATCCCAGCCCTTCTTGCCCCGGTGGCACGGGCTCGACCGCATTGGCACTGAGAAGGGCGGAGAGTTCCTCTGCAAGTACCTGCTTGTGCTGGAAGCTGAAAGACTGAGCTCCCGGTGGGCAATTTGGAGGCATGGAGGTCAAATTGAAGGCGTATCCTTGCTGGACTGTTTGAAGAACCCAACGGTCGGAGGTTATAAGAGGCCACCTTTGGTGAAAAACTTTCAACCTCCCCCCGACCGGCAGTTCGTCCGGCACAGACACTTTGATCTCGGCTATGCTCTGCTGTAGCCAGTCAAAAGCTCGCCCCCTGCTTTTGCTGGGGGGCTGTGGGGCCTTGCTGAGGCGCACGCTGCTAACGAGAGCGAGCGCGCTGGGGCTTAGCCTGGGCCGCAGGCTGGCGAGAGAGAGGATTGTACCTACGCTTACCAGAAGAGTAGGGAACAGCCCTCCTTCCCCCATAAAAACGTCTACCTGATGAGGTAGATGCTGAAGGCTGCCGGCGGGAGAATTTGTCGAAAGCGTTATCCCACTAGTGGAGCTGTTCTACCATCTGTTTGACTTTTTCCCAAAAAATGTTATCCGCTCGGCAAGGGAAGTCCGCAATCCGCTGCTGGATCCTATTCTCCAGGTCGGAGGCACGCAGCCATGAGAGTCTGCGCATCACCACAACTTGAGCAGCGGCCCTGGACGCAACATCAAAAGTATCAAATACCCCTCTGGCCAGGAATTTCCTACATGCCTTCAAGCTGCCAGACCACCTCCTGAAACGGCTTGGCTTGCTCAGAAGGGAGCTGGTCCACCAAGTCCGCCAGCTTCCGCACATTGTTCCGCATATGGATGCTCGTGTAGAGCTGGTAAGATTGAATCTTGGCCAAGAGCATGGAAGAATGATAGGCCTTCCTCCCAAAGGAGTCTAAGGTTCTGGGGTCTTTGCCCGGGGGCGCCGAAGCATGCTCCCTAGAACTCTTAGCCTTCTTCAGGGCCAGATCCACCACACCAGAGTCGTGAGGCAACTGAGTGCGCATCAGCTCTGGGTCCCCATGGATCCGATCTTTTTGGGAATGTGGGGATTAGTTAGTGGCTTGGTCCAGTTCGCCAGCAATGTCTTTTTCAGGACATGATGCATGGGTACTGTGGACGCTTCCTTAGGTGGAGAAGGATAGTCCAAGAGCTCGAACATCTCAGCCCTTGGCTCATCCTCCACAACCACCGGGAAGGGGATGGCCGTAGACATCTCCCGGACAAAGGCGGAGAAAGACTCTCGGAAGGAGAAAGCTGCCTTTCAGGGGAGGGAGTGGGGTCAGAAGGAAGGCCATCAGACTCCTCGTCAGAGAAATATCTGATGTCCTCCTTTGCCTCCCACGAGGCCTCATCATCAGTATCAGACACAAGTTCACGGACCTGTGTCTGAATCCGTGCCCGTCCCGACTCCGTGGAAACACGGCCACGGTGGGAGCGTTGAGAGGTGGACTCCCTGGCCGGCAGCGGCGAAGCTCCCTCCCGCGACGTCGTCGGGGAGTCCACCTGGGAGGCAGCCGAAACTGGTACCGGGGACCTCACCCCGGGCAAAGGGCCAGCTGTCGCCTCACTCGACTGCACCGGTGGCGCACGCACCCCTGGTACCGAAGAAGGGCGCAACAGCTCTTCCAGGATGCCAGGAAGAACGGCCCGGAGACTCTTGTGCAGAGCAGCTGTGGAGAAAGACTGAGAAGCCGGTGCAGGCGTTGAGGTCAGAACCTGTTGCGGGCACGGAGGCGGTACCGGGCTGTCCGGGATAGAGCGCACCGACACCTCCTGGATGGAGGGTGAGCGGTCCTCCCGGTGCCGATGCCTGCTGGGTGCCGACTCCCTCGGCGACCCAGAGCTCCCGGTACCAAGTCGGGAAGGTGACCGGTGACGATGCTTCTTCGAGCGAAGCATGTCACCGGAGCTCCCTGGTACCGAGGAAGACGTTGAATCCAGACGTCGCTTCCTCGGGGCCGGGGCCAAAGATGGTCGATCCCGGGGGGGGGGGGGGGGGGGGGGGGGGGGGGCTGTACCGCAGGAGCCCTCAGGGCAGGAGGAGACCTACCCGAAGGCTCACAGCCACCAGCAGGGGAATGGACAGCCCTCACCTGCACTCCAGACGAAGCACCACCGTCCGACGACATCAGCACCAGCGGGGGTCCCGGTACCGCCGACGCACTCTTTTGAAGTCTCGGTACCGACGACGCAGGAGGAAGACGCCTCGATGCCGTCGACGCCAATGCGATCTCCGAAGACTTCAGTGCTGCCGACGCCGATGCACCTGACGAATCTCGAGATGCTGTTGCCATCGAAGCGCCGGAGAACAGAACGTTCCACTGGGCTAATCTCGCTACCCGAGTCCTCTTTTGCAAAACAGCACAAAGACTACAGGCCTGCGGGCGGTGCCCAGCCCCCAGACACTGAAGACAAGATGCGTGCCTATCAGTGAGCGAGATTATCCGGGCGCACTTCTTGAAGCCGCTGGAAGGCTTCGATGACATGGGCGGAAAAATCACGCCGGCGAAATCAAAATTCACGATGACAATAGGCACCAAGAAAAACCCGTACGGGCGGCCAACAAGGCCGCTCCCGAAAGCGAAAGGATACTTACGCTGGGAAAAAGCTAGAAATACGTGAAAAAAGGGAACCTACTCTATTTTTTTTTTTAACACAGAAAAGTAGAAAAACTGCGTAAGACGCGCGAGGTCTTCTGAGGGTCACGAAACGGAGGCAAAACACAACCGTCCCGAGCGCGGACAAAGACTGACGAACACGAGCCGGTTCGGGCGGGAAGACGGTCGCGCATGCGCGGTGCGCATGGGCGCGCAAGGGCTAGCTAACGTCTTTGCTAGTGAAGATTCCGATTGGAGGGAGATGCCGTGGACGTCACCATCAGTGAGAACAAGCAGCCTGCTTGTCCTCGGAGAAACAAAGGTCCACGGGAAGCACACAACCTGATGTAGACCTCCAGATGAAAGCATGTTCCTACAACAGTCAGGTCCAACAGTGTTCCTCAAATGGAATGGAAACACAGTAGCCCTTGCATCACATGAGCCCCTTTTTATACCGAAATAATAAGCTGCAGCTGTGCCGACATATATTCTGGCTTTGGCGGTGGTGCACACAACTTTGTTCATTCCAAATAATGTGGCTTCAAAGGCCAACTGATTGTCTCATTGGCACCACACTAAAGAAGTCACCTTGACAAGAAGCCGGGGTTTCATAAACAATGTGTGATTTGCCAGTCACAACGTATTTCCAGCTGCAAGGGTAATTTCAAGAGTCCTTGGCAGTTCTGGCCATGTCGTCGATGCCGATGCCGACCTTGTTATTGTAAGTACATCGGGACCCTTGTCAGCAGTCTTCATCTGTATGCACAGTTGTGGTTTCAGCAACAATAGGCCTGTCACTGAAAGATAGAATAAGCCTAGGACTGCATTTCTAAAGTCAGGTTATTAATGCTGCATAGTGTCAAGTGCAAAAATATCCAAACCAGGACATCAAATTGCCAATCTTCAAATTGTTGTATAACACAAATTCAAGCAAAGGTTGCTAGTAAAATGAAAAGATTTTTTCATAGTGTCAGGTACCATGATCCCATATAACTTTGCTATACAGGAACACACATAGTGCTTGTTTTGCTCCTACAACCTCACTGTCTGAAAAGTGATGTAGGTTAGGAAGACTTGCATATCTACAACAAAGTTTTATAGGAAAAACAACAAAAAAAGAAATGCTGATCTGAAAAATAAGCTAAGGCAAGGAACTTACATTAAAAGTCGGTCCAGGTATGCAATAGCATACGGAGACAGAGACTTGATCCCCAGCACTGGAAGCATAATTCCAAGCCACACTGAAAGAGAAGAAAAAATTGGGAGCACATTCTAACCAACTTTATATAGGCATAGTAAGAAGGAACAGTCTACTCTCCCCCGTGTGTCTCTTCATTGCACAAATATACTGTCTATATAGATTTTATTTGTTGTGTACCTTAGCTTGGTAAATGTTGCAAAGGGAAAATGTTAAGCTTTTATTCTGAGGAGTTTTTTAAAAGTTAGTCTTTTTTTTTTTTTTTTTTTTTTAAGATACTTTGTTAAACCTCTTCCTCAACCTGACTATAACTATCCTATCTTCATTCTGCTGGTGTCTTTCAGTAACATCAGAGCACTATTTATTCTGAAGTCAGAAGTGTTTCTGAGAAAGCCTGGCTGGTGCCAGTGTAATTCCTGCCTGTAGAACTCTTAAGAGATAAAGCAAAGATACTAACCTGTAGCAGGTATTTTCCTAGGACAGCATGATTATATTCTCACAAGTGGGTGACGCTGAGCTGCATCGCCCAGTCGGGTATTTACCAAGCTAAATGAGAGCTTTGTGGAACTCGAGCCACACTCCACCTCACAGGCGCAACTGCCCTCCCACCAGTCAAGTGAACATAGTCTCCTCAGTTTAATACTATAGCAAAAAAAAAAAAAAAAAAAGGAACAACAAGAGAGATAACTCCAAGGAGAAGTGGGAGGGGTTGTGAGAATATAAAGCCCGAATCCTTAGAGAATACCTGCTACAGGTAAGTATCTTCGCTTTCTCTGAGGACAAGCAGGCTTCTATATTCTCATAAGTGGGGAATCCCTAGCATTCAGGCTCACCAAAAAACAACAAACAGTGGTAAAGTGGGCCTTGCAACAGCGAGGACAAAACACAGTTTAACCTGAAACTATATACAATCTAAATGAGTGTACAGCCTGGAACAGAATAAAATGGGACTAGGAGGGTGCAGTTGGATTCTAGACCCCAAACAGATTCTGTAACACTGTCTGCCCGAACCAACTGTCAAGCGAATGATACATACCTGTAGCAGGTGTTCTCCGAGGACAGCAGGCTGATTGTTCTCACGACTGGGTTGACGTCCACGGCAGCCCCCACCAACCAGAAGAAAACTTTGCGGGTGGTCCCGCACGCAGGGCACGCCCACCGCGCATGCGCGGCCGTCTTTCCGCCCGTGCGCGACCGTTCCCGCTTAGTTGAATGGCAAGCAAAGGAATGAGGAAAAAATGCAACTCCAAAGGGGAGGAGGGAGGGTAGGTGAGAACAATCAGCCTGCTGTCCTCGGAGAACACCTGCTACAGGTATGTATTATTCGCTTTCTCCGAGGACAAGCAAGCTGCTTGTTCTCACGACTGGGGTATCCCTAGCTCTCAGGCTCACTCAAAACAAGAACCCAGGTCAATTGAACCTCGTAACGGCGAGGGCATAACAGAAATTGACCTACGAAGAACAACTAACTGAGAGTGCACCCTGAACAGAATAAAAAACGGGTTCTGGAGGGTGGAGTTGGATTCAAACCCCAAACAGATTCTGCAGCACCGACTGCCCAAACCGATTGTTGCGTCGGGTATCCTGCTGGAGGCAGTAATGTGATGTGAATGTGTGGACAGATGACCACGTCGCAGCCTTGCAAATCTCTTCAATAGTGGCTGACTTCAAGTGGGCCACCGATGCTGCCATGGCTCTAACACTATGAGCCGTGACATGACCCTCAAGAGTCAGCCCAGCCTGGGCGTAAGTGAAGGAAATGCAATCTGCTAGCCAACTGGAGATGGTGCGTTTCCCGACAGCGACCCCCTTCCTATTGGGGTTGAAAGAAATAAACAATTGGGCGGACTGTCTGTGGGGCTATGTCTGCTCCAGATAGAAGGCCAACGCTCGCTTGCAGTCCAATGTGTGCAACTGACGTTCAGCAGGGCGGGTATGCGGTCTGGGAAAGAATGTTGGCAAGACAATTGACTGGTTAAGATGGAACTCCGACACCACCTTTGGCAGGACCTTAGGGTGAGTGCGGAGGACTACTCTGTTATGATGACATTTAGTATACGGAGCATGGGCTACCAGGGCTTGAAGGTCACTGACTCTACGAGCTGAAGTAACTGCCACCAAGAAAATGACCTTCCAGGTCAAGTACTTCAGATGGCATGAACTCAGTGGCTCAAAAGGAGGTTTCATCAGCTGGGTGAGGACAACGTTGAGATCCCATGAAACTGCAGGAGGCTTGACAGGGGGCTTTGACAAAAGCAAGCCTCTCATGAATCGAACGACTAAAGGCTCTCCAGAGATGGCTTTACCCTCTACACGATAATGGTAAGCACTAATAGCACTAAGGAGATTCCTTACTGAGTTGGTCTTGAGACCAGACTCTGATAAGTGCAGAAGGTATTCAAGCAGGTTCTGTGCAGGACAAGAACAAGGTTCTAGGGCCTTGCTCTCACACCAAACGACAAACCTCCTCCACTTGAAAAAGTAACTCTTTTTAGTGGAATCCTTTATAGAGGCAAGCAAGACACGGGAGACTCCCTCAGACAGACCCAACGAAGCAAAATCTACGCCCTCAACATCCAGGCCATGAGAGCCAGAGACTGAAGGTTGGGGTGCAGAAGCGCTCCGTCGTTCTGTGAAATGAGAGTCAGAAAACACTCCAATCTCCACGGTTCTTCGGAGGACAACTCCAGAAGAAGAGGAAACCAGATCTGACGGGGCCAAAAGGGCGCGATCAGAATCATGGTGCCGTGGTCTTGCTTGAGCTTCAGTAAGGTCTTCCCCACCAAAGGTATGGGAGGATAAGCATACAGGAGGCCCTTCCCCCAATGGAGGAGAAAGGCATCTGACGCCAGTCTGCCGTGTGCCTGTAGTCTGGAACAGAACAGAGGCAGCTTGTGATTGGTCTGAGAGGCGAAAAGGTCCACCGAGGGGGTGCCCCACTCTCGGAAGATCTTGCGTACCACTCTGGAATGGAGCGACCACTCGTGCAGTTGCATAACTCTGCTCAGCCTGTCGGCCAGACTGTTGTTTACGCCTGCCAGGTACGTGGCTTGGAGAAGCATGCCAAAGTGGCAGGCCCAATGCCACATCCTGACGGCTTCCTGACACAGAGGGCGAGATCCGGTGCCCCCCTGCTTGTTGATGTAATACATTGCAACTTGATTGTTTGTCCGAATTTGGATGATTTGGTAGGACAGCTGATCCCTGAAGGCCTTCAGAGCGTTCCAGATCGCTCGGAGCTCCAGGAGGTTGATCTGAAGATCCTGTTCCTGGAGGGACCACACCCCCTGGGTGTGGAGCCCATTGACATGAGCTCCCCACCCCAGGCGAGATGCATCCGTCGTCAGCACCTTCGTGGGCTGCGGAATTTGGAATGGACGTCCCAGGGTCAAATTGGTCCGATTTGTCCACCAGTGTAGCGAAGCGCGGCAACTGATGGACAGGCGAATGACATCGTCTAGATTCCCGGTGGCTTGGCACCACTGAGAAGCTAGGGTCCATTGAGCAGATCTCATGTGAAGACGAGCCATGGGAGTCACATGGACCGTAGAGGCCATATGGCCCAGGAGTCTCAACATCTGCCGAGCTGTGATCTGCTGAGACGCTCTGGTCTGGGAAGCGAGAGACAGAAGATTCTGAGCTCTCGCCTCGGGAAGATAGGCCTGAGCCGTCTGAGAATTCAGCAGAGTGCCTATGAATTCCAGAGATTGGACAGGCTGGAGATGGGACTTCGGGTAATTTATCACAAACCCTAGCAGCTCCAGAAGTTGAATAGTGCACTGCATGGACCGAAGAGCTCCTGCCTCTGAGGTGCTCTTCACCAGCCAATCGTCGAGATACGGGAACACGTGCACCCCCAGCTTGCGTAGGTACGCCGCAACCACCACGAGACACTCCGTGAACACCCGTGGTGCAGAGGCGAGCCCAAAGGGCAGCACACAATACTGAAAGTGACGTGTCCCCAGACGGAATTGGAGATACTGTCTGTGGGATGTGAGTATAAGCATCCTTTAAATCCAGGGAACAAAGCCAATTGTCTTTCTGAATCATGGGGAGAAGGGTGCCCAAGGAAAGCATACTGAACTTTTCTCGCACCAGATACCTGTTCAGGCCTCTCAGGTCTAGGATGGGGCGCATCCCCCCTGTTTTCTTTTCCACAAGGAAGTACCTGGAATAGAATCCCTGCCCGGGTGGCACGGGCTCGACCGCATTAGCGCTGAGAAGGGCGGAGAGTTCCTCTGCAAGTACCTGCTTGTGATGGGGGATGAAGGATTGGCCTCCCGATGAGCAATTTGGTGGAGTGGAGACCAAATTCAGGGTGTATCCGCACCACACTATTTGGAGAACCCACTGGTCGAGGTTATAAGAGGCCACCTTTCGTGAAAAACTTTCAACCTCTCCCCGACCGGCAGGTCGTCCAGCACGGATCCTTTGATGGCGGCTATGTTCCCATGGATCCAGTCAAAAGCCCGTCCCCTGCTTTTGCTGTGGAGGCGCAGAGGGCTGCTTAGGCGCACGCTGTTGACGGGAACGAGTGCGCTGGAACTGCCCCTGTGCCTGAGGAGGCCTTCGGGCCGGCTGGGTGTACCTACGCTTGCTGTAGGCGTAGGGTGCAGCCTGCCGGGCCCGGGAAAAACGTCCACCTGCAGAGGTGGATGCTGAAGGCGCCCGGTGGGAGAGCATGTCGAGAGCGGTTTCCCGCTGGTGTAGTTGGTCCACCAACTGCTCGACCTTCTTGCCGAAAATGTTATCCCCCCGGCAAGGGACATCCGCCAGCCGCTGCTGGGTGCGGTCGTCCAGGTCAGAGGCACGCAGCCAGGAGAGTCTGCGCATCACTATACCTTGTGCCGCAGCTCGAGATGCCACATCACAGGTGTCAGATACCCCTGGACAGGAACTTTCTGCACGCCTTCAGCTGCCTGACCACCTCCTGAAAAGGCCTGGACTGCTCCGGAGGGAGCTTGTCGACCAGGTCATTATTCCACATGTGGATGCTCGTGTAGAGCTGGTATGATTGGATGCGGGTCACGAGCATGGAAGATTGGTAGGCCTTCCTCTCAAACAAGTCCAGAGTGCGAGACTCCCGCCCAGGGGGCGCCGAGGCGGTATCCCTCGAACTCCGTGCTCTCTTGAGAGCAGAGTCCACGACCGCCGAGTCATGAGGCAATTGAGGCCGCATCAACTCTGGGTCTGAGTGGATTCTGTATTGGGACTCCGCTTTCTTGGGGATGGTGGGATTAGATAGTGGCTTCAACCAGTTCTGAAGCAGTGTCTCCTTAAGGACATTGTGCAACAGCACCGTGGAAGACTCTAGGTGGTGATGGATAGTCGAGGACTTCGAGCATCTCCGCCCTCGGCTCATCCACAGTGACCACGGGAAAGGGAATGCTGATAGACATATCCCTGACAAAAGAGGCAAAGGAGAGGCTCTCAGGAAGCGAGAGCTTCCTCTCCGGTGAAAGAGTGGGGTCGGAGGGAAGGCCCACAGACTCCTCTGAGGAGAAATATCTGGGGTCCTCCTCCTCCCCCCACGAGGTCTCCTCCTCAGTGTCGGACATGAGCTCTCTCAGCTCAGACCTCAACCGGACCTGTCTCGACTGCGAGGAACCACGTCCTCGATGATGGCGTCGAGCGGTGGACTCCCGCGTCGGCGGGGACGAAGCTCCCTCCATTGACGTCGACGGGGACTGCACCTGAGTGGCGGTTGACACCGGCGCCGAAAGCGGCGTCGGCGGCCTCAGCATCGGGCCAGAGCCCACCAGCGCCGGGGGGCGCAAGCACCCCCCGTCCTGGTAGAGCCTGGCGCATCAGCCCTTCCAGGATCCCAAGAAGGATGGCTCGGAGGCACTCGTCAAGGCCCGCTGTCGGGAAAGGCAGGGGGGCTGGTGTGGGTACCGGAAGCAGCTCGGGTCTGGCACCGAAGACCCGGCCGTCGACACCGATGCTGTCGAGGTCGACGTCGAAGGGCTGGCGCAAGTTCCAAAAAGACGATCCCGCAGAACTTGCCTTGCCACCTACGTCCGCTTCCTTAAGCCGAGACACAAGGTGCACGTCTTGGAATTATGCTCCAGGCCGAGGCACTGGAGTCACCAAGCGTGAGTATCGGTCTGCAAGATCTGCCGGCCGCACCGATCACACTTCTTAAATCCGCTTGGAACCTTCGAGGACATCGACGGAAAAATCACGTCGGCGAAGTCAAAATCGTCGATGGTGGCGGTGAAAAGCACATCCGAAAAAGAAAAACAACCGCGCGGCCACGATGACGCGCCCTCGCAATGACGAGGAAAACTCTTTTTCGTTTTTTTTGAAGGAAAAATAAACACGAACGCGTACACGAGAAAGAAAAAAACCGCGGGCTAGGCTGCAATCCGGTTTCCGGGGCTGACTAAGAGAGAGATGTGAACACGTCTCTCTCCAGCGCGGAAAGGAAAAAAATGAGCGGGAACTGTCGCACACGAGCGGGAAGACGGCCGCGCATGCGCGGTGGGCGTGCCCTGCATGTGGGACCGCCCGCAAAGTTTTCTTCCGGTTGGTGGGGGCTGCCGTGGACGTCAACCCAGTCGTGAAAACAAGCAGCCTGCTTGTCCTCGGAGAACATCGGGTATCCTGCTCAAGGCAGTAGTGAGATGTGAATGTGTGGACTGAAGACCACATCGCAGCCTTGCAAATATTTCTTCAATGGAGGCTGACCTCAAGTGGGCTACCGAGACGGCCGTGGCTCTGATATGAGCCATGACATGACCCTCCCAGGCCAGCCCAGCCTAGGCATAAGTGAAGGAAATGCAATCTGCAATACAAATTGAATGATGGGTTTCACAATGGCAATCCCCATCCTATTAGGATCAGAAGAAACAAAAAGCTGGGCAGACTTTCTGTGGGGCCTTGTCCACTCCGTGTAGTATGTCAATGCTCTCTTTCAATCCAAGGTGTGCAAGTTGCTTTTGCCAGGATGGGCATGAGGTCGGGGGAAAAATGTTGGCAAGACAAATCGACTGGTTCAGATGGAACTTAGGGTGCATGTAGAGGACTACTCTGTTGTGATGAACTTAGTATAAGGTGCATTCACTATTAAGGCCTGAAGCTCACTGATCCTACAAGCTGAAGTATCAGCCACCAAGAAAATGACAACCCAGGTCAAGTACTTCGGATAGCAAGAATTCAGTGGCTGAAAGCAGCTTTCATTAGCTGGGTGAGAACAACATTGAGATTCCATGACACTGGCTGAGGTTTGACAGGGGACTTGCAAACCTCTCATGAAGCGAACAACTAAAGTCTGTCCAAAGATGGCTTACCTTCTACACGTTGATAAGCACTAACTGCACTAAGACGAACCCTTACGGAGTTGGTATTGAGACCAGACTCTGATAGGTGTAGAAAGCATTCAAGCAGAGTCTGTGTAGGGCAAGTAAGGAGATCTAGGGTTGCTCTCACACCAGATGGCAAACCTCCTCCATTTAAAAGAGTAGCACCTCTTAGTGGAATCTTTCCTGGAAGCCAGAAAGACCCAGAAGACACCCAAGGATGTAAATTCTAGGCTCTCAATATTCAAGCTGTGAGAGCCAGAGACTGGATGGCTGGGATGTAGAAGTGACCCCTTGATCTGCGTGATGAGGGCCGGAAAAAGGTAAAATTATGTATCATACCTGATAATTTTCTTTCCATTAATCATAGCTGATCAATCCATAGACTGGTGGGTTGTGTCCATCTACCAGCAGGTGGAGATAGAGAGCAATCCTTTTGCCTCCCTATATGTGGTCATGTGCTGCCGGAAACTCCTCAGTATGTCGATATCCAAGCTCCATCCGCAGGACTCAGCACTTAGAGAATTACACCCACAAAGGGACACTCTGCCCGGCTCACCACCGCCGAAACGGGGGAGGGGAATCCGTCCAGCTCATCCCCGCGGAGCGGGGGAGGGACACCACCCCGCCGGTGCGGGGGGATCTGGCTTATCCTGCAACCGCAACCGCGGGAGGAGCTGACTGACCCTAACACCGCCGAAGCGGGAGGGGTACAAAGCTGCCCTACAGCCGCACGAAGCGGGAGGGAGTGCCGGCAGAATTTATGTCTCAATCCAGCCCCGTAAAACGGAGGGGAGAGGAATGCAGCAGCTCACTGTAACACAAACTCGTCTCAACTCTTGAAGACTCCAATTGAAAAAACTTGAACACGAAGTCCTCCTGAACAGGAACTGAAGACTAAACTTGAATCTGAAATGCAACCAGAATATAAACAGTACAGATATCTGGGAGGGGCTATGGATTGATCAGCTATGATTAATGGAAAGAAAATTATCAGGTATGATACATAATTTTACCTTCCATATCATCATGCTGATCAATCCATAGACTGGTGGGATGTACCGAAGCAGTACTCACCCAGGGCGGGACATAGAAATCCCTGACCACAACACTGAAGCTCCAAACCGGGCCTCCGCCCGAGCAGCCACAGTCAAGCGGTAATGCCTGGAGAAGGTATGGGCCGATGCCCAAGTTGCCGCCTTGCAAATCTCTTCCAAGGAGACGGACCCGGCCTCTGCCATCGAGGCCGCCTGAGCTCTAGTGGAGTGAGCCTTCAGCTGGATAGGCGGCACCTTCCCTGCGGCCACATAAGCCGCTGCAATGGCTTCCTTGACCCATCTTGCCACTGTAGGCTTAGCAGCCTGCAGACCCTTACGAGGACCTGCAAACAGGACAAACAGATGATCCGATTTCCGGAAATCATTGGTCACTTCCAAGTATCTGATGACGACTCGTCTCACATCCAGATATTTGAGAGCAGAGTATTCCTCTGGGTAGTCCTCCCTACGAAAGGAAGGGAGACAGAGCTGCTGATTCACATGGAAGCGAGAAACAATCTTGGGCAGGAAGGAAGGCACTGTGCGAATAGTCACTCCTGCCTCAGTGAACTGCAGAAAAGGCTCTCGACATGAGAGTGCCTGGAGCTCGGAAACTCTTCTGGCTGAAGTGATAGCCACCAAAAAGACTGCTTTCAACGTCAGGTCTTTCAAAGATGCCCTCGACAAGGGTTCAAAAGGCGGCTTCTGCAAGGCTCTTAGCACCAGGTTGAGATTCCACACAGGCACCACTGAGTGCAGAGGAGGGCGCAGGTGATTAACTCCCTTGAGAAAACGTACCACATCTGGCTGCGAAGCCAGGGAAGCACCCTTCAGGCGGCCCCTGAAGCAAGCCAGAGCTGCTACCTGGACTTTAAGGGAACTGAGCGACAGGCCTTTCTCCAGACCTTCTTGCAGGAACGCCAGCACTGAAGAAATTGGAGCAGTGAAGGGAGAAAGTGAGCCTGCTTCACACCACGCTGCAAAGGTACGCCAAACCCTGGCGTAAGCAGTAGAAGTAGAGCGCTTCCTCGCTCTCAGCATAGTGGCGATGACCTTGTCTGAGAAGCCCTTCTTCCTCAGATGCTGCCGCTCAATAGCCAGGCCGTAAGACCAAAGGGGGAGGGATCCTTTATCACCACGGGACCCTGATGCAACAGGCCCTGCTCCACTGGCAGCGGCAGAGGATCGTCCACTGAGAGACTGATCAAGTCCGCATACCAGGGACGTCTGGGCCAGTCCAGACCCACCAGGATTATCCGGCCCGGATGCTTTGCCACCCGGTCTAGTACCCTGCCCAACATGGGCCAGGGCGGGAACACATAGAGAAGCTCTTGTGTCGGCCACTGTTGGAGAAGAGCATCTACTCCCAAAGATCGAGGGTCCCGTCCTCTGCTGAAAAAGCGCGGCACTTGGCAATTGGCCGATGACGCCATCAGATCTAGGCTCGGCTGGCCCCAGCGCTTCGTGATGTCCAAGAACGCCTGAGCCGATAACTGCCACTCTCCGGGTTCCAAGGTATGGCGACTGAGAAAGTCCACCTTGACATTCATGACTCCGGCAATGTGGGCAGCTGACAGCTGTTCCAGGTTAGCTTCCGCCCACTGGCATAGATTCATGGCTTCCTTGGCTAGAGGGGCGCTCTTGGTACCTCCCTGGCGGTTGACATAGGCCACAGCCGTGGCATTGTCCGACAGGACCCGTACTGGCTTCAACGCCAGGACCGGGAGGAACTCCAAAAGCGCCAACCGAATGGCTCTGAGTTCCAGGAGGTTGATAGACCACTTTGCCTCTGCAGGAGACCAGAGCCCCTGCGCTGTCCTTCCCAAGCAGTGGGCTCCCCAGCCCGTCAAAGAGGCGTCCGTCGTGACGACAATCCACTCCGGGGTCACAAGAGGCATCCCTGCAGACAACTTGTCTGTCTTCAGCCACCAGCTCAGCGCCTTGCGCACTGCTGGGTCCAAGGGAAGTCACACAGCATAATCCTCCGACACCGGAGTCCAGCGCTGCAGCAGAGAGAGTTGTAGTGGTCTCATATGAGCCCTGGCCCAGGGCACTACTTCCATCGTGGCCGTCATAGAGCCCAACAGCTGCACATAGTCCCAAGCCCGAAGCGGAGAGGCTACTAGGAACTGGTCCACCTGAGCCTGAAGTTTGACAATCCGATTGTCCGGCAGGAACACTCTGCCCACTTGGGTGTCGAATCGAACTCCCAGATACTCCAGGGACTGAGTCGGGCGCAGCTGGCTTTTCTCCCAGTTGATGATCCACCCCAGGGAGCTCAAAAGAGCAATCACCCGGTCCACAGCTTTGCCGCACTCTGCATAAGAGGGGGCTCGGATCAACCAGTCGTCCAGATAAGGATGGACTTGTACTTCCTTTCTCAGGAAGGCCGCGATGACCACCATTACTTTGGAGAAGGTCCGCGGAGCAGTAGCCAACCCGAACGGGAGGGCTCTGAACTGGAAGTGTCGGCCCAGGACTGCAAAACGCAGAAAGCGTTGATGAGGAGGCCAGATGGGAATATGCAAGTACGCTTCCTTGATGTCCAAGGATGCCAGGAACTCCCCTGCCTTCACTGCCGCTATAACAGAGCGGAGAGTCTCTATGCGAAAGTGCCGAACTTTCAAGGCCCGATTGACCCCTTTGAGATCGAGGATAGGCCGTACAGAACCTCCTTTCTTTGGTACCACAAAGTAAATGGAGTAACGTCCCTTGCCAAGCTGATTTTCTGGCACCGGAACGACCGCACCCAGGCGTATCAGGTTGTCCAAGGTCTGCTGCACTGCCACAGCTTTGACCGGAGACTTGCAGGGAGAGAGTACAAACCCGTCTCTTAAGGGTCGGCAGAACTCTAGCTTGTAGCCGTCTCTGATGACTTCCAGCACCCAAGCGTCTGAAGTTACCCTGGTCCACTCGCCCAGAAACGAGGACAGGCATCCTCCAATCTGCACTGGACCAGGACCCCGTCATTGGGTACGAGACCCTGGGGGAGGACCGGAGGGCGCACCTCCGGGACGGCGGTCTCTGCGAAAGGAATGCTGCTTGGGGGAGAAATTCCTCTTGAAGGAAGAGGGGGCAGAGGAGCCCGACTTGCCCGGGCGGTACCGACGGGCTTCCTGAAACCGTCCTCTGGAGATACCGGGGCGAGCACTGGCCCGAGCCCTGACCTCTAGTAACCTCTTGCCCTTAGACGTGCCGAGATCGGTCACAATTTTGTCCAGCTCGACCCCAAAGAGCAGCTTGCCTTTAAAAGGCAACTTAGCCAGGCGGGACTTAGAGGCGTGGTCAGCAGACCAATGTTTCAGCCAAAGCCAGCGCCGCGCAGAGACTGTCTGAGCCATACCTTTAGCCGAGGCTCTCAAGACATCATACAGTAAGTCTGCCAAATAAGCCAAGCCCGATTCCAGGGCCGGCCAATCAGCCCTCAAGGAAGGATCCGAGGGGGAAGCCCGCTGTACAATCGTGAGGCACGCCCTGGCCACATAGGAGCCGCAAACTGAGGCCTGCAAACTTAAAGCAGCCACCTCGAAGGACGACCTTAAGGCCGCCTCCAATCTTCTGTCTTGGGCGTCCATTAGGGCCGTGCCACTTTCCACCGGCAACGCCGTTTTCTTAGTCACCGCAGTGATTAAAGAATCCACGGTAGGCCAAAGAAAGGCTTCCCGTTCACTTTCAGGCGAAAGATAGAGGCGGGACATAGCCCTAGCCACTTTGAGGCTCGCTTCCGGGACATCCCATTGAGCCGAAATTAAGGTGTGCATGGCATCATGCACGTGGAAGGTTCTAGGCGGGCGCTTCGTCCCCAGCATAATGGCGGAGCCAACAGGGGCTGAGGGAGAGACGTCCTCTGGAGAGGAAATCTTCAAAATGCTCATGGCCTGCAGTAACAGGTTGGGCAAATCCTCTGAGCGAAAGATCCGCGCTGCAGAGGGGTCATCGGCTCCATCCGAGCGGGAATCCGTCTCCTCCAAGGAATCCGCAAAGGACCGTTGGGAGAACTCAGATACGCTGCCCTCATCTACATCAGAGGAGACAAAGTCCTCTAAGGCCTGGGAATCCACCCGAGGGCGTTTACTTCCGGGGGCCTCAACCCCTTTATCGGACAAGGGAGAAGGGGCAGCGTTCTGCATAAGGAAGGCCTGATGCAGCAGCAAAATAAACTCGGGGGAGAAACCCCCCAGACTGTGCACTTCAGCCGCCTGGGCCACAGCCCTAGACGCACCCTCAACCGGCGCTCGCAAGAGCGGGGGAGAAACATGCTGCGCATCCAAGATGGCGTCCGGCGCGACACTCCGCGAAGGAGCCGCGCGGGAAGAACGGCGCTTAACTTTAGCCGCTTTTTGCCGTCGCCCAAATCAAGGGCGGCCATGGCATTAACGTCTCCCAGCTCAAGGGCGGCCCAAGAAGAAGCCGTCCGAGCAGCGTGGCCGGCCAAGATGGCGGAGGCGAGCAGCGGGGGATGGGCATTTATGGCGGGAAAAACCGCCGCACCGGAGGAAGACCCGGGACACTGACCGGCCTCCGAACTGACACCCAACAAGGGCAAGTCAGACTTTAAGACCCCCGCATCCCCGCTAGAATCGCACACGCGGTCCGGGGAGCGATTCTTCTCACCCTCGCCCTCCGACGCCATAGGCCACGTGGAGATCGATCGGGGAACCCCCTGCCCGCTATAAAAAGGTAAAAATTACCTGCTTCTCGCTCCGAGCTGTAACGACCTGGTGTCCCAGTGAGTAGCTGCAATAAACGTTTAAAATAAACGTCGAAATAAACGCCCTTAAGAACGTCCAAAATTTTTTTTTTTTTTTAACGGAGCCAGCGGGAGGGGGGAGAAAAGGAGGGACCTGGCGCCACCAGGTTTGCACTTGCTCAAGAAGAGCCCTCAACCCCAGGCACTCAACAAAACCTAAAAATTAGGCTTGGAGGCCTAGCCAGAGCTGCTGCTGTGTGTGACCTCCACCTGCTGAGATAGAGAACATACTGAGGAGTTTCCGGCAGCACATGACCACATATAGGGAGGCAAAAGGATTGCTCTCTATCTCCACCTGCTGGTAGATGGACACAACCCACCAGTCTATGGATTGATCAGCATGATGATATGGAAACTCCAATTTCCATGGTTCTTTGGAGAATATTTCCAGAAGAGGAGGAAACCAAATTTGCTGCAGCCAGTATGGCGCTATCAGAATCGTGGATCTGCTGCACTGCTTGAGTTTCAACAAAGTTTTTCCCACTAGAGGTATGGGAGGACACACGTACAGAAGACCTGTCCCCCAAATGATGAGAAAGGCATCCAACACTAGCCCGTCATGGACCTGAAGCCTGACACAGAACTGAGGGACCTTGTGATTGATCTGAGTAGCAAAGAGATCCACAGAGGGGGTGTCCCACATTTGGAAGATCTTGTGGACTATGCTCATATTGAGACACCACTCGTGTGGTTGCATTATCCTGCTCAGTCTGTTGGCCAGGGTATTGTTTTGCCCACCAGATAAGTTGCTCAAAGGAACAAGCCATGCTGGAGAGCTCAATGCCACATCCGGACAGCCTCCTGACAGATAGGGCGTGATCCGCTGTCCCCTTGCTTGTTGGTGTAATACATTGCAACCTGGTTGTCTGTTTGGATGAACACCACCTTGTGAGATAACCAATCCCTGAAAGCCTTTAGAATGTTCCAGATCTCCCGGAGCTCCACAAGATTGACCTGAAGATTCATTTCCTGGGAGGACCAAGCTCCTCGAGTATAAACCGCATCTACATGAGCTCCCCATCCCAGAAGAAATGCATCCGTCGTCAACACTTTTTGTGGCTGAGGAATTTGGAATAGAAGTCTCAGAGTCAAATTGGATCGAATGGCCAACCACTGAAGAGAGCATACAAGCTCCAGGGACACTCGGATGACATCTTCTAGACTCCCCGTAGCTCAATACCGCTGAGAAGCTAGGGTCCATTGAGCTGATCTCATGTAAAGTTGTGTCATAGGTGTTAACATACACTGTGGAAGCCATGTGGCACAACAATGTCAACATCTACTGAGCTGTGACCTGCTGAGAGGATCAAATCTTGGATGAGAGTGCAACTAGATTGTCTGCTCTTGCATCCGTGAGGTAGCCTCGTACTGAGTATCAAGCAGGGCTCCAATGAACTCCAATTGCAGGACAGGGCAAAGATGGGACATGGGGTAGCTTAAAACGAAGCACCCAAAGTCATCCGCATGGACGCCTCAGCTCCGTCCAGAGAGGTGCTCTTCACCAGCCAATCGTTAAAATATGGAAACACATGGACTCCCAGTCTGCGTAGCGATGCTACAACTACCGCTAGACATTTGGTAAAAACCCTGGGAGCTGATGCGAGGCCAAAAGGCAACATGTGGTACTGAAAGTGACGTGTTCCCAGTCGGCTGGAAGTATCAGGATGTGAGTATATGCACCCTTTAAGTCCAGAGAGCATAGCCAATCTTTTTTCTGATTCATTGGGAAAAGGGTGCCCAGGAAACCATCCTGAACTTTTCTTGGACTAGGAATTTGTTCAGGGCCCTCAGGTCTAGGATGATATGCATCCCCCCCTTTCTTTTGCACAAGGAAGTACCTGGAATCGAATCCCTGTCCTTCTTTCCCTGGTAGAATGGGCTTGATCGCATGAGCCTTTAAAAGGGCGGAGAATTCCTCTGCAAGTACCTGCCTGTACTGACAGCAGAATGAACGAGCTTTTGGCGGGCAATTTGGAGGTTTTGAGATGCCAATTAAGGGCATATCCAAGATAGACTATTTGAAGAACCAACCGGTCAGAGGATATAAAAGAGGCCACCTTAAGAGAAAAATTTTTTTACCTCCTCGTCCGGGACAGACACTTTTACTGTGGCTATGCTCTGCCGGTGCCAGTCAAAAGTTCATCCCTTGCTTTGCCTGGGGAGCAGTAAGGGCCTTAGGTGCACACTGCTGACGGGAACAAATGTGTTGGGGTTGAGCCTGAATAGGCTGGCGAGCTGATGAGCTGTACTTACGCTTAAGATAGTAGTAGAAACTCCTCTTTTGTTTGTCAAAAGTCCTCCTAGCTGATGAGGATGATTCAGAAAGTGTCCAGCAGGAGAGAGAAGAGATGGTATGTGTGTTTTTTGATTTGATCAGTATCATCCTTGACCTTCTCTCCAAAAAGGTTATCCCCCCTAGCAAGGGGCATCTGCCATCCTCTGATGAACAGAATGCTACACGTCAGAAACATGCAGCCATGAGAGCTTGCACATTGCTATACTTTGAGCAGAGATTCTGGATATCACGTCAAAAGTGTCATAAGTTCCCCTGGCCAAGAACTTTCAACACACCTTCTGCTGCTTGACCAACTGGCGAAAAAGCTCGGCCCACACCAGAGGGAGTGTCTCATCCAAGTCTGACAGCAGACGCACTAAGTTTCGCAAGTAGAAGATTATATATGGGAAATGAGCATTGAAGCCTGGTACATCTTCCTCCCAAAAGAATCCAGGGTTCTAGTTTCTCTGCTTGGGGGCACCAAGGCATAGTCCCTGGAACTTCTGGCTCTTTTGAGAGCAGTCTCCACTACCACAGAATTGCGAGGCAATTGAGACGTATCAAAACCAGGCACACTGTGGAGCAGACACTGGGTGTCAATCTTCTTGGGCATGACTGGGACAGACAGAGGGGACTCCCAGATCCTGACAAGGACTTCCCTGAGTACCTTGTGGAGACGTGCAGTCACAGCCTCCTTAGGAGATGTGTAGTCCAGGACCTTGAACATCTTGGCCCTGGGTTCATCCTCCACTTCCAAAGGAAATTGAATGGCATTAGCCATTTCCTTTACAGAAGATGGAAAAGGAAGGCTCTCCAGAGGAGACTTTCTCCTTTCAGGTGGAGGGGAGGGTTTAGAGGGAATCCCATAAGACTCGTCCAAGGAAAAGTACCTGCGATCCTCCTCTGAATTCAATGAGCGCTCCTCTTCGGTGTCAGACAGTATCTCTTCATTAGATTGTCGAGACCCAACATGCCTCGGTGCTTAAGAACCATGTCCTTGAGAATGGCGTTGAGAAGACTCCCACCTCGACTCCAGCAAAGCTTCTACCACCGACGTTGAGGGAGTGCTGGCTTGGGTGGCAGCTGACACCGGTGCCGCAGGAAGCACCTGAGGCTGCACCGCAGGCTGAGGCCCAAGCAGGGCCGCAACGGGAAGCAGGATAGGTGCAAGCACCCTCAGTGCCGATGCACACCATTACATAAGGCCATCCAGCAGCTCAGGGAGCAAGGCCTGGATGCACTTGAGGGCCGACA